>NC_000068.7:46942964-47556714 GCF_000001635.26 Mus musculus | reverse complement strand
GAGTTGGACCTTAACCACCCAGGTGGAGTCATCCTCTTTTCTGAACCTGCAATTTCCTACAGGAGTAGGCTACCCGCGGAGCTTGCTTTGCAACATAATCCAGCAGAAACAAAGGATGGGATCTATGGGCTTTCCCTATATAAATGCAGTAGTGAAAATTAAACTCTGAGCCTTGATCAGAAACTTTTGTCTTGGCTTCATTCTTCATCCTTTTTCATTTCCAGGCCCCCTTTCAGTTAGACCCAGTTCATCCATTGCTGCTGGATGGCTATAGTGGGGCCCTATGAGATTTCCCCCTTTTGATTGTACATCTATTTGTGTCATCATTGTTCAGGTCTCACTGAAGCAGCCACATTGTTGAGACTTCTTGACTGTAGCCTCCCTGACATTTCCCACAGGAGACATGCCCCTCTTGTTGCTGAAGAATTTCATCTAATCTTTGGACTCTTCCCTGAAGTTCTGGTACAGGAGTTGTGTTGTAGATGTATCAGTAGGGTCAAAGTCCCATAGATTATTTTTCTCTACATTTTTTTTTTTGGCTGTAGTTTTCTACAATGGTCTCCATCTTTTGAAAAATAAAACTTTATTTCATGAGGTGTGAGGGCAATACTTATCTATTTATCTATGAGTATATAATTTTGAATGCAATTTCAAATTATTCTGTCTGATTAAAGGCAGTTATATATTCTTCCCCAAGGTCTATGGACCTCACTTGCCCACTGTAAGTTCAGTAGGTTTCCATTACCAGGCATGTTTTGTTGTTGTTGTTGTTGTTGTTTTTGTTTTTTTTTTTGGTTTTTTTTTCTGTTTTTTTTTTCTATTTGAGCAGTCCAATCTAAGTCTTGAATTCAATTTGAGAACTGCTGGTTAACTCCAAGATACGTGTGTCATTATTGCACTTGTAGAGCTACTACACTATATTTAGTGATTGTAACTCTAGGGCCACATATCTGTGCATGTCTATTGATTGCTTCCTCCTAGAAGCTTCTTTGGCACCTATTTGACACAATGAAAAATAGTACTCAGGGAGGAGGCTTAATTGTCAGCTCCAGATGTGATATTTTGTGTACTATGCATTGTGTACATTTGTCTTCAGCAAAAGGAGATTCTTTTGAAACTCTGAGGGGCAACTAAAGGCAGCATACATACCCTATAATTATAATGCTCTGTGAGTCTCTTAGACTTCTTTGATGAAAAAAAAAACTTGAAATGGAACTTCTTATGCCTGATATTGTGATTTTTCTTAGATACTCTAGTTTTCTTGGTGAGTTCAGGTGGAAAGTTTTTGTTGGGATCAGGAAATTGCCACATAAACCACTCAAACACCAACCTAAGTCAAATACGGATGGTTTATTTAATGTCACACCCAAGATTGATTGATAAGGACCACAGGTCAAAGTTAGAAGCTAATTGTGACTGTGAGTTAAGATGCTATAAGACTTTTAAGTTTAAAATCCACAAATACCTGTGCCAAGTTATTTCACCAATAAAGACATAGGGATAGGGGTTTCCTTAGGAACATTTCTTTGGGGCAGTAGACCATGTCACCAGACAGAAGAACCAGTAATGTAGTAGGAAAGTTCAGAACCCCAGTAAAACTCAGAATTGAAAATGGCAGGAGTTCAGATAAGGTTCCAGTCAGATCCATGGCCTGGAACATGTGACCATAACATCTCACTAAGAACATTGACAACTGGTCATGTAGCATAGAACTTAGAGTTCTCCATGATAATAAGGGGTCTATAGAGGCCCTGAGTGTTTAGCCAATGAGTCTCTCTTCCTATGCATCCCTTCTTGCAAAAGGTATTTAATCTCTAGTTCACCCGAATAAGTCATATGCACCCTCATCGGCCATTAATAAAGCAGTTTGGACAAACAAGGTCTGTCTCCTTCACCAAAGACTACTGTTGGTGGAGGGCTTTATCATACAAAGCCATGCCTAACCTGAAGAAGGCCCCTACTCTCTTCAGGCACTTTACCCTGAGCTAAGCCAAATCTGCTGCATGCTCCCTCCCCCAGTACCCCATACTGTGGGGCTCATAGCAGGCACATGTCCCCTGTCTCCAACTCCTTGAGTGCCCCAGCAGTGTCTGTGTGCACAGGAGGATGGGAGCACCAATTCTCAACTCCTTGAGGTTCTCAGAGGTATCTGCAAGCCCAGGAATTTGAGAACCACAGACTTTGTAAGAGCCCTTCCTGTTTCTCACTAAAGAAACACAGTCTGGAACCCCTATCTTAGACTGACTTTTGCCTCCACTGAGCTGCATATTGGTGGTGTTCCAGCATGTCAGTGGTGAGGTGGAGACTCAGAACCACACATGTCTTTGTTTTACACTTGTCTGGGGGACGTGTCTTGTCTAGCATTCATGTCTTAACTTGTCAACCAGGATGATAGTTACCTACATACATTTCTATCTAACAAGTAGGATGCCAGTCCCAAGAGAGGTTTTGGGAACTTAAACTTTACATAACCCTTACTCAAAATGAAAGTCTTATTCCAAATAGTTCTTATACTGATGCAGGTGCTTCTCTTATGTTGGGGTCTATCCCAGGGACAGCTTATAAAAGCAAGCAGCATAAGAGCTTATACCCAGGTGCAGGAAGTGCTGTTGAATGATTGGTTCTGGTCCAAGATTATTGTGGGTAACTATAGAAAGCAGTTCTATAGTCTTCTGTCATGATTGGTTTCCAAGGACACAGAATACAGCAGCATATGTAATGAACTTCAGGATGAGTAAGTTTCTTAGTAACAGTAGAGACAAAACATGAGGGTTTCCTTATAATAATAGTAACATCACAAAATGGCAGGCCCACCAGTTATCAGTTACCCAGGTTAATATTCCATCTAGGCCTTAATATTTTAACTAAGTCTTAGCACATTCCATATATTATATATGTACATATGCATAGCCTTCTATGTATTAGATGTAATTTTAGGTATATAGTTATAATATTGTTTGTATTAGTCTCTTGTCAGAGAACTTATGGAACTTCTCTCTATATTAAGAGAATTTACTCTAATGACTTAGGGTCTGTAGTCCAAATAACCCAGCAATGAGCAGCTGTGAATGGGAAGTCAAAAAATCTAGTAGTTGCTCAGTGCCACAAGGCTAGTTGTTTCAGCTGATCTTCTTTATAACCTGGAATCCTTCAGAAGTAGGTTCCAAGAATATCCTCTGTGAGTCTAGATTTGTAGAAAGATATTGTTCAAATTTGGCTTTGTTTATGAAATATCTTGGTTTGTCTATCTATGATGACTGCAGAGTTTTGCTGGGTATAGTAGCCTGGGCTAGTATTTATGTCCTTTTTGGGTCTGCATGTCATATGTCCAGGATTTTCTGACTTTTAGAGTTTCTGTTGAGAAGTCTGATATAATTCTTATAGGTCTGCATTTGTATGTTACCTAGCCTTTTTCTCTTATTGCTTTTAATATTCTTTCTTTGTTCTGTGCATTTCTTGTTTTGATTATTATGTGACTGGCTGATTTTTTTTCCGGTCAAATATATTTGGTATTCTGTAGTTTTCTTGTATGTTTATGGTCATCTCATCTTTTCTTTACATTAAGGCAGATTTCTTCTATGATTTTGTTGAAAATGTTTTCTTGCCCTTTGAACTAGGAATCTTTGTTCTTTTTCTATTCCTATTATTCCTATCTTTGGTGCTTTTATTGTGTTCCAAATTTCCTGGATGTTTTGGGGTAGGAGCTTTTAACATTTTGTGTTTTCTTTGACTGTTGTGTCAATATCTTCTATGGTATCTTTTACACATGAGATTCTCTCTTCTATATCTTCTATTCTGTTGTTGATGCTTGTTATTAACGCGTTCTCACACCCGGCCAGGAAGAACACAGCAAACCAGAATCTTCTGCGGCAAAACTTTATTGCTTACATCTTCAGGAGCAAGAGTGTAAGAAGCAAGAGAGCGAGAAAACGAAACCCCGTCCCTATTAAGGAGAATTATCCTTCGCCTAGGACGTGTCACTCCCTGATTGGCTGCAGCCCATCGGCCGAGTTGACGTCACGGGGAAGGCAGAGCACATGGAGTGGAGAACCACCCTCGGCACATGCGCAGATTATTTGTTTACCACTTAGAACACAGCTGTCAGCGCCATCTTGTAACGGCGAATGTGGGCGCGGCTCCCAACATCTCCCCCTTTCCTTTTAATAAGAGCAAATAGGCCACCCATATTAATGAGAGTGGAGATAGAGGTCAAATCCCCAGTGTGTAGGTAAAGGAGCCATGTACAGGATTAGCTCTTAGGCTCACAGGCTTTTACCCAGAGCAACCCTGACCTGCTCCCGTGTCGTTTTGCCTGGAGAGAAGGACACTTGGACACTCAACCTTCTTGAAAGATGACATGTCTCCCTAGAATAGGCTCATATATGCCGCAGAGCCTTTCTACTGCAGTGCTTAACCGTGCAACTCTCTCGGGCTGCTGAAGCACACTCACTCTATCCCGTGCAATGAGACTAGCCTCATGAGATGTAAGAGCTGAGTGGCCAGCGACCTATTGCCTAAGCATAGATAACCATATATCAGGGGGAGCACCATGTTCTAGAGCTGCAAGCGCCTGGGCAATAACCACCTTGTCTCTCCTAGTTTAGGCCTTAAGCTTACAGACCAATCAAAGAAGCAACACTAATCCACAGCAAAGTGTATCTCCAAATAATATCAATCCCACCCATTCTTTAAAGAAAGAAAATGCTGAGGAGATCCAATTGGGTAATCCTTTGGTCAGGGACAGGTCCAAGCGCGTGGAGTTGACCTGAAGTCTCAATTCCCGAAGGATCTGTTCAAATTCAGCCATCCAATTCTGTAACATATACTGAAAAAGACTTTTTGACAAATTAGCTGCCCTAGTAAATTTAACATACTGAATGGAAGTAACACACAATCCCGGAAACTTTTGTTTACATCCCAGCTGAGTTATTTGTCATAATACATCTAGTTGTATCTGGACAAGATCTATGAGTTGATTAACCAGCATGAGACCTCTCTGTATCTTGACATTAGCTGAGGCCTGTTCATCTATGACTGTAGTCACTGAGGCTGACAAAGTGTTAATGGTGTCAGTTGTCTGGACCTGTCCAGACAGAGCCAAGGCTGTCTGAATCAAGGCCAAACCCAGTTCCTAGTTAGTGGTAAAAAAGCAAGGGAATACTTGAGCATTATACATCACCGTCATTAGGAGTGGAAATGTCGACATTCTCCCCCAACGCTGCTCTCTCTTTATTATTGATGCCCTGGACATCACCAAGACGAGGGACATCAGTATTCCCTTGGTCAGTCTGGATTTTTCGGGTGAGTCTTTCTGGTATCCAAAATGGGTTGTCTTCATTCTGTGGGAAAACACAGACAGCTCCCCTGGATCTTATCAAAATAGGATCCGGGCCATACCATTTATTATCAAGGACATTTTTCCATTTAACCATCTCATTGGGCCTATCTGGCTCTGTACAATGACGTTCAGCCGCAGTATGGCCATGAGCATCAATATTTAAAAAATTGAGTGTAAAGAGTGCCATAGACACAGACACTCTTGGTGCTCGGGGTAAAATCTCTTCAATTCCCCTCTTCTGTTTTATAAGATAGGTTTTGAGGGTGCGATGCGCACGCTCAACAATACCCTGTCCTTGAGGGTTGTATGGAAGTCCAGTCAGGTGGGTTACGTCCATCTGACGGCAGAACTGTTGGAATTTTTGAGACGTATAAGCTGGTCCATTATCAGTCTTAAGGAGTCTGGGTTTCCCCCAAGCACTCCATGCCTCAAGACAATGTTGAATCACATGTGAGGCTTTTTCTCCGGTTAACGGAGAAGCAAACATGATGCCAGAACATGTGTCAATGGACACATGGAGATATTGAAGTTTTCCAAAGGAAGAAACATGTGTAACATCCATTTGCCAGACCTGTAGAGGTCGAATACCGCGTGGGTTAATTCCCACATGAGGAACTGGCAAGAACTCACAGCAGCTTTGACATTGAGTAACAATGTCACGGGCTTCTTTTCTTGTCAAGGAGAAACGACTGCGTAATGTTTCAGCCGTCACATGAAAATTGTTATGAAAGTTTCTTGCAGCCTCTACCGGGGATGATAGGGCAGCAGCCACCACTTTAGTGGCCTTATCTGCCAAATCATTTCCCAGAGCCATGGGGCCAGGTAGGCCTGAATGGGCTCTAACATGAGTAATATAAACAGGAGATCTTCTAGATAACAAAACTAATTGTATCTGCTGAAAAATATTGGCAACTCTACTGGAAGGCTTAATCACTCCAGCCACTTCTAAAAGATTTACTGCATTAACCACATAACAGGAATCTGACACAATATTAAGGGGTTCTAAAAAGGTTTTTAAAACTTTTAAGACCACTAAACATTCTACCACTTGAGGTGAATTTTCATTATATTGTTTGGATACCACTTTACCATTAGCCACATAGGCACCTATGCCAGTTTTTGATCCATCAGTATATACCACAATCCCATTTTTAAGTGGGTTTCTTACTGTTATTTGTGGAAACACAACAGATTGATTTTGGGCAAACTGTAAGATTGGATGTTTTGGATAATGGTTATCTATTTTTCCTGAAAAGGAGGTAACTAAAACTGCCCAATCATTAGATGTGGCTGCCAAGGTTTGAACCTGTGCAGCGGTATAAGGTACAATTAAAAGATATGGACTTTGCCCAAAGTGGGTGATTGCTGCTTTTAGACCTTTAAGGGCAAGCTGTGCAATTGCATCAGGATACCAATCTATTATTTTAGCTGGGGATACGTTTGGATGGATCCACAACAATGGCCCATTCTGCCACAAAACTGCAGTTGGCAATTGTGCTGTCTTAAAGACACACAAACTGAAAGGCTGCGAATCCTCAATACGTTGTAATTGTGCATTCTGTAAGGCATTTTCCACTTTTTGTAAGGCCTGGTTAGCAGCTAGAGTAAGAGTCCTAGGGGAGGAGATATGAGGATCTCCTTCTAAAATACCAAACAAAGGCCTTAACTCAGCGGAAGGAATCTTTAAAAAAGGTCTGAGCCAATTAATATCTCCCAACAGCTTTTGAAAATCATTTAAGGTATGGAGGTGATCTCTTCTTATCTCTACCTTTTGGGGCACAATCTTATCTGGGGACACCACAGAGCCCAAGAATTGTCCTGTATCAGAAATTTGGACCTTTTCTGTGGCTATCTGTAAACCCCACTGACTTAAAGTTTTAAGTAGAAAAGGATATGCCTTTTGTAGCATGGTAAGGTCTTTATGGCACAGGAGGATGTCATCCATGTAAAGGAGCAAAATTAAAGAGGGGAATTGTTCCCTCACTGGCAAAAGAGCTTCTTGCACATAAAGTTGACACATAGTAGGACTATTGGACATTCCCTGTGGTAAGACCTTCCATTGATACCTCTTATCAGGTTCCATGTGATTAATAGAGGGGATGGTAAAGGCAAATCTGGGCCTATCCCTTGGACACAAAGGTATAGAAAAGAAACAATCTTTAATATCTATAATAATTAAATTCCAGCCACGTGGTAAGGCGGAAAGTACAGGGAGACCCCTCTGTACTGGGCCAAATAAGTTCATTTGCTCATTAATGGCTCTGAGGTCATGGAGCAGTCTCCACTTTCCTGACTTTTTCTTAATTACAAAAATTGGAGTATTCCAAGGTGAGGTAGAGGGTTCAATATGGCCTAGTTTTAATTGTTCCTCTACCAGTTGAATCACAGCTTCCAGTTTTTCAGAGGATAGGTGCCATTGAGGAACCCACACTGGATCCCCTGTTTTCCATGGTATGGGTCGTGCTGCCCCAATGGCCGCTATGGAAAACCCAGACCCTGTCTGTCTTGGTTTCCATTAGGTAAGATGGGCTCTATCCTTCCCTGTTCTTGATGTCCTAACCCTTTTCCTTCTTTATAACCCATCTTTGCCATGATATTTTTTGCTTTAGTTGAATACCCTCCCGATGGGGCGTTTTCATTGGACAAAATAAGGCCCAAATGCTGCATAATATCCCTTCCCCAGAGGTTAACCGGGAGTGGGAGCACATAAGGTATGAATTTCCCTTGCTGTCCTTCAGAGGATTCCCACGTCAAGGCAATGGAGCTTATAGTGGGACATGATTGATATCCTAGGCCCTGTAATGAATGAGATGACTCTGTGGTGGGCCATGCTTTGGGCCACCAATGTGTAGAGATTATACTTTTATCTGCTCCGGTATCAAGGATGCCTTCAAACTCTTTTCCATTAATCTTAAGGCGGAGCTTAGGTCTATCATTTAAAGATACAACCAAATAGGCAGAATCATTTCCTGAGGAGCCCATTTTCTTTATCTCAGGTCCTGCAGATTTCTCCCTGGTATTATCAGGGAGGAGCAGCAGCTGAGCTATCCTATCTCCTTTACTAATAGAAAAAACGCCCTTAGGGCTTGAGCACAGGACCTGTATTTCAGGGGAATGTTGACAATCCATAACTCCAGGGTGGACTACTAAGCCCTGCAAGGTGAGTGAACCCCGGCCGAGAATAAGGCCCATGGTTCCCGGGGGCAAGGATGGTATAGGCTCCACTGGCACCGGCTGAATACTCATTTGAGGCATTAATAGGAAGTCGGAGGCGGCACGCAGGTCCACCCTTGTGGGTCTTCCTGGGTCGCCTCTCTGACTGCTTCCTGGGTCCTGACAAACCGGTTCCCATATCTTTGAGGGCCCTGGGACCGAGGGCCCGATGACCCGTTTTTTGGCACATAAGCTGATTGACTATCAGGTGGGGGAAGAATTCTGCCCTTTATATCCCTCACAGAGCGACACTGGTCAGCTCTATGATAACCCTTGCCACACTTAGAGCAAAGAGTGAGAGTCCCTCCCTGTTTATCTGGAGCTCTGCAATCTTTCTTAAAATGCCCAGGCTTTCCGCAATTAAAACATGTCCTCTGATCATTTCTGCTCATGGAGCGGTTCTGAGATTGGAGGATGGCGGCCGCTAAGCCTGCATTGGTGAGAGGTCCCCCAAGCTCTCGACAGACCCTGAGCCAGTCTTGTAAGCCTTTGTTCTTTCTTGGGGCTATGGCCGCTCGGCACTCCTTTGTGGCTTGCTCATAGATTAGCTGTTCTACCAGAGGTGCGGCTTGCTCTGAATCTCCAAAAATACGCTCTGCTGCCTCTGTCATTCTGGCCACAAAATCTGAGAAGGATTCCTGAGGTCCCTGGACAACTTTTGTTAATTGACCAGTGGTTTCACCTGCTCGGGAGAGCGCCTTCCAGGCCCTAATAGCCGTGGAAGAAATCTGGGCATAAGCTCCCCAATGGTAGTTTGTTTGATCAGCAGAATAAGCTCCCTGACCCGTTAACAAGTCAAAAGTCCAATCTCTCTGCTCTGGAGTCAAAGCAGCTGCGTTTGCTCGGGCCTGCGCTTGTGCAGTTTCATGCCAAAGAGCTCTCCATTCCATATATTTGCCCATACTAGGGAGAGCGGCTTTTACAACCGTTTGCCAGTCAGCAGGAGTTAGTGCCATGCCGGCGAGCCTGTCTAACTGCACCAAGGTAAAATTAGCATTGGTTCCGTATTTACGGACCGACTCGGCAAGCTCTTTAATTTGTAAGTATTCTACCGGAGCGTGGACACGCCCACCCTCGGCTCTTTCAAAGACCGGAAATGCCTGTTGTATTTTCCTTTGTTCCTCTCTGGGAATGAATGAGTCTGCGCACTGCCTCTCTGCGCATTGCCTCTCTGCGCAGGGCTGACGCACTACGCAGGGCGGGGACTCCGCATAGGGCGGACCTTGAAGCCGACTGCCCTGAGGCCAATCAGCAAACTGGCCTTCGCCAGCCGCTTTTGGCTTCCTTAACTGATTAGCTAGCACTTTACCTGGCTGGTACCCTTTTTTCTCATAATGAGCTGCTTCTTCCTCCCAGTCTGTTTCTTCAGAGGAGAATTCATCATCTGATTCAGAGCTACCAAGAGCTGGCTCCCCGAGCCCATCCAGCGATGAGCACAGGCTCCTTTTCCTAGAGACCTCCGCTAATTGATCTTTCTTCTTTTCCCTTTTTCCTCTTTTTCTTCTAATCTCTCTCCAGGTATTCCTACCTAACCTTAACTTTTCCTCGGGTTCAAGACCCTTGGAAAGGCCTGTATACTTATTTTGTGTACCATATTTCCTCTTTGTTCCTACTCTCTCTCCCCACTTTACTTCTGATAGCTTGTCCTGAATTTCCTCTAGAATTTTCCCTGCCTTAACCACTTGATAACATGTGAAAAGGAACAAAAGGGCTTCTAACACTAGAAAAAATTCAAGGCCAAACATTTTCCACTTTACTTCTGATAGACTGTCTTGAATTTCCTTAGAAAGTTCAAGGCCAGGCTTACCTCGTAAAGCTATACTCACTGGTACTCTCGTTCCCCAGCTGAAAAGTTCTGAATTCATACAGTTGAATCCTTCTTAACAGTCTGCTTTACGGGAACCTTTATTACTGCGACCCGCAGTTCTGGTTCTGGAATGAGGGATCTTCCTTGCGCCAGTCCCTAGTTTTTTCTCGTCCCGGAATTCGGCACCAATTGTTATTAACGCGTTCTCACGCCCGGCCAGGAAGAACACAGCAAACCAGAATCTTCTGCGGCAAAACTTTATTGCTTACATCTTCAGGAGCAAGAGTGTAAGAAGCAAGAGAGCGAGAAAACGAAACCCCGTCCCTATTAAGGAGAATTATCCTTCGCCTAGGACGTGTCACTCCCTGATTGGCTGCAGCCCATCGGCCGAGTTGACGTCACGGGGAAGGCAGAGCACATGGAGTGGAGAACCACCCTCGGCACATGCGCAGATTATTTGTTTACCACTTAGAACACAGCTGTCAGCGCCATCTTGTAACGGCGAATGTGGGCGCGGCTCCCAACAGATGCTTGAGTCTGTATTTGTGCCAGGTTTTCCATCTCCAGAGTTGCCTCAACATTTGATTTCTGTATTATTTCTATTTCTGATTTTTGGTCTTGGACCACTTTTGTTCAGTTCCTTCACCTGTTTGATCATGTTTTCCTGTATTTCTTTAAGGGGTTTCTTTGTTTCTTCTTTAAGGCCTACCTGTTTGCCTATGTGTTCCTCTATTTCCTTAAATGAGTTATTTTTACCCTCCTTAAAGGCCTGTATTGTCCTCACAAGATGAGCTTTTAGGTCAACATCTTTCTTTTCAGGTTTGTTAGGGTATCCAGGGCTTGCTGTGATAGGAGATCTGGTTTCTGATGAGGCCCAATTACATTGGCTTCTGTTGTTTATGTCCTTGTGCTGGCCTCTTGGCATATCATTATCTCTGGTGTTAACTCCTAAGTCTGCCTCCTTGATGGTAGGTAGAGCTCTGTGACATGGGTTAGAGCAGGCCTTCTGGAAGGCAGCCTGTGCTGCATCTGGTTTGGGGAGACCTCCTACGTTTCTGGTTATAACAGGCATCTTGAGTCCCTGAGTTAGGGCAATGCTTCCATGACTTGGTTATGACAGATGTCCTGAGAGACAGGCAGGCTGTGTCCCTGGTTATGCTAGACCACCTGGGAGCCCAGCAGGTTGTGGGATGTGGGAAAGGAGAAGCTATACTGATCTACTGTGACAGAGGTAGCCACCTATATTTCTAGTTATGGCAGATCTCCTGGCAGGCCTGCACACTGTGGGGTGGGAAGAGAGGCAAGCATAGTTATGTGGCCTGGTGGAGGTGTAGACCAGAAGTGAGATGGGTTTTGTGCAGATGGGAGGGGATCACATATCTGTTGGGCTCCATGGGAGGTCTGAGCTGGAGTGGTTATTTGGTCAAGATTCTCACCCATGTCACTGGTTATGGCAAATCTCCTGGAGACCTGCAGACTATGAGGTGGGGAGAGGGACAGACTTGCTTATCTGGCCCAATGGAAGTGTAGACTATAAGGGAGGAATATTTTGAGACACTTCAGGATCCGTTTTCCTTTTTCTTTTGATAGTTATCTGTTAGGCCCCAAGCTAATGTTTTGAATGGGACCTTCTTTGTTAAACTTTGCTTTACTGCTTGTTTGTTTGCATTGGGGCTTTGGTTTCTTTATTTGTTTTGTTCTTTTATATTCTGGACATTGATGCTTTATAAGATGTCTGGCTGCCAAGGAATGTTCTGTGGGCTCCCTCATAACTCAAAGGATTGTTTCTGTAGCTGAGTAGACACTTTGTAGTTTTTTGATATCAACCATCAGTTTCTGGCCTCAATTCTGGGGCAAATAGAGTTCTATTCAGGAGATTCCTTGCTAAACCTCTATCATGTAGGGTACTGCCTGCTTTCTTCAAGTAGTTTCAGCATTTCACATTAAAATCTTGGAACCATTTGTGGTAAATTATTTGGAAAAGGTTATACAGTTACACCAAATTTCATCTTTTTTCTACATGTGAAAATGAAGATTTCCCAACACCATATTTAAAATGTATTTTTTTTCCTCCACTCAACTTCAATATCTATTTTATTTCTCTTTCAGAGAAAGATTCTACAATCTTCCATCTGGCCCTCCTTGATATGTGACTTATTTTGGACTATGCATGATAGAGTGGTTGACTTATAAGTGAGTACATGCCAAGCATTTCCTATTGGGTCTGGGTTACCTCACTCAAGATGATATACCAATACCATCCAGTTTTTAATATGATTGCTCTGTAGTAAAGCTTTAGGTTCAGAAGTGTGGAAGAAGGCCTGGAGAAGGAAGCAGGTAACTGTGGGAGTATTGTCAGGTATAGGGAGAGTAGGGAAGAGAGAATAGAAACTGGCAGTAGGAGGGTACATTTCTAGGATGTGCCAAAGACCTGGGGCAGGGTTGGGGAGGCACCGGGTGTCTAGGTGGACCATTCTAGCTGAGACTCCTAGCATTGGGGGGTATAGATACTGAAGAGGCTACTTTTTATAGCCAAGCAGAACTCCCAGGGAAGGGATAAGGACAATAATCTACCCACAATTCTTTGACCAAAATGCATCCTGCCTACAAGATGTTCAGGAGCAAATACAGATCAAAGAAAGATGGAATGGCAAGTAATGACTGATCCAAGTTGACACTCATCCCATGGGCAAAAACTAATCCCTGTCATTGTTAATGATACTCAATATTCTTTTTTTTAAATTTATTATTTTTAATTAGGTATTTTCTTCATTTACATTTCAAATGCTATCCCAAAAGTCCCCCAGACCCTCCCCCCATGCCCCTATGCACCCACTCCCAATTCTTGGCCCTGGCATTCCTTCATACTAAGGCATATAAAGTTTGCAAGACCAATGATGGTCGACTACACCATCTTCTGATACATATGCAGCTAGAGACAAGAGCTCCTGGGTACTGGTTAGTTCATATTGTTGTTCCACCTATAGGGTTGCAGACCCCTTTAGCTCCTTGGGTACTTTCTCTAGCTCCGACATTGGGAGCCCTGTGTTCCATCCAATAGCTAACTGGGAGCTTCCACTTCTGTGTTTGCTAGGCCCCAGCATAGCCTCACAAGAGACAGCTATATCAGGGTCCTTTCAGCAAAATCTTGCTGGTGTATACAATGGTGTCAGCATTTGGAGGCTGATTATGGGATGGATCCCCGGGTATGGCAGTCTCTAGATGGTCCATCCTTTTGTCTCAGCTCCAAACTTTGTCTCTATAACTCCTTCCATGGGTGTTTTGTTCCCAATTCTAAGAAGGGGCAACGTGTCCACACTTTGAGCTTCGTTCTTCTTGAGTTTCATGTGTTTTGCAAATTGTATCTTGTATCTTGGGTATTCTACGTTTCTGGGCTAATATCCACTTATCAGTGAGTACATATCATGTGAGTTCTTTTGTGATTGGGTTACCTCACCCAGGATGATGCCCTCCAGGTCCATCCATTTGCCTAGGAATTTCATAAATTCATTCGTTTTAATAGCTGAGTAGTACTCCATTGTGTAAATGTACCACATTTTCTGTATCCATTTTTCTGTTGAGGGACATCTGGGTTCTTTCCAGCTCCTGGCTATTATAAATAAGGTTGCTATGAACATAGTGGAGCATGTTTCCTTCTTACCCGTTGGAACATCTTCTGGATATATGCCCAAGAGAGTTATTTTGGGATCCTCCAGTAGTACTATGTCCAAATTTCTGAGGAACTGACAGACTGATTTCCAGAGTGATTATACAAGCTTGCAATCCCATCAACTATGGATGAGTGTTCCTCTTTCTCCACATCCTTGCCAGCATCTGCTGTCACCTGAATTTTTTTATCTTAGTCATTCTGACTGGTGTGAGGTGGAATCTCAGGTTGTATTGATTTGAATTTCCCTGATGAGTAAGGATGCTGAACTTTTAGCAATCTACAGATTCAATGCAATCCCCATCAAAATTCCAACTCAATTCTTCAACGAATTAGAATGGGCAATTTGCAAATTCATCTGGAATAACAAAAAACCTAGTGTCTTAGTCAGGGTTTCTATTCCTGCACAAACATCATGACCAAGAAGCAAGTTGGGGAGGAAAGGGTTTATTAGGTTTACACTTCCATACTGGTGTTCATCACCAAGGAAGTCGGGACTGGAACTCAAGCAGGTCAGGAAGCAGGAGCTGATGCAGAGGTCATGGAGGGATGTTCTTTACTGGCTTGCTTCCCCTGGCTTGCTCAGCCTGCTCTCTTTTAGAACCAAGACTACCAGCCCAGAGATGGTCCCACCCACAAGGGGCCTTTCCCCCTTGATCACTAATTGAGAAAATGCCTTACAGTTGGATCTCATGGAGGCATTTCTTCAACTGAATCTCCTTTCTCTGTGATAACTCCAGCTGTGTCAAGTTGACACACAAAACCAGCCAGTACACCTAAGATAGCAAAAACTCTTCTCAATGATAAAAGAACCTCTGGTGGAATCACCATGCCTGACCTAAAGCTGTACTACAGAGCAATTGTGATAAAAACTGCATGGTACTGGTATAGCGACAGCCAAGTTGACAGATGGAATAGAATTGAAGACCCAGAAATGAACCCACACACCTATGGTCACTTGATCTTTGACAAGGGTGCTGAAATCAACCAGTGGAGAAAAGAGAGCATGTTCAACAAATGGTGCTGGCACAACTGGTGGTTATCATGTAGAAGAATGTGAATTGATCCATTCATATCTCCTTGTACTAAGGTCAAATCTAAGTGGATCAAGGATTTCCACATAAAACCAGAGACACTGAAACTTATAGAGGAGAAAGTGGGGAAAAGCCTTGAAGATATGAGCACAGGAGAAAATTTCCTGAATAGACCAGCAATGGCTTGTGCTGTAAGATCGAGCATCAACAAATAGACCTCATAAAATTACAAAGCTTCTGTAAGGCAAAGACACTGTCAATAAGACAAAAAGGCCACCAACAGATTGGGAAAGGATCTTTACCAATCCTAAATCAGATAGGGGACTAATATCCAATGTATATAAAGAACTCAAGAAGGTGTACTCCAGAAAATCAAATAACCCCATTAAAAATGGGGCTCAAAGTTAAACAAAGAATTCTCACCTGAGGAATACCGAATGGCTGAGGTACACAATATTCTTATACACAGGAACCTACCGTATGTGTCCTCTGCTCCTTGAAACTATTAATGATACTGCTATGCTTTCAGCCAGGAGCCTAGCGTTAAGTGTCCTCTTAGAGGCTATAACTAACAGTCAATTGAAAAAGATTCAGAGACCCACAGCTGAACATTAACTGGAGGTTGGGGAGTATTGTGGAAG
This sequence comes from Mus musculus, assembly GCF_000001635.26. NCBI lineage: Eukaryota > Metazoa > Chordata > Mammalia > Rodentia > Muridae > Mus > Mus musculus. The sequence continues at coordinate 47,541,014 of NC_000068.7, read as the reverse complement.
AATTGAGGAATGGACTGAGGGACCAAAAAAGGGCAAGGACTCAACAGGAAGACCAACAAAATTTACTAACCTGGACATTTGGGGCCTCCCAGAGACTGAACTATGAATTAAAAAGGGAACCTAGCTCCCTCCCCCAGATATGTAGCAGATATTCAGCTTGGTCTTCATGAGGTTCCTGCAAAACTGGAGCTGGGGCTTCCATGAATCTGTTGCCTCCCTAAGGATTCTCCTCTCCTAACAGGGCCAACTATTTTAGACTCAGTGAGAGTTGATGGGCTTAACCTTACAGTGACTTGAAGTGGTGGTAGTATGGTGTGGGCTTTCCCCTTTCTCAGAGAATGGAATGGGGTAATGGGGGATGATCTCCTAGAAGGAAAGGGGTGCTGATATTGGGGTATAAAATGAATAAATAAATTTTTAAAAATAACTTTTCCAGAGTGTGTTCTTGGAAAACTTTTCAGAAGTTAAATTGATATTGTTAAATGTATGCCATATCATATTTGGTTGTTCAAATTTTCTGCATTTGTCTGCAAATGTGTTCTAAGTTATTTCTATTGTTGTCACACTTTAACATATCTTGAGATTTGGAATGGCATTTCCTCCTGCATTGTTGTGTCACTCAGAATTGTTTTTGTTTCCTGGGTTCATGTATGGTTACATTTGATAGTTCCCTCTAGTTCTATGAAGAATGATATGGGAATTTTGACTGATATTGCACTGAATCTGTAAATGGTTTTTATAAAATGGCCATTTTCACAATATTTATTCTACCATTTTATAAACATGGTCTGTCATTTAATTTTATAATGCCTATCACTTTCTTTCAGGATCGAAAGGTTTTATTGTAGAGATTTTTACCTCCTCAGTTGGTTTGGGTTCTTCCTGGATATTTTATTTTTATTAAAGCTAATGTGAATGAGAATATGCCCATGACATATTTTCTGTGATACTGTTGTTCATAAAATTTATTGATTTTAAAAGTAATTTTATATGTTCCTATATTGCTGATCATCCTTTATAGTTCTTGAAATTATTTATAGGAATTTTGGGGATGTCTTATTTGTTCTCTCACATCATCTATAAATAAGAATAGCTTGGCTTCTTTTATTCCTAGTTGTAATCCATTAATTCTCTACTCTTGCTTGTTATTGTCCCAGCTAGTCGTTTGAGTACAATATTGAAAATGTGAAAGTGTACAGCTTTACTTAATTCTCATTTAAGTGGAACTACTTTAGATAATTGTCTGTTTAGGATATGTTGATGTGGGTTTCTTATATATCAGTTTGACTATGTTGAAGTATGTTTCCTCCAATCCTACTCAGGCTATGATTTTTATCATGAAGTTGTTCTGTATTTTTTCAAAGGTTTTTTTTTCTTTCTTTTCTATATTAATTGAGATGAGCATGTGATTTTTGTATATAATTCAATTTGCATGTTTTCTGTTGAGAGTTTTCTAATCTATGGTCATCGTGGATAGTATGTTATAATGTAATACACTATAGCTCTACTTTTGTTGCTGAATATTTACCTGGTTTTGTTGTTAGAATAATACTGACTATATGGGAATTTTGGCTTGACCCTTCTGTTTCTAATTTTTAAAAATTATGTTTTAACGGACTGACTGGAGATCTTTGGAAGTATAGTATAATTGTGCTATGAATTCATCTGAGCCTGGAGTGAGTTGTTATAGACAAACATATGCACACACACACACACACACACACACACACACACACACACACACACACACACATACAAAGAAACAGGCACACACACAAAGAAACACTCACACAATGAAAAGTTTTATTACTGCTTCCAACTTCTCATTGCTATGTTTCTACTTTAGGTTTTGAACTCTCTTCGATTCTTGTGGTTTGGGCAGATCTAGAAATTTGTCCATTTTATTATGATTTTATAATTTAATGGACTACAGCTTTTGTTTTAAATTTTGAAAGGAGGAGTTATTTGAACAGGGTCTCTCTGAATAGCTTTTGCTCTCCTAGAATTCTCTATAACAGGCTTAGCTTAATCTCAATACCTTTGCCTCTTAAGTACTAGATTAATAACTGTTGAAAAGCATTCAGTTTAATTAGTATAGATTTTTTTTTAATTTTTCCTTATAATGTTCTAAATTACTTGTTGTTCGTTGGAATTTTCTCCTTTCTCTTTTCTTTTCTAATCCTTTTTCTTTTTCTTTTTTTGTCCTGTCTTTTGAATAGTTGGGCTTGTTTATATTATCTTCTCAAAATCAAAAAAGAAACAGAAACAAAAACAAAAAGAAAACCAAATAACAAAACAAAACAAAACAAAACAAAACAAAACAACAACAGCAAAAAGAAAAAAGAAAAAAAAACACTTCATATATGAGACAATTCTTTTTGCTTTTTGTTATATTCACACTTTTTGTTATTTTGTTGTTTCCTATTTCATTAATTTCTGTTGTGGGAAATATTAAAAAACAAACCAGCACTTCCTGGCACTTGTGCTGGCAACTCTCTACCCCAGTGGTCTGACCAGTCTCTTCTTATCTCATGGAGACTCTCTGGCCGGGAGTTCCAGGAACATCTCCACCCAGCTTGCTAAGTTGGCACTAGTGGGTCGTTACCACGTCAACCCCATGCTTCAGATCCCATGCTGCCTTTGTGGTACACCTCAGGCAAACACACGCTTTGCCACAGTACTCTTCTCTCTTGAACCCGGACGAGCCACCATGTGAAGGAAAACACAACACAAACTTAGTTAAGAAATGACTTGTAACTGAGTTGCTGGGTGCAGCAACTAAAATCCTAATTTTGTAAGGCTTATTAAATCTAAATTCACTGGTGGCGAATTCTGTCAGTTCTGCCAATAAAACCAGGAGACACTTCTAGGTACATCTTGTCTTCATGCTATCCTGGTCCCAAAGGGCCTCTCTCCTGCTTCCTCTCTTCCTGTGTCCAACCTGGAAGTCCTACCTACTCACCTGGTGATTGCCTCTTTTATTCACAAAAATTCACCTGAGTATGTAACCCACTCCTCATTTGCAGTCCCTCCTAGGAGAGAGGAATTAGCATCAACATAGAAGAAACTCCAGGGCTATCCACAACAAATTTCAACTCTTATTTTTATCATATCTTGTTGTTCAGTGGGTTGTGGTTTAGTTTGGTTGCTCTCTCTCTCTCTCTCTCTCTCTCTCTCTCTCTCTCTCTCTCTCTCTCAAGTTTCTAGTAATTTATTTGTGTTCTTACTCATATTGTTTTGTTTTGAGATAGGATTTTTCTGCATAACCTTTGCTGTCTTGTAACTTGCTGCATAGACTAGGACCTTTCAAGTATATCAACCAAACATGGCATAACAAGTTCCAGAAAGACTAGACACAAACCCTCATATCAAAGCTTAATGAGATAAACCAGTAGGAGGAAAGGATCCCAATCACAAGCAAAAGAGTCAGCAACATTGTCCACTTCAACTGTTAGGAGACCCACATGAAGGGGTCTATACAATAATGGCATATTGCAGAGATCTTAGCTCAGACCAATATGGGTCTGTGATTGTCACTTCCACCTCTGTGATCCCCTATGAATCATAATTAGTTGATTCTGTGGGCTATATTTTTGGTGTCCTCAATCCCGCTGTCCCTACAATCCTTCTTCCTCCAATCTGCAGGCATTTGGTTCAGAGTCTTTATACCTCTCTGATGATAACTGAGCTGGACACTTACTAAAGAGTACAGCAATATAACATTGAGTCATTTCATTGCCTGTTTTTCAGTAGTGTTTGGGTCTATCCTGGGTCTTTGGGCTGCTGATTCTCTGGTTCCTGGTCATCGAGGCAGTATCATTCATGGTTTCTCTCTCCAGTTGTACTAGTCATTGGTTGTCTCCTCCCATATGTTTTGTGCCATTATTACCCTAGCACATTTTGAAGGGAGGGCAAATTGTAGGTTACAGGTTTTGTGGTTGGGTTGATATCCCATTCCTACTACTGGGAGCTTTGCCTGGTTATAGAAAATGGCTAGTTCAGGCACCATGTCTCCATTACTAGGATTCTTCCCTATAGTCATTTTCACAGATTCCAGTGAGTTTCTACTGCATTAAGTTTCTACATCATCATATGAATGCCCCCAATTCCAGTCACCTCTCTCAATACAATCCTTCTGTCCCTTACTCCTAATGCCTGATTCCTCATGTTCCCATCCCCACTAATCTCCCCAGTCTACCTGAAAAATCTATTCTATTTTCCACTCTCAGGGAGATCAATTCATCCCCCTTTGATCCCTTGTTATTTATAATCTCTGGGTATATGAATTGTAGCATGATTATTCTGTACTTAATAGCTAATGTCCACTTATCAGTGAATAAATTCACTGTTTTTCTTTTGGGGTCTGGGTTACCTTACTCTGGATGATTTTTATCAAGTTCTGTCCATTTTCCTGCATGTTTCATTGTATTTAAATGATTAATAATAATATTATGTAATTGAATCATATTTTTCTACCGTTCTTTGGTGGAGGGACATCTAGGTTGTTGTCAGGTTCTGTTTATTATTGATAAAGCTACTGTAAACATAGTTGAGCAACTTTCCTTGCGGTAGGATGAACCATGCTTAGTGAATATGCTCAAGAGTGGTATAGCTGGGTCTTGAGATAGGCTAATGGCCAATTGATTTCTGTAGTGGCTGTAAAAGTTTGTCTTCCTACTATGAATGGCACAGTGTTCCCTTTCTTGTCCTCAATAGAATGAGCTTTTACTTGTACTTTTGATTTTAGCTATTCTGACAGGTATAAAATGGAATCTCAATGTAGTTTTAAAAATGCTGAACTTTTATTTACTGTTAAAGGTGTTGAACATTTCTTTATTTCTCAGCCATTAAGAGTCCTCTATTGAAAAATTTATGTTTAGATATGTACACAATTTTTATTTAACAGATTAGTAAGTTTAGTTTCTTGAGTTCTTTATATATTTTGGTTATTGGCTTTATGTCAAATGTGGAGTTGGTAAAAAGAAAAACTTTTCTCATCTTGTAGGTTGCTCCTTTGTCCTGTTGATGGTGTCCTTTGCCTTACAGAAGCTTCTCAGATTCATGAGCTCCCATTTACTAATTGTTGACCTCAATGCTATGTTATCAGTATTCTGTTCAGAAAGTATTCTCCTGTGCTCTATGAGCTCAAAGATATCCACACTTTCTCTTTATTTAATTAGATATTTCTTCATTTGCATTTCAAATGCTATCCCCAAAGCCCTCTATACCCTCCCCCATGCCCTGCTCCCCAACCCATCCACTCCTACCTCCTGGCCCTGGCATTCCCCTGTACTGGGGCATATAAACTTTGCAAGACCAAGGGCCTCTCCTCCCATTAATGGCTGACTAGGCCATACTCTGCTACACCACTTTCTCTTTTAACAAGCTCACTGTATCTGGTTTAATGTTTTGATCTTTAATCTCCTTTGACTTGATACTTTGTGCCAGGTACTCCATAAGGACCTATTTGCATTCTTCTATATGCAGGCTTACAGTTTGATCAACACCATTTTTGGAAGATACTGTCTTTTTTTCCATTGTGGATTTCGGGTTCATTTGTCAAGAAATTGGTGTCCGTTAGTGTGCATTTGTGTCTACGGCTTCAATTAAATTCTTTTAATCAACATGTCTATTTTTATGGCAATACCATATAGTATTTATTATGATAGCTTGGATGGTCTTTCCTTTACTTGATTACAGGAGGAAATATGGAGACAATATGTGGAGCAGAGACTGAAGGAAAGGCCATCCAGAGACTGCTCCACATGGAGATCCATTGAAAGAACTCAGTGGGGAAACCCCCACTCAGCTCCCGATTCGGCATGCACCCAAGAATCACTACCCCGGAGCTCTTGACTCTAGCTGCATATGTATCAAAAGATGGCCTAGTCAGCCATCACTGCAAAGAGAGGCCCATTGGACTTGCAAACTGTATATGCCCTAGTACAGGGGTTACCCCAGGGCCAAAACGGGGGAGTGGGTGGGTAGTGGATTGGGGGGGGTGGGTATGGCAGACTTTTGGGATAGCATTGAAATTGTAAACGAGGAAAATACCTAATAAAAATAAAATTAAATTAAAAAAAAAAGAAAAGGAGTGGGGCTGGGGGAGGAATTGGCGCGGTTTCACATGATTGGTCCATTTAAACATCAGCAGCCTGTAACATTTAACTTAGGTCAGAGGGGTGGGAGATAGGGAGGCGATGGGCCTGCCTGGGCATGTCCTTCTCTGTTCTGCTATGTTCTCCGCCCCAGGTTTCAAAGCTCACAAACAACTCTTTGGGCTATTTGACATACATTACATGAATTACAGTTTTATTTCCTTTCATTCCCCTCTTCTTCTGTTTAGACTAATTCTAATCATAGAATTTTAGAGATTGGTGTCCCCTAACTCTTCATCTACCTGAACTGTAGGTTGATATTGCCTTTGAAGAACCATGAGTTTTACTGTATCAATTTTACTCTGGATGAAAGCCATTCCTCTATTTATTATACAAGGGCCGAAAACTAAAGCTAAGCATATCATAAGGATTGGTCCGGCTACAGCAGAAATTAAAGAAGTTATCCAAGATGGTCGTGATTCAAACCACGACTCAAACCACCCCCGTTGAGCATCCCGTTCCTGTTTCCTTCGCTCTAATCTTTCTCTCAGTTTCTGCATAGAGTCTCTAACTATTCCTGTATGATCTGCATAGAAGCAGCACTCTTCTTTAAGGGCAGCACACAGTCCTCCTTCTTTTAGGAACAACAAATCAAGACCTCTCCTGTTCTGCAAAACTACCTCAGACAGGGAGGTCAAAGATTTTTCTAAAGCGTCAATGGACTTCGCTATTGCCGATAGGTCTTCATTGACAGCATCCCTCAAAGACTGAATTCCCTGTCTTCCTTCTATCAAAGCTGACACTCCCGTCCCCACTCCTACTGCCATACCTATTCCCATGAATGCAGCCAGGGTTAACGTAATTGGTTCTCTTTTTGACCGCCGGCCAGCATAGCTTTCTTCTAAACTGGATGCAGGGTGATAATATACGCGGGGTAACAGCTGTATCATGACACAAAAATCATGAGATGAATTAAAAACCTTAGTTGATACACAGGGAGTAAGTCCTGTATTGCAAGCCCACCATCCAACCGGGGAAGCTTACCTAACTCGCCCAGGAGGTTTTGGGTCCCAATTTCACAGTCCTCGAGTGTTTCTGCAGCTAGGAGCAGGTCATCTACATATTGCAGAAGAGTCACCTGTGGGTTATTGGCTCGGAAAAGAGCAAGATCTTGGTGTAGGGCTTCATCGAACAAAGTGGGCGAGTTCTTGAATCCCTGAGGCAGCCTCGTCCATGTGAGCTGTCCGGCTTGTCCACTCTCGGAGTCTCGCCATTCGAAAGCGAACAAGGGCTGGCTGTTGGGGTGTAACCTCAAACAGAAAAAAGCGTCTTTGAGATCCAGGACTGTGTACCATGTCCGACCAGGGGGCAAGGTGCTGAGGAGGTTATAAGGATTTGGCACCATGGGGTGTATGTCCTGCACTCTCTTGTTGACTTCTCTAAGGTCCTGGACTGGAAGGTAGTCACTGGTCCCTGGGATTTTTACTGGAAGTAGAGGAGTGTTCCAAGGGGATTTGCATGGGACCAAAATCCCTTGTTGGAGCAGTTTGTTAATTTGGGGGCATATACCCACTTGAGCTTCTCTGCTCATGGGATATTGTCAGACCCCTATAGGGGTGGCCCCGGACTTAAGTTCAATCACCACAGGGGGGGGGGGACCAGTTTTGCCATCCCCACTCCTCCCATCTCTGCCCACGCCTGAGGGTATCGATTCAACCAGTCCTGTAATCCCTCGGGGGGGGGCTCTACTTTATTTTGGTAAAGTCGATATTCCTCCCCTAGTTGTAAAGACAGCTCTAGAGTCTGGGGTGCTTTTATTCCCCAGAAAACCTCCGGTTGATGAGAGGTGAAAGGTATTTGTGCTTTTAACTTGGTTAGTATGTCTCTCCCAAATAAAGGCATAGGACACTCTGGAATGACTAGAAACGAATGAGTTACTCGATTTCGCCCTATGTCTACTACTTGGGATGTAGTCCATGGATATGATTTTTGTCCCGTGGCCCCAATCACCAAGGTTTTTTCATTTTTCTTCACTTTTCCTAGAGGTGTTTTGAATACTGAAAATTCGGCTCCCGTGTCAACTAGAAAGTCCACAGGGGTCCCCTCCACTTCTAAAGTTACCCTAGGCTCGGGGAGGGGGGCCGAGCCCCGTTCCCCCTAGTCTTCATCTTCTCCAAGAGAAAGCACCTTTACCTCTTGTTTTGTTTTTTTTTTTTTTTTTTCGGACAGTCGCTCTTCCAGTGGCCCATTTCCTTGCAATATGTGCATTGGTTCCTCTCCAGGCGCTGCCCGCCTTCTCTGGGCCTCCTTGGTCCCTGCTGTCTTTTGTCTCCCAGGTTCCCTGACTGTCTACCTCTTCTTCCGTTATCTCTTTCTCCTACTGCGGCCAGGATCCTAGTCAAAACCTTATCTTGCCTCCTGTCTCTCCTATCCTCATCTTCTCTTTTCTCTCTTTTCTCTCTCTCTAACTTTTCATCTTCTGTTTCTCTCCTATGATACACTTTCTCTGCCTCTCCTCCATCCCTTATGGTGTAATCCTGCAAGCCCTCAATTCGCTGTAACTTCTTCCTAATGTCAGGAGCCGACTGGCCAATGAAGGCCATAATTACTGAGGCCCTTTGACCCTCAGACGTGGGGTCAAATGGGGTATATCTCCTATAAGCCTCCATGAGCCTTTCAAGGAAGACTGAGGGGGGCTCAGTCGCTCCCTGCATAACCTCTCTTACCTTGGCCAGATTCGTGGGCTGCCGGGCAGCACCTCTGAGACCCGCCACTAGGACCCGGCGATAATTGGACAGTCGTTCCCTACCTGACGCCGTATTATAATCCCATCGGGGCCGGGTTAGTGGGAATCCTTCATCTATCTCAGCTGGAGTTTGGACAGGGCGCCCAGCCTCGTCCCGGACGTTTTTCCGACTCTCGAGGAGAATCCTCTCTCTCTCCTCGGTTGTGAATAGAGTCTGCAGAAGCTGCTGGCAGTCATCCCAGGTTGGCTGGTGTGAATACATTAATGATTCAACCAACCCAGTGAGTCCTGCAGGGTTTTCTGAAAAAGGGGGGTGATTAGCTTTCCAGTTATAGAGGTCAGAAGAGGAAAAAGGGCAATACTGTAGGGGCTGTAGACTATTTGGATCGGCAGGGGGAGCCCCAATAGCCCTGAGGGGGAGCGCCACGGTTGAATCCACAGACCCCTCAGGGGTGACTCCTCGCCGGCTCCTTGTTCCTGTGGAGGGACCCCCTCCTCTGGCTGGGGCCTGAGGCAGGGGTCCCGAGGGAGCTGAAGGTTGGGGCTGGGGAGCATAAGGTGGGGGTTGAGGGGTGTCGGGCCACTCAGGGGTTCTTCAATCTCTGGATAGATCTTGGGGGGTTTCGTCACTGGTGTGCTGCGATCATCATCTCTCCCGAGCAGTGGTTTCAGTTTCTCTTTCTCACCATTTTCTCGGATGGCTAGGATCTTGGTGCCAGGGCAGAGAGGCGGGAGGAATGGGCGAACCCACGGGGGTGGGTAGCGTGCCAAGTCCTCCCATACCATGATGTACGGTTGTTGGTCTGGATGCGACCCTGGCCCTTCCTGAAAAACAATGGCCTTCACAGCCCTTATGGTGAGTAAGTAAAAAGTTCCTTCTGCTGGCTAACCTACTCCAAAAACAGGCCATTCTGAGGAACAGGAAGTCATCCATGGCTTTTTCTTCACTTTTACTGACAAATTTTGTCCTCTAGCCATAACGTCTGTCCAATGGTCCTTAGTCAAAGATAAAGGAGTAGACACGGTCTGTCCCATAGTGAAGAATAAGAGTAAACACAACACAATGACAGAGACAGAAAACACTAAGACATCCAAGCACACTTGTCTGCGTCTGGACTTACACAACCAGCCAAATGCTACCTCTGATGGAGTGGGATTCCACTCCACTCCTCTGGCAGGAAGAGCACTCACTCTTCTTCACTCTGTCAGGCAACAGCCAGGTCCTCCTGACTGTTCCGTACCCCGGGCACTCCAGGGTCTCCCTCAGAATGTCTTCCAAGGGTGCAGCCTGTGGGGAAATAGACCGTCATCTTCCCACAGCCACTAGGGTCCTTACGGTCCGCAGTGGCAGCTGCCAGAATACTGAATACCAGAACTGGTAACACAGGTGGGGCTCAAACCCACAATCTCAGAACTGAAAAACTAAGACACAAATTCAGCAGTGCCACACTTAGACACCTAGACAACATAACAAGACTCACACAAACAAACGCACCTCCAAGGGGTCCTTCGGGGTTCCTGGGTGTCACACAGATCTCGGTGGGACCTCCAAATGAAAGAACTCAGTGGGGAAACCCCCACTCAGCTCCTGATTCGGCGTGCACCCAAGAATCAGGAATAGAACACAACACCTTGATGTAACAACAAGAGGTATTTTAATGGCGGAGCTCTGGGTCGAAACGTATCTCACATAGGAGACAGTGGATACGACCACGAGGCTTGGAAGCTAGGGGTTTTTATAGAAAAGGAGTGGGGTTGGGGGAGGAATTGGCGCGGTTTCACATGATTGGTCCATTTAAACATCAGCAGCCTGTAACATTTAACTTAGGTTAGAGGGGTGGGAGATAGGGAGGCGATGGGTCTGCCCGGGCATGTCCTGGTCTGTTCTGCTATGTTCTCAGTCCCAGGTTTCAAAGCTCACAAACAACTCTTTGGGCTATTTGACATACATTACATGAATTACATTTTTATTTCCTTTCACCATCACATATACAGACACCAAACCCAGATGTTATTGTAGATGCTTGCTGATGGAAGCCTGATATGACTGTTTCCTGAGAGACTCTGCCAGAGCCTGACAAATACAGAGGAGGAAGGTTGCAGCCAGCCATAGGACTGAGCTCAGGGGTCTCCAGTGGAGGAGTTGGAGAAGGGACTGAAAGAGCTGAGGGGGTTTGCATCCCCATGGAGGAAGCAACAGTGTCTACAGGCCAGATCCTCTGGAGCTCCCAGGGACTGGACCACCAACTAAAGTATACACATGGAGTGACCCGTGGCACTGGCCACATATGTGTCGAGGATGGTCTTGTTGGACACCAGTGAGAGGAGAGACCCTCGGGCCTGAGAATGTTCAATGCCCCAATTTTAGGGGATTCCAGGGTGGGAGGATGGGAATGGATGGGTGGGGGAACACCACCATAGAGGCAGGGGGACGGGGGATGACATAGGGGGTTCACAAAGTGTGAGGAGCGGGTGTGGCGGCAGTCCCAAAGGCGCCAGGGACTGCAGCTAAATCGTATGACTTGCACCTGACTTCCTCATATAAGCCACAAACATCTTGAGAGCTGCGCAGGTATACCAGGATACCGGTGAATCCATTTTGATGGAGATATGCCCCTGCTGCCCTAATTAGCTGAAGCTGCGTGCCTGGTGAGGAGGCATGGCCTGCTGTGCATGGATGGGAACTGAGAGTATAAAATAGTGAGAGGCCCAGGGTTCGGGGGAGATATAAACAAGGGAGATATGAACAAGGGAGATATGAACAAGAAGAAACAGGACTGAATAAACGTGTGCAGAAGGATCCTGTTGCAGCATCGTTCTTCCTGGCCAGTTGACCGCATGCAAGAACAAAGGGGAGACCTGGAAAGGGGAAAACATTTGAAATGTAAATAAAGAAAATATCCAAGGTAGTGCACCTTGAAGACAAGGATGGTAACTTTCAGTTTTTTTATTGTTCAGGTTGTTTTAGTTTGTTTTTTGTTTGTTTTTCTCTATAAAGTTGAGTATTTTCTTTCAAGGTCTATAAAGAATTGTCTTGGAAATTTGATGATATTATGAAGAGTCTGTAGATCTCCTTTAATAAGATCCCCATTTTTACTACGTAAATTTTACCAATCTCTGAGTATGGGAGATCTTTATGTCTTTTGATATCTCCTTCAATTTATTTTTTAAAAGAATCTTTGTCATATAAGTCTTTAACTTGCTTGTTTAATGTTACTCAAAGTTACTTTATATTATTTGTGCCTATTGTGAAGGATATTTCCCTGATTTCTTTCTCAGTTCATTTATCATGTCTAAATAAAAGAGGTACTGATTTTTATTTTTATTTTTTGAGGTAATTGTGTACCCTGCCACATCATTAAAAATGTTTATAAGCTGCAGGATTTCCTTGGTAGAATTTTTGGGGTTGCTTATGTACATTATCATATCATCTGCAAATAATGCTAATTTGATTCTTTTTAATTTGTATCCCTTGATATCCTTCATTTAAAAAAATATTTTTATTTTAGCTATGACTTCAAGTAGTATACCGAATAGATATATTAGTAATTGTTTCTATTGCTGTGAAAAGTCTTATAAAAGACAACATTTAATTGAGACTAGCTTACGTGTTTAGAGATTCAGTCGACTATCATCATGGCAGGAATCATGTCAGTGTCCAGGCCAGTATCGTGCTGGAGGAACTGAGAGTTCTATATCTTTATCCAAAGGCAGACATGAGAAGACTGTGTCCCATATGGCTAGGAGGAAGTTCTCAAAGCCCACCCCCACAGTGACACACTTCCTCAAACAAGGCCACACCTCCTAAGAGTACCATTCTCTAAGTTCTAAGCATATTCAAATCACCACAATAGACATAGGAAAAAGTGGACAGCTTTGTCTTGTTCTTGATTTTAGTGGAATTGTTTTGAGTTTCTCTCCATTTAATTTGATGTTGGTCATCAGCTTGTTTTAAAATGCCTGTAACATGCCTGTATGTCCCTGATTTCTCCAAGACTTTTAACATGAAGGGGTATTACATTTTTGTCAAAGACATTTTCAGAATCTAATGAGATAATCATATGTTTTTTTTTTATCTTAGTTTGTTTATATGATGGATTACACTGATAGACTTGCTTTTATGTTGAATTATTCCTGCATGTCGGGGATGAAGCCTACTTGATTAAGGTGGATGATGTTTTTGATGTGTTCTTGGATATAGTTTGAGAGTATTCTATTGAGTATTTTGTATCAATGTTCATAAAGAAAATTGGCCTGAATTTTTTGTTGTTGAATATTTCTGTGGTTTGAGGATTAGGATAACTGTGGCCTCTTAAAATGAATTTGTCAATGTTTCCTATGTTCCTATTGTGTGGAATAATTTAAAGTGTACCAGTATTAGCTCTTATTTAATGGTATTGAAGAATTCTGAGCTAAGACCATCTGACCCTGGATTGTTTGGGTTGGCAGTCTATTAATGACTACTTGTATAACTTAGAGGTTATGGCTCTATTTACATCGTTCATATGATCTTAATTTAATTGTGGTAATTGGTATATATTGAGAAAATTATCCATTACTTTAAGATTTTCAAGGCTTTTAGAGTTTAAGTTTTTAATGTGTGTTGTAATATTTTTTTAAAAAATTTCTTCAGTATCAATTTTATATTTCCCTTTTTGTTTCTGGTTTGGTTAATTCTTTCTGTCTTTTCATTAGTTTGCATAAAGGATTGTCTACCATTATTTATTTTTTTAAAGAATCAACTCTTTTGTTCATACAGTATCTGTATCATTGTTTCCATTTCTATTTTTATTGATTCAGCACTTAGTTTGATTATTTCTTACCATTTCCTCCTCTTGTATGTGGTTGCTTCTTTTTGTTCTAGAGCTTTTTATACTTGCTAGTATGAGATTTTCCCTTTTATTTTAATATAGGCCCTTAGTACCATGAATATTTCTCTTGCTACATCTTTCATTGTGCTTCATAAATTTCATTATGCTGTGTATTCATTTTCATTGAATTCTATTAGTGCTGTAATTTCTTTCTTTATTCTCTGTTGAGTCCATTTTCATTCAGTAGGTACTTGTTCAGTTGCTATGAGTTTTTAGGCATTTTCTTGCTTTAGTTGTTGTTGAAATCCAGCTTAAATCTGTGGTGGTCTAATAGGGTGCATGGGCTTATTTAAATTTTTTCTATCTGTTGAGACTTGATTTGTAGCCTAGCATAATATCAATTTGGGAGAAAGTTGCATGAGGTGCTCAGAAGAAGGTAAATTCTTCTGTTTTGGGGTAAAAGGTGATGAGATATCTGTTATTTCCATTTGTATTATAATGTCTGTTAGCTCCAGTATTTTTCTGTCTGCGTTTTGTATGTATAACTTGTTCATTTGTGAGATCTGGGTATTGAAGTCTCCCACTATAAGTGTTCAAGTGTCAATGTGGGATGTAAGCTTTAGTAATGTTTCTTTTACATGCATGTTTGTCCTTGAGTCCTGGTAACTTACATTAGGACTTGAAAAAAATATCTTGGTGGATTTTTCTTTTGATGGCTGTGAAGTGTCCTTTGCTGACTCTTTTGATGAATTTTGTTCTGAAGTCTCTTTTGTTAGATATTAGAATGGCTATACCAGCTTGCTTTTCAGGTCCATTTGCTTAGAAAATCTTTTTCCAACCCATTTCTATGAAGTAATATCTATGTTGAGTTGTGTTTCTTCTATGTAGCAAAAAGATGGGTCCTGTTTTATACTCCATTTTGTTAGTCTGAACCTTTGAAATTGAGTCCATTTATATTAAGAGATATTTAGAGTGAGAGTAATGGTGAATGATTGCTAATTCTTGCTATTTTGTTGGTGTTGATGGTGGTGGTAGTGTGTGTATATAGGTATGTATGTGTTTGTGTGTATATATGTGTGTGAGTGTGTGTGTGTTTCCCTCCTTTTTGTAGTGATAGTGAGAGATTATTTTTTCCCTGAATTTTCATGTGTATAGGTGTCTTCCTTCATTTGAAGATTTTCTTTCTAGTACATTCTGGGGCTTGATTGAGAACAGATATTATATACATTTGAAATTATTATGGAATATCTTGTTTTCTCCATCGAAGGTGATTGAAAGATTTGCTGGGTATAGTTATCTGGGCTGGCATCTGTGATCTAGAAGATTCTGAAGGATATCTGCCCAGGCCTTTCTGGCTTTTACAGTCTCTATTGAGAACTCAGGTACAATTCTAAAAGGTTTGGCTTTATATGTTGCTTAGTCTTTACCCCTTGCAGTTCTTAATTCTTTTTATTTTTCTTTATGTTTAATGTTTTGATTATTATGTGGTAAGTGGGCTTCCTCTTCCAGGTCCAATCTATTTAGTGTGCTGTAATCTTCTTGTACCTTTATAGGGATGTCCTTCTTTAAGTTAGGAAAATTTTCTTCTGTGATTTTTTTAAAAAATATTTTCTGGGGCTTTGAGCTGGAAATTTCCTTCTTTTATTGGTATTTTTCTAAGCCTTGGTATTTTCATACTGTCCCAGATTTCCTAAATGTCTTGTGTCAGGAAAGTTTTAGATTTGACATTTTCTTTAAACAATGAATCTATTTCATCTATTGCAACTTCAACGCCTGAGATTCTCTCATCTCTTATATTCTGTTGCTGATACTAGCATCAGTAATTCTTGTTCACTTACCTAGACTGTCTACTTCCAGAATTCCCTCAATTTGTGTTTACATTGTGGTTTCTATTTCCATTTTCAGGTCTTGAACAGTTTTATTTGTTTCCTGCAGTTCTTTTTTATGCTTTTTTTCTTGGTTTGCTTTAAAGGATTATCCTTGCCCTTAAAAGATAATCATTCTCTTAAAAGTTGGGTTTTTGGTAATTTTCTTATGCTTCTGCTATGTTGAACTATTCAGGGAATGCTATACTAGGATAGCTAGGCCTTAGTGGCTACATTTTGCCTTGGCTGTTATTGATTATATTCTTTTTTTTATTTTATTTTTTATTGAATATTTTCTTTATTTACATTTCAAATGTTATCCCCTTTCCCAGTTCTCCACCCTCCTGTCCCCAGAAACCCCTACACTAGTACATGAAGACATGCCCTTGTGTGCACGGGTTCAGATCTGCCACATTGCCTTTTTTTATTGTCTTGATGAAAAATACGCTCTAGCTTCTGTCCTAAACCCTTGAAAGAGACAAGTCAGTAGATTTCTGAATCTTGCTTGCTTCTCTAGTGATATCAATCTCCAGAGAAGGATGATGAGTTACACTGATGTTTAGGCATCTAGATTTAGAGTAATTATTGGACTAGGTACCAATGCTTGATTTTGTCTTCGTTAGACGGTTATTTTGATTCTTTTTTTCATTTTTCCTCTGTTCTTATGTCTTGAGTGGCCTGTGACTGAGTAGAGGGTTTCCAATGGTATTAATAGACAAGCCTGTGATGCCTAGGGTGGCTGCTGGTTTACCCTGGGGTTTTCTGCCCAAATTGTGGGTTGGGATATGGTGATGGAGAGCAGGCTGGGCAGCACTGATTGGGAGAAGTGAGCAGGTGGTTTATCAACCTGGAATTCTGGTGGCCAGTCTGTTCATTGGTTAATCAGGGGCCCTTTTCTAGAGTTGGGGCATAAGATGTCATTACAATGAGGGCAGGGTCAATTGGGGATACGGAGGGTGAGCGCTAAGAGTTTGCATATAGTTTGTATGGGTAGAGATATAGCGTACATGGTATTATACAAGTACATGGTATTTGACAAGGATGGCATATCCTCTTGTCAAACAGGATCCTCTGCTGGAGTTTGGGGCCAGGATATGATGACAAGGAGGAGAGGTCCATTTGGTGGTGAGGTGAACAAACATTTAGAGAATGGGAACAGTTCATGGGCTGCCAAGAGTCTGTTGAATGAGAGCAAAGCACTGGAGTCAAGGTTCAAGGAGTACTATTTTCTTAGCCACTTTCTCACTGTTTAAAAATGTATGTTGGAGAAGATTGACATATCCAGCATGATTGTTCAAATTTTAAACTTTTAACTTTTTTAACTGGAAAGGAGACTATATATATATATATATATATATATATATATATATATATATATACACCACCATATATATAGACACTACACACACACACACACACACACACACACACACACACACCATTAAGTGTAATAAATCTTCATTCATAGAAACATTTCTGAATGATACTTTGGTTTGCTCTCATTCAACAGTTTCTTGTAAAAGTAACTTTTATATCCTCAGACAATTTATAAAACTAGACCATATATATATATATATATATATATATATATATATATATATATATAGAGAGAGAGAGAGAGAGAGAGAGAGAGAGAGAGAGTTAGTTAGTTAGTTAGTTAGATATAGTTAGATATTTATACATAGTTATATATAGTTATACATAGTTATATAGTTATACACACACACACACACACACACACACACATATATATAATACATGGGTTGGGCTGAGCCCTGACCTTTCTTTCTCTCCTGAAGGCAGGGAGGGGGGGGGGGGTTCTCAGAACTTCCCTAGTCACAGTTTGCGAAACAAAGGAGATTTCACACCAACTTCCCCGAGGCTGCTCTGAACTTGCATTAACTGGAACGTAAAAAAATTTTTTCCAACCCAAGCATTTTGGCCCTCCTGTAATGAGGACAGAATTTAGAACTTTTAAGTTTCTTTGTAATATTAGATTATAACTACAACCTTGGGAAAGCAAAACCCAATTTCAAAACAATTTATCACCTTAAGAATCAACATCAAATCTTCACTACCACATTGCGAGACTTGGTTGCCAATTTATACCTATGAATGCATGACAGTGCAAGCTTTGATGCTTCAGTAAAGAGACATTGCTTTAAATCTTATCTTAATCTTACTTTCTAGGATAAGAATCCCATTAAATATTATCTCAGCTAGAAGTTTCTTAGGAGGCCCAGTTTTTTGGCCCGCTTATGCCACGTGTTTGAAAAGACTCCTGTGTTGCCAATTTAAGGCTAACCTTCTGTTACCAATATAACAATTATTTAATGTTAACCAATAACTTATGAGCTGATTGTGAAGACACGCAGAGCACATTATCAGTAAACAAAACAAATGAAGCAGCTACACTTAGACCAATCAGAAAATATTAATTTTTTTCTAGCTATAATTATGAAATAAAAATTACTTTGTCATTAGCTAAATGCAATAATCACGAATGCAGAGAATTTTCTTAGGACAAAACCATCTATCAGCTTTTTCTGCCCCAAAACCATGAGACTGCCACTCTCAGCTTTGCTATACCAGCAGAGAAAGTTTTAGTCATCTTTTATCTTCCAACATGAAAACACAGAACATTCATTCATTCAGACTAGACACAAACATACATGAATTGAACACGTGAACAGACTGGTGCACCAGACATTAGACAAGACCTTAGACAAAAACACAAAGAGGGCAGAGAACTTCTGCTGTAAGGGCTAGAGAGAAAAAGGCAGGGTGTCTCCTAAAATTTCTCTCTGCTTCTGGGACATTTTCCTCACACCTGATGCAGCTTCAGACTGTGGCCTATCCGCCTAATTATTAAATCCCCTTTATTAAACCCTTTTATTTCTCTTGCCTAAAAAAGCAGCTTCTGGAAGCTGTGGCCGACTACCT
Source organism: Mus musculus (assembly GCF_000001635.26). Classification (NCBI taxonomy): domain Eukaryota; kingdom Metazoa; phylum Chordata; class Mammalia; order Rodentia; family Muridae; genus Mus; species Mus musculus. Next base: position 47,522,551 of record NC_000068.7, on the reverse strand, counting down.
GCCTGTTGAGTTCCTAGTTCCCGATAACTCACTGCTGAACCTAAGTGAATCCAGCCCGTAGGTTTAGCGCTGTTCCAGCTTAGCCCGTACCAAACTTTCTCCGGTACAAATATTCTTTAATTCTTTTCTTCTTCCATGGAGCTCCAAGCCAGCAGTGTTTCTATCAAATGTCCTCTGCCATTCCCAGGTCCCATGTTGGTTCACCAAATTGTTGCGGCCAACCTGCAGCTCTCATGTCTGGGTTCAAGCCTGGAAGGCATCTTGGAACTGGAAGAGAAGAGGGAATCTAGGTGGGTAGAGAAATAATAGAATCAAGACAAGCTAGTCTGCTCAAGGTTCAAGTTTTTAATGACGGGCATGCTTTATAAAGGAGAGGGGAAAGCCCATTCCCGCTAAATCATCCTTGGAGCCCAGCTGCAGATGACCATATGTAGGATCAGAACAGCTAAGCCTACTACCAGCAGGTAGCAGCAGCAGCAGTGGCAGAACAATAGAGTGATCCAAGGAGGCAGGCTCCACCATAGCTGATCTCCTTAGTGGTAAGGAAAGTCAAGGTCTGGCTCAGCCTGCTTCAGGCTTGTGGGAGGCTACATAGCTTAATACCCACTTATCAGTGATTACCCTCACTGAGGATTGCAAGCTGGTACAACCATTCTGGAAATCAGTCTGATGGTTCCTCAGAAAATTGGACGTAGTAGTACCTGAGGACTCAGATATACCACTCCTGGGCATATACCCAGAAGATGCTCCAACATGTAATAAGGACACATGATCCACTATGTTCATAGCAGCCATATTCATAAAAGCCAGAAGCTGGACGTCCCAGACGTCCCTCAACAGAGGAATAAATACAGAAAATGTGGTACATTTATACAGTGGAATACTACTCAGCTATTAAATAAATGACTTCATAAAATTCACAGACAAATGGATGGATCTTGAGAATATCATCCTCAAATATTTTTAGGCATATCAAGTGTGCTTATTTTTAATAAAATATTAGAAAAGGAGTGTGAATCTAATCAAGAGGTTCAAAAGACTATATTGTTAAGGTCTAGGTAAAAGCTTAAGATCTAGATAATTGATAGCTGGTGGTCCTGGCATTTTGTAGCTACCAATATTATAAGGAAACTTTCTCATAGGTTGTTTCTGTTGTTACTAGGAAACTTTTTCAAGACCAAGTTGATTACATATTCTGTTATGTTCTGTGCCCTTGGAAACCAATCACAACAGAAGTCAGAATTCTTTGTATAGTTAGCCATGATAAGCTTGGACACTACCCAACTAACCATCAGTACTTCCTACACTTGTGTATGAAATTTTTATGGCATTTGGTTTTATAAGCTTCCCATTGGATGTACTCCAACATTAGAGAGACTCCTTTACTAATAAAATAAACTATTTGAAATAATACTTTTATTTTGAGCAGGGGTAGAATAGAATTTAAGTTCCTAAGACCTCCCTGATAACTGATATCCTACTTGGCAGAAAGAATGTACATGAGTAACTGACATCCTGGTTGGCAAGTTAAGACCTGAACGTTAGAGAAGGCAGATCCCCTGCCACAGTTGAATACCTCAACCAGTGACCAATGGGGAAAGGAAAAAATGTACAAACAAACCCCAACAACCACAACAATAACAACAACAACAACAAGAACAATAGCAACAACAACAATCTTCCTTTTCCTAAATCCTGACTGTGAAGTAACTTGCACAGATGTTTGTAGATGTCAGGCTTTTTAAAGCCCTATAAGATCCTATCTCTAGGTCACAGTGAGCTACCTAGTCTGTTCTGTAGCCCTGATTTATTTTTCTTGGGCTGTGGTGTTCAATAAGACATTCCTATTTGACTGAGATTGGTGTTTGAGTGGTTTGTAAGGTGGTTCCTTCACCTCAACATGTGTGATATTTCTTTTGCCACTAGTTTCTCATTCAACTCTGTTTAAGGACATATTCTACATTCCAATTGAAATTGACCTATGTAACTGTGATCCAATGATGAAAGTCTTGTGTACCTTCAAGTGTATATTAATTCGTTATATATACTAGATCTGGGCTTCTTAAACCTTTCCCACTACAATCCTGTTCATTGTGAGAAATTATTATGTATAGGTATATAAAAAAAGAGTATATATCTCAAAAACTTTTTAATACTACACCATAGAGACATTAAATGATTTCTTCGAAATACATATACTTTTACCATTTATTAAGGACAAACCAATTTTGTATACTGAGATAGATGCATTTTTATTTTTATAGCAATGATTACATCTTTGTGGGATATTTAATTGCGCAAAAGGTACAACATATTTAATGTTGTTCAGAATTCAGCAATATTTTGATTTTATGATCATCAGTTTGGAGAATGCTGCTTTGTATATGTACATATTATAAGGTGTCAGAAGTATGTTTAGGGCCATTTCAGAAATTACTGGAATCTCTGTACCAAAAGTAAAATTTATTTAACAATTTTAAAAATGAAACTCAATTTAGAACTTTTAAAAAGCAATTTAAAAAAAATCAAACATTCTGACATTACAATCCAAATATAAACTAATTTGATACATGGTGAGGAGTTAAATGTCTTGTTTTTCACAAGTAAACCATTATGTGTTTTTTTTAGAGTAGAAAACTTTGTATGTGCAATATAAACACAGCAGTTCATGGCACATCAGAGTCCTATCTGAGCCGAGGTATTTCAGGCCATGTTCTCTGACGATGTGTGGCATGACAGCATGCATAGTGTGAAGTGCACATATTCCTTGGGCAGGACCAGTTCTGCAGTGAAGTTGTACTATGCAACATGGGCAAGCAAGCCAGAAATACCTAGGGTTTGTTATGTGTTATCATTTGAGTCAAACTTTGTCATTGCATGGTCACTAATCTTACACTATAGCAAATTTCTATGATTCTCATATTAGTTGTTGACCCTATATGGATTCCAAAAGCACAGTTTAAAACTGAGTAGTAGACTATCCTGATTTAGGATCAGAATTCTTTTTTTCAAAAGAAAAATTTACAGAATATATCATTGTAGTTTACTTTCTATTGAACTTGTTTTTAAGTATACACAATTGATTTGACCATTTTACAGCAAGAGCCATTTCAATGTGTTCTGTGTTTAAGACTTCTGTGAACTGGATTGCTTCCATTATGATTTTCATAAGTTTCTTGGTCCAGGAATAAACACTGTCCAATGCAGAAAACTATGGCTCCTCAATTAATTCATATTCACATTACAGCAATAATGATAATTATCCCACCATTTTGGACATGGGTAATCTTGAAGAACACAGATCCCATCCTTCAGGACTACTGATCTTGAACTACTGAAGAAAAACAAATCTATCAAAGCATTCTCACAACTTAAAGGTTTTTATCCATAAACTGTTTCTCTTCCCAGATGTAGTAGCAAAATGTGAAGTCATTTATGTGGCGAGTTTAGCACAAAGATATTTAGTGGGCAGTCAGATTAGAAAATCTTCTTAGAAACTTAATTATTATATGAAAGACTAACTATTAAGTTGAAAGAATGAAAATATAAACCTCTCATCCTTGTACCAGAATGCCAAACCTCCCTAATTAATGTCACACGTTATAGATAATGCAAATGGTTTTGGATGAAAATGTAATCTCAGTGCTGTTTTTACTTGCATTTCTTTGATTGTCAATCATCTTGAATATCTAACACTGCTTGATGTGTGAAGAGACAGGGAGGGAATAGATAAGAAACCTTTTGTTAATTGTTTAGATGTTCACATTCTTAAAGCATATAAAACAGTGTGCAATGTCTCTACTTATGATCAACCATTTATTTTTCTTTGAATTTTTTCTTATTTGTCTTGTCATCCAGGTTTCTGGGATGAGCTGGACCAAGAGACTTGGATATTAAATTGAATTGTCAAGTTTCTTTCCTTTTTCTCAACATCCCTCAACATACATACTTAAGAGTATGTATAATCCTGCACATTTATACTGTGATAACTCTGTTCTCCCATGGTGGAAAAGTCATGACACCTTTTAAACATACTGTATTTAGGGTCAATGGTTATAAGCAGGATCAACTAACTACTTTTGTACAATATAAGATTAATGAGAAATCATCCTTTATTATGATACAGGTTCCTAGGAAATGTTTGCTAAAGATGAGGACTGGAATAAAGAGAAGAACATGGAGAAGAAAGTTTTGAGGGGAAAATCCTTGTGATCCATTTGACATGTGAACTTGAGGGAAGGGCACTGAAGCAGGTTGTCTTCCTCAAAGCTGGGAATAAGACTAGGGTATTAGATTCTTCCAAGAAGGAGTATAGGTGGAAATAGATAATTAGCCTCCCTGCCTTCCTTAGGTTCTTGGGGAATGCCTGCTTGAGGTGAAGGTAAGGATAAATGATTGGAAATGAAGAAAGATTGGAGGAGAAGGTCTAAGTAATCCATTACAGGTCAGAGAAGTGGGAGCAGTAGGTGTTTTGCTACAGAGCTTTGAATGAGACTGGGGATTGGACTTAGAGAAATGGAGGATGGGGTAAAGATCTGCAGTTACTCTCTGCTTCCCTGGATGGATTTGCCTGAGCCTTCCCAAGGAATTTATGCTGGAGTTGATGGGCTGTGATAAAGCAATGATGTGATTGGGAAATATTTGAAGGGAAAGATTTGTTAGATCTACTGGAGATGGGGGACATTGTGGAAGGGAGGCTATAAGAGCTGGTTTATTGCAGACCTGGGGATGCAGTAGAGCAATTGGATTAAGAGAAGAAGTAGGGAAGAGGTAAAAATTTGCAGTTATTTTACTTGCTGCCCTGGGCAGCCTGTATGAGTGTCTCAAAACAAGAACCTAATAGAGGCAACCACTCTTTTGTTTTAGTTTAGTAGTTTCCTATCAGTTTTGGTTTATTGTGTTTTCGTATTCCTGTAACTTAACAATTTTTAAAAGTTTCTGTCCTTAGTTCTTTGATTACCTATTCATTACCGTATTCAGTGTGCTGTTCACATGGACTCTTGGGATCATCCTGCAGTCCTCTCTAGCTGAAGACTTCTAGCTTTATCAAATTGTATTAAGATAGAATTCAAGAAGTTATTTTGAATATTACTTTATTCATTAAGAGTAATTTTGTATCTGTAAACCCTCAAAAAAAAAAAAAACCTACCACCAACAAAGACAATTCAATTCTGAGAATAACTTTAGAATATTAATACTAAATCTAGGATAGGTAAATGTGTAATGGTATTAAGTTAGAAAGAAGTGAAACGCAAAGACATGTAGTTCTTGTTTAGTACATATGCTACTTATACTACTTCAGTTTGACATACTTCTTTTGTTTTCATCTAGCATTCATTTAACATTTGGTTAACATCTAGCATCTTAATTTTACCAAAATTAGGGAATGGGATGTAAAAGTAACTTTTGCCTGATGTAATTGTTTTCTTGGAGGCTTACTGCTGAATAAGCTCACCCTTTCTAATTCTTGCTGAACTCCGCCTGCCTGGTGCAGCTCACCTGTTGTAGCTCAAAGTCCTCTTCAATATAACTAATTCCGTGTGGCTTCTTCTCAGTTTTTTCACAGAATTACTCTGGCCTCAAACTAACTCTGACATTTTGTGCTAATCTTTTGTCTCCTTACTCTCTGGCTTCAACTGTCTCTGCTGACCTGCACTGAACTGGATGGCCTCTCAAAGGAACTCAACTCCACTGCATTGCAATCACTGAGCTCAACTCAGCTCTCTCAACTGACTGAACAGAACTGCCCCCCAGCTGCCTTTCCAGTGTGAAGTGAACTGCCCCACTCTGCACTGATTAACTCAACTGACTTCACGACATGCATGAACTCAACTGAGCTCCCCTTCTTCTTGTATGTCCTTGTGAGAATTCAACATGACCTATCTCTGACTCATTCTTTCTCTGATTTGTCACTTTCTCTGCTCCTCATTTAGATGTCACATTCCATCTATAAAGTAACTTTACCTATTTTATGTAGGATTAAACGTGTGTACCAACCACATCTCTGTATTCCAACCAGAGTAGCATGTTTCTGGATTAAAATTCCTCTACAGGCACATTTATCTCAACTGTCTTTAGAAACTTTTAATTTTTTTTCACTTTGCTCCTTCTCTCTCCTTCCTTCAACTCCTCTCATATCTCCTCCTTTCTGGTTCTCCACTGAGTCTTTCTCTTCCCCTCAAATCTATACCCTCTTTTTCTTTGATCATGATTGTTGCATGTATATTAATACATATGTAAATATGACCTGCAAAGTTGTTTTTACAATGGTTTGTGTCTATATAATTTCAGAGATGACAACTTTGTATTGGATAACCAGTTAGAGGCTCATGCATGGGAAATGCCAATTCTTCCTCTCTTTCCATTCATTTCTTTTCTGGACTACTTTTTCTATAGGCTGATCTCCATGAAATTTCTCCCTTCTCTCTTAGTGTATTAGTATTAATCTCTAGTCTCTGTTCAGGTCTTTTATTTTTAATTGCTTTCAAGCATATTCCGGAGGTATTAATGTAGCTTCCACATTATTTCTATGAGGCACAATCTCACAAAAGATTTTGAGTACTGGTAATTTTTCTGCTCCCTCTTCTGTGATTTTGTCTTAGGTGTGGGAGTTGTACAGCAGATATACCAGTTGGAGATGAACCCATCACAATCTATCATTGAATTGTGACCAGTTATACTTTTAACATTCCATATTTTTGTAAGGCTTCCATGATGAAGGATAAGAACTATACTTATCTGTGGGTATAAAGTTAATTTTGAGAATATAGCTAGAAATTATGGAGTTTAGTAAGGAAGTCTTAGTGAATTCTCCTTTAAGATCCTTGGTCTCATAGCCCTGTGCTTGCTTGGTTTGTAACTGCCAAGATATGAATATTCTTATTATATTATATGGGATACTTGCCTTGATAGTCATTGTTATAATTCATAAATATCACAGCTACATAGGACTATTGATGGCTTCCTTCTCTTGGCAGCTTACACAGTAGTTTTTGGCATCATGAAAGCTAGACCTCAGGAAGAAAGATTTCAGATTAAGTTCTATCACAAATATTCTGAGTTTTATATATTTCTTAATGTATCTCACTAGTTCTTGGTTTAGAGCCATGGGCATGTTTTAAGAAATGATTGTTTGCTGAGTAATTCTGAGATTAAACATGAAAGAGTATATGATTGTTATTACCAAATATTAATTAGTCTGGAAAAGTCATGAACACTTTACATTTAGTTTTTACTGTTTCTTTCTCCATTATCTTATTGCTGGTAGTTTTCTACAGGAATATGATATTACAAAATTGTATTGACACTTTAAATAGAAACAGTTTAATAAAATGACTATTCATTTTTACTCTTGCCTCTTGGTTCCATGTTCTTGGATGGAAAAGTATGGTGACAGAGTCATACAATGGAAGAGTATTTATTCTTTCTACTCTAAACAGGAAGCAAATATAGTAACCAGAGGAGTGAGGGTCATAACATCTCAAGACCTGTCTGCATTAACCAACTCTCTCCTGTTAAGTCCCTTCTATCATTACCAGTCCTTCTCAGTAAAGATCCTCCAACTATGTAAGTTGTTAGTATATGGGCCCATGGAGGATATTTTATATTAAAATGATAAAAAAATTAAGATAACCCTTCAAGTGTGTCTGATTATGAACTATGGGAGAGTTTAGCACAAAGATATTTAGTGGGCAGTCAGATGACTAGAAAAACGTCTTAGAAACTTAATTATTGTATGAAAGACTAACTATTAAGTTGAAAGAATGAAAAGATAAACCTCTCAAACTTTCCTCTCAAACACATAGCTAGCATTAAAATCAAAGATGACCCTGAAATTTTCATCTTAGATTTCACTGATTTTCCCAGTGAAAGTCAAGTCACTGTCATCCTAAAGGTCTGTTAACTAATGAATGCATAATGGATATGTGGCATATTTATATAGTAAATATAATTTGCCTATTAAGAAAAAATATTAAATATTTTCAGGTAAATAGATGGAGCTACAAACAATTATCTTGAGTGAGGGAAAACACACCTAAAAGGCAAACATTTCATGTTTTTTTTTTTATATTTTCTTTATTTACAATTCAAGTGTTATGCCCTTTCCTGGTTTTCCCTCCAAAAAACCCCTCCCCCCCACCTACTCACATAGCCACCCACTTCTGGCCCTGGAATTCCGCCACACTGGGGCATAGAGCCTTCATAGGACAAAAGGGCCTCTCCTCCCATTGATGTCCAACTAGGCCAAACTCTGCTGCATATGCAGCTGGAGCCATGAGTCCCACCATGTGTGCTCTTTGGTTCATGGTTTAGTCCCTGGGAGCTCTAGGGATACTGGCTAATTCATATTGTTATTCCTCCTATGGGGCTGCAACCCCCTTCAGCTCCTTAGGTGCATTCTCTAGCTCCTTCATTGGGGACTATATGCTAAGTTCAATGCTGTGAGCATCCAATTCTTTATTTGTCAGGCACTGACAGAGTCTCTCAGGAGAGAGCTATATCAGGCTACTATCAGCAAGCACTTGTTGGCATCCACAATAGTGCCTGGGTTTGGTGCTTGTATATGGGGTGGATCCCCCAGGGGAGTCAGTCTCTGGATGTTCATTTCTTCAGTCTCTACACTTTTTCTCTGTTACTTCTTCGATGGCAGTTTTGCTCCCCCCTTCTAAGGTTGATTGAAGTGTCCACACTATGGTCTTCCTTCTTCTTGATTTGCATGTGGCTGAGGAATTGTATCTTGGGTATTCTGAGCTTCTGGGCTTCTAGGATAATATCCACTTATCAGTGAGTGCATATCATGTGTGTTCTTTTGTGATTGAGTTACCTCACTCAGGATGATATCTTCCAGATCCATCCATTTGTCTAAGAATTTCATAAATTCATTGTTTTTAATAGCTGAGTAGTACTCCATTGTGTAAATGTACCACACTTTCTGTATCCATTCCTTTTTTGAGGGAAATCTGGGTTCTTTCCAGCTTCTGGTTATTATAAATAAGACTACTATGAACATAGTGGAGTATGTGTCCTTATTACATGTTGGAGCATCTTCTAGGTACGTTTGGAAAATTGTTTTTCAGCCTTTTACTCTGAGGTAGTGTCTGTCTTTGTCACTGAGGTGGGTTTCCTGTATGCAGCAAAATTTTGGGTCCTGTTTACCTACCCAGTCGGTTAGTCTGTTTTTATTGGGAAATTAAGTCCATTAATATTAAGAGATATTAAGGAAAAGTGGTTGTTGCTTCCTGTTATTTTTGATATTAGAGTTAGGATACTGTTCATGGGGCTATCTTCTTGTAGGTTTGTTGAAAGATTACTTTCTTGCTTTTTCTAGGGCATAGTTTCCCATCTTGTGTTGGAGATTTCCCTTTATTATCATTTGAAGGGCTAGATTTTTTGGAAAGATATTATATAAATTTGGTTTTGTCATGGTATACCTTGGTTTCTTCATCTATGGTAATTGAGAGTTTTATTGGGTATAGTAGCCTGGGCTGACATTTGTGTTCTCTTAGGATCTGTATGACATCTACCCAGGATCTTCTGACTTTCATAGTCTCTGGAGAGAAGTCAGGTGTAATTCTGTTTAGCCTGCGTTTATATGTTACTTGACCTTTTCCCCTTACTGCTTTTAATGTTCTTTCTTTGGTTTGTGCATTTGGTGTTTTGATTATTATGTGATGGGATGAATTTCCTTTCTGGTCCAAACTATTTGGAGTTCTTTAGGCTTCTTGTATGTTCATGGGCATCTCTTTGTTTAGGTTGGGGAAGTGTTCTTCTATAATTTTGTTGAAGATATTTACCCGTTTAGATATTCCCTTTAAGTTGTGAATCTTACTTCTAGTCTATACCTATTATCCTTAGCTTTGGTCTTCTCATTGTGTCTTGGAATTCCTGGATGCTATGGGTTAGCATCTTTTTGCATTTTGCATCTTCTTTAATTATTGTGACAATGTTTTCTATGGTATCTTCTGTACCTGAGATTCTCTCTTGTATCCCTTGTATTCTGTTGCTGATGCTTCCATCTATGGTTTCTGACTTCTTTCCTAGGTTTTCTATCTCCAGAGTTGTCTCCCTTTGTGATTTCTTTATTGTTTCCACTTCCATTTGTATATACTGGATGGTTTTGTTCAATTCTTTCACCTGTTTGGATGTGTTTTCCTGCAATTCTTTAAGGGATTTTTGTGTTTCCTCTTTAAGCATTTCTACCTGTTTATCTGTGTTTTTCTGTATTTCTTTAAGGGGGTTATTTATGTCCTTTTAATGCCCTCTATCATCATCATGAGAAGTGACTTTAGATCCATGTCTTGCTTTTCTGGTATGAAGGTGTATCCAGGATTTGCTAGGGTGGGAGAATTGGGTTCTGATGATGCCACATAATCTTGGTTTCTGTTGCTTCTGTTCTTACACTTGCCTCCCATCCATCTGATTATCGCTATTAATTGGAGGCTGTCCTTTCTGCAATTCTGGTTGAGTCAGAACTCCTCAGAGTCCAGACTTCTCTGTGATTCTGAGATTTTGCGTGTGTCAGAGTTCTTGGCAGTCAAGCTTCCTTTGACTCCATGAGCTACTGGTGTGACCAAGCTCCTGGGATCCTGGGATCCTAAGATCCTTGGAGTGTTAGAGCACCTCTAAGTGGTAACTCCTCTGGGTGCCATGGAGCTGTCTGCTGAGTTTGAAACCAAGGTATACCAGCACTGACTGGCAGGAACCCCAGTCAATAGTTGGGCAGAATTCCTCCATCCTTGCTCCTACTGGTCCCAGGCACTCCTGGTGGTGTTGGAACAGATGTTATGTTCTACTCACCAGTGATTCTAAGATCCTGGGCATGTTAGGGCACCTGGGGAGTGGAGAGTCCTCTAGGGACCATGGGACTGTCTGCCAAGTTTGCGCCCAAGATGGCCCAGCTGCATGTTATATATATAAAGATTATAAGCTTCAAGTATGTATTTTCTATTTAGAATCCTTTTCTGTAAGTGGCAAAGCTTACAGAAAGCATTAGAAAATTCACAATTGATAATCAAGGAAGCTTTGTTCTACAAGTAAAGAAATGTTCACCCAGAAGGCTGAAGTAGATGTTGTCTAATGACTTGGTCATCTTTTTCTTATCTATGGAGAGAGCCTTCACCCAAATCTACCCAAATCCTGAAATAGGCACTGGTCCTAATCCTTGTCTCTCTGTGAATAGATCCCATCCTCATGAAACTTCTCCCAATGTACCTTTGCATCCTCAAGTAAAAGAATCCATCCTCATCCTTATTACAAATCCTTCTTTGGGCCATCACTGTGAAAAGTGGTACTCTGTGAATAAGAGCCCATTCTTATGGGGAAGTAACAGATGTTTTGCTCTAGAGATGTGCATTCTGAAGAATGTTTGCTGTTGCTATTTCTGAAGCTTTGTTGTGATAAGCATCACATGGAGACTTTTTCCAACATATTACTCCATTTAAACGTGTAAGACTAATAAACTTCTTGGTCAAACTCTGGACATTTTTGACCAAGCACCCATTAAACTAGTGCTGACTTGAGGTTTCATTCTTTGCCTCACATGGATTGTTTCCATGCCAGGCATCATGCTTGCAAGGACCCAAACCTAGCCCCTAAACGTGGGTCTTGCTCCTATGAGAAAGTAAGAAACTGTTTCCTTAAATGGAAATTAGGAGTGAAAAGTGTCCATGACCTTTACTGAGAGAGTAGAATTAATATAGATTTTTCTTACTCCTTAGGGATATATCATTTTGTACAATTATTGAAATGTTTGTTAAGATTTATACAAACAAAATATTCAGACCACACACACACACACACACACACACACACACACAGAGAGAGAGAGAGAGAGAGAGAGAGAGAGAGAGAGAGAGAGAGAAGAATTTTCTGCAGGTCTCAGTAGATTTAGCGAAATACAATTTTGAAACCATGTTTGGGGTTCATCGTCCCAAGAAATCTGACTGGAACTCAATAGCAGGACACCTTCCAATGCCTTTCAGCTACTGGGATTCAAAGAGATGCCTCAACAACACCTGCGTTCCTAGGGATGTTGGGCTCGGCCCAGTCTCCTGGAACATGAACTATACTCGGCAGCCTCAAAGTTAGCTTTTATTGTTTTGTTGTTTGGTTGGTTGGTTTTCATTTATTTGTATTTGATTTCTCCCATATCATTATAAATTTATCAGTGGTCCCTTCAAGGGAAAAAATAAAATGGTCTCAGTTTCTAGTACAAGAACAATTACAACCAAGACATAAAGGACATAAGCCAACAGTGTTTTAATTTTCTGAAATATTGGTCAGTGTACTAATATATACCATTATACCAGAATACCATTATATGTAGGTATTCAGCATATGGACAACATTCTCCTGCATGCCAATCTAATAAATGCTTAAATGAATACTTAACTTTCATGGGAATAAAATCAAGTAAAATGTGTAATTTTTGGCTATGTCAATAAGACACACTCTGACCTGTTTGTCACTATTAAGGTTTGAGCAATGCTCATTCTGTTGCTTTCTGAAAACTTGTCAAAATTTACTAGAAATGTAACAGCTGAAGCAGAGCAAGTTATTAACTTAGTAAATAATGCTGCTGTAAAGCACTGGCTTTTAGAATTAATCCCTGACTGATAAAGACCCCAAAGAAATTATTGTACCATTAAATGAAATGCAGATTGATTATTTGTTCCACAGTAAATAATTGGCAGGTTGTATTAGCATGTTACTCAGACTTTATAAATAATCTCTATCCAAAAGATCCTCTTGGTAAGATTTATTTTTTTAAATTTTCCATTGGCTATTTTATTTATTTGCATTTCAAATGTTATCCCCTTTCTCAGTTTCCCCTCTGTAAACTCCCTATCTCACCTATATACCCTGCTTCTATGAGGGTGCCCCCCCTCCTAGTCCTGCTTCACCACCCTAGCATTCCCCTATGGTGGGGCATCAAGTCTTCACAGGACCAAAAACCTTCCCTTTCATTGATGCCAGATAAGGCCATCATTCACTACATATGTAGAGCTGGAGCCATGGGCCCCTCTTTGATTGGTGGTTTAGTCCCTGGGAGATCTGGTTGGTTGATGTTGTTGTTCTTCATATCGTGTTGCAAACCCCTTCAGCTCATTCAGTCCTTCCACGAACTTCTCCATTGGGGTCCCCATGCTCTGTCCAATAGTTAGCTGTGAGAATCTGCATCTGTATCAGTAAGGCTCTGGCAGAGCCTCTCAGGAGACAACTGTACAAGGATCCTGTCAGCAAGCACTTCTTGGCATCACCAATAGTGACTAGGTTTGGTGGCTGCATGTGGGATGAATCCTCAGGTGGGGAATCTCTGGATGGCCTTCCCTTCAGTCTCTCCTCCACTCTTTGTCCCTGTTTTTATGTTAGACAGGAGTAATTTTGGGTTACAACTTTTGAGAAGGGTGAGTGACCCCATCCCATAACCAGGGGACATTCCTAACATCTCCATATTGTTTCTACAGGTTTTCTCTCTCCTTTGTTGGATATTTAAGTTAGTGTCATCCCAGTTGGGTCCTGGGAGCCTCTTCCTTCCTGGAATCTGAGATATTCTTTTGGTTACCTCTGTTCCCCTTCTCACATTGCCACATACCTCTGCTCAATTTCCTTACAATCTGTACATATCCCTAGTCTCCTCCCACACCTGAACCTGCCCCCTTGTCGGTTCTCCCCCTTCTCTATTCTTCCCAAGACCTTCCCACCCTCTGTCTCCTATAATTATTTTGCTCCTCCTTCTAAGTAGGACTGAAGTATCCACTGAGAGAATCACCATCCCTGACCTCAAACTTTACTACAGAGCAATAGTGATTTCAAAAACTGCATGGTATTGGTTCAGAGACAGACAGGTAGTTTACTGGAGTAGAATTAAGACCCAGAAATGAACCCACACACCTATAGTCACTTGATCTTTGACAAAGAAGCTAAAGCCATCCAGTGGAAAAAAGACAACATAGTCAACAAATGTTGCTGGCTTAAGTGGTGCTTGGGATTTAGAAGAATACAAATTTACCCATTCTTATCTCCTTTTTTTCAAAGTTCAAGTCCAAGTGGTTCAAAGACCTCCACAAAACTCAGATAACACTGAATCTATTATAAAAGAAATTGAAAAAGATTCTTGAACACATTGGCACAGGGGAAAATTTCCTGAACAGAACACCAGTGGCCCAGGCTCTAAGATCAACTACAGACAAGTGGGATCTCATCAAATTGAAAAGCTTATGTAAGTCAAAGGACACTGTCATCAGGACAAAATGGCAACCTACGGATTTGAAAAAGATCTTTACCAATCGTACATTTGATAGAAAGCCAATATCCAATATATACAAAGAACTCAAGAATTTAGACTCCAAAGAACAAAATAACCTATTAAAAATGGGGTACAGAGCTAATCAAAGAATTTTTAACTGGAGAATCTTGCATGGCTAAGAAATTTTCAACATCCTTAGTCATCAGGGAAATGCAAAATCAAAATAACCCTGAGACTCCATCTCACACCAGTCAGAATGGCTAAGATCAAAAACTCAGGTGACAGCAGATGTTGATAACAATGTGGAGAAAGAGGAACACTATTCTTCAGGTAGAGGGATTACATGCTGGTACAACCACTCTGGAAATCATTCTAGTGATTGCTCAGAAGTTGGGCATAGTACTACCTGAGGACCCAGTTATACTACTCCTGGGTATATATCCAAAAGATGCTTCAACATATAACAAGGACACATGCTCCATTATGTTCATAGCAGGCTCATTTATAATAGCAAGAAGCTGGAAACAATTTATATGTCCCTCAACAAAGGAATGGATACAGAATGTGGGACATTAACACAATGGAGTACTACTCAGCTATTAGAAGCAATGACTTCATGAAATGCACAAGCAAATGGATACGACTAGAAAAAATCATCCCGAGTGAGGTAACCCAGTCACAAAAGAACACACATGGTACATACTCACTGATAAGTGGATATTAGCAAAAAAGCTTGGATTACCCACAATACAACTTTTAGACCATATGAATCTCAAGAAGAAGGTAAGATATTCTTAAAGATACCTAACAGGTATTGCCTAATATTAGATCTAAAATTTGTGTAGTGATTTGTAATAATACTGTTACAAATGGCTCTTCTAAGGGACAAAAAACATATGTTTTGTATACAAATTCTATATCCTTCACAAAACGAATGTATCCCTGCTAGGGTCGCACAGCTCAACAATCTAAACCCACTATTATCAATCAGTTTTATTGAATATTTCTCAGCCATTTTGCATTTGAGCTGATTTTATATATAAATTAGTACATGAAGGGTCACTATACCTTACTCTTCTAGATAAAGTTTTTTCTCAGGATTTATAACTTTAGTGGGTATGATTAAATATCTTGTAAAATCTTTTAAAAATCTATAAAATTCTAGCTTAAAACATGTAGCAAATGGCTGATAGTAAAAAATATATATAGGTTATTTTAATATGCTATGGTATTATATATTATGATTCAACTTTTTTTTAGAAAAATAAACCTTTACATCATAGAAAACAGACATTTTGAATAGCAACCCTGTGGCTTTCATCTATCTGAACTGATGACTTCATCAGGATAGAAATATCCATATGGAAGGCAGTCATCTTTACTAAGGTTATAAAGTATGTGCCACTTCATGAAATCATCATCTTGATTAAAATGACCATGTGGTATTAGCCAATTCAGACAACATCTATAAAATGTCTAAGGCCTAATAAATCCCTGCTTATTAGTTATCTTCTTTTTTGGACTAAGGAGGCAATAGTATACCTCCAAGATATTTTGGATTAGGATGGATTTTTGTATAATATTAAATTTCCAAAGTTATAAATTGAGTACTCAGGTTAACAAAAGTAGCTTAGAATGTATGTATGTATGTATGTATGTATGTATGTATGTATGTATGTATGTATGTATTTTACACTCCAGATGTTATTCCCTGTCCTCTGGTCCACCCTCCGACTGTTCAACATCCCCTACCTCCTCCCACTCCCCTGTCTCCATGAGGATGTCCCCACCATCCACCACCCACCCAAACAGACCTCTAAACTCCTTGGGGCTTCTAGTCTCTTGAGGGTTAGGTATATCTTCTGACTAAACCTAGACCAGGCAGTCCTCTGCTTTATATGTGTTGGGGACTTTATATCAGCTTGTGTATGCAGCCTGTTTGGTGGTCCAGTGTTTGAGAAATCTCAGGGGTCCAGGTTAATTCAGACTACTGGTCCTCCTACAGGGTTTGCCCTCCTCCTCAGCTTCTTCCCGCTTTTCCCTAATTCAACTAATTCATTCAGCAGCTTCTGTCCATTGTTTGGGTGCAAATATGTGCATCTGACTCTTTCAGCTGCTTGTTGGGTCTTTCAGAGAACAGTCATGATAGATCCCTTTTTGTGTGTGCTTCATAGTCCCAATAATAATGTAAGGCCTTGGGGCTTCCCCTTGAGCTGGATCCCACTTTGGATCCCAGCTTGTAGCTAGACCTTCTTTTCCTCGGGCTTCTCTTAATTTCCATTCCTGCAGTTCTTTCAGAAGAAACAATTATGGGTCAGAGGTTTGACTGTGGGATGGTAATGCCCCTCCCTCACTTGATGCCCTGTCTTCTTGCTGGAGGAGGGTTCTATAAGTGCCCTCTACCTACTGTCAGGCATTTCATGTAAGGTCCTTTCCTTTGAGTCCTGAGAGTCTCTCATCTTCGAGATCTCTGGTACATTCTTGAGGGTCCCCACAACCTAGTACCTCCTGAGGTTGCCTGTTTTCATTCTTTCTGCTGGCCCTCAGGGTTTCAGTCCTTTCCCTCACCCACAAAAAGTAACTTAGAGTTCTATGACTAATCCCTATGTGTTTGCTAACTGTGTGCCTAACTATTTGTGTCTTTTCTAATGCTAGACTTATAGAAAACTTTTAAATAATGTATTTTGATAAATAGGATGTATTTAATAAATATGTTCTAAATTCCTTATGTCTATTCAGAGCAGCAGAAACTAACTCTAAAACATGTCTAGTCTCATGTTCTTTGAGACTACATTTATAGTTTAAATTTTCATTTTAATTCTAAGGGATCTTCAATCAAAGAAAAAAAAAATAAAATCCTAATTTTGTAAAAGGCGCTAGTATAAAAACTGTTAAAGATAACTAAGATATGCAAGGTTGTGATCAGTCACATTACAAATGGTTGAATAATTTGTTCAAAGTTATACTTGTAGCTATTATAATATAAATGTAATTCTTCTACAACCATAAGCTTTATTTAGCCTTTTATTAAGTATAAGTAAAGCAAGTAAGTAAAACCAATAATGTTCAACAAAAATGGCATGGACTTAATAGATGCACATCAAAATCCTTAGAGATATACAAAACTGACATTTACAATGATTAACGATTGATATAACGGCTACTTATACAATATTTTCTGCTCCAATTTTTCCTTCTTAGAGCTCTGATGATGCTAATGGCTAACTGAAACATTATTTTAATAACAGCATTAAAAATAAAAAAATCATTTTATCTTTTATTACTAAAACTTCATTTTTCAATGTTATATATTTTATACAGCAGAAAACTTAATTAACAATATAAATAGATTTGAGATGGATTTTTTAAAAAAATTTTGTGATAAATTAGAATAACAAAAATTTTTTTAAAAAATATTTTTATTAGGTATTTTCCTCATTTACATTTCCAATGCTATCCCAAAATTCCCCCATACCCTCCCCCCTCTACTCCCCTATCAACCCACTCCCAGTTTTTGGTTCTGGTGTTCCCCTGTACTGGGGCATATGACGTTTGTATGTCCAATGGCCTCTCTTTCCAGTGATGGCCGACTAGGCTATCTTTTGATACAAATGCAGCTAGAGTCAAAAGCTCCGGGGTACTGGTTAGTTGATAATGTTGTTCCACCAATAGGGTTGCAGATCCCTTTAGCTACTTGGGTACTTTCTCTAGCACCTCCATTGGGGCCCTATGATCCATCCAATAGCTGATTGAGAGCATCTGCTTCTGTGTTTCTTAGGCCCTGGCATAGTCTCACAAGAGGACAGCTATATCAGGGTCCTTTCAGCAAAATCTTACTAGTGTATGCAATGGTGTCATCGTTTGGAGGCTGATTATGGGATGGATCCCTGGATATGGCAGTCTCTAGATGGTCCATCCTTTCCTCTCAGCTTCAAACTTTGTCTCTGTAACTCCTTCCATGGGTGTTTTGTTCCCAATTCTAAGAAGGGGCAAAGTGTCCACACCTCGGTCTTTGTTCCTCTTGAGTTTCATGTGTTTTGCCAATTGTAACTTTTATCTTGGGTATTCTAAGTTTCTGGGCTAATATCCACTCATCTGTGAGTACATATCATTTGAGTTATTTGGTGATTGGGTTACCTCACTCAGGATGATGCCCTCCAGGTCCAACCATTTGCCTAGGAATTTCATAAATTTATTCTTTTTAATAGCTAAGTAGTACTCCATTGTGTAAATGTACCACATTTTTAGGTTCCATTCCTCTGTTGAGGGGCATATGGGTTATTTCCAGTTTTTGGCTATTATAAATAAGGCTGCTATGAACATAGTGGAGCGAGCATGTGTCTTTCTTACTAGTTGGAACATCTTCTGTATATATGCCCAGGAGAAGTATTTCGGGATCCTCTGGTAGTACTATGTCCAATTTTCTGAGGAACTGCCAGACTGATTTCCAGAGTGGTTGTACAAGCTTGCAATCCCACCAACAATAGAGGAGTGTTCCTCTTTCTCCACATCTTTGCCAGCATCTGATGTCACCTGAGTTTTTAATCTTAGCCATTCTGACTGGTGTGAGATGGAATCTCAGGGTTGTTTTGATTTGCATTTCCCTGATGATTAAGGATGCTGAACACTTTTTCAGGTGCTCCTCAGCCATTCGGTATTCCTCAGGTGAGAATTCTTTGTTCAGCTCTGAGCCCCATTTTTTAATGGGGTCATTTGATTTTCTGGAGTCTGCCCTCTTGAGTTCTTTATATATATTGGATATTAGTCCCCTATCTGATTTATGATAGGTAAAGATCCTTTCCCAATCTGTTGGTGTCCTTTTTGTCTTATTGACTGTGTCTTTTGCCTTGCAGAAGCTTTGCAGTTTTATGAGGTCCCATTTGTCAATTCTTGATCTTATAGCACAAGTCATTGCTGTCATATTCAGGAATTTTTCCCCTGTGCCCATATCTTCGAGGCTTTTCCCCACTTTCTCCTCTATAATTTTCAGTGTCTCTGGTTTTATGTGGAGTTCCTTGATCCACTTAGATTTGACCTTTGTGCAAGGAGATGGATCAATTCGTATTCATCTACATGATAACCACCAGTTGTGCCAGCACCATTTGTTGAAAATGCTTTCTTTTTTCCACTGGATGGTTTTAGCTCCCTTGTCGAAGATCAAGTGACCATAGGTGTGTGGGGTCATTTCTGGGTCTTCAATTCTATTCCATTTGTCTACTTGTCTGTTGCTATACCAGTATCATGCATTTTTTATTTCAATTGCTCTGTAGTACAGGTTTAGGCCAGGCATGGTGATTCCACCAGAGGTTCTTTTATCCTTGAGAAGAGTTTTTGCTATTCTAGGTTTTTTTGTTATTCCAGATGAATTTGCAGATTGCTCTGTCTAATTCGTTGAAGAACTGAGTTGGAATTTTGATGGGGATTGCATTGAATCTGTAGATTGCATTTGGCAAGATAATTGTTTATACAATGTTGATCCTGCCAATCCATGAGCATGGGAGATCTTTCCATCTTCTGAGATCTTCTTCAATTTCTTTCTTCAGAGACTTGAAGTTCTTATCATACAGATCTTTCACTTCCTTAGTTAGAGTTACGCCAAGGTATTTTATATTATTTGTGACTATTGAGAAGTGTGTTGTTTCTCTAATTTCTTTCTCAGCCTGTTTATCCTTTGTGTACAGGAAGGATACTGACTTGTTTGAGTTAATTTTATAACCAACTATTTCACCAAAGCTCTTTATCAGGTTTAGGAGTTCTCTGGTGGAATTTTTAGGGTTACTTATATATACTATATCATCTGCAAAAAGTGATATTTTTACTTCTTCTTTTCCAATTTGTATCCCCTTGATCTCCTTTTGTTGGCGAATTGCTCTTGCTAGGACTTCAAGAATAGGTATGGAGAAAGTGGGCAGCCTTGTCTAGTTCTTGATTTTAGTGGGATTGCTTCCAGCTTCTCACCATTTACTTTGATGTTGGCTACTGGTTTGCTGTAGATTGCTTTTATCATGTTTAGATATGGGCCTGGAATTCCTGATCTTTCCAAGACTTTTATCACGAATGGGTGTTAGATTTTGTCAAATGCTTCCTCTACATCTAAGGAGATTTTCATGTTGTTTTTGTCTTTGATTTTGTTTATATAATGGATTACGTTGATGGATTTCCATATATTAAACCATACCTTCGTCACTGGAATAAAACCTACTTGGTCAGGATGGATGATTGTTTTAATGTGTTGTTGGATTTTAGCCAGAATTTTATTGAGTATTTTTCAATCAATATTCATAAGGGGAATTGGTCTGAAGTTCTCTATCTTTGAAGATCTTTCTGTGGTTTAGGTATCAGATTAATTGGGGCTTCATTGAATGAGTTGGGTAGTGTACCTTCTACTTCTATTTTATGGAATAGTTTGTGCAGAACTAGAATTAGATCCTCTTTGAAGGTTTGATAGAACGCTGCACTAAACCCATCTGGTCCTGGGCTTTTTTTGGCTGGGAGAATATTAATGACTGCTTCTATTTCTTTAGGGGATATGAGTCTCTTTAGATTGTTAACTTGATTCTGATTTAACTTTGGTACTTGATATCTGTCTAGAAATTTTTCTATTTGTCCAGTTTTTCCAGTTTTGTTGAGTAGAAGGATCTGATAGTGCTTTGGATTTCTTCAGGTTTTTGTTATGACTTCCATTTCATTTCTGATTTTGTTAATTAGGATGCTGTCCCTGTGCCCTCTAGTGAGTCTGGCTAAGGGTTTATCTATCTTGTTGATTTTCTCAAAGAACCAGCTCCTCTTTGGTTGATTCTTTGAATAGTTCTTCTTGTTTCCACTTTGTTGATTTCGCCCCTGAGTTTGATTATTTCCTGTCATCTACTCCTCTTGGGTGAATTTGCTTCCTTTTTTTTCTAGAGCTTTTAGGTGTGTTGTCAAGCTGCTAGTGTGTGCTCTCTCTAGTTTCTTTTTGGAGGCACTCAGAGCTATGATTTTTCCTCTTAGAAATGTTCTCATTGTGTCCCATAAGTTTGGGTATGTTGTGGCTTCATTTTCATTAAACTCTAAAAGTCTTTAATTTCTTTCTTTATTCCTTCCTTGACCAAGGTATCATTGAGAAGAGTGTTGTTCATTTTCCATGTGAATGTTGGCTTTCCATTGTTTATGTTGTTATTAAAGATCAGCCTTAGTCCATGGTGGTCTGATAGGATGCATAGGACAATTTCAATATTTTTGTATCTGTTGAGGCCTGTTTTGTGACCAATTATATGGTGAATTTTGGAGAAGGTACCATGAAGTTCTGATAAGGTATATCATTTTGTTTTAGGATAAAATGTTCTGTAGATATCTGTTAAGTCCATTGGTTTCCAAACTTCTGTTAGTTTCACTGTGTCCCTATTTAGTTTCTGTTCCCACGATCTGTCCATTGATGAAAGTGGTGTGTTGAAGTCTCCCACTATTATTGTGTGAGGTACAATGTGTGCTTTGAGCTTTACTAAAGTGTCTTTAATGAATGTGGCTGACCTTGCATTTGGAGCATAGATATTCAGAATTGAGAGTTCCTCTTGCAGGATTTTACCTTTGATGATTATGAAGTTTTCCTCCTTGTCTTTTTTTGATAACTTTGGGTTAGAAGTCGATTTTGTTTGATATTAGAATGGCTACTCTAGCTTGTTTCTTCAGACCATTTGCTTGGAAAATTGTTTTCCAGCCTTTCACTCTGAGGTAGTGTCTGTCTTTTTCCCTGAGATGGGTTTCCTGTAAGCAGCAGAATGTTGGGTCCTGTTTGTGTAGCCAGGCTGTTAGTCTATGTCTTTTTATTGGGGAATTGAGTCCATTGATATTAAGAGATATTAAGTAAAAGTAATTGTTGATTCCTATTATTTTTTGGTTAGGTTTGGGATTCTGTTCTTGTGGCTGTCTTATTTTTGGTTTGTTGAGGGATTGCTTTCTTGCTTTTTCTAGGGCATGGTTTCCTTCCTTGTATTGTTTTTTTTTTTTTTTTCTGTTATTATCATTTGAAGGGCTGGATTTGTGGAAAGATATTGTGTAAATTTGGTTTTGTTGTGGAATACTTTGGTGTTCCCATCTATGGTAATTGAGAGTTTGGCTGGGTATGGTAGCCTGGGCTGGCATTTGTGTTCTCTTAGTGTCTGTATGACATCTGTCCAGGATCTTCTGGCTTTCATAGTCTTTGGTGAAAAGTCTGGTGTAATTCTGATAGGCCTGCCTTTATATGTTACTTGACATTTTTCCCTTACTGCTGTCAATATACTATCTTTATTTAGTGCATTTGATGTTCTGATTATTATGTGTCGGGAGGGATTTCTTTTCTGGTCCAGTCTATTTGGAGTTCTGTAGGTTTCTTGTATGATCATGGGCATGTCATTCTTTAGGTTGGGGAAGTTTTCTTCTATAATTTTTTGAAGATATTTGCTGGCCCTTTAATTTAGAAATCTTCATTCTCATCTACTCCTGTTATCCATAGGTTTGGTCTTCTCATTGTGTCCTGGATTTCCTGGATATTTTGAGTTAGGATCTTTTTGTGTTTTGTATTTTCTTTGATTGTTGTGCAGATGTTCTCTATGGAATCTTCTGCATCTAAGATTCTCTCTTCCATCTCTTGTATTCTGTTGCTGATGCTCACATCTATGGTTCCAGATTTCTTTTCTAGGGTTTCTATCTCCAGCGTTGCCTCACTTTGGGTTTTCTTTATTGTGTCTACTTCCCTTTTTAGGTCTTGAATGGTTTTGTTTGATTCAATCACCTGTTTCATTGTGTTTTCCTGTAATTCTTTAAAGAATTTTTGTGCTTCCTCTTTAAGATCTTCTACCTGTTTAGCAGTGTTCTCCTGCATTTCTTTAAGTTAGTTATTAAAGTCCTTCTTGATGTCCTCTATCATCATCATGAGGTATGCTTTTAAATCCGGATCTATCTTTTCGGGTGTGTTTGGGTTCCCAGGACTAGGTGGGGTGGGAGTGCTGCGTTCTGATGATGGTGAGTGGTTGGAGTTAGTTGTTATAGTTGTCTCTGGTTAGAGCTTGTTCCTCAGGTGATTATGTTAGCCTCTATCAGCAGACATGGGAGACTAGCTCTCTCCTGAGTTTCAGTGTTCAGAGTACTCTTTGCAGGCAAGGTGTCCTCTTTCAAGGAAGGCGCCCAGATATCTGGTGTTCAAATCTGCCTCCTGGCAGAAGTTGTGATCCACTTACCAGAGGTCCTAAGATCCCGTGGAGAGTCCTGTGGGGACCTTGCTGCTGTCCGCAGACTTAGTGCCCAAGGTGCCCAGGTGATTGTGTGGCCCAGAAGGGACTTGTGACCCTGATTAGGCTGGGTTTTCTGCTTCCCTAATTAATGCAGTCACAGGTTCCGCAAGATTGGATTGGAGAAGAAGTTGTGTTCCACTCACCAGAGGTCTTAAGATCCCATGGAGGATAACAAAGGTTTTAAAGATATTTCTTCTACATGACAAGATGTTAAGTAAATGCAAACATATTTACATATTTCTCAAATTTTCTAGGAGGCCAAAAGGGCTAAAGCAAGGACACATTAAATGAAAATTAAATTATTAAAATTGTTCACTTAAAATTACTTTTGATTGTGGTGGTTTGAATGAAAATGGCCCCCAATGGGTTCTTATGTAGTCATATTATTTAGAGGTATGGCCTTTTTGAATTATGTATGGTGTTATTGAAGGAACTGTGTCACTGGGGTGGGCTTTGAGGTTTCAAATGTAATTCTTTGACAAGCATAAGCTTTACTTAGCCTTCTATTTAGTATAAATAAAACAGGTAATTAAAACAAATAATGTTTATCTAAAACAGCATGTCAGGCCAAGTGTCACTCTTTCTTCCTGTCACCTGCTTATCTAATTGTAGAATGTTTAAGCTTCTCTTCCAGCACTATGTTTACCTATGTACAGCCATGCCTTCTGCTGATGCCAGTAAAGCAACCTCAGAAACATTGAGTCAGCTCTAATTCAGTGCTTTTCCTTATAACTATTGCTGTGCTCACAGTGCTTCCTTCTGCAAAGAAACTAACAACACATCGATACATCCTGAAAATCTGTTGCATCAGACAGTCTACAAAATGTAATAAAAATTAAAGCTTTCCGACAAGTTTTTCTTTTATGAGATTGTTAAGCTTTGCTATTGTTCACACTTTTGTTTCATTTACAATATCAGCTGTATATCTACTTCTATGCTTACATGGAAACACTCAATGACTTTCTCCTTCAGAATGTTCTGTGATTATTATTCAGGTACTTGTCAATATCCTGTTACCTAAAAGAAGAGTCTTCTTGAGTTCAAAATTAAAATTGCCTGTAATTTTAAACACCTTAAGTCTTATGCTAAAAGGCTTATTTTAAAATCTTTAAAATTTAATGATCGTTGTTAATTAAACTGTATATACCTTTAAGTTTTCTGACTGTTCTTGTTCTGAAGTCATCAGTTTCTAGCAAGGGAAATAATTAAAGGAGTCTCACATAAACCTATTCTCTATTAGAGGCACTATTTTATGATATAAAGGCATTATTTTATCTGCTTCTAATGCAAAATTAAAAATAAATAGACATCAGCTTGACATCTAAAACTATAGCTGTCTATATATGGGATCTTCTCTGCTATCAGATATGTAAAAATCTGTGCTGAAATTTACTACAGGCGTTCATCATACCTTTTTACATATAGTCAGCATATGTGTGACATGAGCCTGGGAACTCGAGGAAAAATACCATTATGTTTTATATGGAACATGGCTTTTTCAAGTAGCTCTTTATCCATTTCCATCCTAGGACTCTAATTATATCTAAGTGCTAATAATGGTCCTTTCTATACTAGCAAGTAATTTAAGGCATTTTAATATTAATCATGTTATTTAAACCACTCACTATCCACAGGATCACATTATTATAAAATGGCATCAAATACTTTATTGGCTATTTTTAATAATGAAAGGAACTATACACACACACACACACACACACACACACACACACACACACACATATATATATATATATATATATATACATATAAATATATATATATATCCATACATACTAATCTATATTTAATTATACTAACTTGAAATTTTCAAAACTTTGTTTTTTTTTTTAAGGATAATACTTCATCAGCTGCCCCCAAACCCCTTCCCCTAAATTAGATACAGCCTACGTATATGGCAAGTGAAAAGAACTAAAAACTAATCAATTGGAAGGACTCAATGATAACATCAGGGTGAGGTTATGCTTTTCCAGAAAATTAGCAAAATTTTAGATAATTTCAGGAAACATCCCTGAGACCACTGGACCAATGAACCATGTGAAGATTAATAATGCACACCATTAGACAGCCCAAAAAGAAGAACAAGCTAATATCTTGGGAAATATCAGAACTTTAACTCATCAAGCGGACACTTTGGGGAAACAGCAAGGTGAGTATAGTAATGACCCAAAAACGATACTATTATGCATACAGATTCTAATGCATGATAACCCTCAGCTCGTCAATACAGAATCACCATGTCTTTTGTCACAGGGAATAGAAGCACACTTTGATATCCTGTGGTAGGAGACAGTATGCTACTGTTTTGCTATGCTACAGACTGATCTTATCATTTAGGGCAAGTCTGGATGAAAGATAATTTACAAACACTTAGTAACATGGATGGTGCATATTTTGGTTGGACTAATTTAACTGATCAGTCCAAACATGATAATATCGATAATATCAATTTGAGCATGATGAAGTACTCTTCAGAAAGCTCGGACAGTGGGATCTATAGTTGTATGAAGATAGAAAGGGGGATACCTGATATATTGCTTACCAAAGTTGATATTCCTGTATCTAGAATGATGCTGTTTGTTGCTAATAGTTTAAAAAATATCCTCTTGATTTATTTGGTACACATCAGTCAACAGAAACAATCTTCTTCATATCAGAGGAGACTCCTTTATTTCTGGGCTTTTTTTTTTTTTTTTTTTTTTTTTTTTTTGCATGGGAGTCACTCACAAGCACTGTGAACAAGTAACGAGGGTCTATTTGTACCCATATTTTAGGGCTTCCCTGGATACTCTTGTCAATGTTATTTTTCTATCACATTTTTATGCTTGCAATGAACTTATATCACTCCTTATTACAATTCCACCTCTAATCACACCCTTCACTTTTGTAAGCAACTGCCTTTGGTATGGAGTGCTCTTTTTGTAAATTCTACTCATCCTGCTTTTATACAGTGGGATGTTGCCTATCCTAGAACTAGTTGCTAAAATACAAAGACACGTTTTAACAATGGCCTGCATGATATTACTAAAACTACTAATATTATAGCAAAGATATTAGATCAGTCCAAAGATGGGTGAGTTGAGAACTATAGTTGTATAAAATAAAGCTACTGTCAATTATTTATAGCTCAAACATAATCTTGGTTGTCTAGAAGTTCTTGGTACATATTGCTTTAATGTGTCATATTTTGTCCATTAATGGTCAAATGAATACTTTGCATAGATAGACCAGATCTCTTAAGTGACCTTTGAATGGTCATCATGACTAAGATGGCTTCCTCCTTTTGTTCCTCTATTACCTATAGTTATAATTCTCAATGCTTTCTTATATTAATTAGACTAGCCATGGAGACAAAACCTGTGGACTATTACAGCTGCTTTTTCCTTCACATTAAAAAAAAATATAGATGTGGAAGGCACAACTTATTGTTGGGAAATCCTGTTACCTAAGGCTGAAGTTTATTATGTCCAGAAGTTCAACTTCCTCTTTCCTTGATGGGAAATTGCCCAGAAAATACTTGGGATTATTGGAATGGCTTTCCATACAAAGAGGCATTCACAGTGTGTTGAGTTCCAGTCAATGGTTTTGTATTCACCCTGAAAACTCACCACTCTCCAAGGTCCATGTGTAATAACCTTTGTGTATAATTGTCTAAATTATGAGAAATGTACATATACAGAAATTCTTCTTTACTGGAATAGTTTCTATATTTTGTTCATTGATCTACCCATGCCTTTTGCAGTAATGTTATTTCATATTAGGCTTGCATAAATCACTTCTAAATGAATGCATCTATATACAAACAAATTAAGCTAAGATTTTTAGATTACTGTATCCTGTACTGGTAGTATAAGCATGAAATTCCAGATACTTGAGAAGTTGTAGCAGGGTGACCATAAGAAAATACAAAGGCTGTCAGAGAAACTTAAGGGACATTCTCTCAAAATAAAATGTAGAATGAAAGGAGATCATACAGCCAGTGAATGTAATACCCTATATGGATTGCCTAGTATGACCCTACAGCTGTTTAGTGACTAACAGTAAGACATGAAAAAGAATGCATGTATGTAACATTATACAAATATTATGACAAAAGGGGTCGTATTTAGGAACATCTATTCATATGCACACAATAACTATTACAAGAAAAAAGCCATGAATTTGAAGGAGAATAGGGAGTTGTATATGAGAGGATTTAGAGGGCTGAAAGTGAAGAAAGAATATATTTATTTTGTATTCTCAAAACAGAAGTCTAAATTATAATGTTCATTATTTTGGGTAATATAGGAAAAATATATCCTGGCTCACAATAATGTGTTCCAGAGGAAAATGTACAAAATTGTCCTGTTTTTCTACACTAGCACAGCCTGTTCAATTTTTAGTCATGTTTTTTAAAAAGGTAATTGAAAAAATATTATATCAAGAAAATTATGAAGGAGATATTAAAATGCATTAAAATAATTTAGAGATCATAATTACACTAGAGTAATAAATTGAGAAAGTTAAAGCAAATTAATGCATCTTGTATTGTTAAGGTGTTAAGAAAAATAAATTGAACTTAATATGAGTAGATTTTCTGAATCTTCAGGGAAAAAAATAGTGGTAATAGATGAATAATACCAATGCAGGATGAATGCCTAAAACACTCTTTTCAATATGCTATATAATTACTCTTTAAAATTGCTTATTCTCTGATAGTCAATAGGAAACTTTCTGATCTGGAGATAACTACAACCAAATCCAGATACATGATACATGTAAATAAAAGGCCTTCACACTTTCATGAATTCTAACAATCTATAACTTTTCCATTATTAAGTATATGTGACACTCAGCACTATTCTAGTAGCTACATAATTAGGTTTCTATGCATACATAATGATACATAACATATATGTGTGTAATACATAGATACATGTGTGTGCATAATATCTCTGCATACTATATGTTACATGATCACAATGTAAATATCATGTTTTGTATTTTACAGACATAAATGTTATTCTAGAGAGCACTGCATCCCATACCAAACTCATCTTGAAGCATGATCTTTCACTTAGTGTTCACACTTTTGACACTGGAGACTGTTTGTCTCTATTAAAATCACAACATAAAGCTCATGAACACAAACCAGGTTGGACATTTGAGACTGAGATAGATCTATCTATCAGATCTGATAAGATAGATCAGATCTATCCATGCTGATATGCCTCCCCACCCACTATGACTATCTACCTGAAAATGTGGCTTCATTATATACTTATTTCCCATAGGAAACATAATTAGCAATTTAACTAATTTACAGGATATTTTCTGCCTTAAAAATTACCTCCTAAGTGTATTCAGTTCAAGCAAATCATCTGGAAATGGACTTATCATTTAATGTTACGCCTGGGAACAGTGCACCCAGAAAGTTAGCAGTGAAGTAAAAGTACTGTAACTTTTACTCTCTCTTGTCTCACAGAGCAAGGACACTTTGCATATTATATAAATATATTTTGTATACCTTATTTTTATTGTATCTTCAATGTGTATGAAAATGTTACCTCAATTTTTTTCTTTTTTAATATTTTTGTTAGGTATTTTCCTCATTTACATTTTCAATGCTATCCCAAAAGTCCCCCATACCCACCCCCCAACTCCCCTACCCACCAACTCCCACTTTTTGGCCCTGGTGTTCCCCTGTACTAGGCCATATAAAGTTTGCAAGTCCAATAGGCCTCTCTTTCCAGTGAGACTAGGCCATCTTTTGATACATATGCAGCTAGAGTCAAGAGCTCAGGGGTACTGGTTAGTTCATAATGTTGTTCCACCAATAGGGTTGCAGATCCCTTTAGCTCCTTGGGTACTTTCTCTAGTTCCTCCATTGGGGGCCCTGTGATCCATTCAATAGCTGACTGTGAGCATCCACTTCTGTGTTTGCTAGGCCCCGGCATAGTCTCACATGAGACAGCTATATCAGGGTCCTTTCAGCAAAATCTTGCTAGTGTGTGCAATGGTGTCAGCGTTTGGAGGCTGTTTATGGGATGGATCACTGGATATGGCAGTCTCTAGATGGTCCATTCTTTTGTCTCAGCTCCAAACTTTGTCTCTGTAACTCCTTCCATGGGTGTTTTGTTCCCAATTCTAAGAAGGGGCAAATTGTCCACACTTTCCATGGGTGTTCTGTTCCCAATTCTAAGAAGGGGCAAAGTGTCCACACTTTGGTCTTCATTCTTCTTGAGTTTCATGTGTTTTGCAGATTGTATCTTGTATCTGGGTATTCTAAGTTTCTGGGCTAATATCCGCTTATCAGTGAGTACATATCATGTGAGTTCTTTTGTGATTGAGTTGCCTTACTCAGGATGATGCCCTCCAGGTCCATCCATTTGCCTAGGAATTTCATAAATTCATTCTTTGTAATAGCAGAGTAATACAAAAATTTTGTTCAAAATGTACAAAATTTTAAAGTTAGTATATAAATGTTATATATTTGAACTGTTTCCAAAATTTAGTGATACTGTAGTCAAGGAGTATTATAAATTCACATATATACTGATGTTTGCAGCAATAGTAATTTTAATGTAATCCTGTAAGAATGCTCTTTAGACCTTAAGGTCCATGAGACTTACTTAAGAAGGAACAACTTTGTTTTCTGGCCCTGACTCTCACACAGTTGGAGTCTGTTGGCCAAGGAGATGCTGATGCACTGTGAACACATTCTCAGCTCCCTCTCCCACGACAGGGTAGGTCATTTATTGTCTGTATTTTGTGTGACACTTTATATAGATCCCTAAATAGAATAAAGATGCCTTTGTGTGTGTGATTCGTTACTTTGGTTAAACAGAGAACACACATTCATTTATGGCAAATTCTAAACTATTTTTTTTCTTAACAACAAGTATTTATTCTGACAACCCCGTTTCTGTACTTTAGTATATAGAAAAAAGGAACAAAGCAACTTTCCTAGCTGAAGCCAGCACACTGTGCAATCACATTTTTGGTAAGATTGCGCCCTCATGTGGCAACACAATGCAATTGGTAATCTAAAAATTTGTTCTCTAAAAAAACAACTCATTGCACTTTTAAACAGCTATATTATTATTTTCCAAGGAGCTTTAGGTCAGCCTTTCTTCTGATTCCTAAAGACGATTCTGATGTTGACAGAGATGGTTTCAGTCACACTCTGATCCCACATTTGTGATTGTGGTGTGCTTTAATAGTCAGGAAGTTATCTCTAGACCTCTGTTAAGTCACAAAATCAACAATTCTATCATACTTAGCTTATAGGGGACACATAGTCTGTCAAAAAACACACTCTTCTGTTATTTCTCTACATTTTTATTGGACCTATAATTGTCCATTCTCAAATCATGTGGTGATATAATAAAGAATTCCAAAAACTGGAAACTTTAAAATAGAAACTACGTGGTTCAAAACAATATTGGAAAACTGACATTATTTATTTTAAAACTATTATCTATAAAATAATGGTATCTATTAATTAGGAATACTGTTGGAACATAGTTATATGACAAGTACTATTAAAACTGAGGACATTTGGTGGTTGTTACATTATGTTTGTGGAGGTCAACTTTCCTTTATCTACATCCTGAGTTTGTGAAAAATTCTGCCTCCAATGTATCTTTACACCATTGAAGTTGTTTATATCTAACTGTCTTGGTATCAACCCTCCTTCCCCATAACCAAAAGAAATGATTGTTTATGAAACTAGAGAGTAAAGTACTCGTTGAAAAGATTTCTGAATATTTATTGTGGGAAATGCCAGATTTTCTATTAAAAATAGTAATAACTATAAATAAGATAATAGGATTAAACGTTTTCAACAAGTGAATATTGGAGTCCAGTAAATGGTCTAGATTAAAGTAAGTCACAGTACAAGAATTTCAAGTGTTTTTAATGATATTGCTAGTCATTTAAAAAAATATTTTAACAAATATCCATAAATGTTATAAGAAGTGTAGTTAGCTTAACATATACCTCAAACACACACAGAACATTGAGGGTAATTGATCTTGACATTGGCCTTCAATATTATAAGAAATTCCAAAATTACGAAAATAAACATTTTTTTTGCATCAAGTATTTTCATGTTTGAAAAATTCTCAGTTGGTTCATATACTTTTTCTATATTTTAATTTTACAATGTATATTTGATTTGTATTAATATCAGTCTTATGTTATGTGGAGACAATGCTTGTTATAAACAAAATAGAAAACAGTGAAACAAAAATGGAGCAAAAATATTCTACTTGAAACACCCCCTCCCAATTCTCACACTTCAAAAAGGCCAGGTTTTAAGGTTTTCATGTGTTTGAATTTAGTATTTTACATCAACAAAAGGAATCTGCTCAAAAAACCAATTTGTATAAAGAAAATATAACAAAAATTGATACATTCATACCCTTAATGAAATGACACATATAGCTTTATGTGTTTTGATTTCAGTCCATAACGTTTATGTAAATGTTTCATACCCTAGTAGTATACAAGTGTACTTGCATATTAACCTTCATTTGATCGTCACTTTCTACCAGTGTTACTAATGTTTAAAAATGATCTACAGAACTTTAACAATCATTCTGGTTGTAAGATTATTTTTAAGGTAAACTGCTAAATCACTTTAATTTTGCACATATGTAGGTAATTTTCTCATAATCAAGGTGGTGTAGTGATTTTAATTCTGGTGCTGATTGTATCAGCATAGAGCTGTGTGGAACATTTGAAGAGAGGGGAAATTGCAACACACAAGATAGCAAGAAAACAGGATGCTAAAATGAAAAGAGTAACAAACGATTTCCCCTATGAACCTAAAATCAATTTTAAGTTATGAAATTCTGAAGTTATAGAGTAATGAAGTTAAGTTATAAAAATGAGTTGAGAATATACAAGTCCTGGACACACAAAAGAACTCTTTAAGAGGTAAGAAAATAAATTTAGAGAAAATGGCTCTGCAGCGTTTGAACCTATTAGAGTAGCAAAGAGCTGAAACCTTTAGTGATTGTAATCAGTTCTGTAGAAGAAAAACTAAAGAGAATCACCAGAGAGCCTAAGGAGACCACAAGGTGACAGTAACCATGGAAATGTATGATTGGAGTTTGAGGAGCCAAAAGTTTATTTAAGTCTACAATGCAGTTGATTAGCATCTGAAGTATGAGGAAAACAGTTCCGTGTTACCCAGAAGAAGAACGTTCACAGAGTTCATAGGGGGTGATTAGAAATTGAGAATTCTATAACTCCACACCTTACAGTTGGTGTATAACAAGCTAATGGCATTTTCAGATTCTCAAGGCTCAAGTCCATACACTCTTCTATGAAATTTAACACAAATCAGCCAAATCGAATAAGAATAGAAATGAGCATCTCTATGAAGACAGATGAGTCTGGGATGCTCACATGCAAAGTCATCAAATAACATAAATAAGCAATGCTATATTAAAAATTTTAAAAGTGATGTGAAAGAAAGAATATTGCTTAAAACAACAGAAACAAGCATGTTTATTACAACAAATGTATAAAACTATGTATTTACACATTAAAAATATTTCACATGAGTTAAGGCCATAGCATTAAGGAGTTCATAAAATGTATACTAAATCATAGATATAATCAGATGTTGTGGAAAGTGAAACTTTACGAGGCATTGTCAGTATGTAGTTTGGAGCATCAACACTACCCAGCAAAGGCCAGTTAGTGCAGTCCCTGCTTCATAGAGATGTGCTCAGAGCCTGAAATGACTTGAAGGTCTTTAACCTAGGCTAGCACCTGGCTTCCGGCTGGCTGAGGGTTATGTTACAACACCTTTACTTTCTGTTTCAAAACCTAGTTCAGTATTCAGAAAACAGACATATTACCAAATATACCTACCTGAGTAATGATGATAGAACTTCAGAAAGTACAGGCTAAGGTTGTTATTCTTGAAAATAGACACAGTTTTTAATTCCTAAAGTAAACTGGTGGGTTTTTAAGCATGTATGTAGTTTTTGTGGATGTTGGGGCATCTGTGAGCAGATGCCTTTAGGGATCTGGTCATTCTGCCTTGCCATTTCTGGAGATCAAATAGAGGTGGTCACACTTAATAGCAAGTGCCTATATTCACTGGGTCATCTTGCATTCCCTGAGATAATGTTATTAATCTTACATATCCCTGTAGGGCATCATAAAGGAGAACAAGTAGTGGTTTGTAATTTAGGCAGTAGCATCTACCCAGTTAAAAACTTTTCTGAAAATCATGTGAGTCAGTATATTACAAAGTCAACAGAGTGCTTAATTGCTCCCAGAATGAGCCGCCAATGAACAAAGATCTTTGAATCTTACACAACATCGCAGCTTTCCACTCAAAAGCTCCTCCACACTTGCTATTTAATAAACTGTTGTTGAACTAATTATTTGCTTAGCTAATTACTCCATTAAAATGTAGAGAGAAAAATCTTTCCTTAAGACTTTTTGAAGGAAAGAAGTTTGTGGAGGCTGAAGCTATTCCTTTTGATTAATCGTGTTAATGTTTTAACACTAACGTAGAATATTTGAGAACTTGAAAACTGCCAGACAGATATACAAACAGCTCTTAGCTCTTTACTTTTCAATGTGTCCTTCTTCCACACAGTGTCCAAAGTACAGTTAAGTGCTCTCAGTTTCCTACCAGTTAGACAGATGAAACCATGCAGCAGAGGATTCAGGTCAGATGGACATGTCATTTTGTCTCCATTCCCTTTCCAAGTTCAGAATTGTGAGATATTGTGTCGGGAGTAACTCAATTAGTAACATATAAATCCCAAGCTTTGTCAATGATAGCAACATGGGCTTTGATGTCTCTTTTTCATTTGTTATTTATATTAATTAACAGAAGCAGATGGTGGGCCAACACCTACATAGCATCATCACCTCTAACAGCCTTTGAACACACACACACACACACACACACACACAGTGAGAGAGAGAGAGAGAGAGAGAGAGAGAGAGAGAGAGAGAGAGAGAGAGAGAGAGCTTCTTTATTCATTATCTCGTCTTTGAACATAAAACTCAAGACCAAATCTGTTTATGTGAGAGAAATTTGAGAACTAGGTTATTTTGGAAATAATGAAATATCTACTTTTGTTTTTGATTAGGTTTTCCTTTGTACTGGAATAATTGTGGAGACAGAAATATTGATTGGATTTAAGCATTGTATTTGGTTTCTACACTTATTATCTTCTGGGTTTGTGAATTAATCAAAAGATTTCTGTTTTGTGCTCAGTTTTGTCACCTATGGAAGAATAACATGACTAAATTTTCATTTCTAAAATATAAACTGGAAAGAAAATTTTAAGTTGTCATCCACTAAAATTCCCTCTCCCTCTCCCTCTCCTTCTCACTTTCCCTCCCTACCCCCTCTCTCAAAAGCAGTTTTATTGGTAGCAGCTCTCAGATGACTTCACTGACTACACAGAAGGAGATCAGTAAAGTTGCCATGCTGAGGAAGACAGAGGGGAGCAGGAAGAGAAAGACAAAAGCAGAAAAGAGAGAGAGAACTAGAGAGCACATAGGAGAGAAAAGGGAGGAAGGGAAGAGGAGGAGGTGGAAGAGGAAGAGGAGGAGGAGGAGGTGGAGGAGGAGGAAGAGAACCAAACTGTCTGGATTGTATAGTGAAGAGCTTCTGGGTGAGAGAAAGCCAAGTCTCTGGCCTGGAAAGTTCTGAGTAGAGGGCTGGTCATGCCAGCTGTGTCTTGTACAAGGTAGTGACTGAGGGATGCTGGGAGAACCTGGAGGACAGGTCCATTATAGTATATTAAATATATACATTGTCTGCACGTCCTGGGTCTAAACCCCCACATCCAAGGCTTTTGTTGATTATACATGAAAAAGAGGAAATATAGTCACTATGCATGATTACTTCCAGCTGATATTGGGGTGTAGTTATTCAGGATCCAAAGGCTAAAATTTCTCTTTTTAGTCAAAGTGTTTGATACTGGTTATTCATAGAAAATGATAACTGGATATCTTGAAGACATGAAGAGGTCATGTATTATTTCAAGAATTATTACTGGAACACGCACTTTTCACTTTTAAGATTGTTTCTGCACAAAGGTGATAATCTGGGCTCTGTTATCAGCAGAGATTCCCCCCCCCCCACTCCCATTTCTGTTTTGTGCCTAAAATTGGGGCCTGGCAAATATTAGACATAGTGTAAATGTTTGCCGAATGAACAGTGTTATGACTTAAAATGATCAAGTTCTACAAAATTGTAATTATTAATAATGATGATAATCAGACATGTTAAAACCTGGAGTAGATGATACCAAAGGTGAAGCTTCTGACAGCTCTGCTAATGGGAAGATGTCAAGAGAATCTCAGCTAACATAATCAGTGGTGTGACATGTAAGGCAGACACAAGAGCCGTGCCAGATCATGACATTTCCCTTAAAATTATCTGCATTTTGCCAACAAATATAACTTCTCATACTTAAAATACAAGCATAAAGTCAAATTTAAACAATCATTCAATTATGTAAGCTGGACAAAATGGCAACACTCTGCTTCTGTATAGTGACACCTATGCCCGTAGCGTTGTTTCCTTCTTTGCCTCAAACAGGAGGGTAAGTTTAATACCCTCATGTGTACTCAGCATCCAAATCTCCATTTTACAAAGTTTAATCTCAGTTTTTATTAATATTAATTCTTCTTTGCTGTTACTTTTAAAAGTAAACATAGATTTCTGTCATATAATTTCTATGTACTTTAAGTACTTTTTAAAGGCAAAACAAAAAAACGTATGTGGCCACAATTTCAACCAAATTTAAAAATACATCCATTATTCTGTTATTAGGCTGTGTACTCAGCACATACTTGAATTACTCCAATTATCTGAAGCACATGGGACAGCTGTGTTACTACAGTCTCAAGAATGTTTACCCATTACATCCAGCCATGAAATTTCTCTCAAACTCTTTAATATAAAATAATAACAACTCTTTGACTAGTCATTGACTAGACAGTAAATTATATTTTACACTCCAGAGTTTATAATCATTTTGTGTCATTTAGGAGATTTATTTCTTCTTTCAAGTCACTGTACTACAGAGGTAGAAGTTGTATTTATACCTGACTGAAGTTCAATTACTTCTCTAAGAGTCTTTATTTATTATATGGATTTATCAACATTTTATTTCGTGTGTCATCAGTGCTGGACTTCCTTTACAGAAATTTACAATATGAATTCATAGGTTTAAAAGCTCACATAAACCTATTAGCCAGAGTTCTTCAATTTGAGTTTTCTCTCTTTGACAGACAGTAATCTAAAATCCAAGTTTGTTAAAGAAAACTTGCATTAAATATTTAATGATCTCCTTGAATTTTGTCCCTTCCCAGAATCAACCGCCGGTGAGTTTAACAACCCAAATTCTTATTTTTCACTTTCCTGAAATAACAACTTACTTTTAAAAGCAATAATTTTGTTGATTTTGCTAATAATCTGAATAGGTGTCATGTTAAGTTTTGAGTTTTTCAGCCATTTTTAACCATTGATTCACAATCCCTTTGGCAATCCTCTGTCTCCCAATATATTTACATGAAAATTCGTAACAGTAGAAAATGAGAGTTATGAAGTAGGAATGTATATAACTGCATCATTGTGGTCACCACACCATGGGGAGCTGTATTAAAGGGTCACAGAATTAGCAAGGATGAGAGCCACTGTGTTGCTCTATAGTGTCTTCATTCGCTTAGCTGAATGTCCTGAATATCATTCCACTTAGGAGCATATAACGGTGCTTTCATTTTTGCTTTTTGTTTTATGTTATTTGTTTTTTTTTCATTTTTTCAGTATGATTTAAATTGGAATAAAATTATACCCTTTTCCTCTTTCTTGTCTATTCCAGTTACACAGCTTCAAAGCCCTCTCATACTCTACAACTCTCAATTTAATAACCTCTTTTGTATGTTTATTATTGTTATATCAGTGTTTCTCTATCCATTTCTCTCTCTCTCTCTCTCTCTCTCTCTCTCTCTCTCTCTCTCTCTCTCTCTCTTATCTGTTTGTCTACACACACACACACACACACACACACACACACACACACACACACACTCAATGTACTTAGTCTGCTCTTGTTGTTGTTGTTTGTGTGTATGTGGTAAGGATACTCATCTCTGGGATGCATTACTTTTTCCACTCCCAGCAGACATTGGTTGCCTGCAGGATTTTTTGTCTAGGGATGGGACAGCACAAAGTTTTCTCTTTTCCACATGAATGTATACATTGACACTGACAATGTTCAGCTCTTTTTCTGCAGCCATCTCTAGGATAGAGTGTTCACCACAGACATCCTAGGACTGGCTGTTTTATTCTCATTTGAATCCCTGTTTCTTTGAGGCTCCTTCCCCATGATCTTCATTTTTATGTTTACTGTTGGGAAAAAACTCAACCTATTATTGGTATTTCCAGTTAATTATTGATATTTACAGATAAACCTTTTCATAATTATTAGCTGCTTTAACTTCTCCCTTTAATAGCTAATTAATTATTTCATGGTTTACTGATTTGCTTGGTTCTTTTTAAATCATGAATAAGGTTTCCTGAGTTTATTAAATGCTCTTGATTTATAATATTATATTTGAAAATGTTGCCTACCATTATTTATTTAAATGATATTTTGTGTTGTTAACTTTCTTTTTAGTTTAAAAATTTTTGTCAGTTATTTGAGAGTTTTCAACTCTGTACATGTTTTCATCATATTCATTCCCCCAGACTTTCCTAGGTTGACCCTTTCCTCTGTACACCCTTGTGTTCTTTCAGCCTTTCAAAACTATTTTGTGCTGTTTCATATAGTCTACCTTTCCATACCCTCTCAGATTCTTTCAAATTCATGACTGTTCTCCTTTGTTTTACACACACACACACACACACACACACACACACACACACACTCACTCACTTACTCACTCACTCAATCACTCACATATATGTCTTTATGAAAAGTGACTATTCATTTCCCAACATTTAACTTTTTGCAGGCAGTTGGTGGAGGGTTTTATGTAAGACTGTTTGTGTAACTCCACTCTCCATGAATAAGGTTTGCTGAGTTTATTAAATGCTCTTGATTTATATTATATTTGGAAAAGTTGCCTAACACTTTTTATTCAAATGATATTTTGTGTTAACTTTCTGTTTAGTTTAAAATTTTTATCAGTTATTTAAAATTATTGTCAGCCTTGCTTGGCTTTGTGCTTAGTCTCACAACCACTGTGTACATATGCCCTGATGTGTCCAGTAGATGTTTCTTTTAGTCTTCCACTCCCTCTAGATCTTACATGTCTTCTGTCTTCTCTTCTAAAACGTTTCCTGCCTGAGCCTTGAAATGAGTGTATAGCATGTATGTGTATATGTATGCATGTATGTATATATATACGTGTATATATAGTATATATATATATATGTACAAATATACATACCATATTATATATCTCTATCTCTATCTATATATCTATATATATTCTATTAAGGGTTGATCATTTTGTAGTCTCTTTGTCTTGGCACTTTGGCCAGTAGTCAATTTCTATCCATTTCATATAGGAGCTTCTCAAATAAGAATTGAGGGATATATTGATCTAGGGATACAATATTAATTATTAGGATTCAGTAAAATACCATGTAAATTTATCAGCTCAGTGACAGTGATACGTTCCTCCTCAAGAACCTACATCCTGTCCAATCATTGGTTTTTAGCCTGATAAGGCTGCCAGGTATTTTTTTTTTCATCTTTTGGAGTAGAATTTGAATACAATCTGATTATTTCTATAATATCTATGCAATTAATGTACCAGCAGGCCTGTCCTATAGGCTCTGTGATTGTAGGTTGCAGAAGTCACACCTGGGTAGGACTGCTGATCCATTTTCTTCTCTGAGGCCTTGTATGTAATGCTCCACACTTTGAGAGCTAGACAGTACATGTGAAACTTTCAGGTCCGTATTACCGTGATTTTTACCAAATTCTATGGCTTAACTATGTGCTATCTTTAGCTACAGGTTCCTATTATCAAATTCTGGAATATAACAAAATTATCTGAAGATTCAAAGCTAACATGCATGAATAATAGGAAGTGTGACATTGGGTCTGGTTAGCCACACCCAGGATGATTGGTTCCAGATTCACCTATTTACCTGCAAATTTCATAATTTTGATTTTTTTACCAAAGCTGAATAATTTTAAAATGTACAAATATACCATATTTTCATCACACAATAATCACTTGATGGATATATAAACTATTTCTGTTTCTTGGCTATTGTGAGAAGAACAACAGTGAATATGTATGATGAGATACATTTAGAGAGGCATGTAAAATATTTTGTAATACACCCCAGTGGTATATCTAAATCAAGTGGTATTTAACCTTTTAACTTTTTGAGTCACATCCTTATTGATTTCCATTAAACACAAATTAGACATACACTTTAGCCCTGTCACACAAGTCTCCTAATGTCTTGTTTAGTTTTTAAGTTCTATCCCTATATATTTCTAGATTGTTGGTGAATGCAACCAGAAAGCCTTCTTATTTCTAATTTTATTGTGTTATATATCTTGTGTTGTTTTCTAGATATTTAATAACTTTCTTAATTAATGTTTATTTCTGAAAAGAAGTACCATGAACACAGAAAGTTTTATGAAAGAACATTCAGTTTGATGTGGTTTATAGTTTCAGAGGATTAGTTCATGGTTATCATTGCAGTAACTATAGCCGTAAGGAGGTAAACCTGAGTCTGAGAGCTTTATAACTGTATTCACAGGCAGCAGGCAGAGACAGAGAAACCAATAAAGGGAGGGGAGGAGGGAGGGAGGAAGGGAGGGAGGAGGGAGGGAGGGAGGGAGGGAGAAAGACAGAGATAGAGACAGAGACAAAGACAGAGAGAGACAGGGAGACAAGGAAACAGAGAGACAGACAGAGGGGCAGAGAGACACTGAGCCTACTATAGTGGCATACCTAGTTCAACAAAGTTATGCCTACTCTAACAAAGCCACACTTTCAAACCCTTACCAAACATTTGTGGTAACTGTGGACTAGGCATGTGAGCTAGGTTTAGATATTATATTAGGCTTGCTTTAAAAACTATCTTTTAGTAAAGTAAATGTTTTTGAGACAGGGTTTTTCTCTGTCCTGAAACTCACATTAACCAGACTGACCTTGAACTCAGAGATCTCCCTGTCTCTGAATTCCAAATGCTGGGAAGAAAAGGAGTGTGCCACAACTACCTGGCTATTAAATATTTTAATTAAAATATTACATTGATTTTTATCATTATCTTTTGAAACATTAAAATACTTTATGTCTACTTTACAAAGACAATATGTGGGTTCTATTTGTGAGTAACTCTGTAAGTATTTAAAAATATTATGCATTTTTTGTATCTTAACAAAACTTCATACATCAATTGTAGGTAACATATGGCTACCATTGCTTGAATTTTATTGGTCTGGAAATATTTAAGATATGGTTGAGAATTGTTCTATGATATAATAAAATCATTCAAGTCCACATAATTTATTAAGTTAATAGACATATTTTTTAAAAAATATCATTAGATTAGACTGATTTCACATACTCACAAACCTGCAGTGACATTTTTCTAGATCTCGTGTTACTGACATCTTTAGTCACTTTGACATGTCATCACTTTTGACTAACCGATGCTAATTAATTACTGTGAACGAAAACACATACTGAATTTTACTTTTGGTTGTACTGTTTGTGATTTTAGGAAATGCATAATATTTACACGCAACAATACAGCACACACACAGTAATACTCCACTCCTATTTATCCTTTGCACTACATCCAATTAGTTCTTTGATCCCCTGATTATTTTATTGTCTTCATAGGTTTGACTTTTCAGAATGTCACACAGGCAGTTGCATAGTAAATTATCTACAACTGGATTGTTTATTTAGAAAGGTGGATAATTTCTCCCCATAAAGTTTGTTTATTAAAACATACTGTACATCCACAGCTTAGGCATGCCCCTCCTTCATGTGGTTGATGTATGGGGCCACCCACGCATCTCCAAAATTTTAAACCAGAATTGTTCCTGTCTAAAGGAAACACAGGGACGAAAAGTGGAACAGAGATTGAAGGAAAGGCCATCCAGAGACTGCCCCACCTGGGGATCCATCCCACATGCAGACCCCAAACCCAGATACTATTGTGGATGCCAAGAAGTGCTTGCTGACAGGAGCCCAATACAGCTGTCTCCAGAAAGACTTTGCCAGATCCTGACCAGTATAGATGTGGATACTCGCAGCCAAACATTGGACTGAACACAGGGACCCCAGTGGAGGAGTTAGGAGGACTGAAGGAGCTGAAGGGGCCTTATCTGGCATCAATAAGAGGGGCCCTTGGTCCTGTGAAGGCTTGATGCCCCAGTGTAGAGGAATACTAGGGCCACTTAGTGGGAGTAGGTAGGTGGGTTGAGGGTCACCCTTAAAGAAGCACGGTAAGGGGGGATGGTATAAGGGGGTTGTAGAGGGGAAACTGAGGAAGGGGATAACATTTGAAATGTAAATAAATAAAATATCCAATTAAAAACAAATACCGCCCCATGGTAATGTTTACTTACTAACCGATCCTTTAAAGGACACCTTTGATATTTTGGCAATTATAAATTAATCCATTATAGATATTAGGCATATGTTTTATGTGAATATATTTTGTAATTAATTAGATTGTCTAGAAAGAATGATTATATAATAATATTTTTTAGCTATGTAAGAAGCCATTATTCAATCCTGTAAAGTGGTTACATTATATTGTGTCCCTTCCAGGACCTAATCTGATATCTCACTAGTACATGATTCCATCTGAGTTTCATACTGTAACCATTTCATAAATTTATAGTAATATTTCAGTATTTTAATAAAAATGCTAATAACAAGTACTGTCAACAATATTACATATGTTTTTTGCCATCTGTGTTTTCTTTCTTGAGTTGTCTACAGACATGTATCCTTCATTATTGAATTCAAGTGTTTAAATGGTTTCTTATGGTAGAATTTTAAAGTTCTTTGTATATTTGGATTTAAAAAAAATCTGTAACAATGATGATTTAGAGACAAGTTCTCCTAAGTTTGAGCTCATCAATTAAAAATTCATGTTAATGAATCGATGCCTGTTGAGAAAGAAAAAATTTAAATCTCTCCAGTGTTGTGTCAGTGAGTATCTCAACCACACTACAATTCCTAGTTGGCCAATATAAAAGAGATTCCATGCTTGTTTTTTTTTTTTACTTGTTTGTTTTGTTTTGTTTATTCATTTTTGTCTACTTTTATTGACAATTTAATTTGTGTGCATGTTGTTATTATTGCTTTTCCTAGTAATTTTTCATTTTATAAGTGAATAAGAACATGAAGTTGTATAGGTAGGGAATGAGGAGGAACTAGGAGAATCCAGAAGAGAAAAACTATATTGTAACAATTTTTAAAAAATAAAAACTAAAATATTTTTGAGAAATCCATGTAGAATGACTGAATTTCCTTCATTTCTGCAATCCTTATCCCCACCCCATTCAACCTAGTGCTTCCATCACTTCCTCTCAAGTTCTTGAGTCTTTATTCTTTTTAATTTAATTGTTATTGATGCATACACACCTTTACCTGTATATAATGTGTCATTCATATATATATATATATATATATATATATATATATATATATATTAGCCCATTTAGTATTGCTAGTATGTATACTTGTACATGGCCATCATTTGGTATTGGATAAACAA
Source organism: Mus musculus (assembly GCF_000001635.26). Classification (NCBI taxonomy): domain Eukaryota; kingdom Metazoa; phylum Chordata; class Mammalia; order Rodentia; family Muridae; genus Mus; species Mus musculus. Next base: position 47,479,281 of record NC_000068.7, on the reverse strand, counting down.
CCAGGAAGCTTTGATCCTCCCTCTCTTTCAACAGCCATTTATAGATTGCTCTTTAGTTTTAATCTAAGTGTATCTAAAATGACATACCAATTAATGTTCTTATTCAAGCATTGTTTAGATAACCATAGTATTGAGATTTTATGCGGGTAGATTTCCTGTTACATCTAGAAGGCACTATCTAGCAGCAGACATTCTGGTTCTCTGGCTGTTACAATATTTCCACATTTCTTCCTCTACCTTATCTGACATGTAGTGTAGGAGTTGCATTGCAGATGATTTACTTAGTGTTAGGAAACCCATGGACACATTTTCTGTGTGTTTTGACAAGTGATGGATATTTGCAATGGTCTCTGTTACAAAAATATAATTCTTAATGAGTGGTGGAAACTTCACCTATCTTTGGATTTTGGCTATATATAGAGAAATTATTGGTTGCAGAAAGAAGCAGTTGTGATTTCTGTTTGTGGAACTATAAACTCTCCAGCCATGGATAATTAGTTGGCTTTATAGTGATAGGCAAGAATATGCTTATTGAGTATTCTTTATGTCTATTTATGCAGCCATTTGTTATCTTCAAGATACTTGTCCCCCCTATTATACCATTAGAAATATCTTTCAGGGCTAGTCAGTATTGTTCATAGATTTTACAGCTGGGTAAGACCACTGTGATGGTTTGTATATCCTTGGACCAGGGAGTGGAACCATCTGAAGGTGTGGCCTTGTTGGAATAGGTGTGACCTGGTTGGAATGGTTGTGTCACTGTGGGTGTGTGTATAAGATCCTCACCCTAGTTGCCTGGAAGTCAGTCTTCCACTAGCAGCCTTTGAATGAAGACGTAGAACTCTCAGGTCTACCTGCGCCATGCCTGCCTGCATACTGCCATGCTCCCACCTTGATGATAACTGACTGAACCTCTGAATCTGTAAGTCAGCCCCAATTAAATGTTGTTTTATTAAGACTTGCCTTGGTCATGGTGTCTGTTCACAGCAGTAAAACCCTAACTAAGACAGAAGTTGGTACCAGGAGTGGGGTATTGCTGTGATGGGCTTGACCATGCTTTTATTTGAAAGAATGTGGATTTTGGGACTTTGGATTTGGAAAGCAGTGGAATGCTTTAAATAGGGCTTAATGGGTCATCCTAGTAGGAATATGGAAGACTTTGTTGCTGGGAGTAATTTGAACTGTGTTGACCTGGCCCAAGAGATTTCAAAGAGAAGAATTTCAGAATGTGGCATAAAGGCTGTTTTTGTAGTATTTTGATGAAGAATGTGGCTACATTTTGCCCTTGTCTGAAAAGTTTGCCTGAGGCTAAGGTGAAGAGACTTGGATTAATTGCATTGACAAAAGAAGTTTCAAAAAAGCCCAGCAGAGACTTTGTTCTCTGGTTAAGTCTTATGAAGAGAAGTTTGAACAAGCGTAGCAAGCTTAGAAAGGAAAAATATAAAATATATGGTTCGAGTATTAAAGGAGTGGAGCTCTGAAGACCGCTTTGACATCAGCCATGGAGATGCAGAGTTTGGAGTTTGCCTAGCTGGTTTCCTGCCTTGCTTTGGGGATTACAGTTAATTAAGTTGAATGAATCTCAGAAGAGACCTTGAACTTTGGACTTTTAACATTGTTGCAACTGCTACAGACTATGAGGACTTTGAAAGTTGGACTAAATGCATTTTGCATTATGCTATGTTTAAGTATGAACCCCATAGACTCATGTTTTTGAACAAGTCTATGGAGACCAGGGAGTGGAATGTGATGGTTTGTATATCCTTGGACCAGGGAGTGGCACCATCTGAAGGTGTGGCCTTGTTGGAATAGGTGTGACCTGGTTGGAATGGATGTGTCAATGTGGGTGTGGGTATAAGATCCTAACCCTAGTTGCCTGGAAGTCAGTCTTCCACTAGCAGCCTTTGGATGAAGACATAGAACTCTCAGCTCTACCTGCGCCATGCCTGCCTGGATACTGCCATGCTCCCACCTAGATGATAATGGATTGAACCTTTGAATCTGTAAGCCAGCCCCAATTAAATGTTGTTTTATTAAGACTTGCCTTGGTCATGGTGTCTGTTCACAGCAGTAAAACACTAACTAAGACAACCACCAATCACATTTAAGTCTGGGCAGCTTGCATACTATTTTCTGATTCTGAGAAACAGTACTCAAAAGGAAGACCCCATGCCAGATATTGCTCAAATTCTTCAAGTGGTGTTTCTAAAGTAAGTTGTTCTTCAGCAATAGGCTATTAATACCTTTAAGTTCTGGGAGGAAGCCAAGACAATGGAAATGCTCATATTGTTTGGGACTTCCCCCTCAAAGGAAGGGGGACACTGGAATAACAGACACTGGAATTCTTGTTAGTGTATGGTTCTTTGATGGTAATCCCACTAAATATAACTTGCATTTATAAACATAACTTATAAACATAAAACTTATAAAATGGCTTAGTTCTCTACAACTTTTGTAGAACTCCATAGTGTTCTTTTCCCTTTCTTCTCATTCCTTCTCTATTTCTCCATCTTCCCCCTTTGAAATCCTTGTGAGCAATTCTCAAAAACTAAAAGTGGGTCCTTTACATGAACCGGCTATGGCACTCACTCCTTGGCATATGTCCAAAGACCTTGACATCCCACTTGACAGATACTTGCTCACTTATGTTCATTGCGGTTCTCTTTACAATACCTATGAAAAAGAAGCAAATTAAATGCCCTTCAACTGGAGTACTTATACACAATAGAAATTTAGCTGTAAAGAAAAATAAAATCATGAAATTTTAGTTAAATGGGTGGAAATTGAAGGTACAGTTCTCAGTGGGTTAGCAGAGACCAAGAAAGATAAGTACAACTTGTTCTTTCTTGTTTGTGGTTTCTAACTTTAGATTTCAATAGAGATAATGAAACTGAACACACACACACACACACACACACACACACACACACAGAGAGAGAGAGAGAGAGAGAGAGAGAGAGAGAGAGAGAGAGAGAGAGAGAGAGAGAGAGATCAGGATCAGGAAAGTAGAGTTGGACTATGGAGTATGGTGGAAGAAAGCTCTCCATAGGGAGGATAGAAAGACTTTGGGTTTATGTTTTTAGCTCTTCCTCGTGCCTATGTTTCTTTTACTTTTATCCCCTCCCTTTTGTTTTCTTACTTCCTTTCCTTCTTCCTTTCATTTCCTTTCCCTTCCCTTTTATCCCCTCCCTTCTTCCTCCTTTCCCTCCCTTCTTTCCTTCCTTCCTTCCTTCCTTCCTTCCTTCCTTCCTTCCTTCCTTCCTTCCTACCTTTCTATCTTTCTTCTTTTCTTTCTTCTCTTTCTTTTCTTTCTTTTCATAGAGTTTCATGTATCTGAGCTGGTTCCTGTTCTGTTCAAATTTTTGTGTTTTTGCCTCTACCTTTCTGGCACTGGGATTATATTTGTGGAGTAATGCTGGGGTTTGTGCATACTAGGCCATCACGGTACCAACTGAGCTATGGCACCAGCTCTGCATGGTTCTTCTTTCACAAGCAGAACCTTACATCTTTTAATGATCTCTCACTTATGAATATTTTCTTTCATTTCTGATTTTGGTAATACATCTAAAATGTCCTTTTCAAATAAGTCTTTTTAGGTTTTCTTCTGAGCTATGGAACATTATACATTTGTGTTTTAAAGTTTATTCCATGATTAAATCACATTTTTAAAAAGACATTATATTTATGAGATTCATTTATTTTTTGTGAATGTCTAATGCTTAACGCCATTAAAAAATAAAACTATTTTTTCTCCATTGAATGACCTTTATTTATTTCTAAATGTGCTATGTTTATTTGGGCCTTTCTAGCCTTCTTATTCTGTTTTACTAGCCATCTTTTGTGTTTTTTTATGAATACCACACTGCTCTGGTTACTATATTTTTAAAGTCTTAGAATTTTGAATACTTTTGCTCAATAAATAAATAAATTCTAAGAATGGAGACACTATGATATTTTGTCATTATGCAGTTTCACAGTATGTACTTATACTAGGTAAGACAGTGATTGATGTAATTGTATGGACTCTAATTTACTTGAATTACTTGAAATGAGATCATGCACACAAGACCAATTTTTGAGTACTTGAACTTCAATAATGAAATTTTTGTATACTGAAATTTGGTTGTTGGCTATTCTGAGTCTTTTCCTTCCAAATATGGAATTGTGAATTAAGTTATTGGTATATTTTGTGAAGAAAAACCCAAAGTGGCTGGAAAGAGTCTCATGTCATAGATTTTGATCCAGCAAGGAATTGTCTCATGCTGTAGATATGTTTTATGTAGATATGTATAAAGTGAGTAGTTTTATACATTATGAAAATCTTTATTTTCTGTGTTGATTTTCTGTAAGAATAATTCTATGACCAAGTATATCGTTATGCTTAACTATTATTAGGCCTGAAATTTTGCCTTAATATATAATGTGGGAATATATTTTATTCTTTTGGCACTTGAAAGAATTTATCTTAGTTCATGAGAAATTGAACTGTAGACTCATCATTGCTACGTAGTTTATAAAAGTAAATAATTTAGAATTGTTATTCACTTGCTTTTAAAATTAACTGTATTACAATTTATAAAATAGATATTGATTCCATCCAGGATTATTGCAATGTGAAATTCTGGATAAGTTATTGTTGGAAAGCAATATGTACTATGAATATACCAATAATTATAATATACCATGAATTTGGAACACTCAGTATTTCCTTTGATTTGGAATTTTTGTTTAATTGTTTTTTTAATTTAAAAGAAGCAAGATTTCACATGCTCAGTGTGGACTTTATTTTTAAACATTTGTAATTTTGTGATTATAATATAATATTATCACTCTCCCCTTTCTTTTCTTCCCTGTAAACTCTTCTATATACCACTCCTGCACTTATGCCTTACTTTCACTAAAATTCATGGTATCTTTTTATTTTATTATTGTTATTGTGTGTGTGTATGTGTGTGTGTATGTGAATTCCTACATACATAAATAAAAACTTCTGAGTGCATAAAATATTACATGTATATCAGCTTATTTTTTAACATTTATTTTACCTTTATCAGTGTTTTGCCTGCATATATGAAGTGGAATACTTTAATATCACGTATCTACAGAAGTCAGAAGTGGGTGTTCGATTTTTTTGGTGTTAGTGTTACATATGATTGTGAGCTACCATGGGAGAGTTGAAAACTTAACTTTGCTTCATTGTAAGAGAGACAAGTTTTTTGTAACTGCTTAGCTAACTCTTCAGCCCACTCAGTGTAGACTTTTGATATAAAAGGTTTCAAAAGGTTTCAGAATTTGCAGTTATTATTATCAATATTGTCAATGCTTATTATTTAATGCACTATGCAGTTACACTAAAAGGTTACTCTGCATATATCTAATATTACCATGTTTATAATATCTGTCTGCTCAAAATTTTATCACTGAGTAGCATATTATGTGAGTGAATTTGAATATGGACCTTTAAAGACCTCTCTATTTTTTTTTAAGTGTGTAATAGTTAAGGTTACTATTGTTGTGCTAAAACATCATCACCAAATATAAACAGGAGAGGAATGGGTTCCTTTTCCCTACATTACCAAGTAATGTCATGGCAGAGCTTAAATAAGACCCAAACCTGGAAGCAGAACTGAAATAGGCCATGAGGAACATGCTTTCTGACTTGCTGCTCACAGGCCACTTAAGTGGGGACATTTTCTCACACAATTTGGGAACCCTTGTGTCTCCTTCTGATTCTGGAATTACAGGCAGGCCTCAAAGACCACCTGGCACTTACATTTTATTGCACAGGAAGTGCTTCAAGCACTGAGCAACTTCTAACCCTAACATTATTTTTTGTTAATGTGTGTGAATGTGATGCATATATGTATGCATGCTCTCTCTCTCTCTCTCTCTCTCTCTCTCTCTCTCTCTCTCTCTCTCTCTCTCTCTCTCTCTCTTAATGATTTTATAGGTAAGCAGCCATGGCACCATGGTATGAAGGGATTTCCCATTTCCTAAGCTGTAAGAGTATAACTTCCAATTGTTTAAACTAATTGTGGTACTTTGTATAGTTCTAACAAAGCAATAAAAAGAATGAAGAATAAGAAGAGTTACACATTTATATAACTGTATTATGTGAGAGTATTACCATATAATATTTTGTAAATAAAATAGCACACCATGTCACTTTTAGGACTTTACTGTTCTGAACCAGTTTTTTAAAACAGTTATTATCATATCTCATGTCTGTTTCTATAATTTGGCATGTTTGATTTCTAAGTGCAGTATGTGTCTGCTTTATTTCTCTTTAATGTCATATCATGGCTACAAAATAAGTATTATTTTCCTACTTAAAAAATGAAGACACTGGGGATTAGAGACTTTAATTCCCTGTCTGTTGCAGCAGAGTAGATGAAGCCACTGGTACTGCAACTCCAGGCTGTTCCTCTGGAAGAAGCTTAAGAATCTCTGGCTGGCCTCTTGCTAAGAACAATCTACTCCTGCAGAAATCACTATCCTCTACACGCACATCTCCACAAATACTTTATGATATTGAATATTAGAATATCTACCTTGTATTTTTAAAAGATAATTTTCATTCCTTTTCTAGATAGTTGAAGAGACTCCTATTTGTATTGGCCTTGTTTTGTTTTTCTTGGTCATTTATATTGCTAATAACAACTGTTCCTTTCCAATGCTTTCTCTGTACAGTTTTTGTAGCTTCATCATTCTTTCTCTTTTCTGTCTTAGGGTAAACTTTTCTTTCTTTTCATGATAACATTTCAGGCTTTAGATTGTACAAGGATATTTTTCTGTGCTTATATATCCTTATGATAATGTTATGGAACAATTGCAGTATGTATCAATTAAAAGAATAAAATTTATTCTGTTTTTTATTTGATTAATTATTAACGTACACATAGAAAACAAATAACCCATGTTTAGGAATACAAACAAAGAAAAGTATCTCTTCAACACTCTGCAAGGATATAAATATTTAATTTGACTATTCAGAGAAATTATTAATGTAGCAAAAAGTTAGCTTATAGAACTGGCTCATTTTTTGGGTCTCCTGACTAAATGTAGTTAAACTTTTTCACTAGGAACATTTTTTGTTGGATTTGTTATCTTAAAAATTCTAATTATCCTTTGGTAATTGGTGAGTATCTAAATTATTTCCTGGCTTGCATTGTAATACTTCTCACAAATTAACCAAAAAATTAATAGAATGAATGTATAGTGAATAATATTTAAGTCAACTTGGTTTTCATTATAATTGAAAAAAATCATCACAACTATACCTATATATCAATATTTGTAAAGAAACTAAAGTATCAGAAATGGTTTACAGTAATCTCCATAATTCTATACATACATAACTGTGTTTTATTTTTCATCAGTTTTCTTTATTAAAAATAAACTTTGAAGCATTTTCATCTAGCATTTTCTCTGGTGCTTAATTACATCTATCTCATTAAAACAGATATGAGTTATGAAGATAAGTGCACCAATTCAAGCTACATACATGACTGAGATTAATTTTAATTTCATTTAGACTAGCACAATAATGTAGATGTTCCTCAGTAGTCATTTGTTTTTGTCATTAAAACTAATATTACAATTATTTTTTGGAGAAACTCAAATTGCTTTTTTTGGAAGTAGATATTGTCATGATAGAGATGCCCTTTTGAGGCCTTATCTTGCACATAATCATTTGAAATATAATATTAAAAAATGGCAAGAGACACTTGTGTGACTTGGTTAAAACAAAAATAAAAAAAATCAGTACTTTACTGACTTATGATTACTGCTGAAATAAGAGTATAGTTGCAGTGGTTAGAATAGAAACATCCTGATAGGCTCATTCATTTGAAAGATTGCTCCTCAGGGAGTGATGCTACCTGAGAGGGATTAGGAGATGTGCTCTTGTTGGAGTAGGCGTGTCACTGGGGGTTGGACTTTGTTGTTTTAAATCATCAAGCCAAGCCCAGTGTCTTCCTGTTTCCTGTGGCATGCAAATCTCTATGAAGAACTCTAAGATCCTTCTCCAGCACCTTGTCTCATGTCATGCTGCCATGTTTCCTGTTGGACAAAACCTATGAACTTTAAGCCAGCCCCAGTTAAATGTTTTCCTCTATCCTGAGCATATACCCAAAAGATGCTCCAAAATATAACGAGGACACATGTTCCACTATGTTCATAGCAGCCTTATTTAAAATAGCCAGAAGCTGGAAAGAATGCAGATGTCCTTCAACAGAGGAATGGATACAGAAAATGTGGTACATTTACACAACGGAGTACTACTCAGCTATTAAAAACAATGAATTCATGAAATTCTTAGGCAAACTGATGGAAGTGGAAAATATCATCCCAAGTGAGGTTACTCAGACACAAAGAACACACATGGTATACACTCACTGATAAATGTATATTAGGATGAAAACTCAGAATACCTAAGATACAACTTACAGACCATATGAAGCTCAAGAAGAAAGAAGAATACAGTGTGGATGCTTCAGTCTTACTTAGAAGGGGAAAAAATTAACCGTGGGAAATAGAGGGTAGGAGGAACTTGGGGTAAGAGAAGAGCAGGAGAGAGAAAAAGGGGGGGGGCAGGTTCAGGTGTGGGAGGAGATAGGCAGATGTACAGAGGTTCAGGAAATTGAACAGAGGTGTGCAATTGGGGCAGCCCACATTAAGTACCAGATGTCAAGAGAGCAAGAGGCTCCTAGGACCCAATGGGGAAGACATTAGCTAAAGTACCCAACAAAGGGGAGAGGGAACCTGCAGAGACCATATGGAGAGGTTAGGCATGGCTCCCAGTTGAGGGATGGACCACCCACCCTTCTCAAATATTTTAACTCAGAATTGCTTCTCTCTAAAGGAAATACAGGGACAAAGGGTAGAACAGAGACTGAAGGAAAGGCTATCTAGAGACTGCCCCACATGTGGGTTCATTCTATATGAAGACACCAAACCCAGTACCTATTGCTGATGCCAAGAAGTGCTTGTTGAAAAGAGCCTGATATATCTGTCTCCTGAGAAGATATGTCAGAGCCTTACTGATATAGATGTGGATGCTTGCAGCCAATTATTGGACTGAGCACGACGGCCCCATTGGAGTAGTTAGAGAAAGACTGATGGAGCTGCGAAACAATATCAACCAGAGTCCCCCCGCCCCAGGCTCCCAGGGACTAAACTATGAACCAAAGAATACACATGGAAGGACCCATGGCTTCAGTTGCATATGTAGCAGAGGATGGTCTTATCTGGCATCAATAAGAAGGGAGACCCTTGATTTTGTGAACGCTAGATGCCCCATCATAGGGAAATGCTAGGGCAATGAGATGGGAGTGGGGTGGTTGGTGGGAGAGCACCCTCATAGAAGCAGGGAGTGGGTGGGATGGGAATTTGCAGAGGAGAAACTGGAAAGCGTTATAGCATTTGAAGTGTAAATAAATAAAATAAGCAATAAATTTCTTTTAAAAAGAGCTGCCTTGTAGTGGTTCCCCTGCACAGAAATAAAACAATGACTAGGAGAGCAGTAAACAATAATTTCAAATATAAAACATGCTATGCATGTATGTATGTATGTATGTAAAGATTATGTGACTCATAGTCTATAACAGTCTTTTTTTTTCATTCTCTCTTTTTTAAAATTTATTATGTATTTTCTTCATTTACATTTCCAATGCTATCCAAAAAGTCCCCCATACCCTCACCCCCACTCCCATACCCACCCACTCCCACTTCTTGGCCCTGGTGTTCCCCTGTACTGAGGCATATAAAGTTTGTAAGACCAAGGGGACTCTCTTTCCAATGATGGCCAACTAGGCCATCTTCTGATACATATGCAGCTAGAGACATGAGCTCCGGGGTATACTGGTTAGTTCATATTGTTGTTCCACCTATAGGGTGGCAAATCCCTTTAGCTCCTTGGGTACTTTCTCTAGATCCTCCATTGGGGGCCCTGTAATCCATCCAATATCTGACTGTGAGCATCCACTTCTGTGTTTGCTAAGCTCCAGCATAGTCTCACATGAGACAGCTATATCAGGGTCCTTTCAGCAAAATCTTGCTAGTGTATGCAATGATGTCAGCATTTGGAGGCTGTTTATGGGATGGATCCCCCGGTATGGCAGTCTCTAGATGGTCCATCCTTTCGTCTCAGCTCCAAACCAGTCTTTTGAACAAATTATCTTATATTTGACCTCTTTATACAAATAGTTTAAATTGAGCCGTTTGAAAATTTGGGATGTATTAAATTTTAAGTTTGCCACATGCAAGTCAACTTTATTAAAACTGGAACTCAGTGTCTATACAGAAACTGAGTTTTAGAACTTGATTTATAAACTTATAACCATAGTTAAATAGATGCAAGGTAGGGAAAACTTGAGAAGAGAAAATGTCTAATAATCGTGGTATTGTTAGTTGACTGTGGTTTTATCTTTCTTGTTTTTAATTTCTACATTATCTACAAAATTTTTCATATTCAAAGTAAGATAATTGAAATTATGATATGAGAGATTAGATAATGAAATAAGTGTTTCATTAACACAAGATGTTCAAATCGATGTAGAAATGGTAAATATTTTTCTCTGTTTTAAAATTTTCATTTTTGTATAAAATATGTATGCTAATTCAATTTAAATATAGAAACTAGAGCTGAGAACTCATTGGTAAAAGAAATGGAACCAATCATTTGGAGGAAACATGTAAGACAGCAGTAGGGGAGGGAACGTGTGACATATGTGTGAAAACAGCACAATAAATATATAGTAACTTATGAATGTAAAGGATGTATGGTAATCTTGAATGTTAATCTAAAAATCTGATGTGGATTCTCACAGAAACCCTCTATAAAAATTATTTTATCATGTAAATAATTTCATTATTTATACATCTAATATCCTACTTATAATCCTAAGTATAATTTAAAATAGCAAATGAGGCAATATAACCCTATGGACACTTGTAGTGAGGATGGGAAGCAACTTTCCTTCTGGGAAGATAAGAAAAAAATATATCTATATCTATTATTTACTTTTCCAATTGTTGATATCAAGTAAATGAGGAAAAAAACAACTAAACAAAGAATTTACTTTTTGTTCACAGAACAAAGGCAGGGTCGTCACGATGGGAGGATCATGAGCACATACTCCACAGTTATGGAGGAGGGAGGCACAAATACTGGTGCCTTATAGTTGCCTCCCTTTTCACTTGATTATTGAATCTGGGACATAAGTCTATACTTTGGGACAACTCACATTTAGGCTGAGTCTTTCCTCCTCAGAAGGTCCTTCTTGAACTCCCATACACACCCAATGGTATATCGCCTCGGAGACTTCCCACAGAGAAATACTGTGGTTGTTTGAGCAAGCTTGGCCCAGGGAGAGGCATTATTAGGAGGTATGGCCTTGTTAGAATAGGTGTGGCCTTGGGGAAGGAAATCTGTCATTGTGGAGGTCGACAATGAGACCTCCTCCTGCTGGAGAGATGGCTCAGAGGTTAAGAGCACTGGTTGTTCTTCCAGAGGTCCTGAGTTCAATTTCCAGTAACCACATAGTTACTTACAGATCCACATCTGTAACTGGATCTGATGTCCTCTTCTGGTGTTTCTGAAGAAAACAGTGGTGTACTCATATACATCTAATAAATAAATCTTAAAAAAAATGACCTCCTCCTAGCTGTCTGTGAAACACTCTTAGCAGCCTTCAGATCAAGATGTAAAACTCTCCTCTCAGCCCCTCCTGTGCCATGCCTGACTAGATGCTGAGCCTCTGAACCTGTAAGCCAACCCCATTTAAATGTTGTTCCTTATAAGACTTGTCTTAGTCAATGGTGTCTGTTCACAGCAGTAAAACTCTAACTAAGACAAAAGTATTAACAGAAAAGATTAACTATCATAGCATACTAATGTATCAGATATGAGATTATGAAATTGGCATGCTTGACTTGAGGAAATTATAAGAAAATTCTATAACTATAAAAAGGAATTTTAAAAATAATTGATTAGAAAAATTATGTGGGCTATTGAAATAAGAATTAGAAACTTATACAAGTTTATTAGAAAGTATTCCTGAGTTAATAAGCAAAGTTTATATATATTGAAATAAAGAGACTGTTATAATTCATGCAAACATTAAGTACAATTCGAATAGAAGTCTATGGAGAAGTTATACAGTGATTGGGGAAGAGTACAATAAAAATTGTGAGGGTTATTAATTGATCTTTGACTTGAAAATTTATTTTTAATAATCCCAAATATGTTACCTAAATATAACCTTGTAGACATTTTAAGGTGATAGAGAGAAACAGTAAAGATGATGAGATAATTTTAAAATATTTAGATTAGGAATATGTTTACTTGAGGGTAGATTTCATAAGAACAGAAGGTGAAAAATGTTATGTTATAAAAGAATACACATGTGAGTAGAAAGAAAATAAACAATTTTGAAATAATGAATTGTTTTATGGGAAATATATGCATGAATGTGTAAATATTTTGCATAAAAAACCAGAATATATTTTCTAAAAGTATAACTATTTTTGTGAATCTATAGCTATAATTCTATACTTCTGTTTGTTAGTGTAATTTATTTGTATTCTTAAGTAACACTGATTTTATAGATATATTATGAAACAAATTGAAATCATATACTAGAAACAAGAACTAATATTGAGAGAATAAAATAGATTCCGGACCATTGAGCTGAAGATGATGAAGGACTGGAACACTAGAACAGGCTCCATAAATATTACTGATCAAGGGGAAGGGATAGTCATTACATTGGATATAAGTTAATCATTTTTATGTTAATATTTATGAATGAGAAGTAAGTCCATAAGAATAATGTAGTATTCCAAAACTAGTACTGGCTATTTGAGAATAAACAGTATTTATTTATGAAATACAAGTTAGGAGACAGACCGGAGCTGGAGAGATGGCTCCGCAGTTAAGAGCACTGACTGCCCTTCCAGAGGTCCTGGGTTCAATTCCCAGCAAGCATATAGCTGCTCACAACCATCGGTAATGTGATCTGCTGCCCTCTTCTGGTGAGTCTGAAAACAGCAGCAGTGTACTCATACATAAAATAAGTCCTTAGAAAACAGACAGATGAACGAAAGTCACAACAAGGAGAAAATACAAGAAATATATTATAATACCTGAAATATGTTGTAATAAATCCTAAAGAGTCTCTAGTTTCATTCATTTTGCTATTTTAAATTATTCCAACCAAAGCAACTTTGGAGAGAAAATGTTTATTTATGTCACAATTCCAGGTTATGGTCCATCACTGAAAGGAGCCAAGGTAGCAGGGACTTGAAGTAATTGATCACATTGCATCCCTGTGTTGTACTGACATATTTCATTCAGTCTATAGCATGTTAAATAGTGGCACCACTCACATACAGGGTGGGTCTTCCCACATGATTTCACCAAAGCAAGACATTCCTTACAAACCAACCTAGGCTAGCCATTCCTCTTTCTATATTTATTATATATTTTCTTTATTAATAGTAAGAGAACATTTTCTATGGAAGTATGAGATATAATGATATTTGTGGATGCATGAAAATATGAGCTTGTTAAAAGCATGTGTTTAAGAGAGCTACATCACAGTGCACATAGAACCTATGTAACAAATGCAAATAGAACCTATGTAACAAATTTAATTGATTTACTGTGATAAAGCACAACATTCTTACTCTTTTTTTCTTTTTACTCTGTTTTCCTCTATTTTTTCTTTGATTGAAAATGGATTTTTTTCACAGTATATTCTAACTACCACTCTTCCCACTGAATCCCACAAAGACCCCCTTCCCTGAAGGGGTCTGCAACCCTATAAGTGGAACAACAATATGACTAATCAGTACCCCCAGAGTTCGTGTCTCTAGCTGCATATATAGCAGAAGATGGCCTCGTCGGCCATCATTGGGAAGAGAGGCCCCTTGGTCTAGCAAACATTATATACCCCAGTACAGGGGAACACCAGGGCCAAGAAGTGGGAGTGGGTGGGTAGGGGAGCAGGGTAGGGGGAGGGTATAGGGGACATTTGGGGTAGCATTTGAAATGTAAATGAAGAAAATATCTAATAAAATGTGGAAAGAAAAGAAAAAAATCACTCTTCCCTTCCCCTCCACTTACATGTAGGTCCTATATATACTACCACGGTCTCTGTGAATTCATATATGCTATGGTTTAAAATGCCTTGCTTTCCTCATGTCTTTTTTCCCTCCAGCTCTTAAAATCTTTCTGTCCCCTCTTCCTTAGGATTTCCTGATCCCTTAGTGGAAGAATTTGATGGGGACATCCCATCTGGAACTGAGTGTTTCCAGGTATTTGAAGTGTTCCACTCTGTACATTTTCTGGTTCTGTGTGTCTATTTGTTCCCATTTATTGCAGGCAGAGCCTTCTCTGATGATAGCTGAATAAGGCACTGAATTATGAGTGTAGCACAAATTTTTAGGAGTCATTTTATTGCACAAAGCTAAAATTATGAACAAAGACTCTCAAATATCCTTTGTGTTTTTATGAGTATACATGTGCAGTTTGTATGTGTGTGATATGTTTTGCATCCAGAATTTGATAAAGAGCTCTAACTACCAAGTTTTAAGCAAATAAATGTTTATATAAATTGAACCTTCTTCATAACATTCAAACATATACAAAAAGAATAGAGTCAAAACTCACACAAACCAGGGTCTCATATGAGGAATGAATACTACTTTAAGTTTGCCAATTTAATTTAAGATGGAATTTCAAGTTACCAAAATTGAATAAAAGGGAAGGTGTTTTTGACACCTAAGTAAATTTAATGCTCAGATAATTGTATTATCATAACTTAATGTTTAATATTGCAGAGCTATAAAATAAGTGTTCAAAGAAATACAAACCTGAACTCAGCCCAGCTGTAGAACAAAACTGCGCATGTATTCAATTGTTTAGCATCTTTGTTTTTTGCATGACTACTGTGGACATTCTATTATAACACTTTGCAGCAGCCTTTGAGATGATAACTAGCTTTGTCTAATAGCTCATAAAATCTTCATGAGTAATCCAAACAATTGTTAAGAGGAAGTGATTTAAATAGATGTCAGAAGCAAAATGGCTCCTGAGTATACTTTCCAAACATAATTATACTTTTTACAATTAAACTTAAAAAATAGCTTAGTAAATATCTTTTTACATCCTTTGAATTTTGCTATGATAAATAATGGATATTACTGAACAATTAGTTCATTTCCAAATCAAATAAAACATAGAAAACATTGAATTATTAATTACAGAACATGAGCTTAAGCATATCTATTTTTGAATTATTACAGAAAAGCTTAGTAACACTTGCATCATGGGGAGGAACTTGATCCAGGAAATTATGAAATGATGTACTTATAGATTTACCAACTGACAGAATGATGATGTGACAGGTCACAATTGCTTATTTTATTTATTTTTATTGAAAATAGATTTTTGTTTCATATGAAAACATCCAGATCACAGTTTCCCTTCCCTGCACTGCCCCCAGCCACCCCTGCCTCCCCTCTGCCTCAGATTCTCACTACCATAGTTTTCTTCAAAAAGAGCCAGGACTGCAAGAGATAACAGCTAAACACAACAAAACAAAACACAATAAGACAAAGCAAGAACCCTCTTATCAAGGCTGGACAGGGCAACCCAATAGGAGGAAGAAAGTCCCAAGAGCTCATTGTGTAGTTTTCTAAGGAAAATGAATTTGCTATAATTTAGGAACTCTAATATAAGTGTTATTAAAGCAAGAAAAAGGAATTGGAAGGATGATTCATATATAATGACATGTGATATACCTGGTAAACAATAATTATATGTTACAGGGTGTCCGTGCATAGCCCATTGCCCCACTACAGAAAATATTGTTTTAATTTTTAAAATTGTATAATTGTTATATTATAGCATATAAATGTTATGTAACATGTATATTTTTTCAAGTAGAATATCTTGATGTTCCTCAGTTAATAATGAAATCATAGGAAATAACCTAAGAAAAATTGTGGATATTTTATGGAAAGGGTTCTTTGTTTAGCTTACTGGATAAGAGTTAAATAATTTTTTTTAATATTCATTTAAACAACTGTATATAAACGTATATTAATTGATTTAAGATAAAACATCACTCTGTCTTGTTAAAATAATGACATTTCTTGACATAGTTTCCTCTTGTTAGAAACTTCTTTAATGGTTTTACTTTGGTAACCGATTTCATTACTTTTCAAACTAGTTTTCTATTCTTATGATATCTTTCTTTGGTATTTTATTATTGAAGAAAACTCTATTGTTATTATTTAAAGAATTACCCACAGACTGTGTGAAGATCTTTACCAACCCTATATGCAGTAGAGGGCCAATATCCAATATATACAAAGAACTCAAGAAGTTAGAATCCAGAAAACCAAATAATCCTATGAAAAATGGTGTTCAGAGCTAAACAAAGAATTCTCAACTGAAGAAACTTGAATAGCTGAGAAGTACCTAAATAAATGTTCAACATCCTTAGTCATCAGGGAAATGCAAATCAAAACAACCCTGAGATTTCACCTCACACAAATCAGGATGGCTAAGATTAAAACTCAAGTGACAGCAGATACTGTTGAGGATATGGAGAAAGACGTAGACTCCTCCATTGTTGGTGGGATTGCAAGCTGGTATAACCACTGTGAAAATCAGTATCGTGTTTCCTCAGGAAATTGGACAGAGTACTACCTGAGGACCCAGCTATGCCACTCCTGACATAGACCCAAAAGATGCTCCAACATAAGAAGAACACATATTCCACTATGTTCATAGCAGTCTTACATATAATAATCAGAAGTTGGGAACAACCCAGATGTCCCTCAACAGAAGAATGGATATAGAAAGTGTGGTACATTTACACAATGAAATGCTACTCAGCTATTGAAAACAGTGACTTCATGAAATTCTCAGGCAAATGGATGGAACCAGAAAATATCATCCTGAATGAGGTAACCCAATCACAAAAGAACACACATGGTATACACTCACTGATAAGTGGATAAATCCCAAAAGCTCACAGTGCCCCACAATACGACCTGTAGACCATATGGAGCTTAGAAGGAAGGAAGACCAGGGTGTGGATGTTTCAGTCCTGCATTGAGGGAGGAACAGGATCATCACTGGAGGTGGAAGGAAGGGGGTACCTGGGAGGGAGAGAGGAGAGGAACTAAATAAAGGGGGCAGTATCACAAAAAGTCAGGAAATCTGATAAAAAAAATATATGTAGCAGTGGAGAATGAGGAACAAGTGGTAGCCAGTGGAGAGTCCAAGATTACAGAGAAGCAAGAGGCTTCCAGGACCCAACAGTGGTAACTTTAGCCAAAATGCATAACAGAGGGGAGATAGAACCTGTATAGACTACCTCCAGTAGATAGGCATGTTCCCCAATTAAGGGATGGGGCCCCCTTCCCATCTTGAAGATTTTAACCAAGAAATATTCCTGTCCAAAGGAAAGACGGGGACAAAATTTGGAGCAGAGACAGAAGGAAAGGTCATCCAGGGATTGCCCTAAAGATCCACACTGTCTCCAGACACCAAACAGTTGCTCTTGCCAAGAGTCATCTGCTGTGGGTATTCCTTGGGAGGTTCTGCCAGGAACTGACCAGTGGAGTTATGGATGCTTGGAGCCAACCATCAGACTGAGCTGAGGGACCCTGTGGGGGAGCTGGCAGAAGGAATGAGGGAGCAGAGGGGATTGCAACCCTACAGGAAAAACAATGTTCTCTTGCTGAACCACCCAGCGGGCCCAGAAATTAGGCCACCAACCAAGGAGTTTACAGAGAGGGATCCATGGCTCCAGACACATATGTAGCAGAGGATGGCCTTGTCTGACATCAATGGGAGGGGAGGATCTGGGTCCTATGGAGGTTTGACTCCCCAGAGTAGGGGATGCTGGAGCAGTGGAGCAGGAGAGGGTGGGTGGATGGAGGAGTTTTCATGGATGCAAAGTGGAGGCAGAGAGAGCAGATGTGGGATAGGGTGTTTGTGGAGTGGTAACTTGGAAGGGTGATATCATTGGAGATATAAACAAATGGAATGATTCATAAAAAACTTAAAGAAGTAAATTGTTTTAAGTGTATCTTTGAAGTGTTTAAAGTGACTTGTACTCATACTCAATCATGTTTAAATAACTAGCTATTTCAAAAAAAATTAAAAATAAAATTTATCTTTTAACCCAAAATTGAATTTTAGAATTTCCAGAAGAGCTTTTGCAATGTCTGCCTTTTCATCATTTAAATACTTATTTAGATGTATTCATTTCACAATTTTGAGTGCTTTGCCTCATAGATGTATATGTATATACCATGTACACACCTGAAATGTGCATAGGAATATGAGTACATCAGATCTCCTGGAAGTAATTAAGGGTAGTTAGTTATGAAGCCATCATAGGAACTCAGTGCAGGTCCTCTGTAAAAGCCCCAAATGCGCTTTAACTATTGCTCCATATCACAAATGTTAAAATAACTAGCCTCATTTGATACAGGGTTATACATTATCTGCAAAAGAGCATTGACATTTATTGGCCTTTATTTATATGTACATACTATATCAAACATGTTCTAAAACTTGCACTATATTCTTTAAACAGTAATTGGGTTTTGTGATATTTTATTGTTAATTTGTCTAGATATAGAATTCAACTTAAGAGGTAATTCTCTGAGTAAACCAGTGAGTGAATTTCATTTTTATTTTTCCTTTTATTCAAAATGGATTATTTTTTCATATGGTATATATGTTTATAATTTCCCCTCCCTCCAGTCTTTTCAGTCCCTCTCAACCCCATAATCCCCAGATACACTACATTTCTGTTTCTCAATAGGAAAGAGCAGGATTCTAAGGGCAAACAATTAAACATGACAAAATAAAATATAATGAGATTAAAAAATAAATACCACACCAAGGCTGGACAAGGTAACCCAGCAGAGGTAAAAGATCTCCAAGGACAAACGGAAGAGTCAGAAGCTAAGCTCACTTGTTCACAAATCTAGGAGTACCAAAAAAGTACTAAACTGAAATCTATAAAGTATAGTGAGAGGGAATGTTATAGAACAGTGTAATCCAGAATTATTCCTGTCTAAAGGAAACTCCAGGACAAAAAATGGAGCAGGTACTGAAGCAAAGGCCATCCAGAGACCACTCTACCTTGGGATCCATCTCAGAGACAGATACCAAACCCTGACACTATTGCTGATGCCAAGAAGTGTTTGTAGACAGGAGCCTGGTGTAGCTGTCCTCTGAGAGGCTCTGTCAGCAACAACTAAGACAGATGTAGATACTCACAGCCACCCATAGGCCTGAGCCTGGCTGTCCCAATGGAATATTTATGGGAAGGACTGAAGGAGCTGAAGGGGATTGCAACTCCACAGGAAGAGCAACAATATATCAACTAACCAGACACCTCCCAGGGACTAAACTACCAACCAAAGAGTATGTATGAGTGTGTCCATGTCTCCCATATATAGAAGACTGCCTTATATGGCATCAGTGAGAGTGGTTGTTCTTGGTCCTATTGAGCTTGTTGCCGCAGCAAAGGGGATGCTAAAGGAGTGAAGTGGGAGTGGGTAGATGGGTCTGGAAGTACCCTCTTAGAAGCAAAAGGCATGGGAATGTGATGGGGACTTTGTGCAGGAAAGACTAAGAAGAAGGACAATATTTGAAATGTAAATAAATAAAATAATGAAATATATATATATATATATATATATATATATATATAAATAAATATTGTCTTTCTTAAGTTATTTCTATCAGTCATTTTGTCATGAGGAAAGTGATACCTGGATGAGAGCCCAATTTTCCAGCCCAATATTCACTTCTTCTAAATATTTGCCTTAGAATCAGAAATAATGATAAGGAAAAAGTGCCCTTTTCCTCAATTCAAACAACCTGTAGTGGGAGGAATGGTATAAATTTCAGAAGATAACCCCAATGCTTGTTGCTGCTAGGTGAGTTTCATGTGTTTTGCAAATTGTAACTTATATCTTGGGTATTCTAAGTTTCTGGGCTAATATCCACTTATCAGTGAGTACATATCATTTGAGTTCTTTTGTGATTGGGTTACCTCACTCAGGATGATGCCCTCCAGGTCCATCTATTTGCCTAGGAATTTCATAAATTCATTCTTTTTAATAGCTGAGTAGTACTCCATTGTGTAAATGTACCACATTTTCTGTATCCATTCCTCTGTTGAGGGGCATCTGGGTCCTTTCCAGCTTCTGGCTATTATAAGTAAGGCTGCTATGAACATAGTGAAGCATGTGTCCTTCTTACCAGTTGGAATATTTTCTGGATATATGCCCAGGAGAGGTATTGCAGGATCGTCTGGTAGTACTATGTCCAATTTTCTGAGGAACCGCCAGAATGATTTCCAGAGTGGTTGTACAAGCTTGCAATCCCCCCACAATGGAGGAGTGTTTCTCTTTCTCTACATTCTCGCCAGCATTTGCTGTCACCTTTTTTCGATCTTAGCCATTCTGACTGATATGAGGTGGAATCTCAGGGTTGTTTTGATTTACATTTTTCTGATGATTAAGGATGCTGAACATTTTTTTCAGCCATTCGGTATTCCTTGGGTGAGAATTCTTTGTTAAGCTCTGCAACCCATTTTTAATGGGGTTATTTGATATTTTTGAGTCCTCCTTCTTGAGTTCTTTATATATATTGGATATTAGTACCCTATCTGATTTAGGATAGATAAAGAACCTTTCACAATCTGTTCGTGGCCTTTTTGTCTTATTGATGGTGTGTTTTGCCTTACAGAAGCTTTGTGATTTTATGAGGTCCCATTTGTTGATTCTCGATCTTACAGCACAAGCCATTGCTGTTCTATTCAGAAATTTTTCCCTGTGCCCATATCTTTGAGGCTTTCCCCCACTTTCTCCTGTATAAGTTTCACTGTTTCTGGTTTTATGTGGAGTTCTTTGATCCACGTAGATTTCACCTTAGTACAAGGAGATAGGAATGGATCAATTTGCATTCTTCTACATGGTAACCACCAGTTATGCCAGCACCTTTGTTGAAAATGCTGTCTCTTTTCCACTGGATGATTTTAGCTCCTGGTCAAAGATCAAGTGACCATAGGTGTGTGGGTTCATTTCTGGGTCTTCAATTCTATTCCATCGGTTGACTTGTCTGTCGCTATACCAGTACCATGCACTTTTTATTACAATTGCTCTGTAGTACAGCTTTAGGTCAGGCATGGTGATTCCACCATAGGTTCTTTTATCCTTGAGAAGAGTTTTTGCTATCCTAGGTTTTTTGTTATTCCAGATGAATTTGCAGATTACCCTTACTAATTTGTTGAAGAATTGAGTTGGAATTTTGATGGGGATTGCATTGAATCTGTAGATTGTTTTTAGAAAGATAGTCATTTTTACTATATTGATCCTGCCAATCCATGAGCATGGGAGATTTTTCCATCCTCTGAGATCTTCTTCAATTTCTTTCTTCAGAGACTTGAAGTTCTTATCATACAGATCTTTCACTTTTTTAGTTAGAGTCACACCAAGGTATTTTATATTATTTGTGACTTTTGAGAAGGGTGTTGTTTCCCTAATTTCTTTCTCAGCCTATTTAGCCTTTATGTAGAGAAAGGCCATTGACTTGTTTGAGTTAATTTTGTATCCAGCTACTTCACTTTTTAGGGTCACTTATATATACTATATATCATCTGAAAAAAGTGATATTTTGATTTCTTCCTTTCCAATTTGTTTTCCCTTGATCTCGTTTTGTTGTCAAATTGCTCTGGCTAGGACATCAAGTACAATGTTGAATAGGTAGGGAAAAAGTGGGAAGCCTTGTCTAGTCCCTGATTTTAGTGGGAATGCTTCCAGCTTCTTGCCATTTACTTTGATGTTGGCTACTGGCCTGCTATTGATTGTTTTTATCATGTATATGTATGGGCCTTGAATTCCTGATCTTTCCAATATTTTTATAATGAATGGGTGTTGGATTTTGTCAAATGCTTTCTCTGCATCTAACAAGATGATCATGTGGTTTTGGACTTTGAGTTTGTTTATATAGTGGATTACATTGATGGATTTCCGTATATTAAATCATTCCTGCATCCCAGCAATAAAACCTACTTGGTCAGGATGGATGATTGTTTTGATGTGTTTTTGGATTCAGTTAGTGAGAATTTTATTGAGGATTTTTGCATCATTATTCATAAGGGAAATTGGACTGAAGTTCTCTATCTTTGTTGGGTCTTTCTGTGGTTTAGGTGTCAGAGTAATTGTGGCTTCATAGAATGAATTGGGTAGAGTACCTTCTGCTTCTATTTTTGTGGAATAGTTTGTGAAGAACTGGAATTAGATCTTCTTTGAAGGTCTGATAGAACTCTGCACTGAACCCATCTGGTCCTGGGCTTTTTTTGGTTGGGAGACTATTAATGACTGCTTCTATTTCTTTAGGGGATATAGGACTGCTTAGATCATTAACCTGATCCTGATTTAACTTTAGTACCTGGAATCTGTCTAGAAATTTGTCCATTTCATCCAGGTTTTCCAGTTTTGTTGAGTATAGCCATTTGTAGAAGGATCTGATGGTGTTCTGGATTTCTCCAGTATCTGTTGTTATGTCTCCCTTTTCACTTCTGATTTTGTTAATTAGGATGCTGTCCCTGTGCCCTCTAGTCAGTCTGGCTAAGGGTTTATCTATCTTGTTGATTTTTTCAAAGAACCAACTCCTCTTTGGTTGATTCTTTGAATAGTTCTTCTTGTTTCCACTTGGTTGATTTCACCCCTGAATTTGAATATTTTCTGCTGTCTACTCCTCTTGGGTGAATTTGCTTCCATTTGTTCTAGAGCTTTTATGTGTGTTGTCAAGCTGCTAGTGTGTGCTCTCTCTAGTTTCATTTTGGAGGCACTAAGAGCTATGTGCTTTCCTCTTAGAAATGCTTTCATAGTGTCCCATAAGTTTGCGTATGTTGTGGCTTCATTTTCATTAAACTCTAAAATGTCTTTAATATCTTTCTTTATTCCTTCCTTGACCAAGGTATCATTGAGGATAGTGTTGTTCAGTTTCCACATGAATGTTGGATTTCTATAATTTATGTATTTATTGAAGATCAGCCTTAGTCCATGGTGATCTGATAGGATGCATGGGACAATTTCAATATTTTTGTATCTGTTGAGGCCTGTTTTGTGACCAATTATATGGTCAATTTTGGAGAAGGTACCATGAGGTGCTGAGAAGAAGTTATATCCTTTTGTTTTATGATTAAATGTTTGGTAGATATCTGTTAAATCCATTTGTTTCATAACTTCTGTTATTTTCACTGTCCCTGTTTAGTTTCTGTTTCCACAATCTGTCCTTTGAGGGAAAGTGGTGTGTTGAGGTCTCCGACTATTATTGTGTGAGGTGTAATATGTGCTTTGAGCTTTACTAAAGTTTCTTTAATGAATGTGGCTGCCCTTGCATTTAGAGTATAGATATTCAGAATTGAGAGTTCCTCTTGAAGGATTTTACCTTTGATGAGTATGAAGTGTCCCTCCTTGTCTTTTTTGATAACTTTAGGTTGGAAGTCGATTTTATTCAATATTAGAATGGCTACTCCAGCTTGTTTCTTCAGACCCTTTGCTTGGAAAATTGTTTTCCAGCCTTTCATTCTGAGGTAGTGTCTGTCTTTTTCCCTGAGATGGGTTTCCTGTAAGCAGCAGAATGTTGGGTCCTGTTTGTGTAGCCAGGCTGTTAGTCTATGTTTTTTAATTTTGGAATTGAGTCCATTGATATTAAGAGATATTAAGGAAAAGTAATTGTTGCTTTTTATTATTTTTGTTGTTAGAGTTGGCATTCTGTTCTTGTGGCAGTCTTCTTTTAGGTTTGTTGAAGGATTACTTTCTTGCTTTTTCTAGGGCATGGTTTCTGTCTTTGTATTGTTTTTTTCTGTTATTATCCTTTGAAGGGCTGGATTCTTGGAAAGATAATGTGTGAATTTGGTTTTGTAGTGGAATACTTTGGTTTCTCCATCTATGGTAATTTAGAGTTTGGCTGGGTATAGTAGCCTAGGCTGGCATTTGTGTTCTCTTAGTGTCTGTATAACATCTGTCCAGGATATTCTGACTTTCATAGTCTCTGGTGAAAAGTCTGATGTAATTCTGATAGGCCTGCTTTTATATGTTACTTGACTCTTTTCCCTTACTGCTTTTAATATTCTATTTTTATTTAGTGCATTTGCTGTTCTGATTATTATGTGTCGGGAGGAATTTCTTTTCTGGTCCAGTCTATTTGGGGTTCTGTAGGATTCTTGTATGTTCATGGGCATCTCTTTCTTTAGGTTTGGGAAGTTTTCTTCTATAATTTTGTTGAAGATATTTGCTGGCCCTTTAATTTGAAAATCTTCGTTCTCATCTATTCCTATTATCTGTAGGTTTGGTCTTCTCATTGTGTCCTGTATTTCCTGGATGTTTTGAGTTAGGATCTTTTTGCATTTTGCATTTTCTTTTTTGTTGTACTGATGTTCTCTATGGAATCTTCTGCACCTGAGATTCTCTCTTCCATCTCTTGTATTCTGTTGCTGATGCTCACATCTATGATTCCAGATTTTTTCCCAGGTTTTCTATCTCCAGCTTTGCCTAAATTTGGGTTTTCTTTATTGTGTCCCCTTCCCTTTTTAGGTCTCGTATGGTTTTGTTCATTTCCATCACCCGTTTGGATGTGTTTTCCTCTTTTTCTTTAAGGACTTGTAACTCTTTAGCAGTGTTCTACTGTATTTCTTTAAGTGAGTTATTAAAGTCCTTCTTGATGTCCTCTACCATCATCATGAGATATGCTTTTAAATCTGGGTCTAGCTTTTCAGTTGTGTTGATGTGCCCAGGGCTGGGCAAGGTGGGAGTGCTGTGTTCTGATGATGGTGAGTGTTCTTGGTTTCTGTTAGTAAGATTCTTACGTTTGCCTTTTGCCATCTGGTAATCTCTGGAGTTAGTTGTTATAGTTGTCTCTGGTTAGAGATTGTTCCTGTCATGATTCTGTTAGCCTCTATGAGCAAACTTGGGAGACTAGCTCTCTCCTCTGAGTTTCAGTGTTCAGAGCACTCTCTGCAGGCAAGCTCTCCTCTTACAGGCAAGGTGCACCGATATCTGGCATTTGGACCTCCCTCCTGGGAGAAGATGAAGGCCCGAAACAGGACCTGCCCCAGAAGCTGTGTTGCTTTGGCCTGTCACAGAAGCTGTTAGCTTCTGTAGTCCACACTCTCACCTACACAGACTATTCTTGGAGGGATCCGGGAACCAAGATGGCTCCCCCAGGTGCTCCTGCAAAATCCTTCCTCTAGCAGGGAAGGTGTCCGAGTGTCTGGATCCCGAAATGGGGTCTGTCTCAGAAGCTGTCCTCTAGGGACCTTAGGGGTGTTCTCTGACTCTGCGCCCAGGTGACGAAGTGCTGGTGCCAATCAGAAGGGACTCATGACCCTCTTCAGGCAAGGTTTTCTGCTTCTCTAATGTTGTCTCAGGTCCTGCATGTTTGGATTTGAACAGAAGTTTTGTTCCACTCACAGGTGGTCCTAAGATCTCATGGAGAGTTCTCTAGGGGACCTTGGGGGTGTCCCACGACTCCGTGCCCAAGGTGACCCAAATTGGTGACATCTTACTGGGTTGATTACTGTGATTGTCAGGTTTAACATCTAGGTAGTACTACTGATTACTTTCTTTCTTGGAAGCTTGCATGGCACCTTCTTATACTATGAGAGGTAGACATCAGATAAGAGACTTCCAAGTCAGTGCCATTACTATTCCTCCCAGGTCTGTTCCTGAAGAGTGGGCTTTGTTCAGCAACAGGATCTCAAATCTTATGTTGAGTACTCTTTCCCTTTTTCTAGGGAATGAAAACTTAATCTGGGAAGCAAAAGCCCAGTAAATCAATACATGGAGCCATGCAATGTGATTTTAACTGACTACAGTGTCACACTGATAACAACCAGCTCCAAAGCACATGCCATGCTATATGTGATAATCCTGCCTACACTTTATGTATTTCTGGAAAACACAATTATTGTTTTTGTTTGTGGGTATTTTCATAACAGCCTGTTTATGTACATTTAGGTAGGAAAACACATTCTTTATGAGATGGAATTTGAATGAAGACAGCTGTTTCTCCTAGATGATTTAGATTTTTCTTATCTGTAATATATTTAAATTACATGATAAACTTTAGGTTGTAGATAAAAATACAGAATAAACTTGATTATTCCTACCATCTAAATCGACTAGTCTTAGCAATGTATCACATGACGAAAGGTTGTGATACAAGAAGATTGTAAACTGATTACTAATAATGGTAACACAAAACATTAAGGCAAATGACATTTACATAAGTATCTTGATCTTAATACATGTAATTTACATATGAAAATTTAATCACCATAGAGATAAACAGCTGCAATGTTTAATTAAACTCTCCACACAAAATCAGCCTGCAAGTAGTTTGTCATTGCTAATTCATCACAATTCTCTTAAGTATTCTTTAAAATAAAAATGCAAAATAAATGACTCTTATTGATAATTTAACTTCTGGTTACTTTGTATTTTAATTGTATCATCAAAGCCTGTTGAGAATACGATAAAGATTCTAGGGTCATTTTCACTCTGTTCAGAAGGCAAAAACATGAATATATAGAAAACAAATACATTTGTTTACAAACTTGTAAGGGTCATCAGCAAAATAGCACAAGGGGTAATTTAAAGAATTTTAATGCTGAAATAAGTGTGAGTAGTGAAGGGATGTAAATGTCTTTCTCAGTGGAGCTTTTAAAGAAAGAATGTATTTTATAAGGAAATTAATGTCAACATTAGCAATGAGGGAGAAAGCACTCTCTTTGTGAGCTTAGAATAAAGAAAAATAAAATAGGCCTTAATTGTACTTTTAGAGTATAAAAGTGCTAACAAAGAGAAAGGGAAAGTGTGTCACATAAATACTTTAGGAAGTCATCTTAGGGCAACTAGACATAAAAAAAAAAAAGCCCCAAAACAAATAAACAAAAACCACACTTGATTCTGTACATATTCTTTGTCTAAGTATATTCCTGTATTTATCTCTGTATTCATTTCAAAACTGAAACATGTCCTTTATTACTAACTAATAAGCTCCTTGGAAGTAAATTGTGTCCAATGCAGACAATTAGCTTAGATATTTCCATCCTTCAGGAACAATGATATACTTCCTTTGTAGAAAAGATTTAAAAAAAGAGATAGGAGCTAGTTATCATCCTGACAAAGCAGTGGATTCAGGGTATTGAAAACTATGTTTCATATCTTGAAGGTTTTGCATATGTTTAGGTGGTAGGACAGCAATTTGAATGAAATGTACATAATCTGTTCAAAAACAGATAAAGTCAAATGAACCTTGAGAAATGAGAGCCATTCCAGTTCTCTCTGAATATGATTCTATTTTTTTTTAACATTTTGTATTGATTTGGTTTTTTTTTTTAATTTCAAATGTTACCCCCCTTCCCGATTTCTTCTCCGAACCCCACCCCCATCCCACCCTCTGCCTCCATGAGTGTGCTCCCACCACCCTAGCATTCCCCTATGCTAAGGAATCAAACCTTCACAGGACAAAGGGCTTCCCTCCCTTTGATGCTATACAAGGCCACCTTCTTCTACATATGCAGCTGGTGCCATGGGTCCCTCCATGTGTATTCTATCATTAGTAATTTAGTCTTCTGGAGCTCTGGTGGGTCTGGTTGGTTGATATTGTTGTTCTTCCTGTGGGAACCCCTTCAGCTCCTTCAGATCTTCCCCTAACTTCTCCATTGGGGTCTCCCTGCTCAGTCTGATGGTTCACTGCAAGCATCCTCATCTGTATCTATCAGGCTCTGGCCAAGCCTCTCAGGAGACATGCTTATCAGGTTCCTGTCAGCAAGCGCTTCTTGGCATCAGCAATAGTGTTTGCATGTGGGATGGATCCCCAGGTGGGGCAGTCTCTGGATGGCCTTTCTTTCAGTCTCTGCTCAACTCTGTCGCTGTATTTCCTTTAGACAGGAGAACTCTGGGTTAAAAATTTGAGAAGGGTGGGATGCCTCAACCAGGGTCCATGCCTAACCTCTAGATATGGTCTCTACAAGTTCTCTAAAAATTTGTACAAGTTGTCTAGGTTAAATAAAAGCTGCATTAAAAAGTATGCTGGTAACACACTATTTAATTACACTGTACATTTCAACAGTACATCCTTCTATTAAAACAACCATCTGTAAGCCTCGTGTGCTATCAAGGGCATCACTTGGAAGACAGAGCTAGGTGGATCTCTCTGAGTCTGAGACCACCCTGGTATACACAACCAGTTCTGGACCAACAACAGCTATAATCTGTTATATCTCAACAATAGTGAGATTCTATTTCAAAGAAAATGACCCTTTTCTCCATAACCCATAAGCAAATAAGGATGTTTGCCTTTTAACTATGCTTAAATTCAGTCACTCTCAAAAATAAGAGCAAAAAAAAAAAAAAGACTAAACCACAAAACTTAAGTATCAGTGGACAACATATTTCAACAACCCTTTTTCTATTTGAAAATTATTATACTCATTCATATTATTATCTCTTTTTTATATAAGGTAATAAATTTTGGAGTTGGGAGACTCAGTTTCACCTTTGCAATGTCATGCTGTAGTTTAGATAATCAGCAACTTTATGCATGAAATATCCAAATTTTTATAATGTTTTAAATAGTGAAGTATTCCATTGAGAAACTAGACTAAGATGAAACAGTGGTATACTATATATGACACATTTATTATTTCTCAGAAAAATACATGGTATTTTCTTACAAAGGCTTAAAAATCATAATACATTTGACATCAAAAATTATCCTATGTGGATATTCACACATATATTTAAGGTACTAGAGAAAAGTAGAGATAAAGGAGGACTCTAAATAAATTATTTAATATATATTTGTTCGCCTGCCTTTTTTGGACGTTTAAGCATGAAAATTAAAGTGTACTTTTCTGCTTGAACAAATGCTTTAATAAATGTTCCGTAGATTCAAATAGTTTCTTTGAATGGAGCCTATTTTTAAAAATATGTATACTGTTCATAAGTTAAAAAAATCTTAATACTTATCAGTCTTGTATACTTGACTTTCCCACATCCAACTATATGTTTCTAAACTCAGATTCAGTTAGTTTTATTCCTTGGTAGTAGAAATACTCACAGAATTAAAAAGATACCATATAAAGAAACCTGTTTATAGCTGACACAAACTGTGGTAAGCATGCAACTTATGTCATAAGGTAAAGAGTACCCCAGTGCCTCAACAAATGCAGATCACCTTAGTACAGATAGTTAGTACATATTTTATTTTACTGGATTCATTCTTCAACAGAAACCCAGGGAGATTAATTCATTCACATAGTGATTTTGATCATTAGACAAATGTCAAGGCACTAAAATAGGCACATGCTGAACTCTATTTAAGAATGATATATTTCTAGATCCGATTAATAATATGGATTTTCAAATGAGTCCAATTGAAAATGCGTATGTGGCTGCATTTCAATGTGTTACAACGACAGAAATGGAATCACTGCTAACTTACAGAATGACATGATGTCGAACCTTTAAATTGATAGTTCATGGGCAGTTCTATTAGATTTAGGAGCTTAATCGCATCCAGATTAGTATAAAGAAGTTGAGTAAAATTATCATGTTTTATTTATTTATATGCCTTTATGTGTGCATATATGTACATATGTATACTGTGGTGTGTGTGTGTGTGTGTGTGTGTGTGTGTGTGTGTGTGAGAGAGAGAGAGAGAGAGAGAGAGAGAGAGAGAGAGAGAGAGAGAGAGAAAGAGAGAGAGAGAGATCTCACAGAAAGTGAAGGCTTAAGTGTAAATTTTCCATATTTGGTTTAGAATATTTATAACTTTACAAATTATGTGTTAATACACTCACAAGTATTTAAGTTTATAGAATTTTATTTATTTTTGCCTTGGGTGTTTTTTAGCTGTTATTTCTCTTCTTCCCTATGCTCATTTGTAGAAATTTAATGTCAATGAACACAAGATTAACTTCTGATTCCCTTTTAGTTTTTACCACTTAACTGTTTTAAAGTATAAAACATAGGTTTTTTTTTTTATAGATTCTCTAGTTCTACTTTTACTTATATTCTAAGACCCCTGAAACCACATGGAGTTCAGAATACTATTTAATTGTACTGTTTTCTTCTACATAATTACATGCACATCTTAATTTTTATTTCAATTAAATTAATTTTAATAAGAAATTAAAATAAAAATGATGAAAATATACCAATATCCTACAGTAATATATGTGAGTGAAGGCTCTGTTCGTATGATAGATTGCTTTCTGACAAAATGCACTGAAAGAAGAACACATTTCTGAGATGTTGAGGTACAATTCACATATCACATGCTTACATGGTCTATGGTTTGGGCTTCACCCATAGCACGGCAAACAGAACAAAGCAACCAAAACACTATACCATATTTTTCTTATACCCACAAATGTAATGCATTTTTGCATCTTTGCTAAACATATATTATACATGTGGATCTAATTTTTCTGCTTGAGATACAAGAGCATGTGTTTCTTTTACTTTCTTCTAATTTTCCAGTACAGAAGATACTTTTTTTTTTTCTCAATGATGTACAAACTGCCTCACCTTATTAACAATAAACAAATTTGGTTAGTTTCAGGCAAAGGAGAAATTATTTCTCAAAAAACAATATGGTGCTTAAGTACCAGTATAAAAAATATCCTCTTGTATCCACATGTACATGAGCATCTACCTCCACACACACATGAGAATTATAACACACATGAACACACACATAGATGGAGAAGAGAGAGGGGGGAGAGGGAGAGAGAGAGAGGGAGAGGGAGAGGGAGAGGGAGAGGGAGAGGGAGAGGGAGAGGGAGAGAGAGAGAGAGAGAGAGAGAGAGAGAGAGAGAGAGAGATTTCATCTGTGCAATTTAAACAAGTACTTAATGGCTTTCATTTAATATTTTAAAAGTCACCACTCTTCTTGCACTCTGGAGTCATTATTAAGGAAAATTAATGTTATTTGAATACAAATACAGTGGCATTATGTGATAACCAAGCAGCCACATAGTCATTAATGAGTAGGAAGTGTGTACTGCAAGTATACCCTAGACAAAGAGATGATTCATGTTTATTGGTGAGTTAAGGACAACGGTGTTATGTTACATAGAATGGAACACAATTAAAATTTACCTATTGTTTATTTGGAACTTTCCACATAGGAATCTGGTGTGCTTGAATACAAGTAAGAGATGCTCTGGAAATAAAAACATGGAAAAGGGTTTACTAATGGAGTTTTAACTGAGATGAATTAGCCTGAATTAAATGCAGATTTTTATTTAGTATCAGACGTTTCCAGATTCTCTTTTCCCTTTCTTCCATGATGAATGAGGATAAGGTTAACTTAAACAAAAACACAAGAGTTTTATACCAGGAGAAATATTATTTAGTGAAATTTACTTGAAAACTAAAGTAATTTTTTTAGAAACCAAGAGTAGTTCATTGTATATGTTAAAATATCCATGAATAGATTGGTTCATTTGTCTACAACTACTAGATAATTCATTGAGGACACTAAAATCTCTGTACATTATGGTTTTCTCCCTGAACCTACATTGTAATATTACGTATGAGGTGTATGTGTGTGTGTGTATGTGTATTGTTTTGTGTATGCGGTTAGATGTGTGTGTATTGTATAAATATGTGTGCACACACATTCATAATAGGATGTTAGTGTCTCCCTCTGTCATTATGGGCCTTATTACCTTTAGACAAAGTCTTTTGTTGAGCCAGGATCTCTATGCTTTTGCTAAGGTGACTAGTTAATGAATGTTTGAAATCTACATGGATTCACTCTCACATTCTAAGGTGCTGGGACAAGCTATTTTGCTCATTTATTCATTTGTATTCTAAGGATTCAAACTGAAGGTCTCATGTTTGCAGAGAGAGTGTTTTTTACCTACCAAGCTGCTATAATTCCTAATCCATAAAATACTTTACAATTTTTTTAAAGTTGGTTTTACATGGATTATCAAACAAAAAAATGTACATTGAAAAATTTTACCCTTCTGTTGTAGATTGCTATCTTCCATTTCTTTGGGGCTTGTTCAACTTTATGTAAACATTCAGGAGTGTGTTTGAGATGATTTCTCTGATAATGGATGCATTATTAGATATTTTATTATATTGGTAACTGTAGCAACTCAACATAGAGAATTCTTTATTCTGTTTTATTTTAACACTGAGATAAATATGAGTCATGCATAGAAATGCTTTATAGAAAAGAAATATAGCTTAGCTTACCTTCTCCCTATCCCTGGATTACTCAGCCAAACATTACAGCTGCCCATGTTGTCAAAATGCCATAGGAGAATTTAGTACCAGAGAAGCCAATAATGTAGTCAGTTTCTGACATTTAAATAAATGTTTTTGCTGCTCTGTCAAAATTAATCATTAACTTTAGCATTAGAAGCTTGTATTTCAATAGTGAAGGGAAATTTTCCCACTATTACTTCAGAGCAAATGTAACCCTGTGGTGTTATAAATATATATTTCAGATTTAGAGAAAAGATAGATCCCGCAGGACATCTTTCCTTTCTATCCATTGGTGATGTCAGCTAGTCTCTGATTAGCTACTGACATTTGAAATTATGGTGGGTTAGTAAGGTTAATGAAAGTCTTCTTTATATAGACATGGCCCCATTGCCTTGGTGCCTTCCTGGGCTTTTTGGCTTGTTTTTTGACCCCAAAGAGCAAAGCAAACATAAGAATAAATATCAATAGCACTATAGTCTGAACACTCATCTGCTGATGATTTTCAATGATGTTTTTAAAACACAACAGATAAGGTTAATGAATAGCAACTTAACTGTTGATGGTTTAGCATACTCTCCTTGGCAATCTTGGAGAGCTTGTGTAGGATTAGCTCTGTTTACATGAAAAGAACAGTACAAATGGCTGGGCTACAGTTTTTTTTCTCCAAGTGGCAGAGTATCATGCATTTCTCAATTTATAATATTGAGTCATCCTGTTAAGGCCTAGAGAGGGTATAAAACTGAATTAGACCTTCTGACTGAAAAATCACAGAGTTTTAGTAGAGTGAGCCCCTGAGATTCAGTTCAGTATTCAAGTAGTGTGGCATTTCCACATTCTCTGTGTGAAAGGGAATCCAGTTGGAGGGACAGTGAACCCTGGGCTCTCATTATTTCTAACTTTGAGCATGTCACTTGGGCTGTCAGCGAAGAAAAAAAAAATGCTGCTGGAAAAAATCCTTTGAATACAACTGATGTATACCAAAATTTTCATATTAAATTCAAAATTAATTTGTTTAAAAGATAAATAAATTTGTTTATTTTGGTTTCTAAATTCCCACAGCTCTTTTACAATATGAATGTGATGGAATTTCCACCTTATAACTTCTAACCTAGAATTCTTTTAACCCAATCTTGTTTTCCTTTTTAAATATTATTCTGTGTCTCTCATAGAAAAATGGAACCATAGTAAAAGTAATGTTCTGGATGACTCTTCCTCCATAGTGTCCTGAATCCCAAAATGAAGCTGTAGAGGACTATTAGACAAATGTCTTTCCAGTGATTTCTTTTAATTGAAAATATATATTTTTCATATAATATATTCTGATTATAGTTTCTCTTCTCAGTACTTCTCTCAGATCCTCTCCACTCCCCAACCCATGCAAATATCCACAGTTTCTTTCTGAGCACAAGCATCTATAACAATAATTATAATAATAATTTTATAATAATGGTGATGGCAATAATAATAATCTTATAAAAACAAATAAACCAGAGTAAGACAAAACAAACAAGCCATTGAAAAAAACCACAGAGAGAGAGAGAGAGAGAGAGAGAGAGAGAGAGAGAGAGAGAGAGAGAACCCCATACAGACATAAACACACATTCACACACAGAGAAAACCAAAAAAAAAAAAATCAGGAACCATAATATATAAACAAAAATTGGTAAGGGGAGACAAAACTGTTCAGAAAAAAACATCATGAGATCAAACATCCTCCCAAAATGCCACTGAATCTGTTTTTGTTGTTTATCTACTGCTGGTCTTGTAGATGCCCTTAAGTGTCTATATAGTCAGTTAGGCTCCATAGAATAAAACGGTTTTTCCCTTTTCTTTTTTTTTTTTTCATTAGGTATTTTCCTCGTTTACATTTTCAATGCTATCCCAAAGGTCCCCCATACCCACCCCCCCAATCCCCTACCCACCCACTCCCCCTTTTTGGCCCTGGCGTTCCCCTGTACTGGGGCATATAAAGTTTGCAAGTCCAATGGGCCTCTCTTTGCAGTGTTGACCGATTAGGCCATCTTTTGATACATATGCAGCTAAAGACAAGAGCTCCCGGGTACTGGTTAGTTCATATTGTTGTTCCACCTATAGGGTTGCAGTTCCCTATGGCTCCTTGGGTAATTTCTCTAGCTCCTCCATTAGGGGCCGTGTGACCCATCCAATAGCTGACTGTGATCATCCACTTCTGTGTTTGCTAGGCCCCGGCATAGTCTCACAAGAGAGAGCTATATCTGGGTCCTTTCAGCGAAATCTTGCTAGTATATGCAATGGTGTCAGCATTTGGAAGCTGATTATGGGATGGATCCCTGCATATGGCAATCACTAGATGGTCCTTCCTTTCGTCACAGCTCCAAATTTTGTCTCTGTAACTCCTTCTATGGGTGTTTTGTTCCCATTTCTAAGAAAGGGTAAAGTGTCCACACTTTGGTCTTCGTTCTTCTTGAATTTCATGCGTTTGGCAAGTTGTATCTTATATCTTGGGTATCCTATGTTTCTGGGCTAATATCCACTTATCAGTGAGTACATATTGTGCGAGTTCCTTTGTGATTGGGTATGATTTATCAAATAGATATAGCTTTGGTTATGGGGACTTGTGTTTTATAGAGGAATTTTAACCCAGTAGCATGGCTGCTCTGGCAAGGGATCCATCCAAATAAATGATCTTGTTAGAATACAGACATGCTATTAGAACAAATTTTGATCCCTCTTGCTATAATACACTTATGCCTTTAGTAAACGTCATTAAACCCAAACAATGACACATAATTGAGAAGCAGAGAAAGCCACAAATCAGAGAAAGATTTGACAGAATGTGTAGGAGGTAGGCTATGACCAACTTTCATAAGAACAGACAAGAAGGAGAGGCTAATTAAGGAGCAGTGAGAGAGAGAGAAAGAGAATTCAGTTCAATTTAATTCGATGCAATTCAGTTGAGTTCAAATCAGAGTAGTTGAGTGTGAATAAATTTCATTCATGGAATTTTGAGGCAGTCTTTCCAAACAGAGCAATTCAGTCAGCAGCCAGGAAAAGCCAATTTGAATCAGTCAACATGAAGAGGAATGTGAGCCTGTATAGATGAGTTGATCCAATCCTTCACATTTCAGAAATTGTTGGAAAGAATGAGTTTATTCATCAGTAAGTCTCAGAGGATTAAACATTCTAGACCTAGGTTAGAAGATGGAGGCTAGAAGCTAAATTCTTCAAGGTCCAGGCATGGAGGAGATTAGATTGTATAGAGGATAGTAGCTTTTAGTCCTAGGCCTATGAATAGTTAGAGCAGAGAAGGAAATGCTCTGGGCTCAGCACAAGCCCTGTATTCACACGGTTTGTGTATAGCTCTCGCCACTTCATCTGAGAAAATAAGGGTGATGTTTACATTTACATTGTCTATGTCCTGTCTCAGTTCTAGGACCCCCATCTGTCTTAGACCTGTATGAGCCCCTTACATATGGCCACTGCCTCTGTAACCCTAGTGTATGCTATTCTTTTTAGTCTAGACGGCCTTGTTTCCCTGGTGTCCACCATCTGTCCAGGCGTTTACAATCTTTCTGTATATTTTTCTGCAAAGTTCCCTGAGCCCTGAGTGGATGTGAAGAATATATCCTTGTTCCCTCACTCTCTGACATTGTTCATTTGGGTATTGTTAAGTTTTCATGAGTTTCAAGCTCTCTGTTGTGTCCTCTTTGTTGATACTCAGGTTTCATCCATGGTGGTCAGATATAATACAGGGGATTATTTCAATTTTCTTGTATTTGTTGAGATGTGCTTTATGTCTAAGTATGGGATAATTTTTGGAGAAGTTAGGTGTTACTCTCAGAAGTCTGTTTTTATATGTTGCTTGGCGATTTTACTTTGCAATTTTTAATATTATGTATTCTGTTATTTTATGTTTTGATTATTATAGGTCAAGGGAACCTTACTTTCTGGTACAGTCTACTTATTGTTCTGCCTGTTTCTTATACCTTGATAGACATCTCCTTCTTAGGTTTGAGTGATTTTTTCTTAATTTGTTGAAATTATTTTCTTGGCCTTGACCTGGATTTCTACTTCATTCTCTATTCCTATGTTTCTTAGGTTAGGATTTTTCACAGTGTTCGGAGTTCCTGGATGTTGTGTGCCAGGATATATTAGATGTTACATTTTCTTTGACTCAGGTATCTATTTCTTACATCATATCTTTAATATTCAAGATTGTGGTATGTATTTCTTATATTCTGTTTATGAAACTGACCTCTGAGATTCCTGAACAACTTCCCACATTTTCCATAGCCAAATTTCCTGTACATTTAGCTTTTTTAATTGAATCTATCTCCACTTTCCACTCTGGAGTGGTTTTATTCATTTCCTTCTACTGTTTGTGTTTTCATAGTTTTCTTTAAGAGATTTATTTCTCTTTAAAGTCCTCTATCCTTTGTGTTTCCATTATCCATATTACAAACTGTATTTTAGGATCATAATGTGCCTTAATTCACTACATCACTTTGAAAAAAAAAAAACTTGTAACACTGGAATAACAGAAATTGGCCCAGCTTATTTGAATTATTGGCAAAGGATTCCATTATAACCTTACAAATATGTAACTACAGCAAATATATGTAGTGAGATATAAAATAATGGGTCAATATTTTCACTTTCTAATTAATGGTGCTTAATTTTGAATATTACTTACTTTATATGCAAAGTCTGTTTAAATTTGCCTAATAAATTTCCACTCTCCCTTATGTCATTCTTTATTGTTTATGAACTAATTGAAATTATCCCTATTTCTATAAAATGATTGATAAAATTAAAAAATAGTTTTCCCTAACAAGTTTATTTTTCAAATTTTTATTGGTTCTTCATGTTATTCACATCGTGCACCCCAATTTCACTCATCTCTCCCCATCCTCCATCCTTGCAACCTCTCTCACAACCCAGAAAAACAACAATAATAGTAACAACTCATTGAGAAAGCTATGATGTTTCTCAGTGTGTCCCACACTATACCCTTTTATACATACTTCTTTGCTTGTAAATGTTCATTATATTGACTCCTGGTCTGGTATGAAGCCTCTGACTTTCTACTACTATAGCAAAACTGGGTGTGATGACAGGGTCTATGGTCCTACAGCAGTAGGGGTCTCTTACCACCAAAGCCAAGTGTTGCTCCCTGCCTGGAGGCATGTTGATGTCTGAGAGCTAGTCCTATCTCTCACCCAGACATGGTTGGGCACTGTCCCCGATGACCCTTCCCCTAGCGAGCTGCAGTACTCAAGAGAGTGGACTCTGAACATTGAGGGAGATGCAGATGAGTATAGGAGAGCAGGACCTGCCACTCATCCCCCATGTCGGTACTAGGGGTGGAGCTGGGAGGAGTTATGAGGAAGAATAAGTGATAGTATGATAAAAGTACATTATATGAAATTCTCCTGGAATTAATAAAATATTTTAAATATAGAAACTTTGGAACAAATGATCTAATTGAGAAAATAGGAAATGAGGGATCATTATGCAGGATGGAAGAAGTAAACACATTAGAATGAAGGAAGATGGTAAAATAACAATAAGAATATGTGACAAAGTCATAAGCAATCATGCTATTGGTTATTTACCCAACCCTTCATAACATATAATACTGTGCATAAATATATGTATATAGTTGTAATGGACTACTCTCATTTGGGCTGACAATGCTTTCGCCAAGAAACAACTAAAGGACCTTATATTTTGAGTTTTTCGTCAAGGCTTTCTAAGTAACTAACAAAAGCATGAACACTTTTGCTATTGATTGATCCCTACATGTTGTAAAAGAAATTTTTGTTCAACAGATATAATTTTCATCTTGAAGGAATACTGATGAATAAACTCAATTTTTCTAGTTCTTTAAGAACTCTGGATAGCTGGTTCAACTCAGATATTCAGGTCCAAACTCCTCTTCAAGACTACTGATTCAAACTGGGTTCTCTCTTTTCTCACTGAATTGCTCTGCTTAGCCTCAAAGAAACCTGCCTATGAACTGACTCAATGAACTGAAACTCAATTGAACTGACTAACTGAACTGAACTCAATGAATGAACTGAAATGAACTACATGGAACTCAGCTCTACTCAGCCAAACTGACTGAACTCAACTGTCTAGACCCCAACTTATTCTCCCTCGCTCAGGGCTCTTAAGTCTCCTCTCCTTTCTGCATGTTCTCATGAAAGTTGGGTTTATCCTGTCTCTGACTCATTCTGTCAAATCTTTCTCTGATTTTTCACTTTGTTGGCCTCCCTGAATAGGAACTGACTGAAATAATTTCTGCCTGAGGACTACTTTTGAGAAAACACAATGTAATATTTCAAAGGAATGAAACATTCAACAGTCCTGTACAACTATGATGCTTATAAAATACATCAACAGCCAACAAGGTATGATATTCCTATATGTGTAATAGTAGCTTACATACCTTGGTGTTAACCAACAGCTCTTTATTTGGACTTAAGATTGACTCAACAAGTGAAAAAATCATGTCTGATATAGGAAACCTAGCTAATTATTTAGCACCATTGATGTCATAGTTATTGAAGAACCTACCAACAGTACTTTACTAAATTAGTATAACTCTCCACAGATAAGTCTATACCTTCACCCTTCATCAAGGAAAATTCTCTTTGTAACATATAAAGACCCCTACAGAAAACAATAGTCAATCAAAGTTTATAGTTAGGACAGTCTCATATATATTCCCATACCTAAGGGTCAGTGAGCACTGCAGCAGAGGGAGTGGAAATATTTTAACAGAGAGAAGATCAGAAAGTTTGCTATGAGATTGTATCTCCAAGTAATGTCAGAAGCTACACTCCAAAGTATCACAAACATGACTGCCCTGAATATGAACTGAGCAAGGATGATAGTAATGATCAGGCTAAGCTGCATAATGAAATGCCCATGAGATGTTGAGCCTACATGAACAACTGAGGGAAACAGGAAGCAGGAGTAGTGATCTTAAATAGGGCATAGCACAACAATTGGTTTTCCAGTACCAAATACTCTAAAAAGCATCCACAACAGTTATATAATATAGACAGAAGAGGTTAGGAATATATATATTATGATAAAATTAGAAAAGGGGGCTATGAATTTGAAGAAGAGTATAGAAGGGTATATGAGGAGGGTTCAAGGGAGGAATGTTAAGAGAAACATATTGTAATTATATTATAATCCTAAATATAAAAACAAAAAATGATTTTAGTCCAATTTCTCAACGTTAGGAGTTGGCAGAGAGAATAAGTTCAGAATTGCTTTGTGGGCTTTCTTGAACTGTGACATCCAGATACCCATGGTAAATATAAGCTCACTTCATGCTGAGGATGCAGTGTAGAATCTATCCTTTATTTAAAAAAAAAAGGGTGTCCTGAGAAATTCTAAGTATAATGCCTCTAGATTGTCCACATACTACCTTACCTGCTCAAATCCATCACTACCAAAGAACAACCCAGAGTGTTAGATATATATTAAAAGACAACTGCAATTACTAAAAATGGTACTGGTAAATTTTTGGTTAAAAAGGGTAGAAAAAAATGTAGGATATGTTTTGTAAAGCAAAACAAAACAAACAAACAAACAAACAAAAAAAACCCTGTGTTTGTGTCTGTTTCAATCATCATCTCCAGAAATGTGGAATGTCTTATTCCACCAATGAAAAGTATGAGAATACCACATGTCTGGACAATTGGAAACATTTTTAAAGAAATGTTTTGTTTATTGGTTTATTTATTTTAAACTCCAAATTTTATTGCCCTCCTGGTCCATCCTCTGACTGTTTCACATCCCATACCTCCTCCCTTCCTGCCCTCTCTCCAAGATGTTACCACCCCCACCCCTACATCCACCCCACCATAACTCTGAACTCCCTGGAGTCAAGGAGTTCAAGGCTCCTTCCCACTTTCTCTTCTATTAGATTCAGTGTATCTGGTTTAATGTTGAGGTCCCTGAGAACTGCAGGGATAGAAATGGAGAGAAGCCTGAGGAAAAGAAAATCCAGCAACAGCCCCAAAGTAGGATACAGCTTAAGGGGAGACCTGACATTATTACTAAGGCTATGGAGCACTCAAAAAAGGGACCTATCATGACTGCCCTCTAAAAGACCCAACAGGCAGCCAAAAGAGTCAGATGCAGATATTTGCATCTGACCAAAGGAAAAAAGCTACTGACCCATGTGATTGAATTAGGGGGAAGCTGGAAGAAGCTGAGGAGGAGCGCAACCCTGTAGGAGGACCCACACTCTCAATTAACCTGGACCCCTGAGATTTCTCAGATACTGGACCACCAACCAGGCAGCATACACCAGCTGATATGAGGCCCCCCAACACACATACAGTAGAGGACCTCCGGGTTTGTGTTCATTAAAAGATGCTGCATGTTCTTTATAACATTTCTTTCATTTAATTTTATTTTTAATTTATTTTTACACTCCATATTACATTACCTGCCCCCTGCAACCACCCTCCATCTGCTCCCCATCCCATATCTCCTCCCAATCCCACCTCGTCTCCACATGGATGCCCCCACCCCCCACCCCACCCAAGTTCTAAACACCCTGTGACCTCCAGTCTCTTGAGGGTTATGTGCATCATATCAGAATGAACACAGACCCTGAGAACCAGCTATACCACTTTTGGGAATATACCGAAAAGATGCCCTACCATGCCACAGGGGCAGGTGTTCATAGTTCATAGTAGCCTTATTTGTGATAGCCAGAAGCTGGAAACAACCTAGACATCCCACCACCGAAGAATGGAAATGTGGTTCATTTACACAATGGAATACTACTCAGCTATTTAGAATGAGGACATCCTGAGTTTTGCAGGCAAATGGATAGAACTAGAAATATCATCCTGAGTGAAATAACTCAGACCCAAAAGTACATGCATGGTATATACTCATTAATAAGTGGATATTAGCACCATATCCACTTACAGACCACCCAAGACACTGTCCACAGAACTCACAAAGCTCAACAAGCTGAAGAACCCAAGTAAAGATGCCTCAGTCCCACTTGGAAGGGAGAAGAAATCAACTACAAGGTGGGAGGGAGGGAGGGAACTGCAAGGGAAAGAGGATGGGGAAAGAAGAGAGGAACATGATCTTGTATTGGGTGGGGAAAAAGGACTGAAGCCTTTGAGGGCCAGCAGAAAGAATGGAAACAGGCAACTTCAGGAGGTAGGAGGTTGGAAGGACCCTCCAGAATGTACCAAAGACCTGAGGTGGGTGAGAGACTCTCAGGACTCAAAGGGAGGGACCATAGATGAAATGCCCTACATAGGGATAGGGAACTTGTAGAGCACACCTCCTGCAGAAAGACAGGGCATCAAGTGAGGGATGGGGTTGCCATCCTACAGTCAAAACTCTGACCCATAATTATTACTGTCTTTGATCAAAATTTTATAATGTAGATAAATGAATAAACCTAATAGAAATAAAATATGTCAACATTTATATGAGATAGAAATACCTATAAAGACACAGGAAGTTAGGTTTCTACTAAGATGTTTTGCTGTACTCAGCAACTTCCTCTTTGTTACTTTGTAAAATTAGAGTTTTGATGAGAAATCTGAAAATGTATTTCTATTCTGAGTTTAAAAATAAAGGTTTAACTGATATTTGTGCCCAATTATTAATAATTGTTGTATGACTTAAGAGTTAGGCAAAGATCTGAGCTCCTTCCTGGTGCAGCATGATTAACATTTCAGTGCAAGATAAGATAAGAGATTGCTGACAGAATAAATATTTAACATTATCACCACTGTCTCAGTTACACTTTCCAGTTAATTCTGTCCCTGAGACTCTGGTTTCAATCAGGATTGGTTTTATTTAAGATGTGAAAATGTGTTCACTGAGTAGCTAAAATGTAAGAGCTATCTAAAAGACACAACTTTTGAAAAGTGATATATATATATATATATATATATATATATATATATAGAGAGAGAGAGAGAGAGAGAGAGCGCCTGGGTATTAGTAGCAGAAACAGTACTTCAGAGGGTGATAAGAAAACAATTGATGTATAGGGAAATCAAGTCACTACATTATACAATACATCACAAAAATTATAAACCAACAATCCATATAACCCAATTTAAAAATGGGATACAGAGACAGAGAATTTTCAACAGAGGAATCTCAAAAGGCCAAGAAGTATTTAAGAAGTGCTCAGCATACTTAGTCTTTGGGAAATGCAAAATCAAAACAACTCTGAGGTTTCACCTTATACTCCTCAGAATGCTAAGATTAAAACTCTAGTGACAGTGCATGCTGGTGAAGATGTGGACCAAGAGTAGCACCACTCCAAAGTTGGTGGGAGTACAGACTTATACAACCACTCCGGAAATCAACCTGGCAATTTCTCAGAAAATTGAGACTAGTTCTACTTCAAGACTCTGCTATGCTACACTTGTGCATAAATCCAAAAGACGTTCCACCATACCACAAGGAAACTTGCTCAACTGTGTTTATAGCAGATTTATTTGTAATAACCAGACTGGAAACAACCAAATGTCCCTTAGCTGAAGAATGGATAAAGAAAATGTGGTTCATTTACACCATAGGGATACAATTTGGCTATTAAAAACAGGGACATCATAATTTTTGCAGGCAAATGGATGGAACTAGAAATTATAATCCCGAGTAACATAACCAAGACCCAGATATACACTCATTGTATGTACTTACTTAAAAGTGGATACTAGCCATAAAGTACAGGATAACCATGCTACTACATTCCACAGATCCAAACAAAGAGGGCTCAATGGAAGACTCTGGAACCTCACCTTGAAGGAGCATAAGATAGACATGTGAAGTGGATAAAGGGAGGGAAATCAGTGGGAGGTAGGGAGGAGAATAGGAGTGGACATTTCGCATGTGAGTGTGGAGTGAGGGATCTGAGAGAGAACTGAAATTGGTAGTTGAGTGCTTCTGGGTTTGTCTCTTCTTAAAGAAAACAATGTACCAAATGAAATCCAAAATGACAGGTTAGGAAGACAAGAGATGTGGTTGGTAAATGACATGGCTGGCAGCAAACCTAATCTTACATACAAATAATAATGAGATATACCACCACTATCCAGCATAAATTCTAGGTAGCTGTGATGATTTGGGGAAAAAATCATGAAAGATGATTCACAATGGAATAAAATATACGTCACTCTTTTTGTTTTCAATTGAGTATTATAATGACTTTGCAACAGTTGTTGGTACATTTTTAACTTTCCCAGGAAATAGATATGTTATAATTTCATTAAATCAAAAATAGTAAGTACATATTACTTTGTGGTTCAATCCTAGTTTGCATGGGAATTTTACTGATAATGATGTTGATACCTTAGTGCAACTAAATGAGAAAAATTAATATAATTATTATAATTTGCCATAATGATATCTTAATTAGACAAATAGATGTATTTGGTGCTATAATGTAGCAGGTAGGTTTGTATATTGATCGTTATTATAATAGAAATATTATCTCCTAGAATGAATGCCTCATCAGCTAAGTTGTGCTAAGAAATGGTTAAGGCAGCAATTGCTATGTTACGGGTTAGAATTTGAGCTCTGGAGAAACATTGTTCTATTTCAACTATTGAAGAGCCCAAGAGTAAAAATAATCAATGTGATACACTGATTATTGTTTATGTAATTTATTTTAAAAATCAATATATCATTACTCATCATATTTATTACATAACTCTAAGAAGGTTTATCAATTATGATCACTTATGATTTATCT
Organism: Mus musculus; assembly: GCF_000001635.26. Classification (NCBI taxonomy): domain Eukaryota; kingdom Metazoa; phylum Chordata; class Mammalia; order Rodentia; family Muridae; genus Mus; species Mus musculus. Next base: position 47,435,186 of record NC_000068.7, on the reverse strand, counting down.
AAAATGTACAAGAGTCTCCAATATTTGGTTAGCATGTAATAAATATGTCAATTATGAAGTGTGTCATTGACTAGGACATTGAGAACCAGCCAGATGTCATTCAAGAATTCATAACAATTTTAGTGGCAGATTATCATAGCTCCCATTATGTTTTTTCAAGATTTACTATTATTCTGGGTAAATTGCTATCTCTAGATAGGAATTGTTTTTAAAAATAATGATTATTTAGGACTTCATTAAGATATTATTTTTGGATACATATCTAACACCAATTTGAAAGAAGCCAAAATAGAGTGAATGAAGAGTCTCTGACTATGAAATATTTTAGAATAGGTTATGCTAAAAGTATGTAACCTGGCATTAGCCTTAGGACATGTATAGATAAGGCAAAGCTGATGATGTCAAATTTCCCTATAGAGAGCAATAAAACTATCAAAATGGGAGAGTGTCCTAGGAGAGAAAAACTGCTTAATTCAAACATTCCTTTAAACTAAACTAAATTTGATAACATCCTAGGAATTATACATCTACAAACTTAGCGTAATACTGACTAAAATTTTCAGAGATTCAGTAAAAGTAAAATTACTAAAAAATCAACTTCATTTTTTATAGTCAGCAGAATAATTGTTTCAGATTGTGCTGAGGACTATGTGTATAAATGTAAAGCTGGTGTGGGGAATAATCAGTCACATACAGCTCAGTAGAAAAGCTATTTTCATCTTATTGTTTATAGAACTGATACTTGTACCAATGAGCAAATATTATTCAGAAACATGATTCAGTGGGGAAAAACGACACTATAAAGATATTATGAAATATAATGGGAAACTGGAAAAATGAATAGCTACCTCATTCATGTTGAACTGTAGTAGATGAAGTTTATTTTAAAGAAGTTTAATAAAAAAATGGTTGTCAATACATTGTTCTTCCTATTAGGCTCTCCATTATCACTTGAGTTGTGCTAGAAATATCTAGGTGGAATGTTACATAATAAATAAATTCTAACTCTCCTATCAAGTCTCTATAGAATGTTAGATCCTCAAAAATGCTCAAAATTGGAGACAAAATAAGAACTAATACATATGGCATATATTTAGTTTAAATAAATTTTCTTTTGCCATTTCCCAGAGATTCAAGGTAGCCTAATCTGAAATGCTGGAAATAGCATTCATGGCTTTATGAGCTTCAGTTTTTGTGCACTCATGATTATGATCAGGTAGGCATTTATCTCTTCATGGTTGAGAGTCTCTTCTTACCAGATGTGGTCTTTTGGGAAACTATTCTAGCCACTTGGCAGGTCAGTGAAGGAGAAGCAAGCTTGTCACTGCAAGGGGCCGGCCTACTTTGTCCGTAAATGAATGACTAGTTTCCAAGGTTGTCAGTCTTCTCATAAGAACTTACATTTAAGTCAAAATAATGATTCCACTTAAACTGCAGTTCATTCTGCCAGCACTTGATTAGCAAGCTACTGAGTACAGGGATGGAGAGGAAGGCAGATCTTCATTTCACTCAGGGTGTCATTAGAGCTAACACTGGCTCCGTAGTACCATTATTACTACTGCTAATTATTATTTGTAAAAGCTGATAGGATTCCTGCCATTATCGCCAATGGAGAAGATGACATGCTCTCTTTCCTAGGAAAGATCCTCTTGAACTAAGTTAAAGAAATGTAGTTATTAGCCCAATCCAGAAATGGATAAGAAAGCTTTAATTCTGAGATCTACCTGTACAGATAGGCTGTAAGGAATAAGAATTGCAAATCACAGCTCATAACGTACAAACTAAATGCAGACAGACATCATTTATACACATTTTTTCTTGCTGCAAATCATGACAAGGTGCATTGAATCCTCATAGTAAATGGAAGTTTGGTTTATATTTTAAGCATTACAAGTGGAACAGCATGAGTAACTACTGTGGAGAGTCACTGGTTGAGCAAGAGTGTAGGGGAATGCCAGGACCAGGAAGCAGGAGTGGGTGGGTTGGTGACCAGGGGGAGGGAGGAGAGGGTGGGGGGTTATTTGAGGGGAAACAAGGAAAGGGGATAACATTTGAAATGTAAATAAAAAAAATATCTAATAAAAATGAACCCCCGAGGTAAAAGAAAAACAGTTCATGAAAAAAAAAATACTTAGTGAAATATACAAAACCTAGTAACACACATAGTAACTAAGTTCCATGTGATCACGCTATAGCAATAGACATCCTGATGTTGAGAGAGAAAGATTACAGAGCACCATCCATAGACAAAGAACTACAGGCAAATAAAGAATACTGAAGTCAAAGAAAAAAATCATCTGAAAATGAGTTTCTTGGTTGATTATCTACTGTGAAGAGGTCAGTTCTGAATTCGTATTTACATGAAACATTAAATTGACTTTTAGACTGTATTTATATAACTAATGTGTGTGTGTGTGTGTGTGTGTGTGTGTGTGTGTGTGTGTGTGTGTGTTTGTATATCAGTAATATTTGAAGAGAAAAGAACCACAAATTTAAGATGGAGTTGTGCAGGGAATGGCTTAAGACGATTTGAAAAACAATTGGAAAAAGTCAAGATTTTGCTGAAGGGACCCTGTTATAGATGTCTCATATGAGGCTATGCCAGTGCCTGGCAAATACAGAAGTGGATGCTCACAGTCATCAATAAGATGGAACACAGGGACCCCAATGGAGAAGCTAGAGAAAGCACCCAAGGAGCTGAAAGGATCTGCAACCCTATAGGAGGAAGAACAGTATGAATTGACCAGTACCCCAAGAGCTTGTATCTCTAGCTGCATATGTAGCAGAAGATGGCCTAGTCAGCCATCACTGGGAAGAGAGGCCCCTTTATATGCCCCCTACAGGGGAAGGCCAGGGCCAAGAAGAGGGAGTGGGTGGGTAGGGGAGTAGGGCAGGGGGAGGGTATAGGGAACTTTCTGGATAGCATTTGAAATGTATATAAAGAAAATATCTAATTTTTAAAAAGGCATGCGATATGATTACATTTTTATTAAAAATTTTTAAAGGAAAATGTTTTAGTCTTCCTATTTTGTAAAGAAGATATTACTGCCTATAAATTATAAATTATAATTTAAACTAAATTATAGTTATAGAAGACTTACATATAACACAGTTCCTCCTTCAGAGAATTCTAATTGTTCTGATTGCTGTTCAGCGGATGAAACATGGAGTTTTTAAGTATATAAAAGGAAACCAGAGTGACTAAAAAACAAACAAACAAACAAACAAACAAACAAACAGATCACTGAAACTTGTATGGATTGTGACATAGGCTGAACGTGATACTGTGTACATTCAGAGATTACCAGAGGCCTTCAAATAGGGGTCTTTAAAGCATAGTTAAATACATCTAAGAAACCTCATATTGGTCTATGGAGGTGGCACACTTTCTGACCTAATTGCCTTGGAAACACGAACCCACATCTGGTCCTTAGAATTTGTGGTAGTTACTTGCTTACAATCCTAATGCATGGGTGGTGGGGCAAGAAAACCATGGTGCTCCCTAGCCACTAATCAACAACTTGTGGCCCATATGATTAAAAAAATAGATTGGTTGTTATTACATCCAAAATTGATCTACAGGACTCCCTCTTTCTTCTAATTTTGACAAAGTATTCTTTTTCTTTGTCTTCATCACTCCTCTCTCTCCTCTTCTTTCTCTTTTTCTCTCCCTCTGACAACTCTTGTCTCTTTTCTTTTATCTCCAACATATACTCTAAAAATGTGATATCCAGACTGGGTAATTTCACTGGCAAATTAGTATATAGTCAGGATAGCATAAAGTACAAATATTAACCTATCAATACAGCCATGAGACACAACTGATCATCTCCTCTTAACACATTACATCTCTTTATGTAACCTTTTTTTTTTTTTTTTTTTTTTTTTGGCAAGACAGCAAGACATTATTCTACCTCGAGTTGTCATTATGGAGCAGTGAGTATGTATATTCTTTACAACTCTACCTTTAAATCCTTCTGACTTCTTCTTGAACTTGATTTACATACTTGCTTAATAAATACATAAAGTGAAAAATTTTGAAAATGTTTGAAGACATTATTTGAACACTGTAGTTGAGGGGAAGTCATCTAGATTTAAAATTTATTTGAATAAATAGACCACATTGCTTAAGTGATGCCATGAAACCCTTGCCCTGACATGAAGCTGGACCGTTGGTTTCAGAGACTGGTTGAATCTTGGCCATATGTGAAGGCTCTTCTATTTTCCTTGAGCACGAGGCTTTCTCTTATAAATATTCCTGCTTCACTATCATGCCTTACCTGAACTGTCGGTGAGTCTAGACTTTCAGCATCCACACAGACAAGGCAACATACGGTTGGGACTAGTGAAACAGCGGTAATTTTGTCTTTGCCTGTGTAACTGAAGAAAAGTTGAGATAGGTTCATGAGGAACTACTGTAAAGGTCTTATGCACAGTCATGTTTTATCAGGATTCCCAAATTGCATTATGAAATGTTGGCAGATTTTCCTTTATAAGGCCATTTATTGCCCTTGCCCTTTTGATAACATTACTATGTGTTTGTACTGAAGTCTATTATTAAATGAATAAATAATAGGAAAATGAAATATTAGATTAAAAAATGCTGGACTTTCAATTGGCAAACAAGTATGTTAAAAAGTCTTCTTATTTGAATGTGGCTCTATGGAGTTCTGAAAGTCCATGAATGATGTCAAAGAAAATCTGCAGAGTGTAGATAGGAATGTTCATTACAGGGCTCTGTGGGCCTTCCAAACAACTAGTTTATGAAAATATGGCACAGGTATTCACTGTCAGGTACAAAATTACATCCTACACATTAGCATATCCCTACCTACAACAGAAGTCACTGAATGGATTCTACTTTGACAATCACAACCTGTTAACAATACCAACATCTCCAATGCCTTCTTGCCTCTTGATTCATATTAATGTCTTCCATCCTCAGTCTTCTTAAGAAACTAAATCCCATTTGATACTATATGGTAAACCACAAACAAATCCTTACTCAGATAGCAACAGACTACCATGTGATTTGGCAAGTAAGAGATGGAAGGTTGCTGAAGGCTGCTCTCAGAGTCGGGTTGGCTGTTTGCAGTTTCTGAATGGTGGCTGATGGAAAAACCTGGGCTCAATTTTATGCCGATTTTGTGCCCCAGTTAGCAGTGCTAATTGGGGCACACAAGTAAATTGCACTCTGCCCTGTGGAAGTTTTCAGTTAGCCAACTAAATCAGAAAATCATTGAGAGTGTGCTAATCCATCATGCAGTCACTACTTAATTAGGTGCAAAATCTATGCTGCCTCCAGGAAGGACAAAGTTCAGACATGGAATCTCAATGATCACTTATTTGGAAACACATATGAATATATGCTGTATTTATTACCGTTGTAATTATCAAGCTGAGTTTGAAAACAGGTATGTGCTTTGGAGGGGTGAGATGACTATGAATCAGGTTTAAGTTTTATTAGCAGTGACAGGAGAAAAGGTCATTTGGTTTCTCTCACACTTCAAAGACAAATTTTCCGAGGGGAAATAAATTTCTTTTACCTATAAAGCATGTAAATTATAGGGATAAATTTAAGAGCAAATGTTCCACATTTCCTAGTGCCAAACTCTTGCTTGGGTGAAGTTCAGTGCCAAGTATTGGAACGGTGTGGATAGATGAACAGTGATTTCCATCTATCCATTTTTACAATGTTTGTATTAATTCTTTGAGACTCCCATTCAATGTATTTTGAAGATATTCATGCTCCAACTGTTCCACTCTTTCTGTCAACACTACCACCTCCCATCCTATACAGTGCACACTGATAATATTTTTGCTCTTTCCCATTGAGTTCAGTTTGCATTTCCTAGCTAGTCTTGGTGCGGGAACTTGCCTCGGTGTATGGTCCATATTTCATGTATGGGTCACATTAAAGGAAACTGACTTTCCTTGTACCGATACCTATCCAAATGCCAATGGCTCCTCAGCTAGTTTTAGGATTATGGGTCCATTTTGCCCACTCTGTATCTTTCTCCATCCATAAATTTTTCTAAAATTTGATTTTACCTTTGAGACAATGTTGTTAATGGCTTTATGGTGACTTTGAAAGTTATAGTCTATGGATGATTTATTATGTATTATTATTTATTATGTATGATCCTAAAATCATTAAAACCGTAAGGAAACACATTTTTTGATAAAAAGCCACATTTCTTTCAATGATTATTTGTTTTAATTAAATTGACCCATGTGATTTAGAATTCTTACTGTTGAGAATATTTGACAGTTTTAGAAATACTTTTACATTCTGGGCATGAGGATCTAGTTGCAGTATTGACTGAAGCACTGCCATTTTAACGTTGCATGAATCAGCGTTGTCCCTACCAGTATTATTCTGTGTAGCATCCTCTATCCCACCCTCAGTTTCCTTTGCAGGTCCTTTATCTTCCTCTTTTTCTCTACCTGGACAATTTTGCTTTCCATTTAGGAGAGCACTAAAAGCCAGGATCCCACTTTCATTTCAGTTTTCAAATTCCAAATTATAGTTCTCAAATGAATGTCCAAACATTATTTCAAGATCGGGAAATATTTATCTGTAAGCTAACCCTTTATGCTCAAACATCCCCTTTCCTCTTCCATTCCCAATTCTGTTCACTGTACCATCCTTTCTGTGGTTCTCTCTGTCCTTTCCTGCTGCCTTCCTCTCCTCCATCGGTTTTTTTTTTTTTTTTCAGGAAGAGTTGTTGGTCTTGTTAATTTTCTTTTTATCATCTCACAGATTTTAGACACATTGTTTTTACCTTTGATGATGTCCTGTGTTCTTAGTTCTAAACTGTTTGTACCACCTTGAAGATTTTATCCTGTCAGTTTTCTCTGCCTCTTACACTATTGCCCTCTGAAACAACTTCACGTCAAATTAAACTCATCTGTTTTATAGAATATTGAAGACTGCATCAAACTTTCATTTTTATCCAATATTGCCTGTAGATATATGTCTAAAGCTGTTCTTTTAGCACTCATATTCCACAAAATGGATTTAACCTTCAATTACTGACATGTGACTCTCATCTTTCCTATAAACAATCAAGAAATCTAAACTTTTCTTGACCTAATGTGTAATCCTAAAGCAATGAGCTCTGAAATTTTCATCATAGTTCATTTCTTCTCACTGCTTTAGCTTATCAAATGTTTTTAAATATGTTCTTATCCTTATTATTGCTACAATAATGATGATGATGATGTATTTGTGTCTGTATTATGTGTGAATATTCATGTGCTCATGCAAAAATGTCAGAAGCATGTATAGAGGTCAAAGGACAACTTTTAGGAATTAGTCCTCTCACTTCGATTTCTGGAAATTGTCAGGCTTATTTGATAAGCTCTCTTACCAACAGAGCAATGACAGCCCTGGCCCATCAAAATCTTATTTTTTTAAGCATTGTAGAATCATTGCCTATTTTATAAGACTCTAGAGTTTATGTTTTCCAAGACTGGAAGGTGGTGTGGCATGAGGAGATACATGTTCGTTCTCAGTCGCTACTTTATTTAATAAGCAATTTGTAAACAAACGTTAGAGTAAGTACTCTGGGCACACAGTCAGTATTCACAGGTTCTTAAAAAAATCTCTATGTTTAATTCAAGATAACCTAAGCTATAAGCCTACATCATTGGCACCATCTTTATGTGCTGGCAGTTGTTTTGCACGGTTTCATGAATCTAAGTCAAATTGACTCACTGCGAGGATCGTGAGGTCTTGAACTAGAATTCATACTGTATCTGGGATAACTGGCAATGACAACATCCAACTGCATTTTTTTGGTCATTTTAGCAAAGATTCGAAGGGTCTCCCTAGTTTCTTGGTTCTCTAACTATCAGACCAAATATAATGGAAAATATTAAAAGTCTAGCACATATTGTACTTCCTTTTCTACTTTCCAATCACTAAAATTGCAAACAGTTTAGTTTCTACAGACAACAGACAGTGCCATTCTAAATTTTCACAGGGAATGAGTCATTGATACTCACAAAATATCCAAAGCACTACTTGTAAGCTAACCTGAAGCTGGGATGTCTGGTACATTTGCCCAAAAAAGATACTGTGTTCTCTTACATGTGGATAATACTTATGTAGGATTTTACAATGCTACATTATACAATATGTATTTATGTGCATGTGTGTTTTTTTTCTAAAACATTTCTATAAGTTTGTGGAGAACAGAGACCATAATAACATAACAAAAACGTACTAGAGATTAGCTATGGTCAGTTTAATAACTATTATCTGAAAATCCAACAAAGAGCCTCATGAAATTTAAGTATTATGATATCCTTCTATGTGTAGCCCATTAAATGACAGATATGAGGTTGTCATTGGAGACCAGGACTTGATTCTAGGAATGTGGAGTTTGAACCACATCCCTGCACATCCCAATATTTGAGAGCTATGCTAAACTTAGGAATCCTTCAAAACTTCACTCATCTATATATTAAACACTCTATTTTTTAATTTCTATAATAGAGGTAAATTTTTCCAGAAATGGGTCACAACTATTCTACAAAAGGTGAAACAATAATTTTCTCGATGTGTGGGTATGTCTTGTCTACATCTTCTCATAGTGAATGCTGATTTTTTTCAATAATGTATGTTACATTGCAGCTAAATTTCTCAATAAGGCCTCAAAAGGGTGAAACAATAATCTTCTCGATGTGTGGGTATGTCTTGTTTACATCTTCTCATAGTGAACACTGATATTTTTCAATAATGTATGTTACACTGCAGCTAAATTTCTCAATAAGGCCTCAAAACCTCATCACTAGCAGATGCCCAGTGAGTTTCTTTATGCACCCTAAAAGTTAGAAGGAAACAATTGGAGTCCATGACCCAACACTACTTTGTGAAATTCAAGAAAGATTTTTAATTTGTCAGTACTCAATTTTTTTCACTGTGCATGAGAAAAATAAGATTGAATTGATAGAATTACTGTGCAGGTCAAGAGTTTGTATATAAACTGTACAAACATGCTTTGTATGATGATTATTACATAGAAATAAATAGGCATGGATATATGCAAATAAGCTATGGATAGTAATTTATTCCATTTCCAGCTAACCTTAGAGCCAGGAAGCTTTGAAAGATTGCATGTTGCTTATAATCTGTCTTATGATAAAATTAAAATGACCCTATAGTTATTTATAATGTGTTCGTTATATTATCAACAGTTCTAACATCTGTATTCATTCTCTACTTTAAAAAATGGCTTTGTGTGTGTGTGTGTGTGTGTGTGTGTGTGTCTGTGTGTGTCTGTGTGTGTCTGTGTGTGTGTGTGTTTGTGTAGTTGTGCTTACTCCTATAGGCAGGGACAGCATAGGTTGATACTAAATAACTTCTTCAATCACTGATGGACCATATATTTGAGACACATTCTGAAGCTCTCTGTTTTGCCTGGACATTAATTCCAAGTATCTGCTCATCTTTTTCTTTCAGCACTGGGGTGACAGGAAGTTGTCATCACACTTTGCTCTTTACAGAGTTGCTGAGGACAGAAACACATATCCTCATGCTTGGACACTTTACCTACCAGAAATCTTCTAGATCTAAAATCTTACTCATTTGAAACTTGGTTAAGGAATTTTATAAAATTTGATAATCTGCTGTATTTTTTATTATCTACAGCTTTCTAATTTATTGCTATAACAAAACAAAACCAATTTAGATTTTTTGAAGATGACCTTAATATTTTTGCATTTTTCCAACCTCATTTAGGAAAGAAAGGTATGACTTCTTATTTTCCTCTTTCTTACCAGCAGATGTAAAACATTTTGAGTTCTATTGGAACACATTACATAGTGGCTTCTTCAGTGCCAAAGCCTTCTTTATCAATATTGGGTCTAGAGCAGGGCTCTCAAAAAAAAAAAATCTCTGCAAAGTTTCAGTGTGTGAGGCCCTTGCTTCTTTGTCTCAATTCGTTTTTTTCACTTGCTGTCGTGTTAAAACACCACTAGATGGTGTTAAAACCACAAGCTATGTATTTTGACTTTATTAAGGAAAAAAAAAGCAAACAGGTTTTCAAAGAGATTTCTTACAAGGTTTCAAAGGCTTGTCTTCTGCCCGTTTTATTAACTGGAGGAAAAGTGAGAAGACTAAACCACAACGGTATTTTCCATGCCGCTCAATTGTCATGACCTGGAACACCTCTTGGCCCTGAATTGTTTCCCAATGTGCTGCTTTCAAAATGAAGATGTTTCGTCATGATAAATATCAAGGGAAGACAGTTATGAATCATTCTGGCAAGTTTTAATGCTGAACAGAAAGTAAATTAATCCAACTCTGTCTGTCTCATCCCATCTTTTTTTTTTTTTTTCTTCAGATACAAATGAAGAGTAAACAAGGCTTTGGCAATTCTTAGGTTAATCATGTGGGACTGATTGCTCAAGAATGCTATTAACATCTAGTCAATTTATACCTTACAATATGACAAATTAAAATTAATGTTGCTGTTTTCAAGATATCCAATGGGTCATGATTTTCCCGAAAAATTAGAATCACTATCTAGAATGGATAATTCTGTCCCTAGGACCAATGAATCTGGTGTTATAAAATACCCACTTAAACCTCTCCAAGAAAACAGCAAAATAATTAAGCAAACTCTGATTGAGTCAATGTCTGCCTTTACTTTAAGCAGGTTGCCTTTTGAAGTGCAACGAAGAAGAATAATCAATTGTCAATGATTCCCTGCGGAGCAGCTGTGGTTAAATCTTGCCAATAGCTTAATAACAAAAGAAATATATTCGCCCCCCCCTTTTTTTTAGATTGAGTATGTTTGCCTGATGAAGCTCTATTTGATATTTTTTTCAATGTTTATAATCAGTTGTTCCCTTTAGTATTCATTTAATTAGCTCATTTCAATACACTTACTTGATGGCATATGTATGTAACTCTATATTTGAAATCATCATTCCCTTTATTTCCAGAGTAATTGATGTAATGAAAATATGTAACTATTAACTTTGAATCAGGTTGAAAACAATACAAAGAGCACATTTTGGAAATTACTTTATGAGAGGTTTCTTTTTTATTTTGCACAATTAAACAATTCCATGATTCTCCATCTGCCACCTTTCTACATGGACATCTGCCAAAGGTCCCCAAGCTCCCCTGAGTGTCCTACCATCAAGATGCACTCAATAATAATTATTATTATTTGAGTGTCTTACCAGTGACCTTGCATGACTTTCAAAGTCACAAGTCTTCCCTGAGAGATACTCTACCTTTTCTTCTCTGTCTTGTAGGTGCTGTAAAGGATGCAGTGGTCAGTGGTGAGTGACATCATCTTTGATGACATCACTGCTTCTCCGTGCCTTGACAGACGCAGGCAAATTTAAAGCCCTTCAGTTCTCTACATTTCCACTTCTACTCTGGAATCTAAGAAGGACTCTTGGAGCTTCCCTCTTGTTAAAGGTGGTGATTAAAGTACTTAGTAAAGACTTTGGTGATCAACAGACCTCCTGATATTAGATCTAGCTTTTCTGAAGACTATAGCTCACCTTGGTCAGGCCTATTCAACTCTGATTAGATGGGCAATATCTATGTCAACGGTTAAAAACTGGAGAATTTTTTATTTTTGTGGAGGGATGTGCACTGCTGTATGTTCTGAAAACACAGGATAGACAGAAGTATAATTCTGCCACTGGCAAGTGGAATTTTTAGAGATTTTTCTCACAAAAGAAGTCTTATAGTTCTCCTATGTTACAGGTTTGGGAAACTATTTTATGTCTCCACAGAACACTTGTTCCAGAAATATCACATAAATAGAATTATACAATATACTATCTCTTTTAACTTACATGTCTCACTTAGCAGAGTGTTTTCATGGCACAATGTAGTGTGTCTTATTACTTCATTCCTTTTAAGGGAAAATGATATCTTGCTATACAAAATTTCCCTAATATTTTCTTTTGTTTATCAGGTAATCGATACAAATAGACTTGAATATAAATACAAATGCTTTGAATTTAGTAATAAATAAAATATTCACAAATTTTTAACTTTTTATTTTTCTGTTATTGAAAATAGTGTTTTTCATACACTCTATTTTTTATATTCACATTGGAGTGTTCAAAATCAGGAATGGAGTTGATATATTTAAATTCTCACCAGCAACATAATAAAGTTCCAATGATTTCCCCATCCCCAAAACAGGACCATAAATGTTTGCATTATACCCATCTATAATTGTTAACTTTTTGCTAGCTTAAGACTGAGAAGTCAATCTGTCCTTATTAAGCATTTCAGAGAACTTGTGTGAGTATACTCCCACAAAACAAGAGTTAAAGGAGAAGATCTCTATATGTTAGTCCATTGCCATGTGGGCTGTGGAACTGGTTGTGTCAAAATGGGTGAGGAAAGAGTTTGTGAACATAGACACCCTCTCTTCCTATAACCAGACTCATACCATTCTGCTCCATTACAGACTGAGACCTAGAAAACTGTGAGCCAAATCAAGTCAACTTCAAACATACGTTCCTCAAATACTTTCTCAGCCCTGAAAATTCTGAACTGAACACCACCCTGTATTTATGAAGTATCTAATTGTGATTTTGATTTTCATATATCTAATGACTAGTTATATTCAGAATCCTTCCATGTAGTTATCATCTATTTTCATATTTCTCCATCTTTCTTGAAGAAACATCTATTAAAATCACTCGCCCATTTTCCAAGGAGCTTTCTTGCTGAAACAAATACTTTATATATTCCTGATGTGAGTCAATTATTAAATACAGTGTTTGAAAATATTTTTCCATCTAATGGTTTCTTTTGTTTCTAGCTGACAGCCCAAAGTCTTTAATTTTAATAAGTTTAATTAATCTATATTTTCTTTTGTTCCTTTTGGCATATCATCTAAGGTGACATTTCTTAACTAAGGGCCATAAAGATTTATTTTTGTATATTCCTATAGCATCTATACACTTTCAGGTTCCAAAATAATATATAGATCTTAGCTGACCTGGTACAGACCTATGCTGTCTCTGTGCATACTCTTTTAGTCTCTATGAGTTCATATGAGCTTTGCTCATGCTAATTTAGAGGACCATTTTGTTTGTTTGTTGTTGCTATTGCTGTTGTTTTTGTTTTTTTTTTTTTCATGTCCCTCTATCTCCTCTGGCTCTTAACTTTTCCTGACTCCTGTTCCGTGGAAGCTGAAGCTCTAAGGTGAAAGATTTGATAAAGACATCATATATAGCTGAATGTAACCAGTGAATTTCTCACTCTCTCCATGTCTGGCTGTGGGTCTCTATGTTAGTTCTCAACTTCTGCAGGAAGAATCTGCCCTCATTGTGTTTGGACACGACATTGATCTATGAGTATTATAGAATGTCATTAGAAGTCATTTTATCACAAATTCTTTTTCAGATCAGGGTTTATTTTTAGCCTAAGACACTGGGCTATTAAGTTCCAGGTGCTTTATCACGCAAACAGTGTCAGGTATGTGTTTCATCCCATGGCATGGGCCTTAAGTCAAATCCATTATTGGTTGGTTACTCCTCCAGTCTTAGTGCCACACTTACCCTAGCATATCCTACTGACAGTAAACCATTGTCAATGCAGGGTTTGTTGCTGGCTTAGTGTTTACATTTCTCTTTTGAAAGTAAGCAGAGTATGCTTTTTGTATACCAATATGTATTTGTGAAGGCTTTATCCAAGCACAGGCTCAAAATCTCCATCTTCAATGAGTTGTATAGCTGTTGTGTGCATATATAGCGACAGAGAAGTAGACCAATGGAATAGAATTGAAGACCCAGAGATGAACCCACACACCTATGGTCACTTGATCTTTGACAAGGGAGCTAAAGCCATCTAGTGAAAAAAAACAGCATTTTCAACAAATGGTGCTGGCACAACTGGAGGTTATCATGTAGAAGAATGAGAATATGCTTCTCAGCCATTCAGTATTCCTTGGGTGAGAATTCTTTGTTTAGATCTGAGCCCCATTTTTTAATGGGGTTATTTGATTTTCTGGAATCCACCTTCTTGAGTTCTTTATATATATATATATATTGGATATTAGTCCCCTATCTGATTTAGGATAGGTAAAGATCCTTTTCCAATCTGTTGGTGGCCTTTTTGTCTTATTGACGGTGTCTTGTGCCTTACAGAAGCTTTGCAGTTTCATGAGGTCCCATTTGTCAATTCTCGATCTTACAGCACAAGCCATTGCTGTTCTATTCAGGAATTTTTCCCCTGTGCCCATATCTTTGAGGCTTTTCCCCACTATCTCCTCTATAAGTTTCAGTGTCTCTGGTTTTATGTGAAGTTCCTTGATTCACTTAGATTTGACCTTAGTACAAGGAGATAGGAATGGATCGATTCACATTCTTATACATGTTAACAACCAGTTGTGCCAGCACCATTTGTTGAAAATGCTGTCTTTCTTCCACTTGATGGTTTTAGCTCCCTTGTCGATCAAGTGACAATAGGTATGTGGGTTCATTTCTGGGTCTTCAATTCTATTCCATTTGTCTACTTGTCTGTCACTATACCAGTACCATGCAGTTTTTTTAATCACAATTGCTCTGTAGTAAAGCTTTAGGTCAGGAATGGTGATTCCACCAGAGGTTCTTTTATCCTTGAGAAGAGTTTTTGCTATCCTAGGTTTTTTGTTATTCCAGATCAATTTGCAGATTGCCCTTTTGAATTCGTTGAAGAATTGAGTTGGAATTTTGATGGGGATTGCATTGAATCTGTAGATTGCTTTTGGCAAGATAGCCATTTTACAATGTTGATCCTGCCAATCCATGAGCATAGGAGATCTTTCCATCTTCTGAGATCTTTAATTTCTTTCTTCAGTGACTTGAAGTTCTTATCATACAGATCTCTCATTTCCTCAATTAGAGTCACGCCAAGATATTTTATATTATTTGTCACTATTGAGAAGTGGTGAAAAAATGCTCAGCATCCTTAATCATCAGAGAAATGCAAATCAAAACAACCCTGAGATTCCATCTCACACCAGTCAGAATGGCTAAGATCAAAAATTCAGGTGACAGCAGATGCTGGTGAGGATGTGGAGAAAGAGAAACACTCCTCCATTGTTGGTGGGATTGCAAGCTTGTACAACCACTCTGGAAATCAGTCTGGCAGTTCCTCAGAAAATTGGACATAGTACTACAAGAGGATCCAGCAATACCTCTCCTGGGCATATATCCAGAAGATGTCCCAACCAGTAAGAAGGACACATGCTCCACTATGTTCATAGCAGCCTTATTTATAATAGCCAGAAGCTGGAAAGAACCCAGATGCCCCTCAACAGAGGAATGGATACAAAAATTGTGGTACATTTACACAATGGAGTACTACTCAGCTATTAAAAAGAATGAATTTATGAAATTTCTAGCAAATGGATGGACCTGGAGGGCATCATCCTGAATGAGGTAACACAATTACAAAAGAACTCAAATGATATATACTCACTGATAAGTGGATATTAGCCCAGAAACTTAGTATACCCAAGATATAAGATACAATTTGCAAAACACATGAAACTGAAGGAGAACAAGACCAAAGTGTGGACACTGTGCCCCTTCTTAGAATTGGAAACAATCAACCAAGGAAAAAGTTACAGAGACAAAATTTGGAGCTGAGACAAAAGGATGGACCATCTAGAGACTGCCATATCCAGGGATCCATCCCATAATTAGCCTCCAAACGATGACACCATTGCATACACTAGCAAGTGTTGGCTGAAAGGACCCTGATATAGTTGTCTCTTGTGAGACTAGGCCGGGGCCTAGCAAACACATAAGTGGATGCTCACAGTCAGCTATTGGATGGATCACAGGGCCCCCAGTGGAGGAGCTAGAGGGAATGGGTGGGTAGGGAAGTGGGGGGGGGTATGGTGGACTTTTGGGATAGCATTCTAAATGTATTTGAGGAAAACACATAATAAAAAAAAATATTTAAAATAAAAGAACGAGAATAGATCCATTCCTATCTCCTTGTACTAACGTCAAATCTAAGTGGATCAAGGAACTGCACATAAAACCAGAGACACTGAAACTTATAGAGGAAAAAGTGGGGAAAAACCTTGAAGATATGGGCACAGGGGAAAAATTCCATAGCTTGTGCTATAAGATCAAGAATCGACAAATGGGACCTCATAAAATTGCAAAGCTTCTGTAAGGCAAAAGACACTATCGATAGACAAAAAGGCCACCAAGAGATTGGCAAAGGTGTTTTTAAATATCTCTTTAGTTTTGAGATTATACTTCTATCATTTCCCCCTTCTCCTTCCCTCCTCCATAACCTCTCTCTCATGTACTCCTCTATGGTCCTTTCCTTCAAATTCAAGGCCTCTTTTCTCATTAACTATTGTTAAGTGCATATCTGTATATCTTGTTTATTCCTTCTGAAGCCATTTGTATGAATGTTTTTAGGGATTATATTTAGTATTAGATCACCAATAGGTGTACTCTTCCCTGGTGAAAACTATTTCTCCCACTTTAATTGTTTAAGTATTTCAGAGTTGGCTATGGCAGAAAGATTGTAAGAGCCAGGAAATCAGGGAGTGTGCTGTGAGATTATGTCTCCTAAGAATATCCATAGCTACTTCCGTAAAGGCTTACCATTACTGCCAAGACTGTTAAACATTAGCTAAACAATAGTCATTCAAATTAGAAGCAATTGTTTGTCTTTTTTTGTACATATGTTTTGGTTATGTTATTGTTTACAATGCACAACAAAAGTATTCATTCAGTTCACACAATTTCTATGTCCATGCTATTTCTACATTTTATGAAACCCACAGATGGGCTAAAGTCCTTCAGCAATGATTCTAGGTTTGATTGCCTCATTCTTACCTACCCCTGAAACTTATCTGCTTCTTGCTTTATCATCAGTTGCTGCTGACATGTACTAGATAAAATAAGCACAGTGCTTTCTCTGGGATTAATCTGAATTGGTAAATTTGATTTTACTAATTGAGATATGAAAATGTCATCAATAGGCTTTGCAAATCATAACACATAAATGTATTATTGCCATTCAGTGTGATATCTCATGCTTTAGACACTTACATGGTAAGACAGACACTGATTTTATTATGGTATAAACCATGTTTAATCAACATTTGATATGGGTAGAAAGGAGGAAATATGGGTCAAACTTTTGTTGAAGTGAATTAAGACATTTCTTAGATTTTGTTGTTGTTGTTTGTTTGTTTGTTTTTTGTTTTTCAGAATAACAGAAAGATAAACTGACATGGTAGGATTGTTGAAATAAAAATTGAGTAAAACTCTAAGGGAGGACCCTGATACAATTTTTAGTACTCTTCTGTTAGAGAGTGATAAATAATTATAACAGAGGTGGTACACAATGAATTATGTTGCTGACTGTGAGAATTACAGATTTCTAGGTGCTGTTCTCATTGTGCTGGTAGTAATCCTGAGCTAGACAGGGTTCCAAATTTGGGTAGAGAACTCTTTTCTAAAGTCAAGACTCCGGAAACATTAGGATTCTATGTTGTAAAGTTTCTTTTCCCACTTAAATTTTTATGCTTGAATATTTACAGAAAAAATACCTGGTATCCAAATATAAAAAACATAGACAAGTCTTTTTTTTTTTTTTGACTACCAAATAGAATGAAATTAAACTCTACTTTTTAAGTCCCCTGTATAATATGTGGTTTTTCGTTTACTAAATAATTTTCTATATTGACATAACTATAATTTATGACACAGTCAAACATATATTGTTCTACTTGTTTTATTAGAGTTTAAAACTGATTGTCTATTGTTATTTGAATTGAAAAGAATATATATTATGTTGGGTTTTAGAATGCCTAGACATAAATGCTTACTTCAAGCAAAATATGACTTTGCTTCTTTTCTGTTATCAGTTGCTTAGGAGTGTGCACTCCTTTTTGTTTTCATGATTTTTTTCTCCAGGTATCTTAAAACCAACATATATATATATATGGGTATATATACATATACCCTTAATATTGGTTTAAAGCTTCTATTGCTTCTATTCATGTTTCTAAAATAAATGCATAATTCTTTAGTTGAAGGCTATGCTTTGACTTTCCATGGGGTCAATTTATGTTCAGCAAAAAGGCTTTTGTATAAAATATTAATCACCCATGGTGTCAGTCAAAAGTTATTGATTGCCCATCTGCTAAGAGAATAGTGTACAGTAACCTGCAATGCTTTATTTCTTGGCCTGACTCAAACTGTACCCTCAGGAAGTATTTGGCATAGAGATTATTGTGCCTTTAGTACCTACCTTGGTACATAAAATACCACACCAGCATAATAAACATGTTGGATAAAAGGAACTTTCAGTTTATGACTACATATTCAATGTCATTGGGTTTTTTAAATAGATTTTTATAGTATTTGGTAAAATTCTGTCAGGTCCATATAAAATGAGTGATATTGAGTCTAGTGAAACATTCTACATTTCATTGCTAGCTTTCCATCTATCAGAAAGCCATTGAGATACATTGATTTCTTAGTTCTTGCAATTTTGAACCTAATTATTAGGAAAATACTGATATTAGGTTCAAAGACTTTTATGATGATATAGCATACTAAGAAACATATAGTATTCAATAATATGCTTGACTTATAATAAATTTTCAGTTTTAGGTATATCAACTTCATAAACTTAAATTTTAATTCACTTCTAAAGAATCTAAAGTTTCCCTTCATGCAGATAACACATAAATTAAGCTTTTCCCACAAAGCTTCTTGTGTGTTCTGAGATGAAATATTTGCAATCAAATCCTAAAACTGTTAGAAACCCATAAAAATACGGTAAGTTCCAGAGAAGTGGATGGATGAAGAAATACCCAAAGCTTTTCTGAGAAAAATATGCTATGTGGTTATGTTCACTCTTTCCTTCCTTTATTTTGATGGACTCCCTGTGGGCCTTTGTCTAAGATGAGCATATGAAACCCCTCTGCTTCAGCCTAATCCGGAAAGAAACTGAGGACTCTGCTCTTTCATGTGTCTTTCCTAATTGCTAGCTCTTACTGAAGTTACTATACTTTATATATCTTCAGTTTTGGTGAGAATTTCAGGAAACCCTACAAGAGAATTCTAGACATGAAGAACTAAAAGGGATTCACAGGACCACAACATCCTTATAAAGGTAACATGCTATTGGTTCTCTCTCTCTCTCTCTCTCTCTCTCTCTCTCTCTCTCTCTCTCTCTCTCTCTCTCTCTCTCTCAGATTTATTTATGTTTATTGGATGTTTTCCTCATTTACATTTCAAATGTTATCCCTTTTCCTAGATTCCTCTCCGAAAATCCCCATACCCATACCCTCCCTCTCCCTCTGCTCCCCAACCCACCTACTCCCACTTTCTGGCCCTGCCATTCCCCAAAACTGGGGCCTAGAATCTTCACAAGACCAAAGGCCTCTCCTCTCACTGATGGTCAACTAGGCCATCCTCTGCTACATATGCAGCTAGAGACACAAGCTCTGGGGCAGGGGGGATACTGGTTAGTGCATATTGTTTCTCCTATAGGGCTGCAGACCACTTCAGCTCCTTGCATACTTTCTCTAGCTCCTTCATTTGGGACCCTGTGTTTTATCCAATAGATGACTGTGAGCATTCACTTCTGTATTTTTCAGGCACTGGCATAGCCTCACAGGAGACAGCTAAATCAGAGTCCTGTCAGCAAAATCTTATAGGTATATGCAAAAGTGTCTGGGTTTGGTGGTTGTTCATGGGATGGATCCCTGGGTGGGGCAGTCTCTGGATGGTCCTTCTTTCAGTCTCAGCTCCAAACTTTGTCTTTGTAACTCTTTCCATGGGTAGTTTGTTCCCCTTTCTAAGAAGGAATGAAGTATCCACATTTTGGTCTTCCTTCTTCTTTAGTTTCATGAGTTTTGCAAATTGTATCTAGGGTATTCTAAGTTTCTGGGTTAATATCCACTTATCAGTGAGTACATATCATGTGTGTTCTTCTGTGATTGGGTTATCTCACTCAAGATGATATCCTTGAGATCCATCCATTTGCCTAAGAATTTCATAAATTTTCCAGCACTTGGGAAGCAGAGGAAGGGAGATTTCTGTGTTCGAGGCCAGCCTGGTCTACAGAATGAGTTTCAGGACAGGCAGGTCTACACAGAGAAACCCTGTTTTGAAAAAAACAAAAAAAAATCATAAATTCATTGTTTTTAATCGCTGAGTAGTACTTCATTGTGCAAATATACCACATTTTCTGTATCCATTCCTCTGTCGAGGGACATCTGGGTTCTTTCAAGCTTTTGGCTAGTATAAATAAGGCTGGTATGAACTTTGACAAAGGAGTTAAAACCATTCAGTGGAAAGAAGACAGCATTTTCAACAAATGGTGCTGGCTCAACTGGCATTTATCATGTAGAAGAATGTGAATTGATCCATTTTTATATCCTTGTACAACGCTCAAGACCAAGTTGCTCAAGGGTTACTCCACATAATACCAGAGACACTGAAACTATTTATAGAGGAGAAAGTGGGGAAGAGCCTCAAAGATATGGGCACAAGGGAAATATTACTAAACAGAACAGCAATGGCTTGTGTTGTAAGATCAAGAATTGACAAATGGCACCTCGTTAAATGGTTCTCTTTTAAAACTTAGAAAAGTGAAACAAAGATGTGTTTATGACCAAAGCCAAATGATGATAAAGCTCAGCATGTTGTCTAGTGACAGATTGCTTCTAATATAGCAAATATTATAGAATGTGTTCTCTACATTATGGTATATTGAAAAGAGCATTTCTACATTCACAGCAAAATTGTGAGAAAGCTATAGACATCTCACATGGACCCCATCTTGCTATATCCCTTCTTCTACCAGATCAATACATTGGAATTGATAAAAATTACCTACTCTGGCGGTAGCTAATGTTGGTGTTCACATTTGTTGATGCTCATTATATAAGTTTTTATAAATTGGTAATGGTACCTCTACTTAATAGCATTTTGAAAACCCTAAAAATTCTCTATGACTTTGTTGTTCCCCTTTTTTTCCACCTCTAAAACACTATAAAAATTAATCCTCTCACTATGTCTCTACTTCAGGCTTTCTAGACCACTGTGTAGTAAAGCACTCCACACTCCCACTATGGTTAACAAGAGTTAACATCTCTATAATAGGTATCATGAGGATATATCACCTGGTGTCATCATTGTCATATTAGTTTCTTGGCTGTTTGAACTGTGACACAAACACCTGGTAACTTATTTCTGTGAGTATATCCCTGACTCTAAGTAATAATGTCACTTCAGTTAGAATCACACCTTATATCTGGGTAGATCCTTTCCTTGATAATTCACATTTAGTGCTGCTTTATGTCTTTTGCGAGCTCATTTTCGTTTAGTGCTGAACAATGTCCCATTATATGAATGCATCACAATTATCTCTTTATGTCCAGAGGGAAATCTTAGTTGCTTCCATATTTTGGCAGTTGTGAATAATGCTACGATACACATTCATGAGCAGATTTTTGAATGGATGTAAGTTTTTTCTTCCCTTTGATGAGTGCCAAGGATTGTGATTATTGAGTTATACTTTAAGAGTGTAATAAGCTTTCTTCAGTAGTATAATTCTGAATTCCCCCTGAGTGACTAGTGGCTGTTCTTGTTGCTCTCTAGCCACAGTAGCTATTGGTATTGTCAGTGTCATAGACTTTCTGTTTCTGTACTGTGTGTATAGTGTTATACCATTCCTGTTTAAGAGTAAATTTTAATTTTAACATCCTTTGGTCTTTCATAACTGGTTGCTTAAATATCTTCAGAAAATAGCACTATACTTTTGTTTCTGTCTAGGACAAATATCTTTTCATTTTCAGGCTTTCTTGATATTTCCTAATAGCTTGCTTGTTTATTATGTTATATTTTTCATTACTGAGACAAAATAGCTGACAAGAAACAGCTTAAAGGAGAAAGAGTATTTTCACTTGTGATTTTTCATTACAGTGGAGACAACATGGCAGCAGGAGCAAGAAGTAGTTGGTAGCATTGAATCCACAGTCAAAAAACAATGAGAAAAGAAATCTCAGGCTCAGGTAGCTTTCAGATTCCTTCTCTTAATTTTAGACCCATGAAAAATAGAATGGTGTACTGGCTAGTTTTGTGTCAACTTGACACAGCTGGAGATATCACAGAGAAGGGAGCTTCAGTTGAGGAAATGCCTCCATGAGATCCAACTGTAAGGCATTTTCTCAATTAGTGATCAAGAGGGAAAGGCCCCTTGTGGGTGGTACCATCTCTGGGCTGGTGGTCTTGGATTCTATAGGAGAGCAGGCTGAGCAAGCCAGGGGAGGCAAGCCAGTAAAGAACATCCCTCCATGGCCTCTGCATCAGCTCCTGCTTCCTGACCTGCTTGAGTTCCAGTCCTGACTTCCTTGGTGATGAACAGCATTATGGAAGTGTAAGCCGAATAAACCCTTTCCTCCCCAACTTGCTTCTTGGTCATGATGTTTGTGCAGGAATAGAAACCCTGACTAAGACAAATTGGTACCAGCAGAGTGGGGTATTCCTGTGACAACCTGACCATGTTTTGGGGAGGACTGTGGAAGGACTTTGGAACTTTGGGCTCGAAGATCCATTTGCTGTTAAGAGCTCTGTCAGATGTTGTGTAGGAGCTTGGAAGATAATGTTGAGAACAGTGCAGAAGATGGAGGTCTGGTTTGTGAAATTTCAGAGGGAAAATTAAAGACTCTTTTCAGGGCCATTGCTATTTTGATTGTGAAGATTCTGTGGTTCTGGTTAGCTGGGGCTGAAGAATCAGCTGTGATTAACAAGATACCAGAACTACTAAAGCAAAAACTTTGCATTACTGGGACTATTGATGCTGGTTAGCTGGAGCTAAGAAATTAGCGGTGATTAAGAAGAGACCAGCATCATTGAGGTGACATCTTCTGGGAAGTGTTTTCTGAAAGCACAAAGAGGCTGTGTTTCATAGACAGCCAAGGTTGTACTCCTGCTGCAGTGGGACTTGGTAATATGTAAGGGTCACCCAGGTGGTACTGGTTTTGAAGGCATGAAGGGGTCATGCAGAGCAGCTGAGGCTCGGCACTGTGAGAGGCCATGGAAGGCCATTGGTGAAGGTACAGCCTCAGTTGCAATTGAAGGCCCAGGACTGAAGGGGCCATGCAGTGTTTTGGAGATGCCAGTACCATGAGATGACCACCAAGAGCAGCAGCAGCAGTGGAGTACAGGCATCTGGAGCCTAGAGGACGACACCTGTGCTACAAAGGGCATGGCTGGAGAAGTGACCCAAGCCCTTGGAGGAGTCCAGAAGATTGTGAGTTGGATCCCAGACATTGGACGGTTGGAGATTGATTTTTGCTTTGATTGACTGTGCCCTGATATTTTCCCTCTTGAAGGAAGAAACTGTTTTAGTGGAGCCCACAGTTAAGAGAGTTTTAATTGTAAAAAGACTTTGGGTTTTAAAAGAGATGGATATTTTAAAGAGATTGAAATTTTAAGAATATGTAAAGACTGTGGGACTTTTAAAGTTATTTAGATCTTGGGGATGAATAAGAATGTAAGGATTGAGGCTTACTAGTGATGTGTTTGTGTGTCAAGTTGACAAGGGGTCAATTGTACTGGCTAGTTTTGTGTCAACTTGACACAGCTGGAGATATCACAGAGAAGGGAGCTTCAGTTGAGGAAATGCCTCCATGAGATCCAACTGTAAGGCATTTTCTCAATTAGTGATCAAGAGGGAAAGGCCCCTTGTGGGTGGTACCATCTCTGGGCTGGTGGTCTTGGATTCTATAGGAGAGCAGGCTGAGCAAGCCAGGGGAGGCAAGCCAGTAAAGAACATCCCTCCATGGCCTCTGCATCAGCTCCTGCTTCCTGACCTGCTTGAGTTCCAGTCCTGACTTCCTTGGTGATGAACAGCATTATGGAAGTGTAAGCCGAATAAACCCTTTCCTCCCCAACTTGCTTCTTGGTCATGATGTTTGTGCAGGAATAGAAACCCTGACTAAGACAAATGGTATCATAAATATTTATGGTAAGTATGCTCACTTCAGTTAATATAATCTGAAGACTTCACAGGCATGTACAGAGGCTTGTTACCATAGTGAATCAGTACCTTCTCAAGCTGACAATTCTGATCATCTCATTCTTACCCTTGCCAACGTCACACTAAAACAGATAGTGTTTAAGACATAACCTTCCAGTCCCAACCTCATGGGTTTATGTCCATTTCAACACAAAGGATCTTCAGTCTAAAACCAAATGCATCAGGAATATTTTAAGAGTCACCACACTATTCTAATGTTCAAATACAAAATCTTGTCTAGTCAGAGAGACTAGGCATAAAGGAACAAGTTCCCATATCTCCAAGGTACATAATAAAAATCCACATTCTAAAAGGGAAGATGGAAGCATAGCAATGAATAATCAGAAAACAACAATAAGAAGGCCAAACAGATCTAAAAATAAAACCTTCACCTCCATACTCAGTTCTAGGATCATAATATAATAATGTGGACTCATGAAAATAAAAAAAAATATAAACACATAAATAGGAAAATGGTTTATTCTTAATCGAGTTCTGATGTACCTGGAATACTTAGTCTTATTTTAGGGCAGGCTTCTCTCCATTCTATAGTATGATATCAAGAGAAGCTATGGTATATGATATCTGCCATATCCTGGGGTCTCCAGTACAAATTAGGTTTCCTATTCAGAGTTTTATATAGTGGTTTCTTTGGGCCTCCTTGCAAGGCCTCAAATCCAGCCACACTGACTATCCTCAGTGGCTCTCTGAAACAACAATGTTAGATTTCATTACTTCTACCCTGCCTCACTCATGCCTGCAAAGCCAGTGCTTACATTGATGGTGGTGTTAAGTTGCACTCTCATTTAGGGAAGGAGCATGACCTGGACCACAGTTATGTCAGCCTTTCAGTGTTGACTTGTAGGACACTGTCCTCTGTGGGAACTAAAAAAGGGGGCCCAGGAGAAGAGGGGGAGGTGAAAGACCCACACTCAGCCAGAGTTTTACCTATTCTCTGGTTGTCAAGTGTGGGAGAGCTGCCATGAACTTTCCACTCAGCCCTGGGTGGGCATTCAAGCCTCTAACCCACTCTTCAGGGGGTGGATAAGGGGCAGCTCTACCTGGGAACCCAGGAGCTACTTTGTTAAAGCCACCAGGGTTATTGGAGTGAGGGATGAGGGAAGAGGTTCCCAACACCTGCAAGAATGCATGCAGCAGATCTTGACTGGAGCAGAGACTCTCTATGATTTTAGAGCTTTATTATAGAAATGAAGGGGGAAAGAGAGTAGGTAGAAGAGAGAGAGAGAGAGAGAGAGAGAGAGAGAGAGAGAGAGAGAGAGAGAGAGGGCTAAAGAGAAAGAGAGTAAGAGGGAAAAGGAGAGGAGAGAGGAGAGGAGAAAACAAAGAAAGGGAAGAGAAGAGAGGAGTGAGAGAAGTGAGAGGTAAGAGAACAAAGGAGTGAGAGGAGTTAGAGAGTGAGAGGTAGGAGGAGAGCAGTGAGATGTAAGAGAGTAGGGTGGGGCTGAACATCCCTTTTATGGTCTTCAATGTTGCTAGGTAACTGGGGAGGAGTTTAGCCTGAAGGTCAGAAGCTTGGGCCATTGTCTATGTTACTACTGACCATGCTTCTCTTGTGGGGGCTGTGGCAGGTGGTAACTTAGGCAGGAGCTGGAGTTCCAGGACCATGAGGGAATGCCTACCATCTTATGAATGTGAATTACTACCACCAGGATTCAGACCTCAGCTCGACTGGAGACCAGCCTGCCTGTGCATAGCCCAATTCCCCACAGTCCTCGATAGACATTTGAGCACCTAATTCTACAGCAGCATTTTTTGTTTAGGGTCTCTTCTTCCAAACAAATATGGATCTTTATCCAGGCTCTTATGTTCGATTCCTACCCTCAGAATACCCACTGTGTTTTTCTCTTCCTATGTTCCTATTTTCCTTACCATACATTATCTCTTTTACAACTATTGGTTCATTCAAACTCTCTTCATCCATAAGATAAATGCAATCTTTCTGCATACTTTCCATATCTTTGCCCTGTATCTTTAGGACTCTTTCTCTTTCACTGTAGATAGGTATCAGAGATTTAAACAGTAGCCAGGCCACACTCTGAATGATAGCATGTCTTAGAATTTCCTCATCAAACAAATTAGTCCCTTATTTCTGTACACATTAGAATTCTGAAGACAGGGGTAGACGTCAGGCACATTCTATTTTAATTTACTTACTAAGGAAAAAATATTTATGTTTGTGTAGGAGATAGTACTTGTTGTCTGAGGGCATCTTTTTTTTTCTTTTCTTTTTCTTTTTTTCCCTTTATTGGATATTTTCTTTATTTACATTTCAAGTGTTATCCCCTTTCCAGGTTTCCTTATTCTATCCCTCTACTCCCTGCTTCTATGAGGATGCTCCCCCATCCACCCCACTCCTACCTCCCAGCCCTGAAATTCCCCTACACTGGGGCATCAAGCCTTTTCATGACCAAGGGCCTTTCCTCCCACTGATCCCCAACAAAGCCATCCTCTGCTACATGTGCATTTGGAGCCATGGATCACTCCATGTGTACTCTTAGATTGGTGGCTTGAATCCAGAGTTATGGTCCAAACCTTAGCTCTGATGTGCTAAGGGGATGACAGAGACTGAACTGACAACCATAGATCATGCATGGGATGGACCCAGGCTCTTTGTACATACATAACAGATGTCCAGGTTGGATTTTATGTGGTACTCCTAAAAGCAGGGCCAGGAGCCATCTCTGACTCTGTTGGATACCTTTGTCCTAATTGGGCTGCCTTGTTTAGCCTCAAAAGGAGAAGACGTGCCTATTCCTTCTGGAACTTGGAATGACAAAAAGGGCTGATATCTCTATGCAATGTGTTTTAGACATAACACATTTCCTAACTTCTCTCAGATACATTCTGACTTCCTTTCTCATCCAACTTTTTGTTCATTTTTTATTCATACATCAATTACAATTTATGTTACCTATATATTCCTAGATGTAAGGCCTCCTTGTGGAGGATGGTCAACTTAGTAGAAAACATATTCTTAATAATTATAAACTTTAATTTTTTGAGGTTATAATACAATTTTATCATTTCCACCTTCCTGTACTTTTCTCAAACTATTCTAATTTAACTTCCTTGATCTCACTCACATTCATAGCATCATTTCTTAAATTGTCATATGTGTGTGTTTGCATGCACATTGTTGTTCATTCCATATATTCTTTATCTATCTATCTATCTATCTATCTATCTATCTATCTATCTATCTAATCATAACAAAGAAAAGTTTGATTGATGATTAATTTTATCCTCTAGTACCTTACATAGCATTCTGAAGCACTGTTTTGTCCACATCAGTTACCTATTTATATGTACATTATGCTAGAACTGAAGGACACCATCTTATGATTCTGTATCATATTGTGCCTCATTCTGTGGCCTAACAAATTAACTGTCCTTAAAATTACTTTATGTACAATATTAGGAGGAAGAAACCTAGTCTTCTGTTATTGGGAAGTATTATAAAGATGAGAAATATAATGGTTTATAGTACAGTTTAATTGATGTATTTCTTTAGTGCCATGCTTAGATCTTCATACCTTCTGTCACTTCAGTTGTACTGATGACTAACAAAGTTGCCTCCCTAATTTTACTTTTCTTTCCCTTTGAATTCTGAAGCTATACTGAGAATAGCTGGGACACTTTTACTATAAATTCTTTTGAATATTTATATATCTTGTGTTTCTGTCGGTATTTCTATCCTATTACTGAGGTCTAATTTTGTATCCTGCATTGACTTCTTCATTTCAGTCAGTTGTTGGTATTCTCTTAGAATTCATTCAGGATTTTATCCATGTGCTTTTTCTCCCCCTCACATTTATAATTGTCTTAATTTCTTTGTCCAGAGGTGCATTTAACATCCTTAAATCAAAACTTTTTGTGAGCATGGGTTTTAGAGAAAACATGTTATCCTTGATTTTACATATTATTTGTGTGTTTTCTCTAGAATCTGACCATTTAGAGTTAGATCATTTGCAATGTTTGTAGGATTAAGTTGTTTTGTTTTTTTCAGTTTATCTTTATTCTTTCAGTGGGAGATTTCTAAGTCCAGTTCATTGTTCAGAAGAGTTGATTTGACTAAGGTTGAGGTGATAGTTTTCCTCCTTGTGACTATTTTTCAGTGCACCAACCTATATTTCCAGGTCTCTACTGAAAGATGAGTCCAGTGCGTGTCAAGTCATTGTCAGAAAATGAAATCAAAACAAAACAAAAACCTACCACCAATAATAACAAAGTAGCAACAACAACAAAAACAACCACTGTTTTGTGACTGCATGAAGAAATAGAGAAAAGAAATAAAGCAGTAGGGATAAGTGATCGGTATGGGTCGCAATATAGAAAGTACAGGGGGATCCATACATAGAAGGGGGAATAGCAGGAGTAAGGAGAGGAAAAAAGAGGGGGGGAGAAATGTTGAAAGTTTGTCTTAAATGAGAGTGAAAAGTGAAACAAAGACAACATTCAGCTGTTCCATGTTTATTTTGTTGTGTTGTTGTGTAAGTGCAGCATCTCAGGCCCTTTCTAATAACATTTCCAGTAGTTATACAAGTGAACAATTATATAATATCTGGTATGTGTAAGTAGAAATCTAATATTGTTGAAATAATATTTTTATATTTAAATTGTTAAATTTTTGGCAAAGAATAATTTTTACAAATGAATTATATTATTTTTTTAAACTGTTTATGTGCTTGTATGTGCACACATATGCAAATTAATGAATGAGCCTGTGAAGATGAGAAGATCTTAATTTCCTGATGCTGCCATTACTCACAGCTATAAGACATATGCACTGGAAAATGAACAAAGTTCTTGTTCTTAACTTCTTAGACATCTCTATAGCCCAAACAGAGTGAATTATTGGTTAATGTTGAGAATTCTGTATACTACTTGAGGGGCTATGCATGCAAGTAAATGTGTATAAAAACATATTTTCATATATGCTTAGAATAAAGTGAAAAACTAAGTACTATAAAGATAGCCAAAATACCTTGTATAAGTAAGTTTTTAATACTTGTAAGCTATTTTTGTAAATAGATTAAAATCATAATTGTAAAGTATATTAACTTAAAAAAATGTACAAGGGTAAATAGAATTCCATGCAGTTTGCTCTTTCAAACTTTTACTTTGAGCTGGAAAATTATGAAACACGATAATGAAATAACAAATAATTTATAATTGGGTTTTAGTTTCAATAATTTGTTACTTAATTTGGGAATATTATATACATTAGTTAACTCAGTTTATATTATTCTTCATAGAAGAAAGGTTAGTGAAATTGCATCAACCATCTCAGTTTTGGGTAATAAAACTGACACATGAGAAGGTTAAGGTCATTTGTGTCTTAAGAGCTTGTGGAAGGTGAAAGGAGACAGAGACAAGGAAGGGAAAAAGGAGGAGGAGGAAATAAGTGTGGCAGTATCAGAAACTGGTGGAGATGTGAAAGTGGTACAGAGGTTAAGGAAACTAAATTAAAATAGGTAGCAGGGGGAATGAGGAACTGTGAAAAGCCACTGGAGGGTTCCAGACACCAGAGAAATGTGAGGCTCCCAGGACCCAACGGGATGGACTTTAGTCATAATGCACAGATAATAGGGAGATAAAACCTATGATGACCCAGGGACTAAACCACCAAGCAAAGAGTATACATGGAGGGAACCATGACTCCAGATACATATGTAGCAGAGCATTGCCTTATCTGACATCAGTGGGAGGGATGGAGGCTTGATGCTCCAGTGTAGGGGATGCTAGAGGGGTGAGGAGGGAGTGGGTGAATGGGTGGAGGAGCATCTCATAGAGGCAAAGGGGAAGGGAGAGAGGGGGGATAGGATGAGCAGGTTATTGGAGGGGTAACCGGGAGGGGGGAATATCATTTGAAATGTAAGTGAATAAAATGATTAATAAAAAAAGAATAAAAAAAAAAAAACCTATGATGACCACCTCTAGCAGATAGGCATGGCCCCTGGTCGATAAATGGGGCCACTCATTTATCTTACTTTTTAAACCCAGAAATGTTCCTGTCCAAAGGAAGAACAGGGACAACAAAAATAGAACAGAGACTGAAGGGAGGGATAACTGGGGAATGGTCCCACCTGGGGATACATCGTGTCTGCAGACACCAAATCCAACACTGTTGGCCTGGTCAAGAGGCACTTGCAGACAGGATCCAAGTGTGGCAATTTCTGGGGAGGTCAGGCCAGCAACTGACCAATGTAGATATAGATGCTTGGAGCCAACCATGAGACTGAACTCAGGGAACCTGGTAGG
Source organism: Mus musculus (assembly GCF_000001635.26). Lineage (NCBI taxonomy): Eukaryota > Metazoa > Chordata > Mammalia > Rodentia > Muridae > Mus > Mus musculus. Next base: position 47,404,852 of record NC_000068.7, on the reverse strand, counting down.
GGTGCTGGCAGAAGGACTGGAGAAGCAGAAGGGATTGCAATTCTAGTAGAAGAACAAAATAAACTGGCCTGACTACCTAGTTCACACACAGTCTAGACCACCAACTAAGGAGTGCATCTGGAGAGATCCATGACTCCAGATACATATGTAGCAGAAGACAGCCTTCTCTGACAGAAATGGGAGGCAAGGCCCTTGGTGCCTTGGGGAGGTTTGATGCCCCAGAGTATCTGCTTCCCAAAGTGAATATTATTTTCCCTGAAATATACTTCCCTAAGAATCACTGTTTAATTGTGTGAAGTTGCACTTTCTAGTTTTACATCAACTTCAAACAAGCTAGAGTAATCAGAGAAGAGGAAGCCTCATTTTAAAAAATACCTTCATTAGGCATTATAGTGCCTTATAGGTCATTAATTAGGAATCAGTTGAGGAGGGTCCAGCCCTTGGTGGATACTTGCCTACTCAAAGGTGGTAGTTCTGGGTTCTATAAGAAAGCAGACTGATCAAGTCATAAGAAAAAACAACTCAGTAAGTATCACCTTTCCATGGGTTTGGCATCATCTCCTGCCTCCAGGTTAATATCCAGTTTGAGTTTCTGCCCATACTACTTTGATGATGAATTGTTATATGAAACACTGAGTGAAATTAATTCTTTCCTCCCTTAGTTGCTTGTGTTCCTGGTGTTTCATCACATCAATAGTAATCCTAACTAAGATACATGGACTAAAGCAGAAGTTTACCATACTTCCCATACCCCACCTCTACCCGCCCCCCCCCCCCCCAATATTCTCCTGTAAGACTTTGAATTGAGAGGGCAATGCTGGTTCTGGAGTTTGGACCATTATAGGGATAGATAATGTATACTCTCTGATTGCCACTTCCACCCTGTTTTCATAACATAGTAAACAAGCTTTTAAATATCCCATGCCCTCTCCACTATAGTTCTTATTGAATATTGTTTTCAGAGGGCTGTCTCACACATCTTTAAATTATGTTTGATTTTTCATGCATAACTCCCTTTTTGCTCTATTTATCTTCTGTTGAATATACAGGTTTTTTTTAGTGCCAGTGTTAAAGTAGTTGTTTTTCCTAATGTGTACTTTTGACACTTGTTAAGAATGATGTGGTAAAATAATATGTGCTTATTATTTCGGGTGCTCTGTTCTTTTTATTAGTCTATATTTCTGGTTGTGTTAGCATCACAATGCTTTTGTTGTAGTGACAGAGAGTAATGTAAATCAGGTATGGTGATATTTCCAGCATTGCTAATTCTTCTTAGTATCAGTTTTGATATTAGTGGTCTTCTCTATATATATATATTTTGAATTTAATTTAAATTTTTGTCTGGTAAAAATGTCATCAAAATGTGTCTCAGAATTGTATGTAAAGTACAGATTAATTTTGGTAGTGTAACCACTTTTACATTAATGTGGACAATCTGTAAATATAAAAAGTCATGCTGTAACACACTGATGTCATCAATGTCTACCTTCATTGTCTATCTGCATTGTGTATGGAAGATGAGTTTCATATATTTGATTAGATTTATTTCCATAAATTCCTTTGTAATTTGAATCTATTATGAATGGGTATTTTCCCCCTGAGTTTTCTTTCCCAGTAAGTTTGTTATCACATATAGAAAAGCTATTAGTTTTCTATATTGTTATATATCAAATGTCCTTCAGATAGGTTTTATCTGTTGTGTGGAGTGTTTGAGTCTTTTAAGCATGGATGTGTGTTGGATGAAGACAGAAAGAGTTTGAATTCTTCCTTTCTTGTTGGCACACATTTCATTTCTTTTTTTATTCATATTCCTCTGGCCAATTAATTAAGCACCATATTGAAAAAAATGAAGAGAGTGAACCCTTATAACAGTTCTTCAGTTTTTCACCTTTGGTATAATGTTTTTCATATATAAACTTAATTATGTTGATATACATTCCATCTATTCATATTTTTTCAGGGTTATTAACAGGAAAGGTTTTTTAACTTTAATTCTTTTAATGTATGGACTGAGATAATCATGTAATTTCTTTTTAAAGCCTATTTTCATTTTATTTTATGTTTTTATCTTGATCCATCCTTGTAATACTAGAGTGAAAGCAACTTAGTCATGGTATAGGAATTTAATTTATTTTTGAATTTAGCTTGCAAGCAGTTTTATATCAAATTGAGTCTATGTTCATTAGAGAAATCACAGAAATACATACTTCATAGAATGAAATAGGTGTGCCTCTTTTCTGTGTGCCCCTTTCCTATCTACTTTATGAAATTGAAAGCCTTTTCTTCAATGCATTAATAAGTAAATTTGATATTTGTTCTTGATTGAACTATTGCTCTTATTATTATGTATGTCCTACGTTATCTTTTATCGGTAAATTCGGTTTAAAGTCTGCATTATTAATGGCCAATATAGCTATACCAACCAAAAATAAAAAATAAAAAAAACCCTAGTCTGACCAGTTATGGTCTTTAATGGTCCCCACCTGGTACAGAGAAGAATCTTCTTTAATAACAGGTGACAGATTTACTTCTCTGTGAGTCTAAAGGCATTTAGAATGTACAGGAATTACACTGGTTTAGTAAGGGACATAGTAGACTCTCCTATAAAATGTGCATCCAAGGTTATCTTATTACTGACATTTGATGTATAAATTGTAAAGAAACTTTGAATAGAACTGGATGTTTGTGGGACAGTGGGCTGCACATAGACAGCCTGGTCTCCAGTGGAGCAAAAGTCTGGAACCCTGGGGACTGGATGGGATTTCTACCTACATGGTATAGAAGGTGTTAGATCATGTCTCCTGGACCCCTGGCTCAGCTTGTGTCGAACTTACTGTCCCCAGAACTCCCACAGGAGAGTTGTGTGGCTATCAGTCACATGAGAGCTGCACCAAGCCTTCCCACATGCAAATAAAGTTTCCTCCAAGCTCTCAGTCCAAGCCAATTATCCGTACCTGCTGTTGAACCCTGAATTGCCCCCAAAACTGTGAATAAATCCTATCCAGGGAATTAAAGGTGTAAGAGAACTACTCTATCATGTGAATCTTTTTGTTGTTGTTGTTGTTTTGTTTGTTTGTTTGTTTGTTTGCTTTTTGAGATATGGTTTCTCTGTATAGCTCTGGCTGTCCTGGAACTCACTTTTGTTCCAAGAGCTGTAACACTTGGGAAGAAACCTGCTCTCCCAAAGCACTGCCTGAGGTTCTGCCGCATTCCTCACTGGATAGCTGGCTTCTCCTTGGCTCAACCTGACCCAACTCAATCCAGAGCCACTCAGAGTGACCTGAAAGGCATGGCAGAGACTTCATGCCTCCCTGCCCACACTCACTTCCCTTCTCTGGAACCCTCATACCAGGCCTGACCAGAGATCTTCGTGGAAAACCTCTGGTACCCAGGCCTGCATCTGGCTCCTGATGTGGGGCTCTAACAGACATGACTGTACTAAACAAATACTGCAGGAAGGTGAGCCTCCCCCCCCACCCCACCCCACACACACACCTCTGGAAACAATTTATCTGTCTTTTTCTACTGTGCTTTTGGTTAGTGTCATCGCGTGGATTTAGACAAAGGGGCAACTGAAGCCTCTTGGCCACAGCTACTCTCTGGTGTTGGTTGGCTGAAGGTTCCTCTGGCCTCTGTCTAAATCCTGACAGCCCGCGATGGGTGTTGGCAAAGACTCTCTAACTTCTCCTTAAAACAAAAAGAAAACCTGGTAACGCAGCAGCCACTTAAAAGCCACAGGGCAGCTACCAGTTCTTAAATCTGCAGGAAGGCATAGCAAGCATTTTGGACCTCTGTGGAATCCCCTGAAGCCAAACAGGCTAAGGGAACTTTCCAATTGGACTAGTGCTTCTCCTCTTTTCTATCATGGGTAACTCATCATCACATAAAAATATCACTCCAGGCCAGGGAAATACATGCCCTACTAAATCACTGAGGAATAAAGACAGCCAAAAAACAAACCTTGTTTTCGGAGGAAGTCCTTTAGATAGCGCCATGCATGGCCAATAATAATATTTATAGCCCAGACTCATGGATCAGAGTAGCTTTTCTCATCAAAAACAAAGATACCCGAGAAGGAAAAATACCCTCCCGTGATTTTTTGCCAATATTAGCCGCAATTAGCCAGTGCAAAGGGCCATCTAAAATAGGACAGACTGATAGCCACACAGCTCCTGAGTCCCCTCAGTCAGATGAACCCAAAGATCAAGGTCCTAAAAAACACTCCATCTCATCTCACAGCCCTTACCCAATTAATAAGAGAAATAAAATCCATCTACCCACCCCTGCCTCCTTATGACTCAAAGGAAACACGAAATAAACCATCCTCTTCTACCAGGTACAGGGCAGTGAGCATTGGGAGAATAAAGGGAGTGGGAGAAAATCTGCATCCCACCAGAGTTCCAGTGCTCTGGGCAGACAGACAGGGGAGGAGTTTGGGGCTTTATCTGTGACTGATAGTCACAGAATTATGGAGTTGGGGCCTTTGTGGTGTCAGGCACCTGTCTCTGGGTATGTGGCTCACTGTTCCATAACTTGTAGTTTTCTACTGGGTCTCTACTAAGTCTCCGGAGCAAGCCTCTTTCAACCAAATCAGGTTACCTTTCATGGCCCAGCAGATGATATCTACTAAAATTAAAACTGTTCGTTTAGAGACATATATTTGGAACTGTCTAAAACTGGATGCCTCAGTGCATTGATGTTCTTCTATCAAAATGTGCTTCATTTCCTCTCCTTGACATCATACACTTTGATATAACTTTCAGCCAAAATTCTATAATGAATGTGATGGCTTATAGTTTTAAGAAAAGTTGGAAAATGAAGCATAATTACCTTTGGATTTCTTGAATCTTTTTGGAAGGAACTAAACTTGGAATTCCACTGTCTACATTATGAGTAGGCCCAGGAGTGAGTTATAAATGATCACAAATGAGTTTTTTATGGACAACTTCTGCTAATACAAAATCGAACTATAGTTTTGTTCTAGTTTTTCTTCATCCATTAAATGCTTTAGACATTATAATACATAGACAATTCTTTGTAGTTATTTCCTGTATGAATTTTAAAACCAATGAAAGTATAAAAAGTAATCAGTAATTATTGAAGAAGTTTGAAATAGTTGGTTTTTCTACAAGATATTCATTCCTAGTTTCCTTTCCATTGCTCTGAAAAACTAACAAACAACAATAGTGGCAATAACAACTATGAGTAAAATGTTTTATTTACTTCTACAATTCTAAGTTCTAGTACGGGAATATGGTGAATTCAAGGACTTCAAACAGTCAAAAGGAAAGAGACATAAAAACCCACGTGCTAGCTTGTTGTTCTGCTTGTGTTTAGCTGAATTCCTCACTATTACACAGTTCACACTATTGTCACCATTACACAGTTCACACTATTCTCACTATTACACAGTTCATAATTCCTTGCCTGGAACATGATGCTGCTTACACTTTATTCATTGTCACACATCAATTAATTGCACTAAGCCAATTTCTAATAGACTTCCCCATAGGACAACACAATATAGTCTTTATTCAGACTGCCATTCCAAGTGACTCTAAATTGTGTCAAGCTGTCAATTAAAGCTATCTATCGTACACATGTAGAATGTTTATCAGATCATAGTTCATAAGACCATAAGAGTGGAAAAAATTTTTAAAAATCTATATATTAGAGGCTAGTTGTATGATATCTGAATATTAGCACTGTGGAATATTTGGATATATTTAAAACGAGCAAAATAATTTTTCAATAAATATTTCAATTATACCTTTGGATAAAATAATTAGGCAAAATGAAATGTATTAATGTAAAACGTGTGTTAAAATATATTATATATTCTTTACTGGAATATAAAAGTGAGAAGATAAAGGTATATTGCAGAAGGAGAGTACTAGCCATTTATGTGCAGAGCTCTGAGATCACTCTAGTGTAAGGTATATAAACAAGGAAGGTAAAATATCACTTGCTGTGATATATTTCAGTCTGAAGTAAAAGATAAGTATGGTATGGGCATTCAAACTAGTAGGAGGTACATAGAAACTGTTGAAACTAGTATACTCCATCCTCTGGTCTACAAGTCTCTTGGGTATTATTTTGTCTTTCTTACAGTAATCCTGTGAAGGTAACATTACTGACATGTTGAATTATAGACTAGAAACTAGAATAAGAGTATTTACCAATTGACAGAACAAGCTGTGGTTGACCAGCTGGCTGGTTGCCTCTAGAGGGCCTAATTTCTATTTGCTTAGTATATTTCTGTTTTTGAAATGATGTGGCTATATTATTTACTAAACCCATGCAGTTTTAATATATTCATGTGGAATACCAAAGGGATAATTAGGTGCATTATTTTAACTTTGAAATTCCTAAGAAAACTGTAGCTTGAAAGAAATAAGATGCATGAAACTTATTAGCTTCTAAATACCTTTTGTAAAAAAAGACTTAAGTTGCTATTTCTATCTATACATATTCTAAAAAGGACAATCAAATTCTCATTCCACTTTGAGGATTACTTAGAATTCAAATCTTATTTTTAAGTCAATTTTGTGCCTTTTTAGTTTTATATATTTATATGTGTGTGTGTGTGTGTGTGTGTGTGTGTGTGTGTGTGTGTCTATTCTTACATGCATGGATCTTTTTCTTGCATATATCTGTGCAACATGTGTATACAGTGCCTTTGGAAATCATAATAGTGCATCAACATGGCATCAAATCCCTTGCGAGTTGAGTTACAATGGTTGTGTGTTTCCCATGTGGGTCTTGGGACTCAGATCTATGTCTGCTGCAATTACATCCAATGTTCTTAACTACTGAGTCACATTTCTAGCCCTATTTAATTTCTTTATTGCCACTCCAAAGATACATTTAACATTTTTCCAGCTGAATGAGACCTATGTTTTGGTATGGCATGTTGGAAATACCTTTACTATATGAGAGAAACTGTTTATTTCCTACATTGCCTCGTCAAGGATGATAGACAAATGCTGAGCCTGTATCAAGCACTTGGTCATAGTTTATTTCTAAGTAGAGAGTATAATTAACATAGCCATTAAGGTTTTGATCTTTATGAGTTCCAGTTTAGCTTGTTTTATTGTGATTCAAATATTTATGGAAGAACTGATTTAAAGAATAGTCCCTGTTACAGCAAAGAGTAAAGGGTCTCTGAGTATTTAATGTAGAAAATAGCAGAGGACTTAATTCCCAGTTATATGTGAAGTTTGTGACAATGAAGAAACTGTCAGAGCTAAGGAATGTTGTTTACAATTCTGGTATAGTAAGTAAGAGTGTTACACAAATACAGGTAAGTGTTAGATAAGAGAATATTGTTAATCAGAACAGTCCAGCAGCTAGCTAGCTAGCAGCTAATGATGAGTTTTCTCTCAGGACAGACACCCAGCAAGATAGACCCAAGGAATTAACTTTGTTATTATATATTCATATTCTTTATGATGTGTTGGTTCTTTTAAATTTTTAATGGCACTTTTCTTAAATGAATATGATTTAATTACCATGAATGTTCAGGTAGTCCAGTCTATCTTCTTCTGTCAATGCTATCTGTCTTGTGTGTATAATGCTGTGATTTGTCACTTGGCCATTATATCACCCATTAGTTTCCTTGAGCACATTATTCTCTATACTAATGAGTCAATGTCAAGACATCCTGTGGTAAGATCTTGACATAGTTTTAACTGGAGGACTCCATTAAAAAATGAGTCAATGATGAAGGATTATCGTGCACTGAAGGAAAAAGAGTAGAAACATAATGAATCGGGGCTTTGACACATAATATATCTTGTGTGGAGACATACAAGGGTTGTTGGAGAACATTGGACACATGCCAGGAGTCACTGTGGCAGGATGGTGGCCAGGTTGATGATGATGCATTATCATTTTACTTTTGGAAACTCCGGTGAGGCTCACTATAGAGTCTGGCAATAGCAATTACAATTACTGTACTTCATTTTATTCACTTGGGCAAAATAATGTCATTCCATTTAAAACATACAAAATTACAAACTAATAATAAAGCTCTCTTAATGGCCCTTAAAGCGAGGAGTTAACCTTGATGATAAAGTGATGTAAGGTTTAATAAACCTTGTTTCTGGCCAAGTCCCAAGGAGAATGAATTTTGTGTGACTCAGCATATGGAATCCAGGATAACTGATTCCTGCTTGGCATTGGACTTTCAGGATAAACAAGATACTGACTCAAGTATGAGCACAATTGAAGCTCTCAATGTTGTCCTAACAGTGTTTCATTAATTGTTTTCTACCATTAGGCTGTGTATGATTCTGTGCCTTTGAACACACATTATCTTATATATGAATATGAACTTAACATAGTTAAATGCCAAACTCCTCTATAGAGTATGGGAAATTTAAAGTGAAGGAATGCTTCCATTAACCCTTAACAGGAGTAGGGTGTGACATGTTTAAGAAAACATGTGTGCAACACAGCTGTATATCTAGGAGAATACCAAAATGAATCATTGGACCATATAATTGGTGGCTAGCTGCTATCATTTGAATGTTTGTGGCTCCTAAAAAATCTATATGTTGAAAGCCTAGTAGGAAATTGGTAGTCCTTGATTGTGTTGCCTTTGAAGTTGAATAATTTATGAGTTCAGGATCTTCCTTAACTATTCTCTTGCCAATCAAAAGCTTATTCTCTTTCACTATTAAGATATATAGGAAAAACACTATCAAGCAGGAAGCAGCATCACACAACTGCACATTGCATTTGCTGGTGGTTTGGCTTTAGTCTTCCCAGATTTAGAACCAGGAAGTAAACTGTATTGTTTAGCAACAGGTCATTTTGTGGCATGATAACATCAATATGAGACAGGACCTAGCTTTGAAAGAGTCTGTGGTCTATGGCAGCAATTGACGGTGTGGAAGATAAATAAGAGCAAAGAAACAGAAAAGTTCATATAGCTTACTATAGCTATTATGGGCAGAAACAATTCTCTGCTCAGAGTAGTAGCATCATAGCCACGTTATGTCTAGGTTACTAAATGATCTCACTCACAGAGAAGGAAGGGGAAAGAAATCCTGACTAGCAGAATTTGCAATTGAACTGACTAAGAAAAATGGCAAAATGATATATCTTATGTTTTTAACTAGATTGTCATTTCTACTATTAGACAGAAAAGTCTCAAAAATGCTGTTTATATTGTCCAATCAATATGCGTGGCTTAAAAATAAGTACGGTTTTTATCACCATACATATAAATATATAGTTGTGAGGTTCCTAGTGGAATTAAGATATCTACAACATTATTAAAAAGATGGATTCTTAAATATTTTGAAGAATAAAGAAGTTGAGCAATATTAATTCAAATGTATAAAACCATGATTTATAAATATCTCAATACCAGTAACTCACTGGAAACAGACATGTTTTCTTAATGTAGTTTTACATTGAGAACTGCAATGCAGAATTATGTTACCAGGATAGTTTTGTGTTTTTAAAAAATCTGTTTATTAAATGTGTTGTACTTTAATGATACTATGTGGAAAAAGAAATTGAGACATTCAAGAACCAATTTTGAACAAAAGTTGGTTTAATATTTCTTCAACATTCTTATTTCCCTTATACTGCAATTCATTGCAGGTATTACATGCAGAAGCAAATAAAAATGTGGAAAGAAACATGATTAAATAAAAACTGATGTAAAAACTTCAAATCCAATTTAGTATAAGTTGTATACAGCTCTCTATTCCCATCCCTTTCTTATGTTCTTGTGCTTCACAAGTTTCAATAGATTTTGATATTTTGTTATCAAAGAAAATTCCATAACCCAAAGAATATCAATCAATCAATAAATGGATAAGACTATGTCATATGAAATTTTTAGAAACTGTATCAAGTTTCAAAGAATTAAAAATATTAATATATAAATTAGACATGTTCAAACTTTATTAACACAAAAGGAGTGTTTAGCATTTTGGTACCTGAGCACTTAAGAAATTCAATCCACATGCTGTGATAGATTTTATTAGGGATTTTAGGCCCAATGCTTAACAAGCTTAGCTGTGAATATTAATCAACTAGGACAACATTCAAGTATTACAAATGGTTTGTAGCCATTTTTATCTCAAGAGCCAAAAGTCACAGGATACTGAAAATACAGATGGTAGCAGAGAGGAACTGTTGGCTTATAACATCAAATAGGACCTGCCTAGTTCTTACTTTTTTCTAGACACAATTTTATACTCAGATAATAAAACTGCCAAAGCACCAACTTTTCTCTCTATGAATTAATTTGTTTTTTTTTTTTGGGGGGGGTATAAAAATTAGACTAGAGCCCATACTTGAGAGGAAGTGGTTGCATGGAAGATGCCAAGTGCCAAGAAGACCAAGTCAAACAGCTTCCACTGAGCACCAACATTGAGTTTTCAGTAATGTCTTTTCAGAAAAGCAACATATTTTTCATGCCTTGCTGCATCTATGTGCTTTTTCTCCTCTTTACTTTTCCTTCCTTTACTCCACAAGGAAAATGGTATAAAGATAAACGTAGTGGCCTCCCTGAAACATGACAAGTCAGTAACAAGGATAATTTGTTGCCAAAATACATGCTTTGCAAGAAAGGATTAGTACATGTTTAATATTGTCACAATCCTAAATTAGTTTTTCAGATGCAAACATGGGAGCAGTCTGTGCTATGGTTTTTATAGAATAAAGAATATGAAATATTCATATACAACAATCCCGGGCATCAGTAAGTCTGCCATATTGGGCTTGTGGAGGATAGTGGTATGAATAGGCCAGAGAAGTAAACTTAATGAGGCATGTTGTAGAAATCCTTATAGCCCAATACATTAGCTTCATATTTAATCATTGGGATACTTATTCCTAATACATACTTTACAAAGCCATCTGGTTACCTTAATTGCAATGACATTCTCTCAAAGAAGAACAAAGGGAAACACAGGTTGATTACAGTACTTGAAAGGGAATATTGATCGTTAACAATGGTCCATAGGTAAATTAAGGGGCTATATATACCTTCACCAGGCTAAGCTTTTAAAAGTGCTCTGTGGTTGAAACTAAGACTTTGTGTCAGGATGTGTCATAGTGCCCAGTGTAGTTTTGTTTGGTTCACCTAAAAATACCAGATTTGGCAATCACAAAACTGTAAAGAAAAGCTGCTGAGATACTACTGTTACATTAAAAAAAAATCATCACAGTTTAAGAAGAGGAAATGAATAACAAAAGTAAATAAATAATCTAATCAATAAATGAACATATTTGAACACAGACTTCTCAAAGAAGTTTTGATAGTCAATAAGTGTTTGAAAGAAAACAGCATTGAACAACCATAGATATCACAGCAATTTGTAAATTAAATGACATGGCGATTTCCATTTCCTCCCAGTCATAATCATAATGGGTATTATCAGGAAATCAAACATCAGCAATCTTTGGTGAAAATCTAGGGAGAAAAGAACACTTTATATTCTGTTGCTGAGACATAGAATAGTCTAGCCACTATGAATGTCAGGATGGAGTCTTGTTGAATGGCTCTTTCCTTCTGGTCAAAACATTTCCTCTTAGAGAAAAACTAATGCTTACAGAATTTCAGAACCCCAGGAATCTCAGAAAACCACAAGATCCTCAAGGTCACTTTCTGAGTTCCTAAAGGCAGCAAACAGCTGCTGGATGGGAGTGTGGTATCTCCATGGAGACTAACTGCAGGTTGTCAGCAAGTTCCAGAACTGCAACTTTGTGAGTCGTCATGCTGAAGTGCTGCCCTGGAATAATCATCCTTGTTACTCAATTACACCAAATTAACTCATGTGCCCACGGACTAGACCAGGATGCAATTGCTCCTTTGGTCCCTTAGTGGTTGCCTATGGAGAATAAATAGACATTTGTCTCCAGAACAGACTTTGAACAAGGAAGTTTCCAATGTTCCATGGCAGATAGAGTGGGGTGGTGATGAGGTTCTGCACTCCTCAATGAAACAGTGTAAGTTCATGGTTGGGGGGGGTGTCTTTATTCCTTCAATGTTTTAGCCATGCATAAGTTGTCCATTCATCTTTAAATAAGCTTCTACCCAAATTCATGTAAGTAATCCCAATTAAGCAAATTGGTCCAAAGTAAAATGAGGAGGACTAGTCAGAGGCAGGGGGGAGGCGGGGAGGTTAGCAGGAATGGAAGCAGAAAAAAAGTATTGGAGAGTAAATATCATAAAAATACATTACATACATACATGAATAAAGTTGTCAAAATGTTTTTAATGTAAAAAATTAATTAAATAAGAGACATAAACTCAAAGTATAATTATAGAGTAATTAATATACACAGAGCCTGTGGGTGGTTCTGATGAACATAAGTCAGCATACTTTAGAGATACCATCATGTATATGTTTGTTATTTAGGTAGGAAGATGAAAGCAGGCTATGTGTCTACCAACAGGTAAATAAATAAAGCAAATACCATATATGTATGCATTTGAGTTTTCTCCATCCACAAACAATGAAATCATAGCATTTCAGGAAAATGAATAAAAATGGAGATTATCATGTCAGACAAATATACAAGTAGAGAGATAATTCTTAAATTTTCTCTCATATGTGAAATCTTATTAAGCATATATATGTTGATTTAGTTTATTGTTTCTGTATATGACCAGAATGCTCTTGGGACAATGCATGACTATTAAGTGGAGAAATAGGGACAAGAGAGGGTGACAACATATGCATATAACAATGTAATAATGAAACACATTCTCTTGAATAACATGCATTTTACTTAAAAACTAAAGAAAGAACAGTCACTTTATTAAAATACTACAAAATCATTTTATGCTTTAAGGTAGTTTACTTCTTTGTGTTGGGCCACAAATAACTAACATTTTCAGGATTTGACATATTCCTAGAAGTAAAAATCATTCTTCTTACTCTGAATTTGTGAATGGTGTAAATGAATGAAAATTTATTATTGATAATACTTCATTTTCTATTGTCATCAATGAAGAAAAACATATAAGGAAAATTGTGCATTTATAGAATACATAGACAAATAATTGTTTGCCCTTGATAAAAATCATTTACTTGACAGCTTTTTATCTTAAAGACGTCTCATAACAGGTAAATATTTTCAAAATAAAGAATGGAAGGGAAATGATGTATTGAAAAAAATACTCATTATAAATGAGTAAGTATAGGCATTCTAATGTAGATGGGGAATGCTCACATGTAGAACTATTGGTAACAAGGATGGATGAGAGCTGAAGACATAATTTTGCCCATGGCAGAGCACTCTGGTTATCCAATACCAGATGGTCAGCTCTTAAAATATATACATGTAATCAATGTTATATAGACTGTGTAGGTTGTATTTACATATTTACATATTGCATATTGCATACACACACACTCACACACACAAACTAGGGACAGCTTACAGTTCAGATGTTAGTTTGTTGTCATCATAGCATCCCCATAACACTTGAGCATGGCAGCAGGAAAGTAGACAGAGTGTTAGAAAAGAGCTGAGAGTTCTACATCTAAATCAGCAGGCAGCAGGAAGAGAAAATGACTCTGGGCCTGGCTTGAGCATCTGAATCTCAAAATCCACCCCCATTGACACACTTTCTCCAACAAGGCCACACTTCCTCCAACAAGGTCACTGCTCCTAACTGAGGTTTCCTCTTCTCAAATTGACAAAAAGCTATCCAGTAGAGCATCTATTGATGAGTTGCTCTCCCAGTACCCTTTTGAGTACTTATCTGCATTGTACCAATGTGCAAACTGAGGGGAAAATCAGGTCTTTTCCTGGGTCATATATGATGTTCTCTCTTAGTTGAAATATTGAAAAATAACTGTGCTCCCTGGGCCATTCTTTCCATGACCATCTTATGCTGAGCAAAGGTAGAAGCATCCTCCTGCCAGATTCATCACAGACATTTCACAATAATAAAAATATGAAAAAGTAAATCAATTTCAGCTAGTACATCTCAAAATTCACACATGTCAAAAGTGTACAGAGGCATTGTGGGGTAATGGGCTATGCACAGAGAGTCTGGTCTCCAGTCAAACTGACGTTGTGAACCCCGGTGAAACCCAATAGTGATAATTCACCTACATGGGATGGTAGGCAGTCCCTCATGTCTCCTGGACTCCAGACTCATGTCGAAGTTACCATTCCCCGCATCCCCCCTCCCCCAGGAGAAGACGTGGCTAGTAGACATGTAGACAATGTCCCAAGCTTCTGACCTTCAGGCTAGACTCCTCTCAGTTATCTAGCAATAACAAGATAACAGCCCAAAAGAGAAGCTGCTTGGCCCACCTTGCTCTCTCCTTGTTCTCTCTTACTCTATCTCTCTCTCTCCTTGCTCTCTTAAGCTCTTACTTTCTTTTTTTTTAAATTAGGAATTTTCCTCGTTTACATTTTCAATGCTATCCCAAAGGTCCCCCATACCCACCCCTCCAATCCTCTACCCACCCACTCCCCCTTTTTGGCCCTGGCATTCCTCAGTACTGGGGCATATAAAGTTTGCAAGTCCAATGGGCCTCTCTTTGCAGTGATGGCCGACTAGGCCATCTTTTGATACATATGCAGCTAAAGACAAGAGCTCCCGGGTACTGGTTAGTTCATATTGTTGTTCCACCTATAGGGTTGCAGTTCCCTTTAGCTCCTTGGGTAATTTCTCTAGCTCCTCCATTGGGGGCCGTGTGACCCATCCAATAGCTGACTGTGATCATCCACTTCTGTGTTTGCTAGGCCCCGGTATAGTCTCACAAGAGAGAGCTATATCTGGGTCCTTTCAGCAAAATCTTGCTAGTGTATGCAATGGTGTCAGCATTTGGAAGCTGATTATGGGATGGATCCCTGCATATGGCAATCACTAGATGGTCCATCCTTTCGTCACAGCTCCAAATTTTGTCTCTGTAACTCCTTCCATGGGTGTTTTGTTCCCATTTCAAAGAAAGGGTAAAGTATCCACACTTTGGTCTTCATTCTTCTTGAATTTCATGCATTTGGCAAGTTGTATCTTATATCTTGGGTATCCAAAGTTTCTGGGCTAATATCCACTTATCAGTGAGTACATATTGTGCGAGTTCCTTTGTGATTGAGTTACTTCACTCAGGATGATACCCTCCAGGTCCATCCATTTGCCTAGGAATTTCATAAATTCATTTTTTTAATAGTATTCCATTGTGTAAATGTACCACATTTTCTGTATCCATTCCTCTGTTGAGGGGCATCTGGGTACTGTCCAGCTTCTGGCTATTATAAATAAGGCTGCTATGAACATAGTGGAGCATGTGTCCTTCTTACCGGTTGGGTCTGGATATATACCCAGGAGAGGTATTGCGGGATCCTCCGGTAGTACTACGTCCAATTTTCTGAGGAACCGCCAGACTGATTTCCAGAGTGGTTGTACAATCTTGCAATCCCACCAACAATGGAGGAGTGTTCCCCTTTCTCCACATCCTCGCCAGCATTTGCTATCACCTGAGTTTTTGATCTTAGCCATTCTGACTGGAGTGAAGTGGAATCTCAGTGTTGTTTTGATTTGCATTTCCCTGATGATTAAGGATGTTGAACATTTTTTCAGGTGCTTCTCAGCCATTCAGTATTCCTCAGGTGAGAATTCTTTGTTCAGCTCTGAACCCCATTTTTAATGGGGTTATTTGATTTTCTGGAGTCCACCTTCTTGAGTTCTTTATATATATTGGATATTAGTCCCCTATCTGATTTGGGATAGGTAAAGATCCTTTCCCAATCTGTTGGTGGCCTTTTTGTCTTATTGACGGTGTCTTTTGCTTTGCAGAAGCTTTGCAATTTTATGAGGTCCCATTTATCGATTCTTGATCTTACAGCACAAGCCATTGCTGTTCTATTCAGGAATTTTTCCTCTGTACCCATATCTTCGAGGCTTTTCCCTACTTTCTCCTCTATAAGTTTCAGTGTCTCTGGTTTTATGTGGAGTTCCTTAATCCACTTAGATTTGACCTTAGTACAAGGAGATAGAAATGGATCAATTCGCATTCTTCTACATGATAACTGCCAGTTGTGCCAGCACCATTTGTTGAAAATGCTGTCTTTTTTCCACTGGATGATTTTAGACTTCCTTACTCTCTCCCCCTTACTCTTACTCTCTAGCCATTCTTCTCTCTCCCTTTCCCCCTTCTTTCCTCTTTGCCTTGGCTGGTCTCTCTCTCTCTGTCTCTCTGTCTCTCTGTCTCTCTGTCTCTCTGTCTCTGTCTCTGTCTCTCTCTCTCTCTCTCTCTCTCTCTCTCTCTCTCTCTCTCTCTCTCTTTCTCTCTCTTTCTACCTTCTCTCTTACCTCCTGCTTTTCTACAATAAAGCTCTAAAACCATAGACTGTCTCCTTTCATCAGGCCCGCTGGGCTTCGATGATTGGATAGGCTTTCTCCTAATGAGCCATGCCTAATCTCCCGTCAGAAGGCCTTCTTGTGATCTAGCCACGGACTGGACTAAGGACTCTAGACTGGACTAAGGACTCTTGCCTGCGTGGGAACCTTTCTCCCTCTGCCCTCTCTCCTGTAACTCCAGGGCTGAGTGTGTTCCCCCGGGCCCCTGATATCGGGGGCTGCCCCTTGTCCACACCCCAACAAGTGGGGTCCAGTGGCTTCACACAGCCAGATGCCCACCCGGGGCTGATTGGAAAGCATCCAGCAGTCCTCTCTCATCTGCCTGCCCAGAGCACAGGAACTCTGGACAGACATGGGCTCTCTCCCTCTACCCCCTTCCCATCCACCCTCATTCCCCACAAGGCATCTCCAATTTGAGCCCATCCTAGAGATTAAAATTTAGAGGTCAGGATACACATTTGTACAGTTTTCCAGACACTAATGTGCTTCAGACTTTACTGTGAATATAAGTACACTAAAAATAAGATATATTATTTAAGAACAACATACCTTAACTATCCATGCTTAAAATTTTGGCTTCCAGCTCATGTTCAAATTAATAAGAATATAAAAGAATACAAACCCTATGTTAGGATAAAATTCTTTATTACCCTGTACTGAGGGTTATTTATTTATTTATTTATTTATCTTATTTATAAGGAAAAGCATTCTGAGGTCAAAATACAGTAAGAGGGATTTTTGTTAGAAGTTTGTAAAAATTTTCAAGACTACTTTCTTGTAACTTGAGTATGTACGGGTAGTGAGCGGAGAGAAATTTGTCAATTTCAGAAATAAGATCTTAAACCTAATATGTAGGCTGTTGTACAATCCATTGGCTTAAAAACATTTATTCTTTAATTTAACTTTTGCTTAATCACAGTATTATTTCCTTTCTAACCTTTGTAGCTCCTACATCAAATTCTCATCCACCAGTGCGAGTAGTGAAATATAAAGGAGAAGGTTGGCAGATATTTATAGAAAGTAGGAGGCTAGCATTTTAATATTGTCATATTTATTCAAATATTTTTGTTTCTATACTGGTTTTGTTCAAATATTCCCCTAAGGTATTAAGTTAGCAATGAACCAGTTAAAAGAAAAAAATAATGTTTTAAACTGCCTTACTCTACGCTGGCCTAAATAATTTTTTTTCCTGTTTGGAAAAAGACATTTTAATATGTCACATTTCAGTTCCAGCTCAATAAACAACCATTTATTTACAATTTTAAAGCAATCTTCAGCCTAGTCAGGTAAGAATTATTTCAAAAGAATAAAAACATTTTCATTTCCCGTCACTGCCAAAGAAGAAAAGAACATGAGTTATGAGTCTTGCTATGTTGTCTTAAGTTGATTACTATGGGATGATTAAAAAACTAGCTGTGCTGTCAGTGCAGAGGACAACATTATAAGTGTAATAACAGCTTAGGGATACAATCCATCAATGCCGCACTTGGAAGAAGAAAAAAAAGTTGATCTATTTCTTTGGTCATCATTTTCAGCATATTAGATGACAAATAATTGTACATTCATCAATAACAATAGATTAAAGTTGAAATGATTTATTGCTATTACACTGCTGTTATGATGGAGCACTGGGTCGGTCAAGCATCAGCAGGGTCTGTATTTAATTTTCACGGGTCTCTTAGCAGAAATAATAGACAGAAAGTAAACCACCTGAAACAAGGTAGATCAAAGTTGTTGACAAGTGATTTGTAGGTTGGTTCTTCATGAGTGGTGGAAGAGAGGCAATGGGACCTCTTCGATGAGCTTGGTGAACCACTAAATCAAGTAGACCTTGCTCATGCACAGGCTGACACCTTGCCCAGCAGTACATAGAAGTATCAAAGCTATGCAATATGACATTAGTTTAATATTACCTGGAATATTAACAGAATGGAAGACATGGTCCTGAGACCAAATCAGACAATTGCAGCTGTAGGTAATTGCTGCCTAGGCTAACAGGTCTTTGCCTTTTAGCATGGAAGTAATTGCTCCTATACCCACCAACTGTCAGAAGATTGGTAAAATTTATGGGGAAATATGTAATATAATCATTTTAATATATTTTACGGTCTTCTGCTGTAGCAAGTTATGAACCATTTCTATTTCATCAGATTGAAACTTTCAATGTCAGCTCATTAAAATATAAGTGTTCAATTGTCCAGTTTCCCTCCAAGTAAGGTCTATGGATTTTTGTCTTTGAGAATTACCTGCTATTTTTTTTTCAGAAACATATGCTATGAAACCCCATTTGAATATACAGTGAAAATCCTGGGATAAAGGCTAAATAACTTTGCAAATCTGTAAAGCTTTCTTAATAGCCTTGTTAGAATACAAACTTTAAGAATGAATGCATCATGTCCATATTTCAAGGAACAAAAATAATTGTACTGTCAACAGCTTGAAAGACAGACTGTTCTTGGGACTTAGCATCCTCTAGATGAGTACTTATAGTTCCTGTGAATTCGCCTATCCAAGTATTCTCATTGTGCCTTAATTTGACCTGATGAGGCATTTGTTTTCCTTATTATGAAACAACTTACTTTTCTCAGGTTTATAACTATGGTAAAGTTGTGGTTTACTGTAGGTGTACTTTGTTAGTCTATAAAATAATCTTCTTGTGTGACACTTCATCAAAATGTATTCTTTTTTCTTGACCTACCTTATATTTCCTGATCTCTAAGGTTTTTAAGATTCATTATTCATGTTTCACTTTAACACAGTAATAAGTATACAATTTATAATAACTGTAAAGCAGACAAATAGTATTATTCTCTAAGGAAAATGCTTGGTGATATTGAATTTTAAAAGTAAAATATTCATTTAAATAAAATTGCTTATTACTCTGCATGCATATCAGTTTTTTTTTAAATTCAAGCATATACAATATACTCCTTTAAAAGATAAGATAAATTTTATCATTCTAAAAACTTACCCTGTACGGAATGGTAACTAACCCAGAAATAGTTGCTTCTAAAGGTATTTTTTTCATTTGAATGAAACGTACGTACAGGAACTTGGACTTGGCCAAGCTAAAAGAAGTCTCTAAATCATGTCACTGTATATTTAATTCCAGAGGAATGAGTGTTTCAGAGCTAAGGAAAACAGAATGATGAGCAGTACTATTTGATTTACTACCTCTGAAAGAGAATTGAGATTGTAGTGTCACCAAAACTGCCTGCTGCAAACTTCTATCTTACAGACAGCTATGGTAGTTGGAGATAGTTATCTAGATATGTTGAAAATTTGCCTCAGAAATTAACGCAGAAATAGGCAGGATCATTTACCAGGCAAACTAAGAAAGAAAAGGAAGAAAAGCTAAACTCATTAATGTGTTGCTCTTGGTAACTGGCACCCTGTTTTGCTAAGAATCCATTAGCATTACAGAGACCACAGCTCAGGAAGGTTGCCATATGGGATAAAGGATGGACCATCTAGAGACTGCCATACCCTGGAATCCACCCCATAATCAGCCTCCAAACACTGACACCATTGCATATACTAGCAAGATTTTGCTGAAAGGACCCTGATATAGCTGTCTCTTGTGAGACTATGCAGGGGCCTAGCAAACACAGAAGTGGATGCTCACAGTCAGCTATTGGATGGATCACAGGGCCCCCAATGGAGGAGCCAGAGAAAATACCCAAGGAGCTAAAGGGATCTGCAACCCTATAGGTGGAACAACATTATGAACAAACAAGTACCCCCCGGGAGCTCGTGTCTCTAGCTGCATATGTATCAGAAGATGGCCTAGTCGGCTATCAGTGGAAAGAGAGTCCCCTTCTTCTTGCAAACTTTATATGCCTCAGTACAGGGGAACGCCAGGACCAAGAAGTGGGAGTGGGTGGGTAGGAAGTAAGGGGGGAGGGTATGGGGGACTTTTGGGATAACATTGGAAATATAAATGAAGAAAATACCTAATTTAAAAAAATTAAAAAAAAAAGAGTTAAGGAGAAACCCTCACACCATTATATCATGTATGGTGATGATTTCTTTAGCGCTGTCTTGGGACTTTTAATGCTTTGACACTTCCTGGTCAAACAGGCTCCTTATTAACCAACACTTATGGTGAAAACGTGGCAAATACTGGTACTTTCCACTGAAGAATAAGATGACGTTGGTTTGGGCCAAATTATATAGGCTATGTGCTAACAATGTTTATGTCTAAAGATTCTTGTTTTTCACAGTTTCAAGCCTGAGATGAGTCCCAGCACTGGAAGGGAGAAGTGAAAACAGATTCCCACCTATATCCACGAAGCTATTTGCAACTGATATCCACTGGTAAAGGTAAAATCCACTTTCTCTCCGTCATCCACATTCCCACATTCCAGGGTAGGCCAACAGAAAATGGATTCTACATTTTTTTTTCTTGTGTGAGTATGGAGGAGGGCGGGGTGCTTTTTGTTTTATATTGCTTGTTTGAACATTTTTACCTCACTGATATAAATTTTTTTGGTTTTTGATTTGTTTGTTCATTTTGAGTATTGTTTATGGATATGCTCGTGTGTGTGTGTGTGTGTGTGTGTGTGTGTGTGTGTGTACAGACACACTCATGTATATGTGCATTAGAGAGAGAAAGAGGAACAGAGATTAAGAAGATTTTTATAATTTATACCATCATCTCTGTGGAGAACAGTGCACTCACAATGCCAATGATATTAATTATGTCCTTCATTTTAAAGAGGAAATGAGAAGTGCTTAATGACCAATCTCAAGTTTATTAGGAACTAAGTTCCATTGGAGTTGAGAGGCAGCTGTGTGGGAGAATGTCAGAGGCATGGTCCAGTGTGTTCTTGGAGTACCACCCACAGAAATTAAAATAATTATAAAACAATTAACACATGTAGATTTAACCAACTCGATGGCTAACTGGTTGAATTCAGCTTTAGAAAAAAATTTCACATCTGTCAATATTTATCACTAGTAAAGCAATACGTATAGTGAATAAAACGTTTTAATTTTCTGTCCAGGCAAATATAAGTGTATCACATTCAATTTTCCTCCCTTTCGTAATCTGAATAATTTCCCACCTTGCTCATGATGAATGTCTTGCCAGTTCCTACTCAATTCTTCCACTTTACATGACCTAATTAAAGAAAACATTCCATGATTGCCTATTTTTTCTCATGCATGACAACCTATTATTTTTTTCTACCACCTGATTAGGGCTTTATTATCTTTGGATTTAGATTGATTTGCTGAGCACTTTAATAAAACACTACTTAGTTTGATTTAAAGGGCTACAGGTTTCTTTCATTCATATAATTATTCCTATAACCATCTTACACTCAAAGACCTCGGCAGTCTCTCCAAAAAAACATCAGTTTTCAATTGCTACTGAATAATGTTATAAAAAAAAAATCACAGGTGAAATTCCTGTTGAATCTGGCAATGAGGTTATGTGGCAAATCACAGAATGATATTTTCCAATATAATTTGTCAAGAGTGATGAATCTATTTCATCATATCTGTCAGAAATGGATACTATATATTAAAATGACTATAAACTTTTCTCAAGATAAACCATAAGTTTTATATGATTAAATAATAATAAGTTTATGATGACAAATTGCATTTTCTATTTTATCTACAACCCAAGCTAGAATTAGATAGTTAGGGCTCAAATAGATAATGACGCACTTTGAATTTATAGCTGGTGAATTTTTATTAAATAAATAAGATAGCTAATACTTATAAGACTGTCTTTTATTCGGGACCTTGCACCTTAAGCAGTTTAAGCTTTCTTGTTAAAATAAAGTGACATAGAAATAGAAACAGGGTTTGCTTATTAATTGAATAAAGTGCAAGAAAAGTTCTGGAAGCTCTTTAAATATTGACTGGAGAACAAACTGCCCCATGGAGCCTGAGAAGTCACAGATGGAAAGAGAATCCTGTCCTAAGACAGAAGGATAAATCCCACTCTGGAACAGTGAACAACAAATATTGTTTGTTGGTAGTGTGGAAAATGTATCCCCGTGTGTGCCACTGGAGTTCAGGGATTAATGACATATTGACAGAAGATTCAGTTACATATAATCTAATAAAAGATGCAATCCATTGTTTATTTATTAATAAGTGCATGCTATGTTCAAGCTTTATAACAAATATTTTCAGGATTTTAAAGACTCTTTGGTGGGCTTATATCATAGTGGTGTAACTGAGCTTATTAGTCTGTCGGAATTTAAAGAGACCAGAAGTAGAATATTCCCCGTTGGTATTCAGATACCTCACAAATCCTAAATATCCTACTTCTTTAGAATATGTTATTAGGGAAATAAAAAACAACAGATGGAAACATCTATACAGTTCAATTTCTATAACTCATTCAAACAAATATCCCATAAACCAATCACATATATTCTGTATCCAACTTCCCCACAGGAAGACAGAGTCAACTAACCTGGATCTTCTAGAAGTTCTCAGAGACTGAGCCACCATGCAGGGGTTGAACAGAGGCCCAGGCAAATATGTAGCAGACATGCCTCTCAGTCTCCATGTGGGTCGCCCAACAGCTGAAGCAGAGGCTCTTCCCTAAGGTTGTAACCTCACTGTGGTATATCCATTCCACAATAGTGCTGTGTCATCTAGCCTCAGTGGGAAAGGATATACATAATCCTGCAGAGACTTGATGCACAAGGTGTGTGTTGGGAGTAGGGTCCAGCGGCACCCTCTGAAGGAAAAGGAAACAGGGATGGAGGGAGAGTCAGTATGAGGGGGAGCCCAGGTGGGGAGGCTGTGTTTGGGATAAATAAATAAGTAGTTTAAAAAATAATTAGGCATTTCTTATGATAGCCAACATGATCCAGGTAGCCCAGAGTAATTTGTTGTCATGTGATTATAGGTATGTGTTTCTTTGTAACGATCTACCTGTGTCTCCTAGTTTCTCTTCCACCAGATGATGCATACTCCATATGCTATTACTAAGGTGTTCATTCTCCTTCCACCGCCCTCTCTCTTCAACTCTTTCCTTCCTCCCACCATCCCTCTTTCTCCTGCTCTTTCTTCACCTCCCTCTTTTGACCTACACAGGCTCATTTTTAACAGTGTACAAAAATATTGGGTTTGCCAGTTTTAAAAGTTCTAAATTTTATATTATAAATCTGATACAGAACGCGGTTAATTAATTGCCCATATGCAGAGCCTCAATTTCCTTTTTGTTATTTAATATTCATCAGTTTGTTTCTTTGCTTATCACTATATAGAAATAATTCACAACGCATTCATAAAAAATTTTATATCAAAACTAAAGAAATATTTATTTACCTTCCAATGAGTCTTAAACATGATTTAAACTTTTCACTGTTGTATTAGTTCTACCTCTTTATAGACAGCAATTCACATGGTCTATTTGTCATTTTCTCACAAAGTTTAAATACAGGAAACTGTGAGAACTTGCTTTCTTTTTTTTTTTTTTCTTCTTTATCTACATCTTCACTCCTTGTGGTTTGATCTATTTCTATAGTATGATTATACCTTTAGAATGTGCAAAATTTAAATTCAAGACAAAATTAGGACCTCAGAATTCTCCTATGAGATTTAATCTTATTTACCAACCTTTATTTGCTATCACATTTGATTCTTACTAGGGTACAGAACAAACATTTTCATCCTGACTCTTTTCTTGAAATTTAATCTTTTTTGTTCCTCTAAATACATAGCATGGTTATTTCATATTTCTGACTAATATCTTCTAAATTATCCTTCCCCCTCCTCTTAGTATTCTGGATCAAAATGTGGATGGCCTTAAACTTCCATATCAAATTCAGTTGTTTTTATTTCCTGCACCACTATTTTAGTCCATTTCGGAGAAGAAAGTGTAGTCTAGATCAACACACATTTTGTGTCATATAGATATGCTAACTCTCTACTGGAATCATAATCATCAAGACAGGTCTTGAGGGTTATATCTGCAGGCCTGGCTTCACAGTGATGACAAAACCCAGTCTTCTATGAGGCTAGGTAGATGTCAGCAAAGCTGCAGTGCTTGCTATATGATTGCAATCTTCTTTCACTGAGTCTAGATTTTAATTTGCATAGTCTAGAACACATTTTCTCAAAGTGTGTTATATATTTTCTTATCCAAAGGTTTAGAGTTAAGTTGTAATATAACAGTTCTATATTGACAATAAGGTATTGACATGGAAATTCCAAATATGTTCTAACAAATATCAATATGTTTCTCTCTAAAACTTTAATAATGTATAGAGAGCTTTATGATAATTATGCTTAATCAGTTCAGAACATAAAGTTCATTTAATTATCAAACCACTTGGATTCCAGAGTTTCAAAGTTTTGCTGTATATTTACTTCCTTTTTTTTTTTTTTTGCTTTCTAAAGAGAGAGATTAAAAAAATTAAAACAAAGTTAAGTGGGAGGAGTTGGTGGAGGCAAAAGCATGATCAAAATACATCATACAAAAATTAATTTAATTTCCAATAATTAAAAAAAAATCTGCTGCCTGTAGTTTTGGTGATTGCTTCTCATGTCTTTACTCACAAATCTTTATTCATTGTCTTGGAATCTACACTCCCTTCTTGGTATCAATTAAGGTCATGGATGACCATATGAACTCTATTAATGTTTCCATGAGAAAGTAAAAATAGAAATTATTCTATTTTCAAACTATTATTCTGTGCTTCTTTTATTTTAGATATGCTAAAGCAACATATGCAGTCATTGAGTACTTGCTTTCTTTTTATACAAGCTAATATTTTTATGGTAAGTATGGTATATAATTCAGCATAATATCTATATTTATATTTTATAAAAGAATCAAATAACAGTATTTAGTGACATTAGCGCCTTTATACACTAGCCTGAGACAGAATGCAACTGCATATACTAGTAATATTTTTAATAGATTATATGTTTGGCTTTCTTAAGTTGACAAAATACATGTGCATGAGTTTGGATTCTAGAGAATATCAAGGAAGAAAAGAAGAGAGGAATCAGGAGAAAGAGAAAAGTGGGGAAATAAGATATTGAAACAGAGACAAAGAATTAGAGAGAAAGGGAGAGAGGGCAATGGATACTTTTTAAAGTAAGAATTCTGAAATGTTTTTTGAAAGGTCTCATGTTGATACATTTGATGTAATGAGACTCATCACAGAAATGAATTCAACTCTTGAGCTAGAGAGGTGGTTCTTACTTCTTTTCCATAGAGCAAAGTTGTGTGTAGTTCACTGTGGACTGGCATGCAAGTTCCATTGGTACCCTCTTCTGCTTTATACCCACAGCACAAACATGCACAGGAACAAATGCACAAATACACAGGAGTCTAAGAAAATTTAAAGTAGTAAATACAGTTCTTCTATAGGAAAATCTATTGTGATAGAGAGTCACATTGAATAGAAATTTTGGTAATATTTTAGGACAATTATTCCTGTTTCCTTTGAGGAAGTAGCTAAAGATCAGTGACATTAGAAACATCTGCAGCCTGGCAAGGTGCTGCATGCTTGAAATCCCAGTACTTAGGAAGCTAAGACCAGAGAATCATGTGTGTAAATTCAGTATAAGCTATGCAGTGAGTTCCAGATCAGCTTATTTGTCTGTAGGGAGACCCTGTTTCCAAAGGAGCATTGCTTTGAGAGACCACATAATCATGTCATCTCTGTGAGAGTTCCTTGATTTTTTTTCATTTAAAACTAATTAAATAAATGTTAATACAATTCATTGACTCTTTATGAATCATTATTCTTAAAATATGAACTATTTGTTGAAAGTCAGAGTTTGATCACTTTCATACCCTATAAGTTAAAAAGCATAACAATTAACTTTTCTACCACTAATGTTATAATTATTATAAAGAAAAGATGGAAACTGAGTGTCAAATAAGATTATAACACCAATCATAACCAGATTTTGTTTGTTTTGGCTATTGTGATCAGACTATAATGTAAGAAACTGGCTTTATTTTAAAAAATAATTTATTTGCTACTACTGATGTCTGACAAAACTCAAACCTAGTAAAATAGTGTTAGAGAAATATTTTGGCATTTAAATTAAAAGAATTTAATAGTTAGAAGGTTGTTTTTTGAACACCCTTAAGTTATCCAGTACAGCAAAATTTCACATTCTTATTTTTACTTACATGCTCTTTAAAATGTTAAATGTGTTAGCAAGAAGAAGAATACTCAGCCATTTACAGGGGAATCTTAGGATTGTTGTAGACTACATAGAAAGGTTTTACTGTTCATTGCCACACCTTTGGTGTGGTTAATTTATTTAAGCATTTCAGTCTGAAATTTATAATTTCACATTCTTTTAACTTGATCACAGTGTCTGAAAATGGAGAGAATACTGTTACTAATAATATTGTAATTCTTATTTCATTAAGTATGTCTATGAGAAATAAACAACTTCAGGCATCTTAGCACTGTAGAGTACAGTAACACTCCTATTTCACTCTTATTTCGAACAAGTCATTCCGCAGTGTCTTTTTGACAAATGTCAAGAAATGGTGCTGTTTTGTTCTACCTTTCCATTTTAAACGTAATATTTGGAAGTGTATACAATTCTGTTAAAAAATAAATTTCTAAAGAAGCACTGTGGGCTGATTTCAATGTAGTTTGTGTGATCTGCTGATCTGTGAATTTATATGGCTATGGCAAGTTTAGTATAGTCATCAAAGAGAATGAGGACTCTGACATATGGGGAATACATCAGTTTTGTTCTAAATACCTCTATGTACAGCCTCAATACCTGAGATCACTCAGATGTGAAATACCCACATTTAAGTAAAACATGATACAGTTTTTTTAAAAAATAAAACTATAAAACAAGGTCACCTAAATTCAAAACATTACTTTGTAAAATCCATAACACCAAAAATATTTTTTCTACACTTGCAGACATTAGAATACGGGTCTCTGTCGGTGTAGCCATTGAAAGTGACATGCCCTAGTATTATTTTGATGAATTACATGATTATAGTTAAAGGAACAATTTCATCATGCTTGGATTAATAATGGTACTGTGATTTGCCAAGTCTCTTGCAGCATTCTTGAGCTCTTCACTTCAAAAGACAGGCTTCTCCAAGCCATCCATTGTGTGAAAAAATTCAGACTTCTCTACGGCTTTGAAAGCAGAAGGGCCCATAGAAACCTGTCAGCTATAGAAAGTAATGCATTCACAGATGCTCTGAACATCTTAGCATGACAGCCTCACTTCTCATGACTCATTTTAATTTCCTGTATAACTAATGGAAAAGAGTAAAGAGGTATTTTTGAACGTTTTGTTGTTTATCAAATTTAATTGAAAATACCATACACTGTGCAGTGCTACTGGGACACAGAAATTCTGTGTGTATGGTGTTATTTTACATCTAGATTTAAGTGGATTAGGAAGGATAATATATAATCAATGCAACATTCATTTGGGTATCAATCAAGGAAAACACACACAGCGCTGAGTATTACATAATTTCAGTTATAAAGAGTACAAATTGTGAATTGATTTAATATATTCATAACTAAGTACTCTCCTTTAATGTAGCTTGCAATTTGTTTCGCAAAATTATTCCATTCATTTTCACTAAAATTGTACGTGCCTAGATACATTTTATTCAGTGATACATATAAAGACCGTCTTTAAAAAGATTTATACTTACATTCACATTGTGCATCAGAAATTGTCAAATTGAACTGTTTATTTTCTATTTCACAAAGATATTTGATCATTAAACTAAATTATAAAGAGTATTCTGCCTTATTGAAACAACTTGAAAACATTATAATAGAGATTGCTGTAATGTAGATACACAAAGAACATTCAAAACTAATATATACTAATAGCTTTGTGCTTTTTGCACATTTAACTTGATGAATATTATGATATATATGTTATATTTTATTTCTGGAAGTACAACTAGCAAAATATTATGTATTTTCATTTTGCTTTTTCTTTTCTTTGTTTGGCTAATCTGGCTATGAGTCAATCAGATGTGTCCAACTTTGACTGCCACACATTCTACCACAGTTATACTGTTGGAGTATTGCCTCTTAAATAGAAATAAAATATTTTGAAGTTAAGGGGGGGGAAATGCAGTATATCTTTTCAAATATCAATTTATAATCAACTGAAAAGCTATGTACTTGAAATTTGTTCTAATTCATACATGTATATATCAAACTTTGTTTACTTATTTAATTCTGGTCATTTCCTTTTATTTAAATGATTGTTTATATGAAAATGCATGTTATTTAATTAATAATGTATATATACATATATATACACATTATCAATTAAATTTCACTTTTCTTTTCATATTAACTTTTCATGCAATTTATAAGCTCCATAGTAAACCACACATAAGGTCAATAAGCCACTGAATGTATGTGTATTGCCTCTAGGACGCATTAGCACTCATATTGCTAACCATGTAGTATATTCATTTTGAACAAAATATATGACAATATATTAATGCTTCACAGATCTTTCACAAATTTAGAGGTTCTCAGTTGTTGGCAAAGTTAGTTTTTTTGAGAAAATTGGTATTTGTTAGCATAATTACTATTTTTTTTACTCTATCACTAAAAACCAAATACTTGTCATCATTTAAGTCAAATTACATTCCACTAAAAAATTTAACTCTCCTCTGTTATCTTTTTTTGTGTCTCCCGCTTAGGTCAACTGCTTGTAAAGCATTATCATGTATTGTTTAATGATGGACATAAAGGAGGAGAAATGCCTACATGTCAGAGAATTGAAAATTTGAATAGTTTGAAGCTCAAGATCCAGGAAGAGAAGTTGGAAGTCCCAAGAGCTGTGTTGCTTTCCCCCCAGGGAACTCTACAGATACCCAAGAGGATGGTTGAAAATATTGACCTGTTCTGAATCCCTTTCATTGTTGCAGCCACAATTTGGTGTTGGAACCTCACAAGGATAGTGCATGTTCTCCTACTTTTGACTATGGCTACAAAAAGAAAAATGATAGATTGAAGACAAATCAGGATGAAGCAGGTGTCTGCTCAATTTTTAGTCATTAGAATGACCCAGAAAATATTTGCTGCTCAAATTAGAGTATATTTTTCAGAACATTAGTTTTCACCAGATACTAAGCATGTCAAAAAAGGGAAAAGATCTGAGATGCCAAATTTTACCTACAAATAAGTCAGACGCAGAGCAAGAACTTCCTATAAAAGAAAACAAAGAGACAAACAGATATGGATGATGGCTAGAGAGAGTTGAAGGATAGTTATATGACTTTCTGAATTCAGAAATATCAAAATATATTTAAAATAATATAACATGTTAGAGAATTTTAAAAATGAATTAGGAAACATCTTGTAAATAATAATAAAGCACAAAAATATTCAGAGCTTTAAAGGAGTGAAAATTCAGGAACAAATAAGTACAGCAGATTGAAGTGAGTACAAAGAGTTAGAAAAAGTTAAGGAATATTAGCAGTTAATATCAAAGGAACCATGGTGGAATAAAATGACTAGCAGTATAGAATAGGAAGCATCACAATGACAGGGCCTCCATATTTTTACTGCAACACACACAGTTATGAAACTTGATCATTTCCACAATATCTCAATATATAATCCAAAGCTAACAAACCAAAGTACAATCTCAACAGTGACTCAAACCACAGTGGCTCACAGGACCAGTGAGAGGATCCTACTGATCATGCAGTAGAAATCGGGCAATAGAAATCACCTGTGCAGAGCTAACAAACCCATCATTAGAAACCTAAAAACAAAACAAAAACAAAAAACAAAACAAAAAATATCCCAAAAAACTAAACAAGAACAGAAATCAAGAATGAATCCATATCCATCACTTTTAGATTCAGTGAACATTTCTCCTCTGCAAGAGAACTGAAATAAAGATCGTTTCAGATGTAAACTAAATGTGAGAGAAAAGAATACCAAGCCAAATACGTGGCTTTCTTTATCAAGCACAATTCCATAGGTACAAACTGAAATAAAGAAATCCTGTAAGAATAAGGCTTGGAAGTAAAATAAAGTTGGGCAGCTTAGCTGAGGAGCATCATCCAACAATATTTATTTCTGGTGTATTCTTCACAACACTAGAGTCAGCTCTCATGGTTACAATATGCTTGGCCCAGGGAGCCAAGATGTGCCCTTGTTGGAGTAGGTATGTCACTATAGGTGTGGGCTTAAGACTCTAACCCTAGCTTCCTAGAAGTCAGTCTTCCACTAGCTGCCTCTAATGAAGATGTAGAATTCTCAGCACCTCCTGCACCATGCCTGCCTAGATGCTGTTCACTCCCACTTGATGATAATGGACTGAACATCTAAACCCAATTAAACTTTGTGCTTTATAAGACTTGCCTTGGTCATGGTGTCTGTTTACAGCAGTAAAACCCCCACTAAGACATCAGGCAAGGGTTTTTTTGGTGTTTCTGTTTTAAAATGAATTCTTCACACTTTAAAAGCTTTCACATCTAAACAAGATGAGGAGCATGGCTGTTCAAATCAATTTCTCCTGTATAACCCTGTTTCCAATTGTATAATGACCTTTCTTCCCTTATAAGGCTGAGCTTGAAGTATTGTTTATTGGATGGCCCTTTGAGTAAACCCATATTTCAGAACTTAAATGTTGCATCTTTTACAGGCTTATCTCAAACTGTGGTCATTTACTTTTTAAGTAAAAGTAGTTCATGTACTAAGTCATTTGCTTTTAAACTGATATCTTTTATTAAAAAAAAACATATATTTTGATCAGTTTTCCTTCACCCATCTCCTCCCAGATCTTTCCCACCTTGCCACCTCCCCAGCCTTCCAATTTCGCGTCTTCTTTCTCTCTCTTTAGAAAACAAACATGCAAATAAAAAATTCAAAGTATAATAGTGAAAAAGCACAAAAAAAAGACACTAACACATACACTCAAAAAGGAAATATACAGGAAAAATACCTATGAGATAAAAACACCCAAACAAAATAAAATGAAACTAAATATGTGTGTGTATGTCTGTGTGTATATATATATGCATTACATATATATATATATATATATATATATATATATATGTATGTATACACATAGTCTCATTATACACATGTATATATACCATTAGCTACATTTTGTGTTGGCCATCTACTTTGGCCATGAGGCCTACCATGAAGTGTGGTCAAAATAGCTAGTAAGACTCCATTGTTGAAAATGATTTTTTCTGCTTTTCAAGCAGTGATCAGTTGGAGATAGCTTGGTTAGGAATGAGAGATTGTGTCTGTTTTCCACTTTCAGCACTAAGACCCTGTATGGCTTGGACATGTGCAGATCATCTGCATGCTGCCACCAGCTCTGTGAGTTTATGTGTGCCTCACTCCTGGTGTATCTGGAAGACACCATTTTCTTGGTGGCATCATTTCCCTCTGACTCGTACAATCTCTCCACCTCCTCCTCTATAAAGCTCCCTGATCCCTGTGGGAAGATGTATGATGAAGACAGCAAATTGAGTACTCGGTGACCAAGGAAGGTCCCTTACTCTCTGTGTTAGTATCTGTATCAGTAGATCTCTCTGTATTAGTTTGCATCTGTTGTAAGAGGAAATTTCTCTGATGGTTGCTAAGCAAGACTTAGTGAGACTCAGCAGAGCATAGTGAGGGTAAATTTCTTGCTGTGTTTTTTTAGAACAATAGTATTTGCTTTTCCACCAGGCCCATAGCCTATCTATGAGCAGAGTCAGAAAAGGCTTTCATCTCATGGAAGAGGACTGAATTCCAATCAAATAGTGGCTGGCTATGCCACTATTGCAGCAGCACGTTAAAAAGACATGCCACAGCTGTGGATTGCAGGGTTTCTAGTGGGGTTGGTAGGTACCTTCCCCTCTAGTAACTTCCTGTGACACAGACACAGATGCTAGTTAATATGGGCGAAGGCTGTACTTAGGCACCAGCTAAGGACAATATCTTTTAAGTAGTACTTTAGTTTCTCTCTCTCTCTCTCTCTCTCTCTCTCTCTCTCTCTCTCTCTCTCTCTCTCTCTCTCTGTGTGTGTTTGTTTATGTGAGTGTGTGTGTGTGTGTGTGTGTGTGTGGTATTTTTGTGGGGCTAGAATTTACTAAAATCTTTTACATATTGTCATAATTGTTTTCAGTTTTTATGCATAACCGTTGAATTGTGTCTGTAAAATAGCCTTCTCCAGTCATTCTCCACCCGTGCCTCTTACAGTCTTTATATCTCCCCTTCCAAAATGCTTCTTGAGACTTAGGAGAAAAGCATGTGATATGTATGTCCCATTCATAGATGAGCAGTCTATGTTCACCACACATTCACCAGTTGGTATTCTCCATGTTAATTGAAATCAGCTCTAAATATTAGATTCTCTGATGAGAGTTTTTTCTTCTATGGGCATAACAGTAAAACAAGAGTTACCCCAATACTATGCCCATTTATCAGAATGAGGGCAATGGGTTTTCCTCAAGGGCATGTGACATAGAACCACATATTCTTGGTCCTGTTAACAGTGCCAGAATGGGCTCCATTGCATGGAGTGGCCCTTGGTTCCAATCAGAAAGCACTTTGTTACTCTCATATAATTCATGCCACAGTTGTGCCAGGGGTCCTATCTTGACAAACACTCAGTGTTGTAGCATGTTTTATGGCTGAATGACTGACAATTGCTGTCTCCTCTGGTAATGTGGATATCATTTTGTAGCACTGTGAAAGATAGCAAGGAAGATATGAAGCTTCCAAATGTGTCCCAGTTTTATTTTTTCCACATTCTGTTTAAGTCCAGTGGATGGTGTATCCTCTGCAATAACGTCTTAGCATACATAAGTAGTGAAGGTTAAACAAGAGCATTGGCAACTGCTTGTAATGTTTGGAGATCTTATTGGCCACCAATTCCCAAAGAGGTAAGCAATTTCTGGTGTGTTTTGTTTTTTGATAGTATGTGGTATCTACTTCAGATATTATTCCCTTGTTATAGTTTGGCTTCACTAAAACTATATATACATACAGATATATGGGCATGCATAAAAGTAAGCTTTAGTTTCCAGAGGTAATTGTCATTTCAGAGGCCTATTGCTTTATAAGCTCACTCGAGTTCAACTCAGTTTTTCTGGCTCAAACTCTTCTCTAAATTGACAGATTAAATCTGGCTTCTCTCAGCTTCTCAGTGAATTGTTCTGCCTGCCCTCAACCTAACTCTGGCAATTAGTTCTAATCTTCTGGCTCCTTCTTACTCTCTGGCTTCAACTGCCTGTACTGACCTACATGGAACTGCATGACATCATGAATGAACTCAACTCCCCCTGCTCTGCACTCACTGCACTGACTCTCAACTGATTCAACTTCTCTGCACTTAAATCAACTGACTGACTGAACTGAGTGACTCCCTCTTCATGTTCTGCTTTTAGAAATCTTTTTTTCCCCAAGAGTTGGGCATATTCTGTTTCCGACTCTATCAAATCTTTCTCTGATTTATCACTTTGTCTGCTCCCCAATTAGATATCATCTTTTGGGATTAAAGGTATGTATTCAAGGGTTCTAGTCAGAGGGATTGAAGTTGTGTACCAAGGGCCTCTCTGCATTTCAACCAGATTCCACAGACTTAGAAGGTCTTGGGATGCGATCAGAGCCATTATGTTGCTGTTTAAAGTTCTTCTACAGACATAGAAGAGCAAGTATCTCTACCGTAAAAAATAGTGTTCTTTCGTTATATGCCTAAGAGTAGCATAGCTGGGTCTTTCAAAATATTTGAGAAAACTCCACAATAATTCCCATAGGAAGGCTACAAGGCTGAACTCTAACACTGAATAAGTTTTATCATGTCCATGACAGTATCTTATGCCCTTTGAATTTTGATCTTAGTTCTTCTGCATGGAGTAGGATAAAATAGCACGATAGTTTCAATTTGAATTCCCCTGATAGCTAAAGTTGCTAAATATTTTTAAAAAGTTTCTCAGGTATTTGTGTTTATCTTTTAATAACTCCGTTTCTTTTCATGCCTTATTTTATATTTGGATTTTCCTGTTTAAAGGGTTTGCTCATGTGATTTTTGATGTTTTGCATATTCTAGATATGAACTCTTTGTCACATGTGTAGCTGATAAATAATTTCCCTGTTCTGCAGTCTCCCTCACAAATACTCATGTTTCTTGCTGTGCAGACTCTACTTTCACGTGGTCTCATTTGTCAGTTACTAGTCTTCATGCCTGTGCTACCTAGAGCCTGTTGAGAAAGTCCTTTTCTATAGGTATGGCTGCAGATATTTTGCTAATATCTCATCTGTCAGACTGAGGGCATCAGGTCTTATATTAATGATCTCGATCAATTTGAAGTTGACTTTTGTGAAGGGTCTGAGGTAAGAATCTAGTTTCATTGTTCTACATGTAATTATAGTTTGACTACAAACATTTGTGGTATTTTTACCTCATTTGTAAATTTTTGGCATCTTTAGCAAAATTCAAATGACTGTAGGAGTATGAACTTAAAGGTGTGTGCTTAACTCTAACCCACTGTTCAATAGGTCTGGATTTATGCAAGAATTATGTTTTATTACTATAATTCTGTAATATAAGTTAAAGTTAGAGATGGAATAATTTGTATTAGGTATTTTATTGTTCAATTTTTTTTCTGTCCTGGGATATGTATGTGTCCCAATGAAATTTGGAATTTTGATGGGGATTGAATTAAATACTTCAATTTCTTTTTGTAGCCATTTTCACAATATTTTACAGTATTCTCTTATTTTGAATAAGCCTTCCATTTTGAGTAGTGGTCTATTAAAGTTTAAGTTCCCAAGACCTCCCTGGGAACTGACATCCTACTAGGCAAAAGGGAGGCATTTACTGGGTAACTGACATCCTTGTTGACAAGTTAAGACATGATCATTAAACAATTCCCACCCTGGTAGACAAGTTAGAACAGAAGTATTGGACAAGGCAAGTCCCCTGACGCAGCTGAATACCTTAACCAACGAAAACAGCATAAATGTACAACAAAGACATATTCCTAAGGAAATCCCCATACCCCTAAATCCTGATTAATAAAATAACTTGGCATGGATGTTTGTGGGTTTGGGGCTTAAAAACCCTGTAGGATCTCAACTCAATATCATTGTTCAGTTCCTGAATCTGGACCATGGGCCAGGCTGACCAGTCCTGGGGTGTCTGCTCAGCAAACTATGCATGTCTGACTAAGATATGTGTTTGTGTGGTTTGTGAGGCAATTCCTGGATGGCAACAATTATCTTTATTAGGTTGAAATGTATGTTCAGTTTTCCTGAATTTCCAGGAACTTTATTATAAAGAGCCATTGAATTTTTCCAAAGGCCTTTTTACTTAATGAAAAGATATGTAGTTTCTGTTTTATAACATGAATTTTGTGGTGGATTCTACTTATTGACTTATGTATGTTCAATCATTTATGGATCTATTTATCCAGTAGGATAAAGTTGGTTTGATCATAATGCATAATACATTTATATTATTTTGAGTTTACAAGCATGATATTGAGAAATTTTACATCCTTGGTCATTAGAGATTGACTAATAATTGTTTTTCATGGATTTAGTGTATGGCTTTGATATCAGGCTAATACTTCATGATAAACATATTTAAATGTGTTCTTTTCTTTTTATGAAAAATGTTAATTCTTTGACGATCTGGTAGAATTCTTCATTAAAAACTCTAGAGCTTTTAAAATTACTGATTCTATCTCATTGGTTCTCATTATTGTTTATTTTCTTCTCATAATTTTGATATGTCATGTGTATGTAGAAATTTATCATCTTCTTTTTAGATTTCCTAGTATAATATAAAACATGTTTTCAAGGAATGTTTTTATTAGTTTTATTTTTTTATAGTCCAGTCATTACCCCTCTCCCAGTCTGTCTGCCTTCCCAGAGTTACTCATCCATTCTTCCTCCCCCATGTCTCCAAGAGGATGTCTCCTCCCCCACCCTCTACCAGGCCTTCCCACTCCCTGGGGCCTAAAGCCTCTTCAGGAACAGGCACATCTCTCACTGAGGCCAGACCAGGCAGTCCCCTGCTGTTTATGAGGGGTGTGGCTCAGATCAGCTCACTCATTCTGCTTTGTTGGTGGATCAGTGCCTGAGAGCTCTTAGGAGTCCTGGTTAATGGAGATTGCTAGTCTTCCTATTGGTAGCCCTCCTCCTCAGCTTCTTCTAACCTTGCCCTAATTCAACCACAGGGGTCTCTGACTTCAGTCCATTGGTTGACTGTAAGTGTCTACATCTGTCTCAGTCAACTGCTTGATTTTAGAGTATACAGATATCTGTGGAAAGTGTCATCCTTGGGCTAGTGTTCCTGAGTACTTTTAAAGAGTAGGATGAGGGACCCTAAGCAACCCTGCTTGATGGCCTCTGTATTTGTTGCTGCCTCCATGATCCTTTCTTGAATTCTTCCCTTGACTTCCCTCACTGAAGAACTACAAGCTGTATGATGAAAAATAAAAAGAGAAAAATAGAAGGAAAGAAAGAAAAAAAATCTTCCCTCTGTTAAGTTGACTTTAGTAATGATGTAAAATTACAGTTGAAAAGTAACTAAGAATTTTTTATTTTATTATTATTTATATCCAACTTTATACCCTTGTTTCCAAATAATATACAACATATTATTTTAAGCTTTATAAATACATTGAGACTTTCTTTGTGTCTTAATGCATTGTTCAATTTGAAGAAATTTTCTTGGCCTTCTAAGAAGAAATTTGATTGTCAAATGATTATGTGCAACATATGGTCATCTTAATTCATAGTTTCCCTATGGGGATTTTGTCTTCAAAACTTATATTTTGGTAATGTTTGGTAATTACAGTCAGCCACTATCACTGTGTTGTTCTCTATCTTTTTTTTTTT
The DNA here is from genome assembly GCF_000001635.26 of Mus musculus. Lineage (NCBI taxonomy): Eukaryota > Metazoa > Chordata > Mammalia > Rodentia > Muridae > Mus > Mus musculus. The sequence continues at coordinate 47,367,673 of NC_000068.7, read as the reverse complement.
TTAAGTCTGATAGTGTTTCTTTTAAGATGTTTGTTGTCTTTTGTTCCCCCTTCTGAGAAGGATCGAGGTATCCATACTTTGGTCTTCCTTCTTCTTGAGTTTCATGTGTTTTGCGAATTGTATCTGGGGCATTCCACGCTTCTGGGCAGTGCCTGACAAATACAGAAGTGGACGCTTACAGCCATCCGTTGAATGGAGCACACGGTCCCCAATGAAGAAGCTAGAGAATGTAGTACTCAAGGAGCTGAAGGTTTTCGCAGCCCATAGGAGGAACGACAATATGAACTAACCAGTACCTCCAGAGCTCCCTGGGACTAAACCACCAACCAAAGAAAACACATGGTGGGTCTCATGGCTCTAGCTGCATATGTAGCAGAGGATGGCCTAATTGCTCATCAAAGGAAGGAGAGGATCTTGGTCCTGTGAAGGGTCTATGCCCCAGTATAGGGGAATGCCAGGGCCAGGAATCAGGAGTGGATGGGTTGGGGAGCAGGGGGATGAGGGAAAGGGAGGGGGGTTTCTGAAGGGAAACTAGGAAAGGGGATAACATTTGAAATGTAAAAAAAGAAAATATCCAATAGAAAAAAAAGAGGGGGAAAAATAAACTTCCCAAGGGCATAGAAGATGCATATATTCAGGTTTGGGTGTGATTATAGCTTTATCTTCAGTTCTAGATACATGATATTTTCATTAAATATTTAGTGAATAAATGTGTGCTATTAACTAGTACCATGTTAAAACAAAAGATGTTGAATGTCCTGTTTGGTAGATGAATGTTTAGAATTGTAATATACTCTTAGTGGACATTTTATTTAAGGAATATGAAGTAATTGTCATTATTTCTTCTGAATAAGTTTTATTTGAAGTATGTTTGTGAAATATTAGAAAAACTGCATGTGCTTGGTTTTTAGTTCCATTTGCTTGAAATATGCTTTTCTTTTCTTTTTTCTTTCTTTCTTTCATTTTTTTTTTTTACCTTTACTAAGGGAGGTATCTATCATTGATAATAATGTGTGTTTCTTAGAAGTAGAAGAAATACTAATCCTGTTTTCTAACCCACTCTGTTAGTTTGTATCATGTTATTGGCAGAATGAGACTATTAAGACTAAGATTTCTGGCTATATAATGTTATAAATTCATGTTTTCTCTCTTACTCTGTGTATTTGTGTCTGTACATGTATCTGTGTGTGTATGTGTTTGTGTGGGGGGTGGGGAAAGGGAGAAACAGAGAGAAGGGAGCAGGTAGAGGTATTGCTTTCTTACATCTCATTCAGTATAATTATACTCTGGAATAAAATATTCCATGTGCCCTCTTGAGTATGTTTATTATTCTCTTCAGACTAAAGTATTCTACTATATTCTGTACAACTGAGTTTGGCAATAAAATTTCTTAAATCAGTTTTTATTATGGAAATGTTTCTTTCTCATTCAATGAGGATGAATAATTTTTCTAGGTATGGTAGGTTGGGCTGGCATTGTAGTGTTTTAGAATTTATAGATCAATCAAACCTTCTATTTAGAAATCAGGTTTTATTTTCATAGGTTGATCTCTGTATGTGACTGACATTACTTCCCTGTCACATTCAATATCCATCCATTACTACTTTTAGTTTTTTATCATTATTGTGCAATGTCATAGTTTCTTTTCGTGACCTTTGTATGGGTGTGCTGCATGCATACTGAGCATTGATAAGTATATGCTTTGTTACATTTGGAAACTTTTATTCCATGATTATGTTGTAAATATTTTCTGTGCTTTTGATTTGGGTTGCTTCTCTTCATATACCTACTAAGCATAAACTTGATATTTTTAAAGTACTTCAAAGTACATGAATATTCTATTCCTTGGCTTTTTTGGTTTGTTTTATTTTATTTGAGTGCTTTTATGTTTCTTTGGTTTACATTTATCATTTTCTTTGACTGCATAATTCACTTCATCTCTATTGTGCTCCACACTGATAACTTTTATGTTTTCCTTGATCCAGTCTCTTTGTGAGATTTTTGTCCCTGTTTTCCAATTATTTCCCTGAGTTTCTCAATTCCATTTTATATTATTTTGAGTTTTCTTAGGAGATTATACCTCAATCTATATTTTCATATTTTATTTGTTTTTTGTGTCATTTAGCTGTTTGTATTTCCATGGTAGACATCCATCTATTTTTCATACATTCTTTGAATCTCTTGAACTTATTTAGAATTATTATTTGAAACTATTGTCCTGGGAATCAGTTATGTTGCATTTCTCAGGGAAAAAATTGAACGGAAGAGACATAGTATATTGTTTATCACTGTTGTTTGTGGTTTTGGCATGAAACCTAGGAATCTGGAGTCAAGTCAATAGAATTGTTTTTTGATTTGTTCCAAGGGGGAGCATATGTATATGTGTTTGCTCTTTCCTTCCATGATTGGTGTGTGTGTGTGTGTGTGTGTGTGTGTGTGTGTGTGTGTGTGTGTCTTGTTATGTGTCAGTTATAACACAACTGAAGACTGCTTAGTGAACAATCTGGAGCACCTCTATGATGATATGTGAATGGAATCACTAGCTAGGGTAAGTACAGTCTCTGAGCTTAGGAATCTACCTTTTGTAGGCCTAGAAGTTTGAAATGAGCTTACTAGGTTCTACTGGTGGTCCTTGGATAACACGACCTTGAGTACTGGGTCAGATTTGATGAATCAGGGATACTGAAATTCATGTTTGATTATAAGTTGTACTGGTGAAAGCTAAGGTATGGAATATGGTGTCTAATAGGTAGGTGAGTTGAAGAATGGATTTGACCATCTAACATGAATTTGGACAGATTCCACACAAAATTGGGTTTATGGATCAACTCCTCATATTGGTGGTGGTTGACTGGATGTCATAAACATTATTAAATCCTTGGTAGAAAGATAAAGAATTATATAGGTTTTGATTAAACATTGGTGCATCTTTCATAGCAGACTTTACATCTTTGTGAATATTACTACATAGAACTTTTGACATCATTATTGTGTTTTGGTAAGAAAAAAAAAATCGATGACTCTTTTCTGGGTTTAAGATATAATACATGTCCTTCAGTTCCAGCCACTGAGTGAACTTTTCCATCATCTGAGTAAATTATTTGTGGATGCTTACATCAGGAAATGAAAATTAAACACGGAGTTATCACAGTAATCACTTCAAAGCAATAATTGCAGGTGTTTGGATTTAAAATAAATGTTGAAAAACTAAATTTTAGTAATGATGAAAAGCAAAATCTTTACTGGCTCTTATAAAAATAAATAAAAACATTCTAGTAATTATATACAGGCTAGGTTATAAATTGTATATATATATATATATATGCATACTAATAATACTTTTTATAATTCTTAAATTAATTTCCTATTGTGTCCTCTATCTAGTCCAATAATTGTGATTAGATTACACAGTTTCTCTTCTAAATTTTAAATTAGCATTTGTTTTTTAATGAAATAACATATTTTCACTATGAAGAAAAATAAAAGCTATTCAATTAGAAACATGTTAATATAAAATTGCTGATTATTGCTCTATCAAAGACAATTTTACTATTGTAGTCTATCTTTATGTATAACAACATATTTATGAAAATGGAATTTTATTGTAATGAAGATAATTCCCTCCTATGGCTGCCAATATAATTAACTAAGAGCATGTAACCAACGCCTGCTACTCCCCTAGTGCTCAGTATCTAATGCCAAAGAGTAGTCTAATATGAAAACTTGCTTATTACTAGGCATATATTACTAGGCATATATATTTATTTATAATTAATACACATTTTTGACATTCCTTTTAAAATTACTGAGTAATAGTTGATAGTTTGGATTAATCAATTTTTTTCTCTATTGCCTGAAATAGCTTTTTATTTATGTTTTATTCTAGCAGCAAATGATTCAAGAAATATATTTGCTATTGAAATGACTGTAAAAATTTTCTTGAGTGATGATCTTTTTACATTTTTGCTTGACAGAAATGTATAAATAATATGCTGATTTGACAATTTAATTTTTTATTATTTCCTTACAAAATAGCTCAAATAAAATTACTTAGCCCATTCCTTCTCTACCTGGTGCTACTGTACATGCTTTGCCATGCGTAATTATTTTTCCTATGAGATATTATATACTTAATATATGATATAAAGTGTTAATTCACCAATTATAAATGCATTTTTTTTATCTTCTAGCTCCAAATCATCCTTCTTTACTCTAACACTCTAAGTGTGATAATAGAATGAGAATATTCTCTTTTGCCGGTTAGGTCAATGTGAATCTTTGTAGGAGAGGAGATAATGGGTTTGTGTTCAGGCCTTGGCATGATCCCCATGGACTTGACCTGAGTTGGGACACCAAGGCAAAGGATAACAGGCAAACACACAGACACCTAGATATGCTGGGTTCCAGTGGACTTGTGTCTCTGTTAGAGAAAGCTGAGCTCAGCATATTGATTATATAGCGTTTAAAAGCAAGGCTTAGGTTATTTCATATAGATGAACAAGGAGGCAGGGTCATTGCATACAATGAACCAGGTAGCAGAGTGTTAGATGTATCCTTTTTTGCCTCATGTAATTGTCTCAGGGACTTACTGCTGAATAAGCTCACTCATTTTAGTTTTTTTTCTTTCTTTCTTTCTTTTTTTTTTTTAAAGCTCTGGCTGGGTGGCTCAACTCAGATATTCTGGCTCAAACTCCTCTCCAAGATGCTGATTCAATCTGACTTCTCTCAGCTTCTCACTGAATTACTCTGCTTGGCTTCATACTAACTTTGACAAAATGTTCTAATCTTCTGGCAACTTCTTTTTTTTTTTTTTTTTTGCCTTTCTTTTTTTTTTTTTTATTATTACGTATTTTCCTCAATTACCTTTTCAATGCTATTCCAAAAGTCCCCCATACCTTCCCCCCCACTTCCCTCTCCCCCATTCCCACTTTTTGGCCCTGGCGTTCCCCTGTACTGGGGCATATAAAGTTTGCATGTCCAATGGTCCTCTCTTTCCAGTGATGGCCGAGTAGGTCATCTTTTGATACATATGCAGCTAGAGTCAAGAGCTCCGGGGTACTGGTTAGTTCATAATGTTGTTGCACCTACAGGGTTGCAGATCTCTTTAGCTCCTTGGATACTTTCTCTAGCTCCTCCATTGGGCGCCCTGTACTCCATCCAATAGCTGACTGTGAGCATCCAATTATGTGTTTGCTATGCCCCGGCCTAGTCTCACAAGAGACAACTATACCAGGGTCCTTTCAGCAAACGCTTGCTAGTGTATGCAATGCTGTCATCGTTTGGAGGCTAATTATGGGATGGATCCCTGGATATGGCAGTCTCTAGATGGTCCATCCTTTTGTCTCAGCTCCAAACTTTGTCTCTGTAACTCCTTCCATGGGTGATTGTTTCCAATTCTAAGAAGGGACAAAGTGTCCACACTTTGGTCTTCGTTCTTCTTCAGTTTCATGTGTTTTACAAATTGTCTCTTATATCTCGGGTATACTAAGTTTCTGAGCTAATATCCACTTATCAGTGAATACATATCATTTGAGTTCTTTTGTGATTGTGTTACCTCACTCAGGATGATGCCCTCCAGGTCCAACCATTTGCCTAGGAATTTTATAAATTCATTCTTTTTAATAGCTGAGTAGTACTCCATTGTTTAAATGTACCACTTTTTTTATCCATTCCTCTGTTGAGGGGCATCTGGGTTCTTTCCAGCTTCTGGCTATTATAAATAAGGCTGCTATCTTATTTGATGGCTTTAACTGCCTCTACTGAACTGCACTGTACAAACCATAGTCTAAACGGAACTCACAAACTCAGCTGAACTGAACAGCACTACACAAACTTCACTAACTGATTCAGCTACATTTATCCCCACTGCACTGAACTCAATTGACTCTTCCCCCTGCCCTGCTCTTACATAGTTTCTATTTCCTGTGTTATTACAGTTGAACCTATTTGACACTTTCTGTCAAATCTTTGATTCATCACTTTGCCTGTTCTCAATTAAATGTCATTGTTTAGGAATAAGATGTGTAATAAGGATATGTCTGTATTCTAGCAAGATCACACAGACCTGGAAGGTTTTTGGATGTAATCAGAGTAGCCATGTTACTGGATTAAAATTCCTCTTACAGCAGGATTATTGCATATAGAGGTTTTTCTATGGACCTTTATTTGAGCTTGCTAATTTATTTTACTGTTTGTTCAGTCCACTGTGATCCACTGGATAGTACTCCTATATTAAAGTAGAAAGAATTTAAGATTTAATTTTTTTCACAAATTCATATATATATATATGATATGCATATATAAATACATATGATATATTTATACCAAATATAGATATATAATATAGTAAGATACATATTATATATCATATATGACATATATCAAATATATATACGGCATATATCAAAGATACATGTGATATAATGATCAAACATATATATGTATGCATATATATAGCATATTGATCAAAACTTTTGATACATATCATTATATGACTATACACACATATGCATATATTTGTCTTTGATTTTTTGTCTCTTGTTCTTGTCATCTTTCTGCCAAATTTCTCTGCTTTTAAATTTCTCTCCTGGCTTACCACATATGTGTGTGTGTGTGTGTGTGTGTGTGTGTGTGTGTGTGTGTGTATAGTGTTTTCTTCATTTATTTTGGTTTGTTGCCTGAATGAATGTGAGGAGCCGCCCTTGCAATCGCCATTACAAGATGGTGCTGATATCTGGTGTTCTAACTGGTAAACAAATAGTCTGCGTATGTGCTGGGGTATTTTTCCATTCCTTGTGTCCTGCCTGTCCCGTGGCATCATCTGGCGTCATCTGGGCTGATAGTGAGCAGCCAGTCATGGTGAATTACGTCTCCAACCCCTCTTGTGGCCTATTTAAGGACTGAGTTTCCTGTGTTCTAGGCCTCCTCCCCCAGAAGCTAATGAACTTTCTCTCGAGATGCATTAAAGCTATGCTGCAGAAGAACCCGTGTGTGTCCCGTGTGTGTGTCCTTGCTGGCGAGACTCCATATCATAACACAGGCACAAATGAACATAGTTGCGATGTTATTTGCTCAGAGAAATATTACAGTTGCTAGACCCAGAACTATGGAATACTCTACTCCTGTAAGGCTTAACTAGCTATAGTTCTTTCCCATCTGTGGACATTGTGACATATAATACTTAAAATGATAGGTAAGAAATGGCCACTGACATAATAATGGAATAGTTCTATAAGATTAAGCAAGTACTTTCATTTTGGTTTTTAAGATGACTCAAGAAGAGCAATACAAAACTTGTATTGTAAACAAAGCCCATGGCCCAGGAGGACCTAGGCTCTAGGTAAATCTTATTACTGTTGTTTTGCAAGTATTGACAAGGTGAATAGAAAACTTCCCTCATCTTTATATATGCCTATTTGTTCATACCCATTAGTGCTCTCTGAAGCCTTATTGGCACTAGGCAATAGTTAGTACAGAGACTCATAACTCATTTCTGTTGAAAACAAGAACAAGTTCCTGTTGAGTATTATCCCCAAATGCTACAATTATATACTCCCTGCTCTTCCTTCCCTTTTAAAACTCAGGAAATAATACAGATAAGGGGGGTGTGAAAATAAACCTGGTGGAGGAAGAAGTGGGATGGAGATTGAGGTGCTACCGGCTCTTGCAACTGCATGAAGAGTCTTGATCCACAGTGTACAGTGTATGATCTGACATTGCCCTGGGTTTGCCTGTGAGACAACACAAAGAAAGCAACACCACCAGGGCATTTGTCTTCACAGAAATCTCCCTCCCCTACAGGCCCATGGACAGACTAGATTCTGCTAAATTCCACTTATTGCACTCTGATTTGCTCTTGAATACATTAAATACACCCTAACTGACTAAAAAGCTATATATAACCTCATGTAACAATAAATTTAGATCTGCACTCTGATGCTGTGTTCAGGAGTCTGAATCCCGGGCATGGCTGTGAACTTTACCCCCTTTGTTTCCACGCATACTTGTGGTTCAAAGAATATAAGATCATGGAAAGAGTGCTTTTGCTCTAAGATCAAAAAGTGACAAATGAGACCTCATAAAGTTGCAAAGCTTCTCTAAGGAAAAGGACACTTTCAGTAGGACAAAATGGCAACCAACAGTTTGGGAGAAGATCTTTATCAATCCTACATCTGATAGAGGGCTAATATCCAAACTATACAAAGAACTCAAGAAGTTAGAATCCAGATAACCAAATAACCCTATTAAAAATGGGGTACAGAGCTAAACAAAGAATTCTCAACTGAGAAATACCAAACAGTTGAGAAGCACCTAAAGAAATGTTCAATATCCTTAATCATCATGGCAATGCAAATCAAAACAACCCTGAGATTCCACCTCACACCAGTCAGAATGGCTAAGATCAAAATTTCAGGTGACAGCAGATGCTGGTGAGAATGGGAGAAAAAGATACACTTCTCCATTGCTGGTGGGATTGCAAGCTGGTACAACCACTCTGGAAATCACTTTGGCGGTTCCTTGGAAAACTGGACATAGTACTACCTGAGGACTATATACCTCCTCTGGGTATTTACCCAGAAGATGCTCCAATATGTAATAAGGACACATGCTCCACTATGTTCATAGCAGCCTTATTTATAATAGCCAGAAACTGGAAAAACCCAGATGTCCTTCAACAGAGGAGTGGATACACAAAATGTGGTACATTTACACAATGAAGTACTACTTGGCTACTAAAAACAATGAATTTATGAAATTTTTAGGCAAACGCCTGGAACTAGAAAATATCATCTTGAGTGAGGTAACCCAGTCACAAAAGAACACACATGCTATGCACTCACTAATAAGTGGATATTATCCCAGAATTTCGGAATACACAAGATACAATTCATAGACCACATGTAGCTCAAAAAGAAGCAAGGCCAAATTGTGGATAGTTTGGTTCTTCTTAGAAGGGGAATCAAAATACCCATTGGAGGAGATACACAAACAAAGTGTAGAGAAGAAAGCGAAGGAAAGGCCATCCAGTGACTGTCATAGCTGGGGATCCATCACATATACAGTTACCAAACTCAGACACTATTGTGGATTCCAACAAGTGATTTCTGACAGGAGTATGATATAGCTGTCTCCTGAGAGGCTCTGCCAGTGCCTAAAAAATACAGAAGTGGATACTCACAGCCATTCATTGGACTGAGCACAAGGTCCCCAATGGAGGATCTATAGAAACGACCCAAGGAAATGAAGGGGTTTGCAGCCCCATAGGAGGAACAACAATATGAACAAACCAGTACCCCCAGAGCTCCTAGGGACTAAACCACCAACCAAAGAGTACACATGGAGGCTCAAGCTTCGTATGTAGCAGAGAATGGCCTAGTGGGGCATCAGAGAGAGGAGAGGCCCTTAATCCTGTGAAGGCTCGATACCCCTGTGTAGAGAAATGCCAGGGCAGGGAAGTGAGAGTGGGTGGGTTAGTGAGCAGGGTGATGGGGAATAGGATAGGGAAGGTTTCAGAGGGAAAATGAGGAAAGGGAATAACATTTTAAATGTAAATAAAGAAAATGTCAAATAAATAAATAAATAAATAAATAAATAAATAAATAAATAAATAAAATACCATTTGATGTAGCATGGCTTTTACATCCCTGGCCTCACACCAACAATGAACAATACCTGCACAGTAATTTATTTTTAGTAAAATAGTCTCCACATTTTATACATACAGTGTTTATCACTGACTGTTGACAAATGTGCATGCCCAGATCCTGGTTAGACTTTTGTAAACATTGCTAAAGCTAGGGTAGTCTGAGAAATGAACCATCAACTAAGAAAATGCACTGTTTGCATGTAGGTAAGTCTGTAGGATATTTCCTTGATAAATGACTGATTTGGTAGGGAACAGCCCAGTGAGTATGATGCCAGCGTTAGGCAGGTGGTCCAGGGTAGTGTAAGAAAGCATGCTGAGCAAAACATGGTAAGGAAGCCAGGAAGCAGCTTGTCTCCATGGTCTCTTCATCAGTTCTTCATTCCTGACTCTGGGTTCTCGTTTTGAGCAACTACTTGGCTTCACATATGTAACCTTAAGCCAAAGAGATATTGCTTTCCCATGTTGCTTATGGTCATCACCTTCATCACAGCAATAAAAGGCAAAAGTTGGCATAACCAAAACATAATTAAGATATAAAATTTTGATGCTCATAATTCCAGAAAGGTCCTACATATCCATTTTACATTTCTATACTCTATACTCTCCCCAGTTCTGTAACCAAAGTTAATTCACGTAATATTTATACTGTGAATACAATATGTACTCTATGTCACTGTGAATTCACTCAATGTAATGTTTCTAAGGTATACCTCTGTGATAGTTATGACTATTATTATTATTATAACTACTACTGCTGTGCTGCTAAGGAGTAACAGTCTATAGTATTAACATAAGCAGATTTTTCATTTTCTTGTAAGTGGATATTAGGTTTGTTTCCAGATTGAGGGTATTAAAAATGCTACATGATTATACTTGTAAATGTCTTTTCCATATGTTATTTGCATGTATTTTCATAAGATTTATGTACACATGTATACATAACTACTCGTTTGTAAGAAAATTCCAAAGGGCTGTACCACTTTCTTCTTGCACATCAGTTTGTGATTATTGTATCACTCTTCATTTGCAAACTTGGGTTTTGGCCTCTTTCTTTTTTCTTTATGCATTCTGGGGAGAGGAGTTTAATAGCATGTCTTTGGATCTTTTGTATTTTTTTCTGATTATTGATATTTAGGATTTTGTGTATTAGTTACTTAAATTGCTTTTAAAAGTTCACACACACACACAGGTTGTGTTCATTATTTAAATAAAATCTTTCTTCAAGCAACAGTGTTAAAACAATCATTCTCAGTATAATTAAAAAAATTTTTTTTGCATATGATGTGTGCGTGTGTTTTTATGAATGTAACACGTGGAGGCATATGTCTGTAAAGGCTTAATATCAGGTATCTTGATTACTTTTAACTTAATTGAGTTAAGTCTATCAATGAACAGAGGAAGTGTTAAATCTGCATAGTCTAGCATGTGGATAATGTATCCCTGTTTCCATAATTCTGGTATTATAAGAAGTTGTCATGTGCTACAAGTTTAAGAAGGCCCCAGAGCTTCAACCTCTGGTTTTCATGCTTGCAGTGCAAGCATACATCTAGCAAGCAGGCCATACACTGAGCCTTGTGCTTTATTCTTTTATTCTTAATTGAGTGTGAGATAAAAAATGTTCAGCTGTATTATGGTCTTATTTACCATCATATTGCTTAACTTTCATAGGATCCACACTTTTTTGTTTTAGTCTAGAAGCTTTTTTTTTTTTTTTTGCTTTCACTTTTGGGTCTATGTACAACATGAAATGACAAATGTTGGTATGAATGATATTTTGCATTTTTGTTTTGATTTTCTCTGTAATCTTTTAAAATTAATCTGTAAATGTGTTTATATATTTATATAATATATAACTGTATGTATGTGCTTGTGTGTGTGTATGCACATGCATACACATAGAGTAAAAATATGGCTTCTCTTTAATTTTGTCTACCTGGAATGTTCAGATTCTCACACTTACTCTCTGATACCTTATATAATTTTTATTTGTACTGTCATGTATTAAAATCACATATCTATTGAGGCTTCTTCTTTTTTTGCTATATTTTGTAATGCTAAATTCTATACCTGAATGTCTAAGAGTAATTTTTCATTGTTTCCAGGTCTTTGGCAGAAATCTTGTCCCTTAATTTCAAAGCTATTGATTACATACTAATGGATACAGTCAATTACTGGAGAGATTAGAGGTAGACAAGTTTTCAGTTATCTGGTTGGGGGCTGAGAGAGAGAGAAGGATGAGAATAAAAGCAGGACATGGGAAAGAGGAGAAAGCCACCATGAAAAGAGATGGACAATTAGCACATGGCCAGGAGAAACAGCAAGTATTTAGGGTATACTGATGGGTAATTAGTCAGGCCAGCATTTAGAAAAGAGTAATTGTCAAAGCCAAATAAGATAGCCATGATATGAGTCTCATTCATTTGTAAGCTAGATGAGGATGTTTAAATTGTTCAATTACAAGAAACTACAATGTAATTCAAGACCAATAAGTTTTACTTCATTATAGGCCATATACAATTTATTAAAACTAGATTTACTCCAATTTACATGTAGGAAAAAGATGCACTGAAGAAGGACTTTTTGATATAAATACTGGTATCAAAACATTGTAAAAGCAAGAGGAAGAGAGTTTGCTGTGAGATTGTTTCCCTTGGCAGTGTCAGAGATACCTCTATGAAGAATCACAAATGTGGCTGACTAAATGTGAGGACACCAGTAGATATATTAATATGGATGGTGAATGCTCAAGAAGACTTAACAACCCCACAGGCAATTACAGGAAAGTGGAAAAAAATGCTGAGATCAGAAGAAATAGTCTTTCCGAAGGAAGAAAACACAGATTGGTTATTTAATACCAAATGATCAGCCTGAAATGTATACATACAAGTAACACTGGGCACAGTGAGTAGGTTGTATAGAAAATGTATTTGTCTTGAGATAGAAGGTGGCTTAGGAGTTAAGAACACATTTGGATTTTGTAGATAACTTCAGTTTGGTTTCCAGCATCCATGTCAGTTCACTGCTTATGATCCAGCTCCTCGCACTCTGAAGACCTCTTTTGGAATCTCCATGGATGTCTTTGTCCTCACGTGTACACATATACACATAGTGAAAAATAATTGTCTTTATAGTCTGAACAGGAATAACTGAGAATTTTGTACTGAAACTATGATAAGCACTTGACTCATAAATTCTCAAATATGTTATTGCTTGCATTATTTAAGAATATCAATTCACAATTTGAGGAATTGTGACATTTAGCTTAGCATTTATTTATTTTTATGGATATTAATATGAGTATTTTTAAATGCTCATATCCATACCATGTGGGTACCTGTTTTCCATGGATGTCAGAAGAGAAGTGAAGTTTTGTATGGTTGTGAGATACCATGTAAGGGCTAGGAACAGAATCCAAGTCCTCTGCCGGAGGAGCAAGTGTTCTTAACCTCTGAGGCACTGCTTTAGCCCCATGGTCAGCTCTGTCAACTGGACAGAACCTAGTATCTCCTGAGATGAGCGTCTTTATGGAGTATTATCTACATCAGATTCTCCTCTTGAAGACATAGCAGAATTTTACAGACCATGTCTGTTTAATACATAGTGATGGCCCCTTAATTTAGTGCAGATATTGTTCTTCCTTTGACAGACTATACATATTTCTGTTTCTTGTAGCTTTTAAATTGGACTATTTTAAAGGTATTATTGTTTTTCACTCATTGAATTTTTCTCTTATACAATATGTCCCAAGCACAGTTTTCTCTATCTCTACTCTTCCTCTCAATGACACCCACCAATCTTCCCTCTCTTTCAGATCCACTCTCCAAATAAAAGATTTTGCAACTAGACTGGGAGCTAGTAGTGAAAGGAGCAAGAGGGATAAAGTTAAGGAGGCAGAATTGAGAGAGAGAAAGTGCTGGGAAAGACAGCAGGAATTGGATGGTGTTCGTGAGTTTGTATGGAACTTAGTGCAGTGGAAACTTCTTGGGGATCTATGAGGATGACCCCAGTGAGGACTACTAATAATGGAGGGTAAGGAGACTGAATTCGCCCTCCTTTGTAGCCAGGCAAGTCTTATAATACTGAGGCTTGTTTATATTTCATTGAGATGTTAACAGATGGGGTCCAGTGGAGATCCTTAAATAATTCAGGGTTATGCTAAGACAGAGATTCCCTCTCCAAAAACTGACTGTGGACATTGTACCTTACTGAGTACAATACTCACACAGCTCATAAAACAGAGAGGTAGATCTGGCCCCTACATGGAACATTTCTGCGTCCGTTCTAGTCTCTTGGGCATGAGAAGGTACTCTGCAGGCTATGAAAAGAGATACCTGGACAACAACCCAGACATAAAACCCTCAACCTAAAATCTGCCCAGCCTGAAAGATGTGCTGGGGCACTCGTGGCCCAGAACTTTTGGGAGTGGCCAAACAATGTTTGATTTAACTTGAACCCCACAATATAAAGGAGAACACATAGCTGCATGGAGTTCCTACACTGCAGGCAATGGAAATAGAATGACATAGCGATATGGTGAATTGGTCTTTTTCATTATCTATACTGTTTGGCTTGTCATTAATCATTCCTATTTGAGATCCTATAAATGTTTTTGTCTCTGAGAAGCTGTAACACCAACTCACTAAATTACACCCACCACTTTCTCTCTTTTATATTTTAGAGTTTGAGTCAATTTTTCTTCATCTACCTCCACTCATGTTATAACTCTTTTCTTCTCTTTTCCAGAATGAACTCCTTAAATTGCTATTTCTCTAACTACTTCTTAAGCTATATCTAGTGGTAGCATGAGTTGACATGTATTTTTAACTTATGGTTTCATGCTGAGAATGCCTACCTGTCATCATTGTTATTATTTACTATTTTCTCTTCTTGCAGATATAATTGTCACCTGTGCTGATCTAGAAACTTTTACTGTAAAAATTTTTAACATATTCTGCAAGTTTGCAGTATTTTGTCTGTATTATATACTTGTTTCCTTTTAATTTTTTTTGGAAGTTTATGAGGGAGCATGGACAGGATTGTGGACTTGGCAAAAAGACAATAACACTGAGAACTTTATGCGATAATTTGTCCGTCAAGTTAGACAGTATCTTTTAAAGGAACAGCCCCACTTGAGTAATAAGTTATTGCTTCTTTGAAAGGAATACCTTCAGATTAACAGTGATTAACCTGTGAAAAGTTCCTTAAAGGGTAAATCAATGACACAGAGTTATTGACACTCAATGTTCCCACAACTTTGGATTTTCAGAATCACACAGTACCCCAAAATTAGATGATGAGACCTCTTTGAGGGCAAATGGGGATGTGCCTCCCTATATTCCTTTCTCCTTGTATCGGGATTTCTATAAAGTATCTGGCCTATAAAAATCATTAACTCACCTGTGAATACATTTTTATATATTATATTAAAGTTAAAAGAACTTATGATCAAATGAATTGAGACAATTCAGAAAAGCAGCATAAAATAACTGCATACATCCTTGAGGGTTAATTCTGGCAGAGATCGAGAGTCAGTTAATCAGATATCACCGAAAACCTGCTTGCACTTGGCACCCTCCACAAAGGAACATAGCCTGGAGCTGTTCTTCCATGTGTGCAGACACGTATAATTCAATGATACTCTTTAACACTTGGCTTTGTTCATCTTAATCTGCCATGAACCTTTATGCCATTGGAAGTCCACACTAGGCCAGTAGTAAGAACGGGGAGGGGAGTGAGGATTTCCCTTATAAACTGATAGGTATTTTATTTGATTTCCTCCAGTTCTTTATAATTTCAACAACCTGAGACGAGATGGCACTCACCCAACCATTTAAAATGAGGGCCATATTTCTAACGACTGGAGAACATAGAGTCGCAGTGTTCATTACATTGGAAGTGTCACATTTTCTAGTATGACAAGATGTATTATGGATAGGAGGTTTTACAGATGTGGAGAAATCTCTCTCCAAGTTGTTTATTTGATTTTCTTCCCTTCTGCCTCTTTGTAGTTTCTCGGCCAACCTTGGGATAATGGGATTACTTTATGCCTTCCACAGCAGGCTCTGGATGAGTGCACAGAGGCCAGTGGCAAAGAAAAATAGGATGGCTGTAAAAATGCAAACACTGAACGTTAAAAAAAAAAAAAAGGGTGCACCCAATAACTTGGCCTTAAATTTAAAAGGAACTAAATAGGGACTTCTGGACAATTTATCTTGCTGTTTACTGATAACAAGTCACTTTGTTTTTATGTGCTCAGTCTAGTATTCCATAATTTATTTGAAAGAAGATGAGAAATAATGTAGATAAATGATGAAGTGTCAGGGTCTGACGCCCTTAAATGAAGCTATTATGGTCAAAGAGAAAACGTAAAACCTGCGGCTCATTATGAAAGTGTTCTACTTGTCAGTTAAGTGAAAAGGCCTGGAATGATTTCCAGTTTATTTATCATTGCAGTTATTAAAGCTGTCTTTTTGGTGCCATGAAAATGAATTGAAGACTTTATTCGAAGTAAATTTGTACTAAAGCTTTCAGATATATCTTCTGTGAGCTCAGTGAGGCAGGGCAGAAGCTTAAATGCTGAAATATCACAAAGAGACAGTCCCCAGTGTCTTCAAAACACACTCAAATATGTAAGTGTCTTTATGGGAAATGTCATCTTAACAAAGAAACAAACTTTTTGACTGATATGTATTAAGAGCTCTAATAGTACATGGTGAGTATAGCTATTAGTGAACACCTTATTCCTATGAGAGAATAAAGCACTGATCTGCAAGACTCTGTTTCCCAACATTTATTTACAAGAAATATTAAACAATACCATTACTAATAATTAATATGCAAAAATATTTATTGAAGCAGATCACAACAGACATATCCATCAAAGAGAAAGGTCAGTTTCCAACACCAATTATTGGAATAGACGATTGCTTCTTATAAAAGTGAGACACCTACAACACGTTAGTGTAACATCTGTTTATTTCTTTTAACCAGCTATTGGATTGCATGTTATTGCAAATAATAAACACATTGTAGGTCTTTTATGCCACAGCCAGTTCTCACAGGCCTCTCCTTGGAGGATGGCACCAACAGGTCTTATGTTGTCTAATACCTAATGGCCAGTTCTGAAGGTATGCATGCAAGTCACAGTATTCAAATTTAGCAGGTTATAATAGGGAATATGTGGAAATAAAGACAGAAGCATATAGAAATAGTTACAAAGAACGAGATGTTGTTGACTTTAAAAGATGCAAAGAGAGCTGTATGGAAAGGTTTGGAGGGAGGAAAGGAAAGAAGTAAAGGTTTTATTATTTTTATTATACAGAAAAAGAAGCAAAAACCATCTCATGACCCTGCCAAGTTGTGAAGATGATGTATAGCTTGCTCTTGCTGAAGGCAACTGGGTGACTAGTGCTAGGCTTCAGATGGATTATTTTTTTGAATACTAATAAAATATCTCTCATGTATTCCCTTATTTGACAACCAAGAGAAAGACCTGTGCATTTTCCTTTGGTAGCTCTTAATATTACAAATGTGTTTTGCATATTTTAGTTATGTTTGATGAAGATGTAGACATAAGTATGAGCAGGCATGTTGAAGTGAAAGCATAAAGACATTTCTCTACATTTGTTTTTATGCTGAATGTTTTGTTTCAAGCTCAGGAACCTTCCCAGCCACAGCACTGACTCTTTATTGTGGATATTACAAATGTTTTGACACATCTTCAGGGTCAGTTTAGAAACAAAATGGATTCTGCATCCCGGACAGAAGTAATCTTTCAGTGTTTCCGTCAGATTTTATAGCTATTTTCAATGATATTGTCAGAGTGAATGGTAGACCATACTCTTTATTAGATGCCTTATTTTCAAGAATTTAAATGTGTGACAAAACTTTCCTTTAAAATCAAATTTAAAGCTATATTTAGAATATTTGAAATATTATTATAACTTTTATATGATAATAGCTACAAAGGCCAATCATTTCAAAATGAATGTCTGATAAAATTATGAGTGTGATGTGGTGGGAAAGCTGTATCACAGCTAGCAGCAGATAAAGGGGAAAGAGTTTAGTCTACATCTTGGTACAGAAGTAAACTCCTTGTTTTTATAATCTATTGCTTTCTTAATTAATTGACTGATTAATCTACTTTGGTGAGAGATGGTCTCACATTGGTACCACAGGTTGACCTGGAACTCATTCTGTACCTTAGAGGCTTACTTGAAACTCATAGTGATCCCTGTGCCTCAGTATGCTGAATGCTGGCATTACACATGTGAATCATTAGACAGGATTTAGATTTTGTTAATACTATCAATATAACCTGAAAAGCAAGCAAAAGACAATGAATATTGTAGCATAAACAATTAGTTTGAGGAAACAAAGTATAATATTTAATTATTTAATATATATATAATCACAGAAGCTTTTAATCCAGGTGGATCTCTGTGAGTTAGAGACCAGCCTTGTGCATAGTGAGTTCCGGAACAGTCAGAAGTGCCAAGTAAGAACCTATTTCAAAAGCAAACATAACTAAGTGTGTGTCTATATATTATATAAATATGTATATATGTACATAAATATGTATATATATGGACAAAGGCATAATGAGTTATATATGTGTGTATATATACATACACACACTATACTTACATATATACACATACATGTATATCCTTAATCTACAGATGTTAAACATAAAATTAATTAAATTATAAATATGATAGTTTTATTATTCAGGGTTCTCTAGAGTCACAGAACTTATGGAATAAATATCTCTCTCTGAGAGAGAGAATTAATTAGAATGACTTACAGGTTGTATTGCAACTAATCCAACAATGGCTAGCTATGAATGTAAAATCCAATAATCTAATGGTTTCTCAGTCCCACAACGCTTGATGTCTTACCTAGTCTTTTGAATATTCTGGATTACCTTACATGTAGGCTTCAATGCCAGTGAAGGAATGAATATACTAACAAGGTGAAACCAAACAGACAAAGAGAAACTAGTCATTTTCCATGTTCTTATATACATATCCAGCAGAAGGTATAGCCAATATTGAAGGTATGTATCTGGATCAAAGGAATGCTGTCTTTCTTCCTCAAGATCTGCATCAGGTGTGTGTCTTCCCACCTTAAAGATCTAGACTAGAAGTGGATTCACCCACTTCAAAACAAGCAAAAAATAAAAATCTCTTATTCCCTCCATTTCTGGATTGTAGTTGATTATGCATATGTCAATTTGACAACCAAGAATGTCATTAAAAAATACTTACAAATTTTATTTAACTCATGGAATAGGGATGGTAGCAAAGTAGAAAAATAACAGTCACTTAAAATAAAGTGTGACATGTAGGGTCAGTAGCTGCTAATTCTGAATGGGTTTATAGGAAAGACAAAACAAGCAAGCACATTCTTTAGAATGGATTCTTGGCTTTGAATAATGGAGAAACAGAAATTTTATCCAGTAGCACTAGCTCAGAAGTGTTCTATGTTGATCTTCCCTGACCTCAATACTGAGCCATAGTGTCTACAATGAGGCAGGCATATTAATCATTTACCCTTCTTTTCCCTGAATATGCCTTGAAGTGAGACTCTAGATACCTTAGTGATATGGATTTAATTTCTTTTAAGTTAGCCACAGGAGCTAGAACTTGCCTGCTTTTCATTATCATCTTCTGTTATAAAAACATATCAACACTACATTCAGAAGGAATTGATAAATAGATGCTTATTACACATAAGCAATACAATGGTGTTAAAATGTACATGTACATATATATATATATACATATTATATATATGTATATATGTTAATAAATATATTTACAATTAAGCTAGAATGTTTTTGCTTGTTGTTTGTTTGGGAGAGTGTTGTTACTCCACTGTAATCTCAGCATTCAGAAGGCAAAGGCATGTGGGTAGAAAGTATTAAAGATACTTGGAACCCAAAGCAAAACCCTCAAAGTAATTTTAAGAAGAACTGTGAGGTTAAGATGCTTGTGTTATATATTAAGTAGTTAATGACTTAAAAGTCAATCAACTGTCACTTTCTTAGTCATCTGTTCCATGTAACATGAAAAATTGGTGTTTGTATCTAAGAAAAAATAACTCACTAAATTTTCCTCCTAATCTTACAATTGGAAGGAAATAGAAAGCCAAGTAATAAAATAATGCATAGTAATCGAGCAATGTATAACCTGTCTTCCAAAATCGAGGTAATTCTTCTGATAAATGGCACTATAGTCTTTTCATTCAAGCATGAATCTTCTAAAATCAAATCACTTCCTCTGTATCAAAGTCTGGCCTAGTTAACTTGTGAGTGACTTCAGTATTAACGCAGGCTTGAAAGGTTCCTAGTTGCCATGCTCTTTCGTATACTTGCAATAGGAGGGGCAGTTAAAATCTAAATTGGTTTTTGAAAGTGTTTTGAGTAAAGTTTCTAAAAGTTCCTGGCTATAACACCAGCCCCAGCATTTGGGAGGATGAGGCGTGAGGATTTGATGTTAGAGGCTATTCTGATTTATACAGTGATACTCTGTCTTACAAAACCAACTAAACGGAGAACAAACAAACAAGCAACCAAACATCTTGTCTTAGCAAGGCAAGGAATCTTTTTAATTAGCATGCATGCATATAAACTAGTTCTTTCCTGTGTGTCTTTGCTCTTTCATGTTTATCAGTTTTGCAGTGAATTCCATGTTTCCAGATTCTTCTGCGGAAGCTCATGTTTGACAGTTTGCCGTTGCTCTATCAATAATGTGAGATAACTAGGAAAAATAAGGGGTTTACTTTCACCCATGCTTTGGAGTTTCTCTAAGTGATTGCTTTGCTCCATTGCCTTGGGGACTAATAGCACACTACCACACCATGGCAATTGCATGATGAAGAACATCAGTATCTCTTGCTTGGGAAGTAACAGAGAAAAAAGAGGCTCCCATAGTCTCCTATCTACTACCTCCTATCAGTGGCAGCCGCAGAACGAACCTCTACTACATGTTGAGCACATTCAGGCAAACTATAGGCAAAGCCATCCTCTTGAGTTTTAGTATATTTTGATATGAAGTCTTTAAAGAAGTAATTAAAGAAAAATCGCCTCATATATGTGAAAGCCTAATCCAGGATGTGTGGTGTACTCATAAAAAGGAGACTCAGAGGTGTCTCGGCACAGAGAGAAAGGCATAAGAGGACTTAGCAAGAAAGCAGCTATTATCAAGCCAAGTAGAGAATACTCAAGAAAAACTTTCTCCTGACATCTTGGTCTAGAACTCTAGAACCAGATATGGAAACTCCCCAGACAATGCTATGTTGTTATGGTAACCCTACAGTGTGATACAGTGTTACATTTACTGAATTATTTATGTGGTAATACACCTACTGTGTATGAAAACTAAAGCTGACACTTTACAGCATATATAATTACAGATTCATTTGGTCATGACCACTTCATTAGTGCATACACAAATGGGTTGAAAGACAGTATATTAAAGGATGTTGTGTAATAAGTACTACCAAATTTTTCTTGGAAAATGTGTTAAGCTTCTAGCTCATTTACTTTGCATTCACTGAAATGTCTCTTCTCTGTCTTTCAACCAATTAATCATTTTTTTTTCTTGCTTCTCAAGATACATTTCTTTACTCTCTAAACTGAAGTAAGAATTACTTCCTATTTATTTCAATTATGCACCAAGACAATACCCATGGTATCAAGGGTCCTGACTTGATTGGAATTCTTTTCAAGTTTCTTAAAACCAGTTTGTATTGTTCCTGGCTACTTCTCAACAGAATATGTGGGATAATAAGGACAGTTTGTGTCATGGCCTTGCTTTAGTAAATCTTTTTTTCAGTAATATCTGCTTGTATTTTTATTCAAACTTCTAAAGAGATAAAAGTGACAGGTATGCAGGTATTCTCAGACTCACACACATTTTAAATAAAAGCAAGCAAGCAAGCCAGCAAGCAAACAAACAGATTCTGTTTACTGTTCATTAAATATTTTATATTTTCTTAAAGGGTTTGTGGCACTGCTAAGAAAAATGTACATGAGTACTATCAAAGGTTTGTTCATGCTATTGTTATCTTAAGAAACAGTTAAAACATACAATTACATGCTTAATATTTCTGGCATGCTGGAAAGTAACTGGGTAGCCTCTTCTCTTAGCTTTGCTACATTATACACTATCTTACTTTCTGACACCCTTGTTCTTACTGTCCTATTTAAAGAGTAAAATTATTTATTTCTTACCTAATCAGTAACTGTTTGGGTTTTGAAATCTCATCTGGAAGTTTAATAAAAAATGAAATCCTAAAGCCTTAGGATGCCTAAGGCTCTTAAACAAACTTTTCTTATTGCCAAGTGTAAGCAAATCAGCAACCATCATAATGAATCCCTATAGGTAATAAAACAGACACACTTATTTGTGTGACTTGTTTGAACCCTACCTTCCCTCCTGAATAACCTGCATGATTATAGGTGAAATGAACATTCTATTTTAAGAGGAGGTTGGCCAGTTTCATTGGTATATTCATCTTTTTGTTTGAAGAGATAAATTAGTCCTTGATCTTAATGGAAAAATTTCTTTTTTCAGTTGAATAGCTGAGGTAGTTGATAGATACGATTGCATGGCCCCATATGTTGGATGCATAAACTGAGCCCAGGGGAATTTAAATGGCTTCTTTAAGAACACCCAGGAGCCGAGCAAGGAGTCTTGCTCCTAGACAATGATTTTTC
This sequence comes from Mus musculus, assembly GCF_000001635.26. NCBI lineage: Eukaryota > Metazoa > Chordata > Mammalia > Rodentia > Muridae > Mus > Mus musculus. The sequence goes on along the minus strand of NC_000068.7, from coordinate 47,345,303 downwards.
ACTTTTCCTACATAGCAGAAGAAAACATATACCTGCTCCCAAGGATATTTCTCTAAATAAAAGGTAATAAGTGGTCAGACATGTAGTGAATATATTAGGCTGCTACTTTCCCCTTGTGTGCTATTATTTGGAGCTTATGAATAGGAAATGCAAAGGAATCTCAAAAGGAATCTTAGTCTAATGTTTTTCAAAGCATGAAAGCTTTCCTTTGTAAGGAATTAGGATGACAGAAAACCCAAGATTATTGGAAACCTGGTTGCAGATCTTTCTCTGGCAAGATTTGACTGAGTTATTACCAGTATGTGGTTCACAGGGTTCATTCATTTTCCTTTTGTACGTTGGACTTCAGAGAAACTGTTGCCAAAGGCATCACAGCAGATCATTCAGTCATGGTGTTGTCTGGAAGAAACATGGCCCCCTTTCAAACTTTCCATCTACTATTCTAGCAGTCTCTCTACCCACACTACACACTGGATATTTTGAATGTTCAAATTCTAACACAGCCACAGGTGCAAAAAACAAAAACAAAAAAACCTAAAAGCGTTTGAGTTTTCATTGTTGTGCTGGATAGAGGTGTTTTCCCAGAAATTGATAAATGCCATTTACATTAATATTATGAGGGGTTCACAGAAGAAGAGCAAACTTATAATGTTATATGTTTTTTTCCCTAAATACTAACATTAGTCACGTGATCTAAACAACAAAAACTGTAAGGTTTCAAGCAATTAAATGTACAAATAAATGATTTCCGCAACTCTGGCTTCCTTATTTTTCTATGAGCAGGGTTCCTATGCTTCTCACATAAAGGATGGCTTCTGTCTAGTTGAATGCTTTCTCTTTAAGAAAACTTCTCCCGCAGTTTCTCAAGTTATACCTTGACATCTTTATGATCCTTTCAGTTTGGTCATGTTTACAGATGGGGTGAAACAGTCTTCTATTTATATCTTGTTCATGAAATCATATAGGAAGATTTTTAGGGCACTGACTTTCATAATTACAAATTACACTTTCAGGAAAAAAACAACAACAAGTTTTTAAAGAAATGAAGCCAAATACTACTACTCTTCTTCTCATTCCCTTCTCCTTCTTCTTCTCTTTCTCCTTCTCCTTCTTCTTCTTATTCTCCTCCACCTCCTCCTCCTTCTTCCGTTTTGGTTATTTTATTTATTTACATTTCAAATGCTGTCCACCTTCCAGGTTTCCCCTCCACAAACCCCCAATCCCATTCACCCTCCCACTGCCTCTATGAGCGTGCTCCCCCACTCAATCACACACTGGTGTAGCATCTCCCTATACTGGGGCATCAAGCCTCCATGGGACCAAGGTCCTCCCCTCCTAATGATGCCAGATAAGACCATCTTCTGCTACATATGTATCTGGAGCCATGGATCTCTCCATTTAAACTCTTTGGTTGGTGATTTAGTCCATGGGAGCCCTGATGGGCCCTGTTAGTTGATGTTGTTCTTCCTATGAAGTTGCAATCCACTTCAGCTGCTTCATTCCTTCCCCTAATTCTTCCATTTGGGTCCCCTTGCTCAGTCCAGTGAGCAAGTATCTGCTGTGAGTATCTTCATCTGTATTAGTCATGTGTTGGCAGAGCCTCCCAGGAGACACCTATACCAGGCTCCTGTTGGCAAGTACTTGTAGGCATCAGCAATAGTGTCAGGGTTTGGTGTCTATAGGTGGGATGGATCCCTAGGTGGGGAAATCTCTGGATGGCCTTTCCTTCAGACTCTGCTCCACGTTTTGTCCCTGCATTTACTGTATACCAGATAAAAAACATGTGGTATTGGTACAGAGGCAGACATGTTGATCAATGGAATAGAATCAAAGACTCAGAATTAAACCTACACCTTTATGGTCACTTGATCTTTGACAAAGAAGCCTAAACCATTCATTGAAGAGCAGACACTATTTTCAAAAAATGGTGCTAGTTCAACTGGTGGTTGGCATGTAGAAAAAATTCAAATGAATCCATTATTATTTCCTTGTACATACTCAAGACCATGTGGATCAAAGACCTACACATAAAACTGGATATGGTGAATCTAATAGAAGAGAAAGTTTGAAAGACACATTAGCACATCTTGAACACATTAGCACTGGGGTAATTTTACTGAATAAAATACCAACGGCTCAGGCACAAGGATGAGCAATTGAAAAATGGGACCATGAAGCTTGTGTCTCTAGCTGCATATGTAGCAGAAGATGGCCAGGTCGGCCATCATTGGGAGGAGAGGCCCTTGCTCTTTCAAAGATTATATGTCCCAATACAGGGAATGCCAGGGTCAGGAAGTGGGAGTGGGTGAGTTGAGAGCAGGTCAGGGGACTTTCAGGATAGCATTTGAAATGTAAATGATGAAAATATCTAATAAAAATTATTTTTTTTAAAAAAAGAAAAGAAAAATGGAACCTGATAAAATTGAAAAGCTTCTACAAGGCAAAGGACACTGTCAATAGGACAAAATGGCAATCAACAGATTGCTAAAAGATCTTTACTAATCCTATATCCTATAAAGGGCTAATATCCAATATATACAAAGAACACAAAAAGTTAAACTCCAGAGAACCAAATAAACCTATTTAAAAATGAGGTGCAGAGCTAAACAAAGAATTCTCCACTGAGGAATCTCAAATGTTCAGGTAACACATAGAGGAATTCTCAACATCGTTAGTTATCAGGACAGTGCAAATGAAAACAACCCTGAGATTCCACCTCACACCAGTTAGAATGGCTAAGAACAAAAACTCAGGTGACAGAAGATGCTGGTAAAGATGTGAAGAAATATGAACTCTCCTCCATTGCTGGTGGGATTGAAACCACACTGGAAATTAGTTTTGCGGTTTGTCAGAAAACTGAACATAGTACTACCTGAGGACCCAGCTATACCACTCCTGGGCATACACCCGGAAGATACTCCAACATGTTATAAGGATACATGGTCCACTATGTTCATAGTGGCCTTATTTATAATAGCCAGAAGCTGGAAAGAACCCAGATATCCCTCAACAGAGGAATGGATACAGAAAGTGTGGTACATTTACACAATAGAGTACTACTCGGCTATTAAAAACAAGAAATTTATGAAATTCTTAGGCAAATGGATGGAACTAGAAGATATCATCCTAAATGGGGTAACCCAATCACGAAAGAACACACATGGTATGCAGTCACTGATAAGTGGGTATTAGCCACTTTGGTAAACAGTCTGGTGGTTCCTCAGAAAAGTGGAAATAGTTTTACCTCAAGACCCACCTAGTCCACTACTGGGCATCTACCCAAAAGATGTTTCAAGATATAACAAGGGCACAGCTTTATTTATAATAACCAGAAGCTGGAAAGGACCCAGATGTTCTTCAACAGAGGAATGGATACAGAAAATGCGGTACATTTACACAATAGAGTACTACACAGCTATTAAAATAAATGACTTCATGAAATTTGCAGGCAAATGGGTGGAACTAGAAAACCTCATCCTGAGTGAGGTAACCAAGACACAAAAGAACACACATGGTATGTACTCACTGATAAATGGATATTAGGAAAGAAGCTCAGAATACCTATCATACAACTCATAGACCACATGAAGCTTCAGAAGAAGGAAGACCAAAGTATGGATTCCTCATTCCCTCTTAGAAGGGGGGGGGGTGTCAAAATAGTTCTGGGAAGTAGAGGGAGGGAACTGGGAGGAAGAGGAGAGGGGAAGAAAGGGGGGCAGGATCAGGTATGGGAAGAGACAGGATAGAAGTATAGATGGTTAGGAATATTAATAGAAATATTTAGCAGTTTGGGGATGGGGAACTGGTATAGCCACTAGAAAGTTCCAGGTGCCAAGGAATTGAGAGGTTCCCAGGGCCCAACAGGAATGACATTAGAGGAAATACCCAACAAAGGCCAGATAGAACATGTAGAGGTCTCCTCCACTACTAGACAGGCATGGCCTCTAATTGGGGGATGGGGCCACCCACCCATTTCCAACTTTTAAGCCAAATACTCTAAAATGATCAAGTTCCCACCATCAGTGCCCAGTCTTTATATTTAAGATGATCATAGAAAAGCTATGTGGATGGACTTAAAAATAATAAAATCCCTTACTAAAGAGTTTTGTTACAATGTCTGTATGAAAATATAGCTAAAATTACAAGTTGTGTACCTCCATCCCAAAGTAAATAAAATTGGAGACATTATAAATTTTATTTTTCACATATTTTAACTAAATGATATTTCAATCAAATATGTGCAATAAAATGGTGTAACATATGTGAAGATGTTAATTAATTAATTGTCCCCTGTTTAAATTCATAGGAGGCAGCTATTTTTTTCATTCACACAGTGGAACAGAGGAATTTGTTTTTTGTTTTTAGTTTTTGTTTTTGTTTGTTTGTTTTTGTGGTTTTTCTTTTTCCTTTCCTTCCTTTCTTTCTTTCTTTCTTTCTTTCTTTCTTTCTTTCTTTCTTTCTTTCTTTCCTTCCTTCTTTCTTTCTTTCTTTCTTTCTTCCTTTTTTACAGGAAGACAGGGCATCAAGTGAGGGATGGGGTTGCTCACAAAAAGGGATCTATCATGATGGCTCTCCTGAAGACCCAACAAGCAGCTGAAAGAGTCAGATGCAGATATTTGCACCCAACCAATGGACAGAATTAGGGAAGGCTGAAAGAAACTGAGGAGAAGGGTGATCCTGAAGGAGGACCAGGAGTCTCAATTAACTTAGACCCCAGAGATCTCTCAAACACTGGACCACCAACCAGGCAGCATACACCAGCTGATATGAGGCTCCCAACACAAATACAGTAAATGACTGCCAGGTCTGTGTTCATTCAGAGATGATGCACCTAACCCTCAAGAGACTGGAGGCCCCAGGGAATTTAGAGGTCATGTGGGGTGGGTAGTTGGTGGGGAAATCCTTGTGGAGACAGGGGAGCGGGGAGAAGGTATGGGATGTGGAATAGTTGGAGGGTGGACCAGGGGAGGGGAATAAAGACTCAAGTGTAAATAAATAAATAAATAAATAAATAAATAAATAAATAAAGTTGTAAAAATCCTTATTATGAAAATGAGAATCTAAGTTTGAAGTTAGATACCAGCATCAGTGAACATGGTAGTGGATGCACTAATTAGTTTCTTAGAGTTCAACTTCAAATAAAGTTTTAACTCAAGGAACACAGCTCTACTTTCAATAGGGAAATATTACAGATTTATTCTTAATTGTCTTGAGGAATCAAAGGAGGTGCACAATCATGCATAAAGGCCAACAACTTGGAGCTGAAAGATTTCTGTAGTTTGAAATTCTGAATGTAGACTGACGTAATTTTAAGTTTCTACAAAAACTGGTCATTAACTTACAGACATTCAGCTTTTGAGATAAAGAAGTCTGTTTTGTTGTTTCTGTTGTTCTTTTGGAATGTTGTCGTCATCCTAAAGAAGAGAAAGGTTTCTGCTTTCGAGTTTAGTGTGTTAGGGCCAGGGGAGGCCAGATTAACAGGTGAGGTTTCCAGAGAATAAGTGATAGCAATGTAGAACCCCTTCCTTGTCTAGACCCCTGACAAGCCATACTGATCATTATTATGTATACCAAGAGCTTAAAGTCATGAAGGTAGAAACCCTGATGGGAAGAGTTTACAGTGCAGTTGACAGCACATTGATAAGACCGACAGAAAGAATAACAAAAACAAATTCCTCAAAACATACTTTAAGGAAATAAGGTAGATATTCTGAAGAAGATGGTGTTTCACTGGAGCAAGCACAGTAACTGGTGACAAGCTACCTGGAAGACGACATGTGTAGAATAACTGTTAGAAGGTTTGTTGTCATGATATATGAATTTTATATTTAGAAAATCTGACTGCTGTAAAAAGTCATTATTCATTCATAAATAAGCTTATCCTGAAGAGATGTCAACTCTGATACAGAGTATACTGGTTTTTTTTCTTTGCTAGCATTTTGAAAGCTGTGAGCAGAGGCTTTCAGGCCTAGTGACATCGTCCCATTGCTGCTCTTAACAGAGATTGGATTATCTGTGAAATTTCAAGTGTGGTAAAGCTGTCCACGTGTGATATTTCTGAAGATTATGTGCAAAAGCAGATTAAGGAAGATTTTTCTATTGTGCTTTACTTTTATAGATATCTCTGGGTTTTATGCATGAACTCTTACTTCATGGACAAGTTAACATGGAGATTAGACACTGTGAAAGGAACTGGGTAATTTTGTTCTATATGTCTCATTTTCAAATATATATATTTAAAAGCCCTCTCTTTAATGTTCCCTATGTAGCAGAGGATTGGCTTATCTGGCATCACTGGGAGGGGAGCCCATTGATCCTGTGGAGGCTCGATGACCTAGGATAGGGGAATGCTAGGCTGCTGAGGCAGGAATAGGTGGGCAGGTGGGGGAGCACCTTCATAGAGGCAGAGGTCAGGGAGGAGGAGGTAGGGGGCTTCTGGAGGGGACACTGGGAAGGGGAATAACATTTGAAATGTAAATGAGTAAAATAACCAATAATTTAAAAAAGAATTTAGCATAGTCAAAGTCATAGTAGTGGAAGGAATTTCAACTTTTTAGGTACCGAGGAAGAAGAAACTGGAAAGATGTTAAATTAAATAAAGTTTCAAGTTTTGTAAGACAAGTTGTTGAATCTACCACATAGGACAATGTCTATAATGACCATTGCTATATGTGTGTATGTGAATATGGGCTCTTAAAAGCTTGCGATGGGGATGGAAATAGTGTGATACTCCTTACTGAAACAAAATATCAATAATCTAGTGCATGCAGTATATTTCCTCTGATCTAAGTAGTTGAGGGGGGTCAAATTTAAAGCTTCTCAGAACCCAACAAAAAGAAATTGTAACTGCTTTCTGGGATAAGCAATTATAAGTCACAGCTCTACCCTCTATAAAGAAAAGTGGTTTATTTTTATGTAACTACGTTACAATCTTAAAAATAAAAGAAATAATAAACACATTGGTAAAAATTCTTGTAGGGGATCATATGACTATCTTGTTTAGGGAGCGAATGTCAGCTATTACTTGCCTTCGGGATTATTTACTCCCAAAACTATCATCAAATTTTGAGACTCCCCTACCCCCCAGAAAAAATAGTATTTGCAGTTTTCTGTTTAGTGTGAATGCATCTAAATCCTGTTATTGTTATGTGCTGATATGAGTTATGTACATAGTTTTTCCTTATAAATAAAGTAGTATAAGCAATAGGTAACATTTTCCCAGACAATGTCATTATGTTCAGACAAAAACCAATGAGTTTACTCTACTAAGACAACAGCCTACTCCTTGTCTGACATTTTGCTAAACCAGAACTTTCAACGCCTGTTTTTACCTTACATCAAAGTTACAGATATGGCAAGGAAGCATACTGGAGAAAAGACATCAACAGTCTTACTCAGACTTGAGCATCAGGAACTACAATTCCTGCCTGCTGAAAAAGATGTGTCCATTTTGCAATATTGGCATGACAGAGATGAGGGTAACCAAGCACTTTCTGACTTAATTTGAAGCCCACTCTACTCAAGGGAACTCAAGAATGGTTTTGAAAAAAAATGGTCAAAAACCCATGGCAGAATGTTAATAGACCATAGTGGTGAACATAATACCGTTGTTTGACATATTGTCAAACTGTCTTTTAAATATTTATGATAATACTCATAGACAAATGCTACCGTCAGCTTTCATCAGGAACACTTCTCTTCGCAATTAATGGTGGTGAATAGAGGCCTTGGGGAGTAAATTATGCTTAGGATAAGTGACAGCTGACTTTTGTCCCTGAAGGAGACATTTATATGATCCCTTCCAAGGTTTAGGGAACATTGAAGAGAGGGCTAAATAAAGGAATAAAAATATTAAAGACTAGAAGATAATAGGAAAGTCTGTAAATTGTCACCTTCAGAGTATGAGATTGTTATGGCAATCACAAAGCTGTAATTGCGTGCTCTAGGGCTGAACAAGAATGAAGAAGTGACTTAGGAGGCCCTATTCCTCACTAAGGTACAATTTTCTACTGATAGAATCAGCAAGAGTTGGGTTTGTTGCGTCTGATTGTCCACCCACTGTGACTGTAACAAGTTCCAGTGAATAGTTCTAATTTATTGGTCACATACAGAGCCCTGGTTTAATTAAGTCAATCAAAAGACAAGACCCTAAGTCATGAATCTAAGAAAGAGACTGGTTGGGATAGAGGAGATTATAGGAAGGTTAGGTAAGACAGGGTAGGAAGTGATGTATAATCAGAAGGAATTATATAGATGTATGGAATCGTCAGAATACTAACTTAAAAGAAAAGTTGTACCAGGATATTTTAAGTAGTATTTATAAATAACAAAGAAATTATAAAGTATGTAGTATTTAAGACTATATAACATATATTTTAGAAAATTAACCTAAGATTTCTGTAGAAACATTTGCTAATAGTTTGTACATTAGAAATTTTGGTGTGAGACTGAAATCACAGTGGCTTCCCAAGCTTTGATGAATGGCACACAGCTGATAGTGGAAGGTTTCATAGTAGATCACTATATAGCTGTGTTCATCATTATTGCATAGAGTTTTTAATCAGTGGAACAGATAAATACCTTGTCACATCACTGCTCTCTGTTTTTTCTGCACATCAACAAGCCACTTAGAGCATTTATAAAAATGATACAATATATCAATATATTTCTCTATATATCTAGTTTTTTATGAAAAAATCAAGATAATTATTTAGTGTGGTAAAATAAATAAGCAATGACTGACTTCTACTAATCTTGGATAGACTACTCTCTACATCTGGACTTGAAGGTATGTCATGCTTAGTCTTGCCACTAAAATATTCTTTATAAACCAATATCGAGTCCTTTAATGGGGAAGCATTATGAAAACCTTTCAGTTATTGTACGTCATTTTCTTCTAAATTAATCATGCATATCCTCATCTTCCCTCAAAGCAGAGCAGGTTGTAAGCATATCTCCAAGCAGTGTAAGGGTTGCCGTGCAACTGCCATCTTTACTTCTTCTAGAACATTCTTTCTGTGAGAGGAGACTTTAGGGCCCTTCTCCCAGTTCACTATAAAGGGCTTTATCAAGAAAGAAAGGAAGTATCTTTCTGAGGATAGTAAAATCCAAAATACTGAAGTCAACTTTTGTTGTTATTTTGTTGAGGAATCTAACAGAGCAATGTCATTGGGCATATCTTCAAAGGTGAAAAAGGACATATTATTCCCAGAAGTGTCTGCTAAAATTCATAGTATAATAAGAGCGTAAGGCTGACTTTAGTGTATGTACACCTTTAGTCCCAGAACTTGGCAAACAGAGGTAACATTATCACTGAATCCAAGGCCAGTATTCATAGAGAGTTCCAGATCAGCCAGGGCTACACAGAGATGCTACCTCAATCAATCAATCAAGCAAGCAAGCAAGCAAGCAAGCAAGCAAGCAAGCAAGCAAGCAAGCAAGCAAGCAAGCAAGCAATAAAATATTAAAGAAAAGATTAGAATATTATTATTATACTGACAAGAAATTTTCTGTGATTTTTTTGAGGCTTGTTCTAGCTAACATATATTCTTTCCCAAATGCTTCATTTTTTTCTAAATATCAAAAGAACTTCTGCATAAACTCATATTGAATTTAGTAATCCAAGATGGGTGCAATAAGTCCAGAAGCTGTAAGAATGCTGTACAGAAATATATACCCAGATTTACATTTGAGTATAAACCAATTATCTAAATTGTATTCCATGTATTCTAGAAACTTTTATGCCAACTTCACTTTTAAATATTATTAAACAATAAAACAACATGGCTGTATACATGTATCTAATTATGTAGCATGCATTAATTAGGAGTATTTGGTAAGTTACACATGAAAACTAATTGGGAAATATACAGCTGTGGTATTTTAATATTAATGACAAATACTAAAAGCTTGTGTTTGCCTTAATATTAATCTCTCATATCAAAAATGATTTCATCATATTTACTAGTAATATGTGATCTGTAAGAGTTGCCCAAGATGTTCTCATATATAATTAATAATGTAATCAGCAAAATACTATTCTATAGGGAGCTTAGAAATCTAAAGTTTCACATAAATCAAAGATGAAATCTGAGGCATTTCACTACTATTTTTTTCTAGTTTGATTCATTAATAATTGAGATTGCCTAACTAATCTTGGATACTAGGGTTAGGTATTTGTAAAGCACTCAGCTGACAAATGCAGAGCGTTGGCTATTTTTTTCTATTGAGAAGTCAAAGATCTGGGCTATTCATTTTGTAGCCTGGCAGTTATCACGACAATTCCTCGAGTTCCCAAAGCTTTTTCATGTGGCTTCCTCAAGGACGGCTATCATGTTGTAGCTACTGCAGTGACAGATGGGATATAACATGTCATGTGATGGATAACTCTGGAGCCATAGTACTTAATCCTTCTAATACTAATAGCTACATTATCATAGAGATTTATGAGAATGTCAGTTTCAAGTTCCCAGTTCCATTCATGGGGTTTTAAAACTTCAGCTGCAAAAACATGCATCCATCCCATTAATTCTAATTATCATGGTTCATCTTCTCAGCAGTTTTGCACTCCGGAACCTTTCAGTGCAAATTAACGTACCAAAAAAGTGTATTAATTAATATTTGTAGCTTTTAATTTCTGCAAGAGTGTTGTCTGGAAGCAGCTGGCAGTACAGGGCCTCTGCTATTGAATCTTCGCCAAACAAGTGCAGATGTAATTCTGTTATCTCTTGCTTAGTCATTTACGCAAATTAATTTGAACAATTAGCCTTTTACTGGTCCTTCATGAATCATGCAAAAGGGATCTGCCAAAAATTGCTAGTTGACAGAAAAGAATTGGTTAATGCTGTGCATTTTGTCAGAAGGTAATGTAGAGGGAAATTCAACAGTTTTTGGTTTTTTTTTTTTTCACCCAGTGGACAACTGCTTAAATATTCTGCGATAAGTTTTACATAGCACTTACAAGCAATAAGAATTAACCTGTATACTAGTGAAGGCTTTGTCCTTAGTCATAAAAATATTTAATATCCAACTTGCGTTTATCTTGAAAATGGATTTGAAGGAAGAAAGCAATTTCATTAAGAAACAAGAATTAAAAGGGGCTGTTTACTGTTTTGAGGTCATCATCTTTTTATTTTAATCAGCATTAGATTTATCTCTTTAAGAGTGATCACTTATCACAGCAGGTAAATATACACTGCTAACCTCACTTGATAGCCTGCCAACTTTCTGATAAAGAAGTAATCAAGAATTGTTAAAATACTTACATATGTTTATTATATTTTTTAATAATGTAGTGAAAGAGGCTTTATGTCATAATTAAATTCTCTCAGAAAAAAAAAAAAGAAAAAATTAAACAGTAGTGAGTTTTGTTTCTGCTGTTCACAAAAAGTTACTGATGCTCGAAAGGAAAAGCATGTATGCTCCGTTCTTTTCTTTGGAACAGGTTCAAATGACCTATAGTTTTGTGTTGTTTTAATTTCAATTTGCATGTCTCTTGCTTTTTAAAATTACTGTTCCTAAGGATTATTCCACATAATTGTATTAATAGGTCATATGTGACTGTACTAAGAAATTAAAACTTTCACATAAGTATTTCTCTGGATATAATTAGTTTGGAAATGTTTCAGATGGTTTCTAATAATTGTATATACCAAGGCAGAGTGGCATAACTGCTATGTATTTATGTATTTTAACCATGTCCATTATGTTCACATCTATATTTACATTTGGTTAATATTTAGTATTAGAATATTACACGAATTAGTTAATGTCATGTCATAGTTTTGAAAAAGGACATTCTTCAAGAGACAATATATTTACTTAGGTGCCTCCCAACATAAAGAAATCTGAGAAGCAAATCTGAAAGGTATCACCGATTGTTGCTGTCATTGAGCCAAGTTATCTCTCACTGTATACATGACAATCCTTTTAATGATACATTTACAATTATCGAGAAAACTTAAGACTGCAGTGGCTGATTTTAAATCTATTTTTGTTGTTTGTTTGTTTGTTTTCCAATGAAACAAATTTCCCTGAACACTTCTGTCCTTTAGCATAATAGGAAAAAAATACGTCAAATATTTGAGCCACAAAATTTCTCATTTGTAGAAATCTCTCTCTCTCTTTCTCGGTTTCAGTCATCTTGAAATAAGGTTCTTTGGTTCAGAAAATATTCAGGAAATGTAAACATGTTTTGAAATAAATTCTGCTAAACTTTTCATGTGCTCAACGAAGTAACAGTGTTCATTGACAACATTTGAAAGCTACATCAATGAATAAATAGATATTTTAAAATTCACCAATAATATAATTTTCACACTAAGTTCATTTCCATATTTTAAAAAATATAACACGGTAAACTACTATTTAAAATAAATATTATTTTGTTGTCAAAATCATTTATTAATACCTCTAATTGTATTTTTGAAATTGCCACACACTAAGCACTATTTTAAATTAAAATTTATAAAAGAAATGGGTAAAGAACGTGCTCATACATCCTTTATTTATTTATAAATTCTTCTTATATTTTAGTTAAATTTAAAACTTCTCTTTATAATATGCTGATACACAATGTTCTTATATGAAAGAAATGATTAAAATGTGACATTTTGTGCTTACCTTTTAAAATGTGGTTACACCAATTAATTTAAAAGTATTTGTCAGCTGTTATATAAATACGAGCTATGAACAACACATCAGTGAATAGTTTTTGTCATCAGCATATCTGAATTTGTAAGCATGTTATTGCTTGGTAAAATCAACATCAAATCACTAATAAGCCCCATGTCTCCAGAGTTAAAGATTTTGAATTACTTTGGGTAAAATTCTTTTCTGAAAGTTGGAGTTTCTGCATGTGTGTGCTTATAGGCATTATGACTAGCGTATATTAACTATAATTGAGGATTCATTGTGACATCGTACCATACATGTTTATTATGTAATTTGATTATTTCCTCTCATATTTCCTTAATCACACTTAATTTGTATCATATAATTACCAGTGTTTAAAAATGTACAGAGAGGGAAACTGGTGATAGAAGGTATTGTATGAGAAAATAATAATAATAATCAAAGAAATAGACTCAGATAGTTTTTGAATTTTTTCATATATCATTTTTATTAGCAAATATTACCACATATTTATTTATTGTTCCAGAGTCCCATAGCTTATATAGGACATGAGTAAATTTTCTTGTTCCTGATTGTATTAAAATAATATTTTTACTATTAAGAGAACAAAATTTGGTCAGAAGACAAGTCAAAAAATATTTTTCATTACTATATTGATCAAAATAGTTTGGCTATTGTCTTCATCCTTCACCAGAAGGCTTTACAAATTGTCAACACTATTTTCACAAACATTAAATAAATAATATAAATAATATTTTCCCAGAATTTTAAAGTGTTATGTGGTTTTATATAATAATTATTAAGGTATTAAGCAAACATTGAAGAAGAAATAAAAAGGAAAAATCCTTTAGTGGTTTTGTAGTAGCATAAGGATATATTTTTATATGTGATATAAAAATATATGTGTAAACATAATCCAAATATTTTTATACTTAAATGTATATAGGATAAATTTAAAACATTCAAATTAAGAAAATGAATATTATCCCTAATTTTCAAAAGATAAGCCCCATTTTTTCTTTCTTTGTGTGTGTGTGTGTGTGTGTGTGTGTGTGTGTGAATAATTATACTTGGAGTTAAACTTAGCATTTGCATATAATTTAACAAAACAACTATTTTGCAACTTAATATAAGTACTTCTCATATTAGTAAAAAAAATAGTACAATAAACAGTTATGCTATTCAATCATTCGGAGGCAAGATCCATAATATATAAAGCAATTTGTATTCTCATTTTTATGTTGTTCTAAGTGTTTGGAATTATAAATAATATTGAAACTAGCATATTTATGGGCAAACATTTGCTTATCCCATCATCATTTCTTTAAATGAAATTCCACAATAGATTTTTTTTTTTATTTTGCAAAGCCTATTTTAACATATGTCTTAGTGAATGTATTTCTTTCCATTGCTAATAACTCATAACTCATTTTTACCAATGGCCATTAAAGAATTGAGATTGTGCTATTACAAAGGATTTATTGAAAAATGTTAAGATATTTTGGTTTGTGGTCGTCAAATACAAAACTAGTATTGTTAGTAATGTGTAAATCAAGTTTTTACTTTATTTTGTTATATTTCTGGGTAAATGATCAGGAAAAAAAATTCATTCTACATACAGTCTGACCAGGATAAAACCTGGTGGCTGTGTAATTGAAAGTATCACTGGCAAACGTGGCTGGAGCTTGATTAATGGTATATTAAAATCAGAGTCTTCATGGTAAGTGCTCAATAAGGAGTTTGGGGCAATTTACTTGGTTACTAGGAAGCTTCTAAATTTTAATCATGGAAGTACTTCAGTGTCATTAGAAACTGAAAGGACAAGGAGTCTGCTGGCAGGTTCTCTGAATCCTGTGACTCAGACCCTCCTTCTGGGGAGCAATTGAGAGCCAAGCATGGGGCTGCAATTGTAAATCCTTTTGCTCCCCATGACTTTGATTGCTATTATTGTAATTTACTATTACACAGGATCTTAAGATAAAGTGGTCCATGGAAATTAGGAGCGATAATGCCTGGGTGGGGGTGGCATAAGTAGTGAGGCTAGAGACAAGTGAAAGAACTCAAGATCCTTCTCTAAGGCACATTCCCAGCTGTACATGTTTCTTCAAGCTTCTGCAGTTGCAAGGAGCAAAGCAGGACAAAAAAAGGAACACATCACACCTGGTTCCTTTTAAGAACTTAGGTATAAGATTTACTGGTGCAAGGTGAAAGGTATGAGGAAGCAGAGTCTCTCCTAGGTCAACCTGCTTTAACTTTGCATATGGAGTTTAACTGAAGGGTAGGCTGACTGAGCAGAATTAGTTTAACCAAGTGAAGTGTCCAAACTGTAGAAAATCGTAGGCATGCCTTGACAGTCTTGGATTCCTAAAAGAAAAGCGCCCCGTGTCTGCTATAGTGTTAAATAAGGTAAACCAATGATCAAACCAAGGACATCAAGCTGGGAAACTTAGGTACTGAACTATTAACATAGATACTGAACTCTCCAATATACCGAGTAACTAGAAGTGAAATAGAACAGAAACATTATCTGTTGGGCAGTGAATTATGAGCACCAGCTTCCCCTGGGAGACTTGTCTGCACAGTTGAAAAGCTCAGAATCCTATAGTTCAGCTGGTTGTCTTACAAGGATCTCTGCAGCTCTTCCCCATAGGATGCTACCGCAGGCTTGTGAGACTTGAGAAAGGAGTCTGTGAATAACTATGAAATAATGCCATTGTGCTAGGCATTGTAAGGACACTCTACATGCGGTATTCTGTCTAAAAGCTGCTTCAAGCTGCTGGAGCTGTTTAAAGATATATCTATAATCAAACCATCCCTTTTTATTGGATAGAAGTCAAAGTACTTCATTTACAATTCAATTACCAGTAAAGTATGATCTGTTTCTGTACATATACTACCACATATATCTCCAGATAACTGAGTAAGACCTAAGGCAAAATGGTAAACTTAACCTCTTATCAGTGTTTTTGTATATTCATTATAAACCATCTCCTTGGTTCTCAACCATGATCTTTAATGACCACAACACTGTCCCACAATTTTAAAAAAATAGACATATATGAAATAAGTTATAATTAGTAAGGTATAAATATATATCTTGTAGCAGATTGTAAAAATTCAATTACAAATTTTATTGCAATTTGTAAACAAATTTGTAGAAATACGTCTGGCAGAGTGTATGACAATAGTATGGCATACCCTTACAAAAATACAAGGCAGAGCATATTAGAAGAAAATCAGATGAGTGGATGAGGAGAAGCCGTGAGATGGAACTTGAGCAGCTAAGTAGAAAGAGTACCAATACTTGT
The DNA here is from genome assembly GCF_000001635.26 of Mus musculus. NCBI lineage: Eukaryota > Metazoa > Chordata > Mammalia > Rodentia > Muridae > Mus > Mus musculus. The sequence continues at coordinate 47,329,362 of NC_000068.7, read as the reverse complement.
TAGCCTTGGGGAAAGTATAGGCATATATGCAGAGATGAGATAGAAAATTGTTTTAATAAAAAATACTAAATATGGCCTTCATTTTTCATAATAGCCAGAAGCAGCCTGTCATACAAAGGATGGAGTTCACAGTCTCCAGGCCCTTTTAACTTCTGATAGTTACAATAGTTATCCATAACAGTTGTTAGCTGTCCAGTCTGATAGGCTCCTCTTCTCTACACTCTGAAGTACCCATTAGCTGAATTAATTAAGAATAACAGAGTAAAATTTATTGACCTCTGAGACAGGATAACTAGTTTGATTGTCCAGCCAAATGGCTGCCAAAACTGCCCACTATTAAGAAAATAGAGCTAAAATATAGAAATAAATAATCTCACATATAGAAAAAGTTACCACTAACTTAGAACTCACCAAGTTTATGTTCCCAAGAAATTCGAAATTCCTATTGAATGGATCTCCTTCTAGGAGAACTGTCTTAAGTAAGTGAATTTGAGACAGCAATAGCTGTTGTCTTCTTTGTGTTAAAATGGCTCTTGAAACATAGTAGATTTTTAAATAACAATATAGTTATCTAGATCTTTGATATATATTTTCTCTACTTGCTTTAACTCACAAGATGACATGGGACAATTGAAGTGTGACAACGCATTTAGTGAGATATTAATTTGAAAAGATATCTCTAAAGAATTTGTGGAAAAATTATCTTAACCCACATTACATTTAATATCTCATAATTTACTGATGAAATAATGAGGTCATAACATTCTGACATCTTGGTATACAGCAAGTTTGGTAATTACAGAAAAATCACATATGGCTGCAAATTTCAAAATATAACATCTTCCAACAATTATGTGTACTTCTCTGATTCCTAATACTGAAACCATCATTTAACCATGTTACAATATTTCCAGTGTTTCATTGACACTATGAATATAACCTAGTGAACTATTTAAATGAATTTCCACCTTCTGTTCCTTTTAATTATTTCTATTTTTTAAGAAAAAAATTATAAAAATGCTTGCACAAAGTTTGCATTTTCTTCAAGAATGTCTGAGACTGCTTTGTAAATGTACTGATAATACCACTCAGTGTTGACTCAGTGTAGTAATTTACTCCAAGTGTTTTACATCATCTTGAACTCTGTATTCTATGTCTTCTGTTGTTTGTCTTTATGTAAACTCAAAAATGAATAACACCTGAAGAAAAACTGTGTAAAAGAATGCTATAGTGTCGTAACTGTGGTTTACAATGTACATATGTGCATATATGCATACTAGTTGGTTGTTATTGCCAAAACCAATATTGGTTTCAGTAATGCTCAGGTTTCAAAACTGAGAAAGGTTGAAGAAAAATTTAAAAATAGAAGACAATTGAAAATAACCTAAAACTGGGACAGATCAGTGCATTGTCTTCCAATGATTTCAGGACACTTGTGAGGAAATTCATGCAATTTTATATATGATTGAAATGCAATGAGACAGAAATAGTCACTGAAACTTTTGAGTACAGTGATGGATAATACTTGGAGATTTGTTCACAATGAAAGAAATTTAGCATATTTTTCCATGCCTGTATTCTACACACTAACAGAATTTGGCTTTTTACAACTTATATTCTCTGCATGGGTTTCACTGGACAATGTTAAAGCCATAACCAGCACTTCTGTATTTGATAAAGTTATACTCGGAACTATTAAAGTGTTCAGATATAATTGACTGTAGACAGTTGTAAACTTTCTCCAATTATTTCCATTAGGGGGTGAAATGTAGAACTCTTTAAAAACAAAATCAGGAATCTGTTCTGATTAGTATGAATCATTGTCACAAATTAAGAACTAACATTGTGCTAGTGCTTCCTGTTAGAACAGGCTATCTAAAAACCATCAAATGAAACATAAGAAGGCTAAAAAAGTTTGGAGTAGGCTGGAATAATTATTTGGAAGATTCTTTCCTAATCTGCCACAAATGTAGGAATCAATTTGCCTGATAGGTAATGAGTGATTTGTGTTTGATATCTGAATGTTTCAATCAGCATTTTCTGAACAGGATTTCTCATTATGATAATGACTAAGGGATTAATTACTAGAAGTAGTAAAGTGATAATGGCACTTTGAACTGTACCCATCATCATATGACACAGGCTATTTTTTGTTTGTTCTTTCTGCTTTTAAGAATGATAGTTGCATGTTAAAAAATGTTTGAGTCACATGGTGAAAATGATTCTATTAAATTATTGAAATTAAATGATGAAATGACATTTTGAAAAAGACCACTTTCAGAGTGACCATTGTTTCATAGTTTTAATTGACCAGTTAGAGCAGAGAATAATTAACAGTATCAGTGCGGATGCTTATGTCAAATAGATAGTTCAATTAGAATATTTGCTAGTTTCTTCTAAAAAATCTCTACTCCAGCAGTTAGAATGTTGTAAGCAATAACATTGCTAATTACCTTTCCAAAACAATACCCTTCAGGAGCTCAAGTGCAACAGATTAGATGTTGAGCATTTAATGAGAATGGCATAGCATACTGGATTTTAATTTTAGATTATTGGATACATGCATGGTAGGCAACGATATAATTGAGAAATGACTATGTTGCTAATTGATACTAATGGAGGCAAACTATAGATTTTTGCTATCATCACTTTTATAGGGAGTAGGAACAATGTTTATTAAAATAATCAAATTAATTATGTAAATGAGTATAGTGTAGAGTGCTCCATTTTTGCCATAATAAGGGAAGCTGCTGAGTAAAAAGAATAAAAAGTCCTGAATCTCTGGGTGCATTTATTGCAACAGCTGGTGTGCCCTGATTTACATGGTGTTCTTGTTGCAGTATGATTTTAAAAAAACACTGGGCAGTTCTGAGTGAGTGTTATTCCTCAGTTTGTTTTCTCTTATGTCAACTTATTAAACCCCCATGGTTTTGCTTCTTTGCTATGTAAACAGATCATTGTAGAGTAGGTTTTCAAACTCTTGAGGAGCTTGAAATTTCTTGCCAGTAGAGCAAGAAATCCATTGTGCTCTACCTGTTCTGCAATTTTCAAAGATTAAAGACATGGGGGAAGCAAGTGCAGAAAATATCTTTCTTTCCTTCCCCTTACATTTTATAAAATGGTGACAGTTATAACCAATAGCTGATAGACTAACATGAGTAATATTCTGGTTTAAACATCCTGAGTATTAGACTAGATTAGGGGGACAGATTCTAAAGCAGGGTGAGATAGGTTTGCAGCCAAGTAAGCTTTGTTTTATTACTGCAAAAACTGTGAAGCGGATACCTCAGTTCTAAATGAATACAAGATAAACTAATGGAATACAAGATAAACTAAATAAGTATTACTGGGTCATAGTCATTTACATTTGACTACAGAATTGGCTACCTCTTATAGAAAGGTAAAGAAGAGAGAGAGAGAGAGAGAGAGAGAGAGAGAGAGAGAGAGAGAGAAAGGAAAAAGAGTGAGTCAGAGTCAGACACCATGACCAAGGCAAGTCTTATATATATATATAAACATTTAATTGGGGCTGGCTTACAGGTTCAGATGTTCAGTTTGTTATCATCAAGGTGGGAACATGGCAATATCCAGGCAGGCATAGCACAGGCAGAGCTTAGAGTTCTACGTCTTCATAGAAAGGCTGCTAGTGGAAGACTGACTTCCATGCAACTCGGGTGAGGGTCTTAAGCACACATACACAGTGGCACTTCTAGTCCAACCAGGTCACACCTATTCCAACAAGGCCACACCTCCAAATGGTGCAACTCCCTGGTCCAAGAATATACAAACCATCACAGGGAGGGAGGGAGGAAGGAAGGAAGGAAAGAAGGAATGAATGAGAGAGGGAGAGATAGGGAAGAAAAATAAAGAAAAAGAGAAGGGAAGGAAGGGAAGGGAAGGGAAGGGAAGGGAAGGGAAGGGAAGGGAAGGGAAGGGAAGGGAAGGGAAGGGAAGGGAAGGGAAGGGAAGGGAAGGGAAGGGAAGGGAAGGGAAGGGAAGGGAAGGAAAATGTACTGAAGGATATTTTGGATTATTCTGATAGACTTACACTTGCACTTTAATCCTATCATATTACTTAGCCTAGTGTAATCATGGTTCTGTGTTTCGTTATTTGATTTCAGAAGGGGATTTTGTTCCTTTGCATTCAACATTTAATGTTAGTTTCAATATTCACATTTATACTCCAAACTTCATGTGCAAGGAATGGATGGGACCTGGAACCCAAGAATTCAGGTTTGTTTCCAGCCCTTCAAGACAGTTTCCAGTGTTCTGAACTTACCCATCCTCTTAACTATCTTCAGTAGATGTATATATGATTTGCATATGTACATATGATTTGTGCACATGATATGTACATATGCACATATGATTTGCATATGATTATATGCAGATTTAACATTTCAGTTTGGATATGAACACACATGTAGAGTCAACTACTCTTTTTGCTTTTGAGAGATAACAAAATATAGCTATAGATATTGGGAAAGCCTTATTTGCTTTCAAGTAACAGCTCCAATACTTCCTTACACAGTGGTAAACCATAATGCTGAGCCTATTTTTCTGATCCACCACAAAAAGGAAAGGAAAATAAAGTAACACCTCTCCTGCCGCATATTTTTGAAGGCTAGATGAACAAATTCACATAACACACATTTATAGGAATGCCTAGTGATGCTACCTATCTCTGTGAGCATACTACCTAGTAGCATATAAAAGGGAGACGTAACTGAATCAATTTTATAGGATGAATGAATATCTATTACAGCTAAAATAGCTCCCAGATATCTTGTTTGCACAATTACTTTAGGTGGCAGCTTAAAGATAAAACATCTTATTTTATATTCCCTGAAACACCTAGTGCTTTATTCCACAAATGCTAGTTAATGAATAGGTTTGCAAGGAAAGAAATTAGCAATAAACATATCAAAACAAAATGTACTCTATCCTATAATAAACATATTTATCATAATTTAATGTGTAAGTTGCATAAAATTGTATTCTGCAACTATGAAAGTTATTTCTCTTTCTGAAAATGATTTTAGATGTGTATTAAATTACACATACACATGCATATATGCATACACAGATATTTATAATTTTATAGGTGACATATATTGGCTTTTGCATTTATATTTTTAGGATGTAAACTCAAATAAGCTGATGCGTTTGAACTTCAGGACAGTTTGCATAACTGCAGAAGTATTTAAATATCTCTGAGATGTTCCCAGAATAAATTCTTTTTGGAGATGGATTAGAATCCAGAATTAAGACCTTTATGTTCAAAGTAATTAGCAGTACTTAGGAGCTTAGCAGCTTGACCCTAAATTCTGTGCTCTTCTCTCCAGACTATGTATAGATGTTTGTGTCAGGCAGTCTCTAACCAGTGTACAATAGATATCAAATTACAGGGAACACATAATAGAGGTCTTGGAGCAGTTTTGGCAGTGGGATGCGCATCAGAAAGTTAATGAGAGCTGGTGAAACAAAATGGATACTCAACTTGCCTCTATGGGAAGTTGGAAATTGTTTCAGGACATTTTAGAAATTCTTTAAAATATACCTCATTGCCTTTTATACATGCACAATAGTAAGTATGCTCCTGAAGAAAAGAAAAGAAAAGAAAAGAAAAGAAAAGAAAAGAAAAGAAAAGGAAAGGAAAGAAAAGAAAAGAAAAGAAAAGAAAAGAAAAAGTATGTGTTTGTCACACTGTGGTTTGAAATTGGGTTTTCTTTAATAGCATATATATATATGCATATATATGTGTGTGTGCGCATATATATATATATTTTTTTTTTCTAAAAGAAAAGAATATATTGCTTAACCTCAGGATATAATTATCATAAACACTTGAAAACTGGAGCTGGAACACATAGCCCAGTGCTAAGATATACCATGTTACAAAATAATAGTTATAAAATAATAGTTTATACAACAGAAGATAAAAAGTATCTGAGGAAGCAGAAATGTGGAGGCAGGAGTGTATCTTCTTCTGTAGTAATGAATTACAAGAGAACTGTAGAGACTTTGGAAGTGTTTTGTGCCCATCTTAACTATATATTTGTGAGTGTCCTGAATATGTTCCTTGCCTGAATGTGACCATTAGAGGTGATGTTACGCTCCAAGTGTGTAAAACTTTACACCCATACCTTCAACCTCATTCCGTAACTTAAGCCATGGTGATTTTGACTAATTTGGAATTAGAAGACAGTGTGAGACTACACGTTGAAATAATTGAACTGATTCAAAAGCTCTACTTCCTTACTCTACACTTTTCCCTCTTCATTTTCTGTCTTCCTCATGGCTATATTTTATCATTGCTGTATCTATAATTTATTCACCCCATTCCTTCTTCATTTTGTCTTCTATATTCCTATTGCTTTCTCTTTCCATCTCCCTCCAAGAAACCTGAAGATCCAACAGTCATTCACATAGCCTCAGTTCTTCTGGAAAACAACAACAACAACAAGAAAAACCAAACAAAAAGAAAACCAAAAAGCAAGGCTTAGGAATAAAGGAGAGTGACATGCCATGACAGGAGTACTGGTTACTCATACATAGTCCCTGAGTGAGCTGTGACTGTGGTAGACATTTTGTGACTGGATTTCATTTCAACCAACTTTAATGGGTTTCACTATTGATGGAGGGAATTGCAAGATTATACCATCACTGTTTCCCATGCTCCTTCAGGTGCCTCCATTTCAGCTTACCGTGGTTTGGCTCATCTGCAATTTTTGCAGAACCCCTCAAAACGTTAGTAACATTAGTAAAAACATCTTAGAGATACTACTCATGGAATGGCATATTTTTACAATAATAGTAATGAATTTTTGAAAGAAAAAGCTGGATTAATTAGTTAATTAATCTGGAATAAAAATATTTTCATTAAATTTATACTCTGCCTAGAAAGGGAAAGAACCATGTAGTAATTCAGAGTCATTCTTTCAATATATATGGCTTTCCATACAGTAAACCAATTGTCTGCAGCATTTTTGTAGCTTTAAAGATTTTTTAAGACTCTATTAATTATTGTATCAATGGGAAATCAACCACACTTTTATAAAAGTATCCATTTTGTACATTAACTCATCATCTACTATGAATTTTAAGTCCCTCATGTTGCCAGTTGCATTTTTATGTAGATGGGTCCACCTCTGGTTGATAGTTCTCTGCAAAATATTTAAAAATATTATCTTCATATAAATTTTAATAACACAATTTCTAAGTATGTTTTGAAATTGCTATTTGCCTGATTTATAATAATTTCCAGTATTCATTTTGTTTTAAATTGAGGATCATTTCCAAATCCCTGATGCCCTCTAGTGTTGGGCTGTGGGTATAGTGTTGTGTAGGAAGCCGCCCTCACATTTGCAGTTGCAAGATGGCGCTGACATCCTGTGTTCTAAGTGGTAAACATAATCTGCACACGTGCAGGGGCAGTTTTCCCGCCACGTGTTCTGCCTTTCTCGTGATGACAACTGGGCCGATGGGCTGCAGCCAATCAGGGAGTGACACGTCCTAGGCGGAGGATAATTCTCCTTAAAAGGGACGGGGTTTTGCCATTCTTTCTCTTGCTTTCTTGTTCTTGTTCTTTTTCTTGCTTTCTTGCTCTCTCTTGCTCTTGCTCTGGCTCTTGCTCTCTTGCTCTCTGGCTCCTGAAGATGTAAGCAATAAGGCTTTTGCCGCAGAAGATTCCGGTTTGTTGCGTTCTTCCTGGCCGGTCGAGAACGCGTGTAAGAGTGTTGGGCTGTGGGTATAGGGGAAGAGTGGGGAGGAAGAAAGCCTGCGTTCGGCCAGAGTTCCTGTGCTCTGGGCGGGCAGACGCAAAAGGACTGCTGGATGCTTTCCACAGGGCCCTGGGTGGGCATCTGGCTGTGTGAAGCCACTGACCCCACACGGCGTGGGGGGAGCAAGTGGCAGCCCCTTGTACCAGGTTCTCAGTCTCTGGAATCCCACACTGGATACAGCAGAGGAACTGAGAACAGAATAGGGGCCCAGAGGTGACACTTGGCCCTGGAAGGGAAAGGAAGAGAGGTCAGGGGGAGAGAGGGCACTGGGTGGTTCCCACACAGGCTAGTGTCTTTAGTTCGGTCTATGGCTGGAGCACAAGAAGGCTTTCTGACAGGAGATTAGGCATGGCTCCTTAGGAGAAAGCCTATCCCATTGTCCAAGCATGGCTGGCTTTGATGAAAAGAGACAGTCTATGGTTTTAGAGCTTTATTGTAGAAACGCAGGGGGAAAGAGAAAAGGTAGAAAGAGAGAGAGAGGCTGGCCATGGTCAAGAGGAGAGAAGGGGGGAAAGAGAGAGAGAATAAAGGCTAGAGAGTAAGAAAGCTTAAAGAGAGAGAGGTAAAAGCTTAGAGAGTAAGAGAGAGAAAGAGGGAGAGAGCAAGATGGGGCCAAGCAGCCCCTCTTATAGTGGGCTTGTTATCTTGCTGTTGCTAGGTAACTGGGAGGAGTCTAGCCTGCATATCAGAAGCTATGGATATGTCTACATGACTACTAGGGACAGCTTTTCCTGTGGGGGCTGTGTGCGCAGTAACTTCAACAGGAGCCAGGGGTCCAGGAGATATGAGGGAATGCCTTCCATCTCATATAGGTGAAAATTATCACCACTCGGTCCTACCAGGTTTCCACCTCTCAACTCGACTGGAGATCAAGCTGTCTGTACATAGCCCATTGCCCCACATTCAAGTACAGAGATTAAGGAGGCCAACTGAAGAATTTCAGTTCCATTGCTAGACTCATATAAAGAACTTACTAATGGACCTATTTAAATAGAGGGACATGCTATTTGATACTGTTTTCATCCACTTCAGCTGAGTGGTTTAGCTGCATTGGTTCATCGGGAGTAAGTACAATGATGTGATATCTCATACTTCTTTAAAGAACATCTCGTTTTGTACTTTTCTAGAGTAAAGCCTATTTCATTTTTTAATTAGTTATTTGAGAATAGCGCACAATGTGTTTTTATCTTCTCCCTGCTTTCTATTACTCCCAGTTCTATACCCAAACCACTTGTTGAACTTTGTACTCTCTCTCTCTCTGTGTCTCCCTCTCTCTCTGTCTCTCTCTCTGTCTCTCTCTCTCTCTCTCTTTCTCTCACTCAACTGTTGTTTTTCATATAGTCTTGGATGGGGGGCCTTCCACTGGAGCATGGTCGATCTGGTAAGCTACATACACAAGGAACACCGTTTCCTTTTCCCATGATGTATCATTTGTCAATATCTCATTTGTAATTGGGAGGGTGTAGCATTCTTTGCCCACCTCCCCTTTTCATGTTGGAATTTTGTCTTACTTGAACCTGAATGAGTCATCTATAAGCTGTTTCAACTGCTGTAAATATGTATGTATGTATGTATATATACATGTATACTGCTATTGCAGCTGTACAATTGTACCAGTGTAGTCCTTCAGACATCCAACTCTTAAAATCCTTTTTCCTGTCAAATTCCCTGCAGCAAGCTTTAAATCCAATCCAAAGTTAGTTGGATATTTAGTTGCACTTTAGCCACTAGTGCACTGCTCCACATGTCTTGTTGGGGTAGTCCTTATTGTAGCTCACAGAGTTCTTAGCTTGCTAAGACTGATAATTACTTCTCTCTAGTAGAGAATAGAGCAACTTCTGTCACAATGGGAGCGTGGCAATAAGAATGACCTGTAGGTGAGTATCAGCATCACACTTTCCTTGTCCTGTGACTCAACTCTAAGATATCTTCAGCAATATATTTTTACCAACACGTTCTGTAAAGTAACCACTATTGTTTGAGGTGAGTCTCTGTCATCTCATTCTATTTCATTTGTAAAATAGAGAGGACAAGAAAATTGAAGAAGAAGAAGGAGGAGGAGGACGAGAAAGAGGAGGAGGAAGAAGATTAGGAGGAGGAAGAAAAAAGTACAAACCCAAACTATTTGTGGGTATATCTCTAAATATAAATTAAGTGTTGCTTAAATTCAGATAATACTGTAAAATACAACATAACAATTCTTGGGAGTTAGGAGAAATTATTAAGCAATGACAACTTTCTACATTGATCATTGATCTGCTTCTAGCAGAGTCCTTGGTGCTACAGTTTATTGTATGTTCTGTATGACAATTTACAGAACAATTTTTCTAAATCTGTAACTTAAGTGTAGCAAAACCTCAATCAATTTTAAATTTTTAATGCATTCTGGTAAATCCATATTTCCACATTTGGATTTAACCCTCAGGAAAAAACACGAACTTGGAAAGTTTTGCTAACGTTGACTGAAAAAGAGGCCAGAATTGAAGTCCTCTCCTCACACACCTCGAGGAAACTCTTTATGTAATAGGTGATTAGTTATTCAATTGTTGTTAATTCAATTGTCTTCTTTCATTGCTTATGCATATGCCTTCTAAACCCTTGCACTGGTTCCCCTGAGTAAACAAGCAACCTTGCCATACTTCTTGTATAAGGGACTGTCTGAAGAAGCAAGTGAGACCCTATAAACTGATAAAAATTTCTGACTAGCTCTGCTCAATCATGTTTGCTTTCTTTTAGTGCTCAATGTTTTTATTAATTATATTTAGAATCATTCCACCCCCTCCAGTCATCTCTTTATTCATTCCTACCATTCCACCAATTCCTACCAATCACTGAGATTTCTTCTTTTCTTCTTCTTCTTCTTCTTCTTCTTCTTCTTCTTCTTCTTCTTCTTCTTCTTCTTCTTCTTCTTCTTCTTCTTCTTCTTCTTCTTCTTCTTCTTCTCCTTCTCCTTCTCCTTCTCCTTCTCCTCCTCCTCCTCCTCCTCCTCCTCCTCCTCCTTCCATCTCCGCTTCTCCTTCTTCTTCTCCTTCTTCTCCTTCTCCTTTCCTCATGGATTCAGTTTTCATTCTAGTTAATCTTAGAATTTGGGCTTGCTGTAGTTTATCAGCCTAGCAGGATTCACACCATTAAAAACACACAAACAACAAAACTGATGTGCCCTCTCCCCGCAGGCATCAATGCTAATAACTCCTCATCTAGTGGTGGGGTTACAGGTCTCCATGTTAGCTTTCAATGTAGCTGACAGTAGCACTGTGGATAGGCTGAAAGAATGACACTGACAGGGTTATTATTCTGTGTTTATCAATTTGTTTTCAGGCTATGAGAAGCCACCTTAAGAAATGAAGAAAATTTAGACTATGTATTCCACTATAAGAGTTTCACGTATAATGTGAAAGTTTGTCATTCAAAAACTTGTCCTCCTATGGGATTCTTTCTCCATCTATCCTCAGTAAGTTTAATAACTCCCCTATCTCTTTGTTTTTTAGTGTGTTAGTAGCAATGCTGGTGTTAGCCTTGGACTTCTTACATACCTCTATCTATCAACAACTTTGTGATTTTTGTTTCTATTTTGTATGTATTTATCATTGTGTGTATGTGTGTGTGTGTGTGTGTGTGTGTGTGCATGTGTGCATCATTAAAAACTTAGTACTTTGTGACAACCTCAAATGTCTGAGTTTAAAAATAAAAAAACTAGCATATCAGTCACCATATATGAAAAATGCAGTTGTAGCTTACTTGTGATGGCTGAGACAGTTTTCCATGGATCCTTCACTCCCACTACCTTGGTCTTTCTTTTTATTGTTTTTGTTTAGGTTGTTAAATTTTTTCTATAATATATTCCTCTACATCAAATTCTTCCATATCCCTCCAAATCTCTACCCATTCAACATTATGTTCGTTTTCTTTTCCTATTTCTTTAAAAATGAAAAGAAAGGAAAAGAAAAAAATCAAGAAGCACAAAAAATGAAAATTAAAATAAGTAAGCAAAGAGCCAATGAGACAAAACATATGAAAACAAAGCAATATGAAATTTTAAAAGTCCATTAAGATGGCATTGAGTTTACTGTATGTTGTCAAACTATTTCTGGGCGTGAGTCTACCCTGGGATGTGGTTGATATACACAGTGAAATTCCAGTGGGCATAACCTTCAGTAGCTTCTTTATTTAGGGTGAAATCCTGTCCTACTTTCCCTTTTCAGTACTTGGATCAAGCCTGTACATGTGTAGGTCTTGCTCACACAGTCTGATTGAGCTAATATATGCATCAGTCCTTTAGTTGAAAGGTACTGCTTTCTTAATGTTACCAGTCACCTCTAACTCTAAGTTTGGCCTTGTTGGAATAAGTGTGGCCTTCATGGAGGAAGTGTGTCACTGATGGGGTGTTGTTCTATGCTTTAGCTCCCAGAAGTGTGGAATCGGAGCCTTCTCCTGGCTGCCTACAGAACACAGTCCCCTTTTGCTACTTTTCAGATCAAGATGTAGAACTCTCAGCTCCTTCTCCAGCCCCATGCCTGCCTGCATGCTGCCATGATTCCTGCCACGGAGTTAATGGACTAACCTGCTAAACCTGTAAACCAGCCCTGATTAAATGCTGTCCTTTATAAGAGTTGCCTTGGTCATGGTGTCTCTGCACATCAATAAAACACTAACTATGACACCTGCTGTCCTCCCCCAAACAGGCTATTTCCAAGGTTACTTTATTTTATTCACTCTGATGAAGACAACTCCTACTTTTGAAATCAAACATGGAGAAGTCGAGCTGGTACCTAACCTAGAAGCTTCTCTACTGAGTAGCAGTCATGGTACAGGAAGGTACTCTGTATGTTACTAGCAGAGAAAGGTCATTATCAACATCACCCAGTTACAAATAACAGAACTTCAGTGACCTTCCTGCAAGATATAATGATGCAGTAGTTGCACAACTTATTACAGGTGTAACCAACTCCTTTTGGGTTGGATTTAAGGTACAATCCATGAAATGGAGCCCATACCTGACATTAATAAAGTTGATAACACACTGAAATTAGATAAGTAATAGACCTGAAAGAAAATATGTTATTCAACCAAAGGAATACAGAAATAAAATAACTCCCTAATGACATCCTGCAATGCCTACAAATAAAAGTCTTACTCGAGCTATGTAAAAGAAGCTTCTTTATACAGTAGATTTAAATTAGAAGATACTTACAACTGGACAATGTACATAACATGAGACTCAGCCATAATGGGATGTCAACAAACCCTCCCCTCAACATTCAATGATATATACATGTCATTTCTCTATCTAAAGAAAAGAGGAATAAAAAAACCTCTGTTTGGGAGCTGTAATTTCAAGGGAATTGTAGAATATTTGATTTGTACTCTGAGCCCTGAGATTTTGTTATTTACTGGGAAAAAAAACGCACTGGTTTTAGTTGTGGTGTGGGTCAGCCCTTAGTGTACACATTGAATCCCTTGTACTGGCTGATTTTGGGTATCAACTTGACACAGGCTGGAGTTATCACAGAGAAAGGAGCTTCAGTTGAGGAAATGCCTCCATGAGATCCAGCTGTGGGCTATTTTCTCAATTAGTGATCAAGGGGGAAAGGCCCCTTTTGGGTGGGACCATCTCTGGGCTGGTAGTCTTGCTTCTATAAGAGAGCAGGGTGAGGAAAGCCAGGGGAAGTAAGCCAGCAAAGAACATCCCTCCATGGCCTCTGCATCAGCTCCTGCTTCCTGACCTGCTTGAGTTCTAGTCCTGAGTTCCTTCAGTGATGAACAGCAATGTGGAAGTGTAAGCTGAATAAACCCTTTGCTCCCCAACTGCTTCTTGGTCATGATGTTTTGTCCAGGAATAGAAACTCTGACTAAGACATCCCTCTAGCTGGAATACAAACATGCCCATAGTATATACTGTTATCCAAAATAATGTAGGTAAAGTTAGTTGGTAGAGGGAAGCACCCATGTTTGAAAGCAATATCTAAATATTTGACAAAATGATGAATCAGAGGAAGATTTGAAAGAATTTGACAGAATGACTCTCTCACTAGAAGAGAGAGGAAAGGAAAGCTACTTGAGGAGAAGTGCCTCAAGGATGAAGTAGTGTTACTGGGAGAATTGTATAAAAACAAGCTACAGAGAGAACAAGCAAGACACAGGGAAAGACAGAATGAGCCAGAGAAGGAGAAGGAACCACACGATCAGAACATATACACTTAGTTGTTAGCCAAGTAGATTAGATCAGTCAGCTAGGAGAGGAGTTTGATCACTAAGTCTCAGGGGCAGAAAACAATGTAGGCCTAGATAAAATTATACAGAAGCTAGATACTTCTAGGATTAGGCAACAGGAGAATAAAGATAATTTTAAAACTGACATTTAACATGGAAGAAAAACCTGAAGTAATTGGAGAAGAAGAAAACCCATCAGCACCGCAGAAAGCAGGGGACACCTGAGAGAAACACAGCAGAAAACAGGTAAATTCTGGTCCACAGAGGAGAAATTCAACTAGGATAGTCTCTGGAGGACATATCAGGTGTTCTAGTTGACCTTCATGCCCAGAAAGACTTAGTTAAATCCAAAGAAGTCTAAAGCAAGGAACAGCACTGAGATAGTGAATCACAGTAAGCCATGTCAAAGATATTTTTAATTATATAGACAGACTTTTCCTACATAAAAAAAATGGGAAACACCATTTCAGATCCGTTACACCAAGGGTAGGAATTGGGATAGAAGCATTACTTGAAAAAGCTATCACAGTACTCTTTGAAACTTTAACCACTGGAATAAATGCCTCCCTACTTTTCAATTGCAATCTTTATGCATTTTTTTCTAAGAAAAGGTTAAAAAGAATATTTGTACATGAAAAATCAGTTATGGTAGTACAAAAGCTTGACAGACAAAAGACAGAAGGAATAAGAGAACAGGAAGTGCCCGGATTGTGAACTTATAGTACCTAACGAACCTGAAGATCAAGATAGCTAGCCCATGGACAATGGAGAAGACGCTTGGCTCTCTGGAGTGGAGTCTGCCTTTTTAGTGTGGAGCCAGCTATGAAGTGCAAGTGCCTAATTGTCTAGTTTAGTTGTGGATTCATAAAGATCTAATTGTACTCTGATAAACAGAAATGGAGAATAAGATTAGATACTTAATTATAAACAAGACAAACAAAAATAACAACAAAAACAGAAAACCAACCAAGCAAACAAAAAACCTGCTGAATTAAATCAACCTGTACACTTTAAAGATGTTTTAACATTAGATTGGAACTGAGGAAATGAAACAAGTTGGGGAAGAAGTTTTGCCTAAGAAAGACTATGAGTTTCATCCAAATGGATAAAGATCCAAGTAAGAGAAGTCTGTAGAAGGACCCACCCATGTTTAAGATTGACTTAGGTAGGAGAGGAGGTTGAGAAAGAACATCTGTGTTGAATCAGCCAGCCCAAAATCAGAAAGAAATAGGAAGGGGTGAGCTTGTTAATCAGAAAGTCTCAGAAGCTGAAAACTTTGAGAGACTCCATAGAATTGTGCAGAGCCTAGAAGCTTCTGGCACTAAGCCTGGATTAGCTGTCTGAAGCAGTGAGCATTGAAGACTACAGTTAAGTCTGATGAATAAAAAGCTACTGTACGCAAGGGTGTTTGTATAGTTACTTGGCTTATAGACTAGATTCACTCTGTCTTCTTTCTTTCTCCAACTCTTTGATCCTGACATTGTCACCTTACAATCTCAGAAAGAAGCACTATCATTTTCCTATCTCTTGGTCTTTCACTCTTTTCTATACTTTTGCCAATCAAAGAGGGCAACTTTTATTTGGATCAGGATACATCTTAGATACAGTATTTAGAGTACATCTTTGAAATCTAGTGTGCTCTGCTTATTTTTCTTCTTTATTTTATTTGCTTCCTTTCATTTTCCTTAGATAAATTTGAAGTTAAGATTTCAGTATTTGTTATAACATGAAAATCAAGGGCCTTTGGAATCTCTCTATTTCTTTCTTTCTCCCTTCCTTCCTTCCTTCCTTCCTTCCTTCCTTCCTTCCTTCCTTCCTTCCTTCCTTCCTTCCTTCCTTCCTCTCTCTCTCTCTTTCTCTCTCTCTCTCTCTCTCTCTCTCTCTCTCTCTCTCTCTCTCTCTCTCTCTCTCTCTGACTTTATTATTGGTTCTTTGTGAACTCTACATCATTAACCCCAAACCCACTCATCTCCTTTTCCCCTTTTACCCACTGTATGCCCTTCACCCTTGTAACTTGCACACAAAAAGGAAAAAAAAAGTCTTTGTGGAAGCTGTAGTGTGGGGCAGTGTGTATCATCCAGGATATTCCTTGTTCACATTTTGCTTGTAAATATTCATTGCAATAGGTCATTGTTCTAGTTTGAGGCCTCTGGTTTCTGCTACACTTTCACCAGGTCTGCTCTTGAATATATTGTTGTTAGCTTGTGTTATGGAGTCCTGCAGCTGTATGACTGGACCAGGGCTCCTGTGGTTTCATTAATGATAACCACATACTTGTAATTAAAAAGCAATTGGTTTCTAAGAAGTTTGTTTCTTTGTTTTTTTGTTTTTTGTTTTTGTTTTTTTTTTTTTTTATTTCTTTGGATGTTTTTGTGGGCATGAGTGAATTACAGCTCTTCACTGGATTCCAATCTGAATGGCCTAGTTTCCCATTTTTAATTAGCAAACTTTCTGCCTCAATATAAAACAATAATTGTAACAGAATTACCAAAGGCAACCTTCAGAAAAAGTGCAACAAAATATATGCCCTTAATCTGATAGCTTTATATATAACTCATTTTCTCTGGCATCTACTGGCAAAACCAAACCTCAATAGCATCCGAGATGCATCCTAAACAGCTTGCCTGAAGACGGCAGCACACTCAGCTTATATACGTTCTGAAATCTATCTATATTTTATTTTGTCTTGGAAAAAGATTAAGGAATAGAATTATATTAGAACTGGTGGAGGCATGATCCATGCCCCCTTGATTATATTGAAACATTAAAATGTCATCAGCATGTTAATTTTGTCATCTCAACTGCAAGAGATTTATTCAGCACTTCCATCTATTACATTACTCTGAAAACACAATTTATTCTGATTGTGGAAATGTCATAGGCAGCGACTAAAAACATCTGGAATTCTTAGCTTTAAAAAGAATGCCTGGTTTCAATAATGTTATTTCTAAATTAATTTTATCTCTGAAGAAGGCAGCATTCAAAGATTCTCAAATTATTCAAATTGAAATATTCATTTGATCTGCCAATTTTAATATAAGAGGTCACACTATCAAAAAATAAAGAAGAAGAAAAACAGAATTACCACATAAAGGTTTTTGGATTTTTTTTTTAATAATCGGGAGAAATATAATTTTCTATAATGAAGACATTATTTCAGAAAACTGTGACCTAGTTTTGTGTTTGTTTACTTCATCTTCATAAAAGTACCTTGATTAAGCCTGTGACATACCTAAAAGATAAAAACAAGAGAAGGAGACAGATCAACCCAATCAGGCAAAAGACACAGAATGGTGACAATATAACAAAGGAATATTATTTTTGATTTTGGTGTTTGCCTATATAAAAACAATGACTAGACCGCATGTACATGATGTGTCTGAGGTTAAAGCAAGTCCATTGCTGTGGAATTGTATACGGACTTAGGGCAGAAGGCAAGGGGAACAATAACTGGTTGATGGTAATTTGTGGACATTCTTGGTATGCAAATGTACATACATCCTGTTATCTTAGAATTTGCATCTTGATAACCCACTTTTTATAGCTCTGGCTATCCTGGAACTTACTCTGTAGACCAGGCTGGCCTTGAACTCAAAAATCCACCTGCCTCTGCCTCCCAAGTGCTGGGATTAAAGGCGTGCAACACCACTGCCCTGTAGATAACCCACTCTTAAGACTGAAATAAATATCCACAGCTTGGGCATGGCAAAATAAATCGTGGACCAAAATATTTCAAGATGGTCCTTAGACAGTGCTACATCTGCCCTCATGAACGCTGCTCTGTATCTTCTTTCCTAGGATTTCAACTACTCTGAATAGTACATTCCAGCTCCTCCTAAAGGTTTTTTGATGGGGAATTGTGGTTTTGTATGAAATTCTAGAGAGTTCTAAATGCTAGATGCCCGTGTAGCATCCCTTTAATCCTGTGCTCACAACTTATCTGTAATTCTATTCAGGTCTGCATGTAGTAGAAAAAATAATTTGGCAACTGTATGGAAAATAAATATGTCATTATGCTTATTAGACATATGTAGCTGAGGGTTTTTATATGTTTTACTTTAAAAAAAAATTTCAGTTTTGAAATATTTTTAGATTAGTAGGAATGTTGTGAAGATATTCAAGAGAATTCCCTTACACTGTCACCTTATTTCTCTTACCACTATCATATTATTAAACAACAAAAATATCAACAGCAACAAAAACATGGTATACATACAGTGGAGGCTTAAGAGGCTGTTGGTTGGCCTTTGGATGGAGGCAAATGGAATTAATGTTGAAGAGTTTGGCAATTTTAGATATAAAAGGACAAGAGACTCTCTCAAGCTCCTGAAATATATGTTGAAATCTTACCAAAAATCTATCCCTGCGTGCCTGTGAACTCTGTCTGTAATCCAGCTAAGGCAGAAGACTCAAGTCCTTCTCATAGACTCTTCAGGATGTTTCAAAGAATGTCCTGTTTTGTGTTCTCCCAGGTCTCTTATCTAAGGTCTGGGAAACTGAGACTATTCTTTCCATTTTCCTTATGTGAATGCTTATCTAAGGCAAGCAGTTCTAAGACAACAGCACCAAGTGTCAACTTGAGAGCTGAATATCTCCTAAATTCACACTCATTTCAAATAATACCATTGTCTTCATATCATACCTAGTGGGGTGAACTTCAGAATTTCTCTTTCTTTCTTTCTTTCTTTCTTTCTTTCTTTCTTTCTTTCTTTCTTTCTTTCTTTCTTTCTTTTTCTTTTTTCTTTTTTCTCAAGCTCACAAACATCTTCTCTCTTTCCCCAAGGTCCAAGATACCCTGTCTTCCCTCAACCCCACCCTGACTTTCTGGTCTCTCAGAACACCCAGTAGTCTGAAGGAGGGAGCATTGTCCATTTTACAAATTAGCTAGAAGCAAATCAACACTTTTTTTTTTTTTTTTTTTTTTTTTTTTTTGCTACTGCTGGAATAAGGACCAAAAATCTCTTCCAACTTCTTCCTCTGTTTATGCAAAGAACATCCATTAACATTTACATGCATTCTTTGTCTTCTATGTGTAAGAGAGAAAGAGCAAAGCTTCAGAGCCTGCTCTTTTATGTTCTTTCTTTTCATCTGAAGAACAAGCCATGAAATACCCTTAGAAAAGCACTTAAGAGGCTGAAAGAAAAAGAGGTTGTGAGACTATAGCCTTTTCTCTCTTTTCCTTCCTTCCCTTTCTTCCTTTCCTTCTTTCTTCCATCCTTTTCTTTTCTTTCCTTTCCTTTTCTTTCTTTTTAATCACATAGTGGTTTCCTTTGCATTACACAAAAATGATTTTTAAAAATACAAGACAGGAGAAGCTTCTCAGCCACCTGGGATGTAACAGAGGTGAAGCCTGTCTCCCCAGGGTTCCCACTGCTCTGTAATCTCCACACTTGTACTGAACTGCCCTTTGACTCAGAGAAGAACCCTGAAAGGTGTGGCTTACATTTTTAAAAATGTGGTCAGGTTTTAAACAGCTCATAATCTGGGTTCCCTGCTTAATTTACCCTCCCAGCTAAATCTAAAGTGTTGAGTCAGGGGTCCAACTCTGGAGGTTGGAACACATCTTGCTTATAAACCCCAAAACTCCCTGCAAAAGGCAAGGAAGGGTTTTACTTAAAATAGTTGCTTGTAAGATGGAAAGTAAACTTCGAGGCTCATCTTGTGGGAACAACATTAACTTGAGGTTTACACAAAGACAGAACAGTGCAGAGGGCAAGAGGTGAGCATAATTAAGTGATCTTTGCTAAACTGAGTTGATTTATCACTGTTTTAGTTTAAGTTTTAAAAAGTTGCTTGAATGAGTCTGAAACCACCCAATTCCCAGAGCATTGCCCAAAGTTTGAGATTCGTTTGAGTAGCTCACCTACAAGGTGACCGCATGTTTGTGACAATGATTGAAGAGATCTGGAACAGGTTATTGTAAAGTTAGCAGTCAGATCCTTCAGCTGCCATTACCTTTGCTTCATTAGCAGTGAAGAGGAGTGAAATATGTTAGGAATCCTTGAGTGATTCGCTCATCTAGGTGCATAGCCTCCCTGTCTATTTGTTGTTATTAGAACAAACTCATAAGCACAGGTTGTTGTCTCAGCATTGACTGCCTGCACGTGTATTTCATGTATTTCAGAATCATCAGTTTCTAACATACTGAGAATGGCCACAGAAATGAGAAAGTGGGAATTGTTGCTGGAAAGTTATTACAGGCCATCCCAGAATGGTAAGTGCTGTTTGTATCAATTGTTTCCATGCTACACTGACCACTTGGGAAAAGCTGGTGCTCAATAAATGACGACTCACAATTGGGATTTCTTGGCAAGCTGAGCATTTTGAACTGAGATTGCAAAGACCACAGAAACACAGATTTTAGTTGCCTCCCACCATCATTTCTTGCTGGGATCCCCATTTTCCTCCAGTTTATAACCATTGGCTTATTACTCCTTCTTCCGAATAAAGTTTCTCTGCATCTCTCTACTTCTTTCAGCCTATGTGCCAATATTTGGAGTTTATCCTGGGCATTTGGGTTTTCACTTCTTAAAGCTCCATATTATTATTAAAATATTGGCTAGATAATTTCCTTGTGCTAGTTTGTTAAGCTGTTAATCTTAACTAATTTATCTTAATTAACAGATTAAGAAGTTATTCCAATTGTTAACAAAAGAAAAAAAAATCAAAGTACCATAGTTTTGTCAGATTTCCTAATCTTCCTTTCAGAATGGTGATTTCTTGCTTTTTCCAGAAGGAGAAAACTGCCATAATTTCTAAGTAATTGATATTCAAATTTGTGACAACCTCTCCATGAATATCATTCCCCCCATTTTAAACCTCTGCTTTAAATCTATCTTTTCTGACTTTTGTTCTAGACGCTAATATCTTCACTTTCTACACTTATGTCAATGGATTATCCAGACTGCATTCTTTACCTACAATAAAAAACCTCTTATTGTAGGTACACTGCTGATCCTCCAAGGCAAGCCATTTGTTTCTTTTTCTACATTAAAAACACAGATCATCACCGCTATTGCTGTAACTACACTGATTTTATTAGAAAATGTATCCCTGGGATAAAGAGAGCGGCACCATGGTCTCCTGTACCTGCTTGAGGAATAATGTTCGGGCTGTACACAGCCTGGGATCTCAAGTGACTCTGGGCTAACCTGTGAGATTGATCTAAGGACTGGAGTTCAAGGCTTTGGCTGCTTCCTCTGTCTTCATGGAAATCTCTGATGGGCAATCGATGCTGTCCCTTACAGAGTCATGGTCTAGCAAATTAGATTCAAAACACAGCCTATCTAATCCTCTTTGGCCTTTGATTATGTAACTATACCTTTATTGGGTGGAAAAGCTATATATACTTTCTGTACTGAACAATAAAAGTTAGATCTGATGCTGGTCTTTAATGTTTGAAATCTCTGGGGCCCAACTATGCTTTCCCTCATTTCTCGATTGTGGTCCTGACATCAACCAAACTCTTTAATGCTATCACTGCTTGGCTACCATTGACTTGTTGTAAGGCAAATATTTCATACCTTAATAATTTATTTCAAGCCACTGATCTATTTTTATCTGTACAACCTCCAAATTTACCTTGTTTCATGAAATAATTCAGAATTGCATTATTAATTTTCTCATATTATTCATCTGATCCATTCCACATATATTCTATTGTCTGGTTTACTGCAGAGCCTTCTGATCTGCTCCCGTCTTCTGCTTCCTCCATTTTTAATCTCTTCTTCATTCTCCTCTTCCCCCTAATGTCTAGCCTTTGATTCCTCATTGTGTATGATGTTCAAACTGTAGGAACTTTAAGCTCATCTTTGAGAATGTTACAATGGCTCTACCATTAGAGCACAGATGAAGTGAATTAAACACAGAGAATCTTACTTCAAGGTGACGGTAGGTAAAGTTTCATTTTGTTTACTTTCTGGATTATGCATGACCTCCATCTTGATAAGTGCTTATGTATCCTCTCTTTGGTTGTATTCAGAGAAAGAAAGCTCTATTGCCTCTGTTTAAAGGACTTGGCTCCTAAGAGACCAGAGCTAAATCTTCATGTTTTCACTTAATATTAATTACTTCCTTTTTACCAATTTCTTCCAATACAGTCACACTGGGGCTTAGGGATTCAGCAATTGGATTTTAGTGGGACACAAAATAGTTTGTCCATAACAGTCTTCACCCTTACCTAAACAGTGGAACTATTTTTGAAATGGCCCAAGTAGAATCTGTTCCCATATCATTTTAAGTATTATATTCCACTTTTATGAAACTTACACATGTATAGTTTTGAAACATCATACCTGGACTATTAAGAAAGGAGAAATTTCAATCTTATAGTTACTTTTCTACTCTGATACTTAGCATAGAACCTTTGATAGACAAGGTTCTCCTGGATGAGCCATGGAGAAAAGAGAAAGTGTATCCAGTTTTTGTGTTGGGTTATATGTTTAAGTTGAATTGTTTTAAATCTGATTCGCTGAATGCGGCATTCATTAACTCTTCAAGAAAGAATTTTAATTGAGCTCTAAGATCATTTGCTCCAATGGGATTGGCATAGGTCACCTTGACTAAATATATGAATATTTTGAGTTGCAATGAAAATAAAACATGTTCATTACATTCCATTTCTTTATCTCAAAAGGTTGCTAGAACAAAATGGTTGATAAAATTGGAAGGTAGTCATAAGATAGACATGGTACCTATTTAGAAAGATAACTTTTCAGGACCTGGGTACCCTACTAATAATATTTAAAGTTCTGAAGTTAGTGTCTCTCTTTGCTACTACATTCGCTTTGGGCTGATTTAGATGTATGTATCCACATAAAAGTGTGAATGTATATATTTTACAAATTTCATTTGCAATTACATATTAGACAATTTTGGGGTAGTTGTTTGTGATTATTATTACTAGTTCATCAATTCCATACTTGTCAGAAAGGCATTTTTGCATGAAATTTAATTTCTGCAATAAAGATTGAAAAATTATCTTGTCTCATAAATGTGGAAAACTCTCCCACATTTCTCCCCCTGTGTTTTGTCAGAATAGAATAATCTTTTGAATTATCTGTGGAAAACATTTTGCATTGTTCTGGCAATGATCTGGCTCCATCCCTTGATAGGAAATTGTGCATGTGTGGCTAGGCATCCAGAGGAATATGTTTACCAATGAATTATCTTCCAAGGTTTTGACACCACCATCAGTTATGCCAGATGCAAATCATTTACTCTCTGTCAGTTCAAATACACAGTCTTGTTTGCATGGCTTAAATCTATGTTGGCACCAAAATATAGCAAGCAATATTGCTCAACTTTTGAGTTGAAAGCATAGACAAATGTATACAGTGCCAAAACTAGGAAATAACACAGCATAGACTGAATTTTGCTAAGTGTTAGTTAATGTTAGCATAGCATATGATTGTCAATGGAATAGTGACATTTCTTACTAGGAAAAGGAATATTCATCCATCGCAGTAGACCTAATTTTTGTACATGAAGGTCTTAGGACAACTGTGATGTTCTATGCAGCCTGTAAGCCTGTTAGTGCTTAAGATAAAAAAATAGCTCCTAGGAAATGTATCAGAAAGATACCAAATTTAGTTATAGAATTTAGAAATTTAAAAATGACTTCAGTGCTGCAATATTTCTGAAATTGTGTTATGTGTATGACCATGAATTGAATCTAATGGCCTCAGAAGGAAAAAATAGAATAACATATTTTTACATTATGGTTAGGAATCAAAGTAATTCATGGCATGAAAATTTGGTTTATCAAGTCATGTATTGGCTTCTTGTATGAAGAAAGCTGACATAAACAGAAATAACCACTATTTGTAAATATTTAGTAGATACAGTTTATATTTTTGAAAACAAGGGCAGAAATAAAGAAAAGGCAAAATTTAAAAGGCACTGAATTGGGTGAATAAGACTTGGAGGCTTTTGAAAGATTAAGAAGGCAAATTGCCTGCTGTACAAGCACATGGACTTAGGGTTAGACCTCCAACACCAATAGCCAGGGATGCACATCTACAATCTCAGTACTGGGGAATCATATGTAGGTGCATGCCTTCACATTGCTAGACAGCAGGGCTAGCTAATAAATGAGATTCAGGCCAAATTATAGGCCCACTTTCAAAAATGTAAGTACGTAAATAAATAAATAAATAAATAAGTAAATAAATACAAATCAATAAATAAGATGATGATGTGACTGAGAATGACACTTTATATGTACCTCTGACTTCCACACACATGCATGAGCATGCACCCACACATGTGAAAACACATACACATAGTCAAAGACATGAATATTAATTCCACTACCTGACTTCAGTGCCTCAATCTTCAGATCTATATTATAGAAATGGCTCCTCCTAACTTCGAAAAATAATCTATTGATTTAATATATCTGACACGTACATATGCATCACTGTTTATGTCATAAACAAGAATATGATTACATTTTTAAAAAGATTTATTTATTGTATATATGTGAATCCACTGTTGCTTTCTTCAGACATACCAGAAGAGGGCATCAGATCCTATTACAGTTGGCTGTGAGCCACCATGTGGTTGCTGGGAATTGAACTCAGGACCTCTGGAGGAGCAGTCAACCACTGAGCCATCTTTCCATCCCAAGATGACAAGAATCTTAACTAATTAGTGATCATTTGGATGTAAAGAACAAATCACAAAGCTGGACTCTCCAGAAATGGAACAAATCCTACTTTGTTAAAGGTTTCCATATTTCTTTGTCTTTAACATTTCCTCCGGGTCAGATGTAACTTGGCTTAAGTCATCATCTTTTACATTTATACTCCCATTGAAGCACAAGGTTAAAGAAATACCTAGATCCAGCAACAGGAAAGCATATACTAGGAAGCAATGTTATCTGAATGCTTCCACATGATTTGTTATAGAATGGTAAAATCTATAATTGACTGTGCAGTTACTTCAAAATCTATATATTTATGACTATAGAGCATCATCCCTTGTTTCCGTCAATATAGTACTTCTTACCTGTCTTTATGCTTTAATCTAAAGATTCTTAATCAGACATGAATTTACCTTTCATGGAACATGTGACATTTTAAAAAGATATTTATCATCATGCTGATGGTGACGTATACTCAACATCTAGTTAATCTAGATTAAAGGTTATGTCAGATATTATTTCAAAGTACAGAGTGGCACTTACGAGGAATTGTCTGGTCCCAAACATCAGTAATTCTTTTCTAGAGATGCTTAAATCTGTTGGGTTTATAACTTTTGGAAGTGAATTTTATTATCTCAGATCTAGTACAGGGTTAATGTGAAAATGCTGTAATAAATCTGAATGTTTTGAGCATCCCATGACTTGACATATTTCATTGGGAAATCTCACACTCATTATCATTTTGTAAAGACAATGAGATTACAGCATGGGATGTTAAAGTATTCTAAGTTGAATCATAAGATAATAAGTTTATAATTTATTATTCCTGATGGGAAAGGAGTTTAATATACTTGTTGCTAACTTTTCTGCAAACATTGAAAAAAATCCTCTTTTGGGTATCTAAAAATAGACTTAATTTGCCAGTATACAGTTCCATTTGAACTGTCCTAGCAAATGTTGTCTGAACTGAAGTTTCCTGTGTCCTGATACAGTCGGCAGAAGCATGAGAGCATCCTGATATCCATCGATGTGTTGATTTGGCAGCTGAGAGAACTGGGAGTGAAGGAACCTGAGCAGCTTTGCCAAAATTATATAAATCACTATGTGAAGCCAGCATTCTCTTCCCAGTCCTTTTAGCCAATGGCCAATATTTTCATGGAGTGCAATCAGTAATCAGAAATATCTTTAAGTTTATTGTAAAATGTTTTTCAAAGAACTGTTTCCTCAGCTTATAACTTAAACTTCCCCTTTCGAATGCTTTTACTAATAGTCTTTCTTTGTTCCTCTAATTTTAGTAGGCCATCAGTTGAGATAATAGCATGAAATCTTTAATTTGAAACTTGGTCCAAAATCCATTCTGGGAGCTCTAGGACCAAGCCAGACACCCTCAGTCCAGAGGTGTGGATAAGTTAGATTTAGTTATCTAAGGCAGGGCTGAGTATGAAGTAGCCCAAGCTGAGGTTCCTTTTTCTACATTTCCCAGAAAACATTTCTGGAAAATTTGTGGACAAGCTCTTCTCAGTTATGCTGCTTTAACACAGAGAGAGACTTTAGTAATCTACAAAACAAGTGGGATATAAGATACGGATCTTAGACTCAGTTTATAAAGGCCTATACTTTCAGGAATGAAACTCACAGTGACAGTGATGTATGGTTTTCTTTATGAGTCCTGAAAACTGATGGATATGTGATCTTATAAATGCTTAGACAAACTAATGCACATAATTATATTTTCCATTTGAAGTCTATTGCTAGGCATTCTAATACAATATCATTAGTTGAAATGGCCACGATGATACAGCTTGGGCAGTTTGTCACGGTAATTACAGGGTGATTATTTTTGACTGGAATAAAGATTTCAGTTTTAGTATGGTGGCAAGCATCATCACAAATTACAAACTGTCTTAGAAAATAATAATAAAAACTTTAGGATTTTAATGCATTTTGGAGCATTATTCTGGAATAATTTCTCATTAAGGAAAAGGTCCGTAAGTTGGTTAAATAAATTACTTTTAAAGCGATTAAAATATAGCTTTGCCAAAAGGATCCCACTTATCTCATTAATGGTTCCTATGTATAAAAATGTCAACATTAGATAAAATTTGCATGTGGTAAATAAGGCTTATGTCATAATTAACAACCTTTAAAGATTTTTTTTCCTACAGACACAAAAGTATGACATTTGTCTTCACTATTTTCAGAGTGCTTGATTAGAGTAGACAGCGTCCTAACATCTGTATTGAAAACTATATTAATCAATTGATTAATCATGCGACATTAATCAAAAGCCTTCCTAAGTGTTTTAGTATTTGAACAGCTCTTAGTATTTTCTATCTGATCCCTCTTAAGGTGTCCATTAAAAAGATTAAATTTGGGTGGTAAATATGGAGAGGTTGTGGAACTTGTGGCTTCTCACTGGAAGGTCACAGTCACCACTCATTAGTGCTACTTTTAATGGGATCAGAAGCAAAAGTTTTGAATATGTGACTGAATCAATTAATCAGCCCCACAGTTGACTCATTCCAGTAAGCCGTTTAGTATTTGCCGATTCGGCACGAGGGCCATCGGGATGATGTGTCCTTAGAGATTTGCCTTTAACTAAAGACTGTTTTTTTTTTTTTTTTTTTTTTTTTTTTTACTTAGATTTTAAATTGAAGGTCTGATAAACTGATTCAGCCATTGCAATTCAGTCTGTTTGGTTTGCAGAAACTAGTTAAAAGTCAGCCTTTATTATTAAAAATGAATTTAAATGATCTAAGCTGTGCCACACAATTACTATAAAGCTTCCTATTACTGTGCTGGATGTTCCAAAATCAAATGAATTACTTCACCCTTTCGTGAGATCCAACTGGACTTTGAATCTTAGTTATCAACTATAAATTTCAGGATTGGTGGCTTACCACTAGTTACTTCATTTTCCAAACCCCTTTAGAGCTGAGATTAATCAAGACAATTCCTTCAGCCAATGTAGAGAGTGTCAGTATAAGAAGAAATAAAAATATTCAGGGAAGTTCTGAGCAGGACGTTGTAATAAACATTCATTGGGAATGGACATAATTATGTCCTTTCAGAAGGGAGTACTTGACTCTCTTTGTGTCCTCTTATTTCTATTCAAAGTGCAGCACTTTCTCTCTAGCCACTTATTCTGGCTGTTTTGCCACATGACAAATGATTGGCTCTGCAAACTGGTTTGATCCTACAGCTTTCTATTATTGATAGGGAGCAATTAAAATTACTTTCTTTCTATTGTACAAATGATATGTCATTCAGTAAAATCAAGGTTTATCATTTTTCCCTATATAGTTTTGCCAGTCTTTCCAGTAGGATCTAAAACTGTAGACATTTTAAAATGTGGTACAGCCCATATGTCTTTCCCTGCTGTTGTTTAAGAAAAAATTCTCCAGACTAGAGAGTTTCCAGAGTTTGTAAAAGTACT
The DNA here is from genome assembly GCF_000001635.26 of Mus musculus. Lineage (NCBI taxonomy): Eukaryota > Metazoa > Chordata > Mammalia > Rodentia > Muridae > Mus > Mus musculus. The sequence continues at coordinate 47,301,287 of NC_000068.7, read as the reverse complement.
TTATGATTAGTGTGGTGGCGAGTTTTTATGCTTTTCCAACAAAATGATTTGGTGGCGGTTTTAAAATCTGCATATATATATATATATATATATATATATATATATATATATATATTCTAAGGCTCCAGCAGCAGAAATACAGAGTTAGGCGACTTCATTTAAACACATGCTGAAAGGCTTCCCTTTATAAACACATTTTTTCTTTTTCTTTTTTACTTTTTTTTCTTTTTGTTGCCAATTACTCATAAGGCAAAAAGATATCTTAGTATGTGAGGTCTAGTGATGCTCACCTAGAAAAAGATACTGGCCATAAGTTCTATATTCTTTGTCTGGATCGAGGTGTCTGCAGGAAAAATGATAAATTCTAACTCTGTACATTCGGCAACCAAGAAGCTACTTTACAGTGATTTTTTTTCAGCCACATACATTGAATAGAAATAACTTTAAGGTAGGATTTTACATAGCATTTAGTACTACAGAAATATAATTTAGATAATTCATTTTACTTACCAAAGTTGATTACCCAAGCGTATTACTTTCTTACCCTACCCAATTCTATGCCAGCAGCAGAATCGTGCTTTAAAGAGAGTTAAGAATAAATCCAATTGTGATAACATATTATACAAAATTGGTTTCTGTTAGCATGCATGATCTACATTATAATTCTGGGTACGTGTTTCAGTATGAAGTATCTGAATAATATTCTTAGTTGATTAATACTCAGTGCCATTCAGGTACCCAACAAATGCTATAAACCTTTATTTCAGTTCTTTGTCGTCAAATAATTACACGAAAAAGAAACATGTCTGAAAACAATCAGAAATAGCTTTGGTTATGTCTTTGTGTTGATGTTATTTCATATTTGAGTTATATTTTCATTTTGCTATTGACGTGAAGCTTGGTTGCCTTCAGCAGGGAAGAAAATGCAATCTGCATAATTCCCATTAGTTCTTCATTGGGCAAATGCATTTTGATATTCTATAGTAGGTTGCATTGTGGCTAATCATTTTTGTACTTAGCAGCAGGTGTTGCTACTGTATAGGAAATATTAGGCATTCTTAAAATGATGGCGATAATGTATTTCTGAGATAGAAAAGCTTCAATATTTATCAATCCATTAGTTTAGTCATTGGAAAACTTGCAAAGTAATTATTTGCTAATAAGATCATTGTTTTACCACCTAGATGTCTATGAGGAAGGCATTGCAGAGACCTGTACAAATTTGGTCTCACTTTTGTGCTATAATAAATTTACAGGGCATAATAAACTCAGAAGGGATCTTATTTACTGTATTTTTTCCTCTTGGAAAAACTTTTCAGAAATGACTTAGTTTCTAACAGATGAAATGGTATAAAATGGAGTTATTTTATTTTACTGGCTTCACCTGATTCTAAATTTAAGCATTTTTATTTGGATGTTCTTTTAAAATTCGACTTTTGTAGATGTGAAATTTGAAATTCAAATTTGCAATTGTCAATTGGATCTATCAGTATGCAAATAACTTCTCAGTAGTTGGGAGGCTGAGGCAGGAGAATTGCTTGATTCCAGCAGTTTAAACTCAATTTGGCGAACAAAGCATGAATGGCTTCTTTATTCTCTTTCCAGGAGAATTTTACTGGAGCACATCTGTTTCCTTAATTTGCAAAAGTAAGACTATTACCAATTCAGCTGCCTAATAACAGATTTGTCGCCAGCCTGAAGGAGATAGAAGAGTTACAGACATTTTGTAAACATCTGTTTCCAGTGGCATGTACATTATTTTTTCCCTTCCATTACGAGTCATACTCCCATTTTATGTATATTTATATTTTATGTATGTATATTATGTATATGTATATTATATATAATCTAGATCTAGATATAGTCTCAAAGTGGCATATATATACCTTAGTCACAAGGGTCGAGATTATATTTTGTGAGACCAGCCAGAATATTAAAGTCATAGTTCACACCAAGTTCTCACTTATCTCTGCTCTTCTTAATGTCTGTGTAAACAAAAGGAAATGTACTTATCTGTCACTCATACAATTTTAGTTACTGTGCAACCATAGTGAAGGAATTGGGTGATATAATGAGAAAATGCAGAAAGCTTTGCATATTTTAAGTTCGATGATAGAATAATAACACAATACACACAAACACACATACACACACATGCACAGGCACAGATACAAACAAACACACACACACACACAACACACACACACACACACACACACACGTTTTCTGTAGCTCTAGAGAGTGAGGCAAAGGCCTTCAACACACCAAGAAAGTACTTTACCACTGAGCTTAATGGTATTTTTATTGAATTAAATTCTTGTGATAGAAGCTCAAGCCAGCGATAGGAGGAAAATACTCAGCCCAGACTTGCTCAAAAGATTCATAAAATACAATTCCAATTTGCCAGCAGTACTGATGTCTTTTCTAATAATAGAAACCTTGATAGAAAAGTAGAAACATGAAGGAAAATTCATCTTGACTGATGCAGAACATATGCATATTTTCCTTGTAACTTTCAGTAAGTGCATTTGTCTGCTGGGCTGTTAGTTTATAACTAGGACCATTCTAGCCATATGGTCCTACTTATAGTGAAGTTAACTTGTTTTAAAGATTCTGCTTATATTCACGTGCATATAGACACAGTTAGTGCTTGGATGGGAAGTAATTCTGATTAAGTGTTGTCCTGCCATGAGATCCTGACCTCTAGTCAGACAATACACAGCATAGTAATTCCTTTGTGCTGAGATACACAATCCATTTATGTTGTTCACTACAAATGTTCACAGAATTTATCATTCTCATACCCGAGTCCACTATTATAATTAAGTCAAATGCCTGAAATTCTTTTTTAGTGCTAATTTTTAATAATCATTTTAAGTGTCAAATAGTATAATAATAGAAACATTAGTAAATATTACAGATTCATTTTCTCTCACAGTTTCTTTACTTGGACATTTGAACATCTCCCGTGTTCTCAAAGCTTACAGGACTACAAAGGCTCACCAAACATTTTATGTTGTTATTTCCATTTGTGAGGTATGTGGAAGTGACATTTTAATGTTTTACTGGAAATGGCCTTTTTTTTTTTAATTTTAAGCTCCAACTAAGATGACATAATTATTAAAGGTATATTTGATTCACTTCGAAACTACTTCAAATTTGCCCCATTATAAAAACTGGAGTACTAATGACTACACTTCTCCTGTATCATGCAAAGTGCCTACTAGCACCGTGCTCCCTAGAAGGGATATATCTATTATGTGGGGACCAGAATGACTTCTCCATGTTTGATGACATAAAAACCTTGTGTATTCAACACTATGGCCTTACTATCAGGTTTTATAAAGTAACCAACAATTGATGACTGCCAGTCAAGTGTCTATGGGATCCTTTTGGCCAATGACTCATTTTCGTTTCTTTCTTTCTTACTATCTTCTAAGTTGGTCCATTTTAATTTTTTTGTTTGTTTGTTTGTTTGTTTGTTTGTTTGTTTTTTGAGACAGAGAAAGATCTTAAAGTTTGATGCGTGGAGAGGATCATGGAGAAATTGGAAAAGCAAAGCATATCATTACTATGTAGTGTAATAAAAATATTTAAATTAAGCAATCAAATATTGAACTATTTGGACAGTGGGAAAAACAATTGGTCAAGAGGGAAAGCCACAAGTCAACAGGAACCTGGCAATCTCACTAAAAAATAACATTCTCTATGTAGTTTCCCACCAGTCAGAAGTGAGGCCTCAGTAGTCAATTCGCTTAGAAGTGCTTCTTTCATTAGGGAGGAGAGAAAGAGAAAATTCTCAATTAGTCGCTATGTAATTAGGTTGTAATAATTAATTAATTGGATTTTATCTGTGAAGACTTAGAAGTGTTACAAAGAGCACAGCTCTAGAGCATAGGCATACAGACCTGTTCCTAACATGCTGCTCACTGAGGTTGGAAACTCCCAGGACATCTCAGATGCTTTAACAACCTGCCTGTCACACATCTGCACTCAAGTAAGGGGAATGATAGCTCATACTTTTTGTACTTTTCATCCTAAAATTAGGAGCAATTTTCTATAAAGATTATTTTCCTTGCTGTAGAGGGTACAGTCTGTGTTGAATAAAAATTGTAGCATTTTAAAGGAATAATTCTTAAAAGGTCAAGAAATTTTATGAATAAAGCCTGTTTTCTTCTTTGTCTTATTACATTTATTATATATCTGTGTGGTTTTTTTTTTGGTGGTTATGTTTCTGTGTGTCTCTCATTGTATGTGTATGTGTGTGTGCGCGCGTTCACGCACACACACACACACACACACACACACACACACACACACACACTTTAGCCTGTTTGTAATATGCACACATGTGGAGTTCAGAGAACAAAATGCATGATCCAGTTCTCCTCAATTACCATGTGGCTCCTGGGGATCGGTTGCAATCACATCTCTCTTCTCCAACCTCTCCCCAGCCTGGCTTATCTCTCCAGTGATGGTGAGGATGATTAAATTGTTTTGGTGTACATTTCCACACATAAGATGGGTCTTTGATGGTTCTAAACAATTTTACAATTTAGAAGTAGTATCTGTACATTGCAAGCCAAAAGAAGTTATACTAGTCAAATATATGCATTCTGATTCCATACTTCAAGGTCTTAACTCACTAGGTAATTCCATTCTATCCCAAAGCCTTATATAATGTGAAAATGCATACATGTGCACAACTATTTCTCTAGAAAACTCATTTTTGTTGCAGTCTTCATTGATAGAAATTTAGGGTTTTTTTAATTCTTCCTTTCCTTTAAAGTGTTTTCACTTTTACTTTAAATATAATAAAAATACAATTTCTGTAATGAAGGCCATCTATTTTATCTTAATTTATAAAGAACTAATCAAGTGATTAATGGGAGGAGCCCTCACCACTCTAGAGAATGCACCACAGCCTCCCCGTCCCTGTCACTTTCTTTGAACTTGTATTTACTCTCTTAATACATTCTAACTTTGGTTGAAGCATTCTCTTCAATTCTATGCTTTGTTAAGAAAAAAAAAATCTTGAAACACTAATAGCTGTGTTAGTTATCAAGATTTTTAATACATACAAATTTTCTGCATGTTTTGTGTTAATACTAATAGAAAATTAAACTTTATTGGTTATATATTTGCATAACATTTTCTTCTTACATATGCAAGTATTTAAAAAAAGACTGGTATAAATTAAAAATAGCATAAATTTATTATAGTTCAGTTGAAACATGAAGATAATCAGAATCGAGCCTTAATTTATTTGAGACATCCTTTTGCTAATACATTGCTTTGTTTTGTTCCAAGCTTAAGAAATAAAGTTTGCAAAGAAATGGTGTGATTTTAACTCTAGTCACGCATCTACCTTCACCATTGTTGGCTGGATTGTTATCTAATCTCATGTTAGACTCATTCTACTAACCTCCTGAATGTTTGTTAATTATTGCCAACTAAAATTTTAATTTGCTCCAAAACTGCACGGTGAACATGGTAATTGCAGTTAAGCTTATGTTTCGAATTGGCACTAGAGGGAGCTAAGGAATTGTATCATTTGTGTGTTTAGGGAAACAGAACATTCATTTTAAAACTTGTATTTTTCTCAGAACCTGCTGATTTTACAAATATGGCAGCCATGCCTCAGCAAATTATAAGCAATAATGAATTAGTTAATTTTCTTTAGTGAAAACTGCTATAGCAAGATTATTAAATTACTGTATTTCTACTTATTGAAAGTAGCTACTAGTCAGTAAATTAGGATTTCTAGGACTCTTTAGGGAAAGGGATTATTACTATTATCCGTGTTCATCATTGTTTTGGCCCTAACAAAATTAAAAATGCTCAGAGTACCTGTTAAAATACAATATTTTGTTCCTAAATTTATGCTTTGATTAGGAGATGCCCTTATTGAATAGCATCTCTGTGTAAATAGGAACGTGATTTTATTCTCATGGAATATTCTAGGAATTTAGCTAGTTTGATTACCTTGAAGGAATGATTCAATTCAATAATATTCTTTCTTAGTTAGCTTACCATGATTTGAGTAAAGTTAAGTTATTTTCTAGGTTTATGCTTATTTCTGAAATGAACAGCAGGTAAGTATTGCAACATGTTTAAATTACACAATTAATTAGTTAAATCCACTACACAGTTTCTTGCATTTTCTTTACTTTATCCCAGGAAATGCCCCATCTGAAAAGGGCTTGCATACAGCCAACCTTTTAAGAAGTAGGAAACCACATCATTGCCAGCAAAAGGAATGTTTACAAACGCTTACTATGTAACAGCCCATTAAAACAACAAGTCAGGAAGTGAGAATATAATTGTTATGTTAAAACAAATATTTCACTTTGAAAGTACAATGGCAAAAAAGTATTAAAATGAACTCATTTTTATGGCGAAATTCTCTCAGGTAACTTTCTTCAAATCCAAGTAACCATAAAATAAGTTTTTTTCCCTACTCTTTTAAAATACATAAATCTGTTGCTACCTGGATACATTCAGATTTCTTGCTGTGTGTGTGTGTGTGTGTGTGTGTGTGTGTGTGTGTTGTCTTTGCATTCACATATATGCATTCATGCATGTGGGGGAGTGTGCGTGTATGTGTAGGTCAGAAGTCAACATTGACTGTTTTCTATAATTGCTATAATTTTTGGCTGACACCCTCTCACTAAAGTTGAAGATCATTGATTTGACTAGGCTAGCAGGTCTGTGGGATTCAGGATCTGTGTATTCCTGATACCCAGTTCTGGTATTAGAGACATGTAGCATCGTATACAGCAATTATGTGAATAGGAAATAAAAAAAATCCAGGTCTTCATGCTTGTGCTAGAGGCACTTCACTGACTGAATATTTCGCTACTCACAGGATTATTTTCAATATATTGATATATTAATATTAATGGGTTATCTAGGAATTAAATTAGTCAGTATGTTGTGATATCCTACAATAATTTTGACAGCTTATTTCTTTTATGAAAATTTAACATTCTTTGCATTATATATCTTTGCCTTATTTTTAAGTTACTTATTAATTTTGTACCTTTGCATATAAACATATTTGTGTGTACATATGTGCATATGGTAATGAGAGGTCCCCATCAATGGTCTCTCCAGCTTTGAAAACTAACTTTTTTGCTGACACCATTGCATACACTAGCAAGATTTTGCTGAAAGGACCCAGATATAGCTGTCTCTTGAGAAAGTACCCAAGGAGCTAAAGGGATCTGCAACCCTATAGGTGGAACAACAATATGAACTAACCAGTACCCCCCGGAGCTCATGTCTCTAGCTGCATATGTATCAGAAGATGGTCTAGTCGGCCATCAGTGGAAAGAGAGGCTCATTGGTCTTGCAAACTTTATATGCCTCAGAACAGGGGAACACCAGGGCCAAGAAGTGGGAGTGGGTGGGTAGGGGAGTGGGGCGGGGAGGGTATGGGGGACTTTTGGGATAGCATTGGAAATGTAAATGAAGAAAATACCTAATAAAAATAAACTGAAAAAAATTGTATACATTCACATAATACATATATTGACCATATTCACCCACCACTGTATCCTTCCAAACCTCCCTGGTGCTCTCCTCTTAACCTATTTCCCAAGTTTATGTTCTTCCATTTTTTTTATTAATAACCCTATGTCTAAATAATGTTGTGCATGTATCCCTGAATGTCTGGCCATAAACAACCTACCAGTGGATATAAACATAATGAGAATGAATCCCCCTCTCTTTGTAGCTATCAGCTTCAAATGATTCTTCTGATACACTTGCCATCTTAAAGCTTCTGCTCCTATAGGGTTGCAGACCCCTTTAGCTCTTTGGATACTTTCTCTAGCTCCTTCATTAGGGGCCCTGTGTTCCATGCAATAGATGACTGTGAGCATCCACTTCTGTGTTTGCCAGGCATTGGCATAGCCTCACAAGAGAGAGCTATGTCAGGGTCCTGTCACCAAAATCTTTTAAAATAAAGAAAATATCTAATAAAAAATGCCTGCCTTAAAAAAAAAATTAAAAAAAAAAAAAGCTTCTGCTCCTATCCATGATGGAACTTTTAACAGATAGCATACTATCCATTTGAAGAAAAAAAAACTCTTTGCATCTAAAAACTCCCTTTAAATTACTATATGATATTTCAATGATAAAAATGGAAAAAATGTTACATGCTGAATGAGACTAGTAAGTGGGATATCTCTAAAACAGTGTACAACAAGCATTATTAATCATCTAAGGATTCAAACCAATACAGTTTCTTGTTCAGATTATGCCCCAAGGTGAGACTGCTGTTTTCTGTGTATCCTGTTTTGAATATACCAATAGTTTTCTCTTTCTTTGATCTTGATATGTATTATCTGGTTTGAAATAAGAATAGAAAGCATCTAGGGACAAAAATAAGGGTCGGACTTAATCTGGAAATCTGAGATGCAAATTGCAGCTGGAGGGCTGTGTTGATGCCCAACATTGATCTTAGGAAATAAATCTGCACACACGAGGCCATGCACATGCATTACCTTGCCTACTATTAGACCTCCATTATTCCATAGCAGGCAACATACCATTATGTTTAGCACTTAATATTTTCAATAGTTTTAAATATTTACAATATTTTAATAGATTGTAAAAAGATATTTAGGAGATTGGGAAATCTATACTGTATCACAAATAGGATTTTTTTTTAACATCAGAGTCATTGAGATCTGGATTTCAGCTCTAGCACACCATTCATATTCTTAAGAAATTTATATAATATTCAGGATCAGTTTTTCTATCAGTTTAAAAAATGGAAATCGTAATAGACACATAATGGTAGTCCTTTTTTGAGCACTACCATTCCCTGTTTGTTTGCCTTTGGTTACTGAACACCTAGAATATATACCATATATACATACATTGACTATCAGGGCATTCCGTACTTCTTGCTTTGGTATGTAAAGATGATCAATTTCAATGTATGACTGGCAACAGAATATTTTTAATTACAGTTGGATATGATTGAAATGAGTAACTTTGAGATATAGGGTACAAAAGAAAGCAGGAGAAAGTTTTGGTGAGATAATGAAAAGCATCAGAGCTATGAGAGGTATTGGAATCTATTCTTTAGGAAGTGATGAACAAAGAATATTATGAACTGAGGCACAATAGGAAAATATTTTAGCTTTTTCTAATTTTAACTCAAGTTTTATTTTGGAAAAGGATCAATAGCAACATTTCTTCCTGTGGTCAATACTGGGAGAGTTTGAATTCATTATCCAATATAATAGAAACAGAAAGTGACAAATTAGACAATGACAAGTTTGAATTCAAACTTCTGAGATTTAGTGAACATTTGAACCTGAGGTTTGAGTTAAAATGCTTTGATCTAACTCAATAGTAAGTTCTATTGAGTATTTAGAAAAAAAATATTTCCAAAAAGAAATTTAATAGGTAATGATGCCACATTTTTTGTACTTCTTTTGATTGAGGCTCAGATAGATATAGACATTTCTTAGTATGGTAGACTATCTGTTTCTTGTGTTTCTTTGCTAAAGTAAGAGAACTTCTCAGAAGTTTCACAGGCACTTTATTATGGTTAGCCTACCATGATATGCTAAATGTGCCCAAAAAACAACCCCTAACAAGGGAGAGACCTCAAAGGTGGCTGAGCTACTCTTCCTGATATAATGTATTCAAGCCAACTCCCCCACAGAATAAAACAGCTCTATTAGTATCCTGTCAGTAAGACCTGGGCTGTGTCTGAATTTGTGGTGGAAGAGAATGGTATATAGTATATAGTATATTAAGGTCATTGACAATGTCCGATTTGAGTGAAGAGAATTTGTAATTACAATGACAATATGTTCTGGTTAAATATTTATTTAATGTCTCTTGCTAGAGTGAATGTTAACATAATATTTGTAACCATTTGCATTTAGATCTATGTATTTTTCCTTCCATATTTTACCGTAGAATTGTGAACAACATCAAGCACATTGAAAGTTTTCAAGGAAAGTTATTTCAACATTTTCCCCTGAGGGTCGTGTGGCTTTTATATAAACACCCAACGGACTTTCCTGTTTTTTTATTCATTTGTGTGTTTGTTTTAAATTTATGTTTCCATGAAACGAACCAATAATTTGTCTCAGATCTTATTCTTTCTTGTCTTTTCATTTTTCTGTTCATATGTTTTTCTCTAAAACAATGCCTGAATATCTTATCTCAATTAATTCTCCCTGCCACAAACTGTTGGATATTTACTTTAGTATATTTCCTCGCACATTTCCTTAAAGGTATTTACTATAACAGTTAGGAAATAGATGCAGTATAGGCAGGTATAGATAGAGAGATGCCTACTAGATCTTTATTCAGAAAAATCCCATCTCCACTTTCATAACAGAGTCACCTGCAGAACTTAGTGAGGTACATTGTAAAGGGTTCTTCTCTATAAATCAGGAAAGAGCTCTGTATGAAGTTTTGTTTCTAGTTTGGGAAACATAGAAAGTGACCTTAATTAAACTAGATTTTTGCAATGTTCCACTTTCATAAAACAAAATTGTAGATTGCTGTCTATATGCAGGTGAGGGAGGGCACAAGATAAGGTTAGAGCCTGTGATTGGGCAGCAGAAAAAAGAAGGCGGGGTGAGAGATTTAGAGATGGGACAGATAGGGACAGAGAAGGGAGAAGGAAAGAAGATGGAGGAAGGAGAAGATGAACCCAATTCATGTGGCTTGAAATAGCCACAGTTAGCTATGAATATTATAAAAGGGATAAAATAATATAGGATAATTTGCCCAGTCTAGGTGGGCAGCTTGTATTAATATCAATTGGCTCTGAGTTCATTATGTAGGCATTTTGTGGGTTGAGAATATACTAATATAAATCTGACTGATAAATTACAAGCCTCTAGAGTTTTGATTTCACTGAGTTACAGGGATTTGTGACCCCTAACCGCAGAGGTAGATGGCTGGTAGTGTGAGCTTGTTCCACAGCAAGTGAACCTCGAGTTGGGCGGCCTCTGCCTGGGGCCAGTCATAGGTCTGGCAATAGCATGGGTTCTTTTATAATATTACATGCAACACAAAAATTCATATTCCTTTGAAAAATTGAAAAAAGGTGGACTTTTAAAATTGGAGCTATAGAATGAAGAAAAAAAGGGACAGTAATAGGATCTTACATCAATATTACTTGAGGAAATATTATAGAAGTTAATGCCATTAGCCAGCAAGGAGTCTTTATACCAGAAAATTATAAGTACCTTGAGGTCATTCATTTAACTCTGTGAGTTATTCACGCTTTTACTTTTGTCCACGTCTTGAGGACTTATGTTTATATTGAACTTTAGATTTCACTGCAAAGGATCAAGGAAACAAATATGCCAGATAATGATGACAGTGTAATAAGGAACTCTGAGTTTTAAAGATGAATCACAGGTTTAAAGAAGTGACTATTCCCCAAATATAAAAAATGAAGGTATGGCAAAAACTTTCTTTGAAAACTTTTATAATAAGAAAACTAGGAAGAAATATATACAACCTGTCTTAGTTAGGGTTTTACTGCTGTGAACAGACACCATGACCAAGGCAAGTCTTATAAAAACAATATCTAATTGGGGCTGGCTTACAGGTTAGAGGTTCAGTCCATTACCATCAAGGTGGGAGCATGGCAGTATCCAGGCAGGCATGGTGCAGGCAGAACCGAGAGTTCTACATCTTCATCCAAAGGTTGCTAGTGGAAGACTGACTTCTAGGCAACTAGGGTGAGGATCTTAATCCCACACCCACAATGACACACCTTCTCCTACCAAGTCACACCTTCAAATGGTGCCACTTCCTGGCCCAAGAATATACAAACCATCACGCAACCTAAGAATTTGAAGGTAATTTATTGTATGCTGTTTTTCTTACAGATAAAATATAAATTCTAAGGAAAGATTTTGCTTCTTCTGTTTTACAATGTGTTCTACATGCCAAAACCATAACAGACAAAGCAACACAAAAGAAATGCACTGTCTGGTACATGAGTGTCCTATAATGAATGTACTTAGTGAATAAAATTCCTGAGAAAAACTGCAGGGAAGAAATTAATGAGAATTATGAGACACTTAGTGCGAGTGGGGCAATACATGGATCAATGCTTTTCCAGGTTTTTCAGCGAAATTTCATCTTCAAATAAAATTTGTTACAGTTTTTATCCAAAACACCACACCACATTCATTTCATTGGAAGAACATAAAGTACAGAGAAAGGAGTTTCCAAAACGTGACAATCATCCTAGAAGCCCTGCTCTTTGAACATGAATCAGATGAGAATCTGAAACAGCAGTTTAAAATTCAATGTTTACTTCTGTATTTATTTGTGAAAAAATATGCAGAACAGGACCAAGCATGGACCTATCTATTTGCGTGATCTTCTGAATTCAGAAGAATGGAGTCTCACTCTGAAGTGTCAGAGACATTATCCATACTGGGAGGAAATGGGATAAGCTGTATTTTCAGAGAGAATATGAAGCCAATAACCATATTACACAGAGTTATTGCTGCTTCCCTCTCCCCCTCTCCCTCTCCCTCTCTTCCTCCCTCTCTTTTCCTCCCTCTCCCTCTATCTTTTTCTTCCAACAATTTATCCTTCTTCCTAACAGTGGTGATGGTCTATATTGAAAAGACACAGTTTGAAAATTGGGAGTTTTTGAATAAGCAGCTACTAGCCTGTATTTCTCCTAAGTTACTCTTTGAATAGTATTGGGTAGAAAGGTCATATGGGTTGCTTCAGTTCTAGGAGCTGTTGATATGAAGAGTAGCTAGATTATATCCTTGGGAATGTGCAGGCTTGTGCTATAAGTTCTCTTTTCCTCAACCCTGTTCTTGCTTGTCTTCTGAGGGACATTCCTGGATGTGCATATCACTGGGGGCTAGGAGTCTCATTGTCACAGTGTTATGAGTGCTTATGGTGTGTTTGGATTAGACTTTTAAAAATATATTATATTGAAAATTTCTAAGGATATAGAACAATAAAGGAATTAGTGTAAAAAATTAATTAAGCCAAATCATATCTGTACCTACACACAATAAAGTTAATCATGCATAATTTTCTTGCTGTGAAGTGCAGCCCACCATCTGCTCTCCTCTTTCTTTATATCAAAGTTGAACTAACATTTTAGTATTATTCATATTTATTAAACATTATTTTAAGTCTATATACTTAAGGCACTGTAATAATTTAAATTATACAAGAAATGTTTGTTTCCTAATAAATTAGCTAAAATCATTTTCCTCAGAGACTAGCCACTATACAGACTCTAAACCACTGATTGAATTTTAAGCCTTCTTTCCAATCAAAGATATCTTTTTCTCAATCTAGCCAGATATCTTTATATATCCATTAAATCATTAACATAAATATTCAATTTTTCTCAAAGAATTTGAACCAAATTATTTCTTCAAGATAAAGATTTCTCCATCATCACCTCTCTCATCATTATTTGATCATCTCCCATGTCACTTTTACCAAGTCAAAGGGAATATCCCTGATTGCATCAGAACTTAGCATAGAGTTAACTTTTGATTATCCTAAATGTAATTATATAAGATTGATAATATTTTATATTTGTCTTAATATTTATTTTTAATTATTTATTTTTATTTTATATATAGGGTGCTTTTCCTTTGTGTGTGTGTGTGTGTGTGTGTGTGTGTGTGTGTGTGTGTGTGTGTGTGTGTGTGCATGTGCGTGTGTGTGTGTGTGTGTGTGAGTGTGATGCATGTGGAGGCCAAAAGAAAGCATTGGATCTCCTGTAAATGAAATTAACAAATGGCTGATACCTGCCATATGGGGTCTAGAAATTGAACCCAAGTCCTCTGGTAGAGCAGCCACTGGTCTTTACTTTTGATCCACCTCTCCAGCATTTTACTAACTTTTTCTTTATTTTATTTTATTTTATTTTATTTTATTTTATTTTATTTTATTGCTTTTTGAAGAATTTACTAATAGTACATTCATAAAGAGGTATTTATTAAATGTGAACTAGCAAATGCCAATATTGGTGCACACAATTATAAATTAGCATGTTTTTTTAACTGGGAAATCCTTTTTTTTCAGTTTTTTTCTTTTTCTTTTTGATACTTTAGAAATCATTAAAAATTACAACTTCTTCACCTTCCCTTTCCTCCCTCCTTTTTCCCCTTCCAAACCCTCCGATATAGCCATCACTGCTCACAAGTTCATGACCTTTGATTCATTTATTTTTATTACATGCATATATGTATATACAGACTATTATAAATATAGCCTGCTCAATATGTATTATGCTACTTATATTATGTTTTCAGGGATGACCGTTTGGCGTTGCATACTTTGCGGTAAACAACAGCTCTCAAATCGGACTTCCTCAGGAAGGGAGGAACCCTACTGCATACTAGAGAACTATTCAATGCTAGTGAAGTGATGGATATTTTAATAGAACATACAAATGCTATTTTACTAAACTAGGAAAATTCTTAACAATAATCTAAACATTTATCCTTTTACCCAGTTAGGTGTAACCTTCACCCCTCACCAAGGAAGTGGCTCTGTGCAACATAGAGAGACTACTACACACCACTCCCAAACAAATTGCAGAGTTGTGCATCCCAGTCTCTATACATACAGATACACAATACTACCACACCTAAGTCTCAAGGAAGATTGCCAGTGAGAGAGTTGGCAAAGTATTTGAAGGGACAGAAGATCAAGGAATTTGCTATGAGAATGTGTCTCTTTGGCATGTCAGAAGTTACACGGAGAGTCTCACCAACATCAGTGCCTAAACATGAACTGAACAAGGTTAACACCGACAGACATGCCAAAGTGCACAGGAAAAGTCAGTGAAACACAAACCCAATAACACTATTTCTCAGAAACTCTAGAATGCTGAGAACAGCAAATTAGTCTTCCTCAAGCCGTAATGAAATATTTTGATTTTCCCTTTGAAATTCCTTCAGTTTCTTAGAGTAGCTTTCAAACATGTTTTTTTTTTTTTAACTTCCTGCAACTGTGTACTTCAAGTCCCATAGTGCACCAAGCTTGATGAGATTATCCACATAAAATCAAACAAAACTTTCAGAAATTCTTTATTAGATTTACTTGAGATGGAGTCTGAGAAGGTATTTAATGTTTTTTTTTTTACGTATTTCATTTGCATTCACTCCAAGATTAATTTATGGATCAACAATTGTAATTTTCAAGCCAGGCATTGGTGGCACACACCTTTAATCCCAGCACTTGGGAGGCAGAGGCAGGAGAATTTCTGAAATCGAGACCAGCATGGTCTACAAAATGAGTTCTAGGACAGCCAGGGCTATACAGAGAAACCCTATCTCAAAAAACAAAAATTGTAATTTTCTTTTTTGTTTTTATTAGATAATTTCTTTATTTACATTTCAAATGTTATCCCCTTTCCTAGTTTCCCCTCCGAAAATCCCCTATCCCCTCACCCTCACCCTGCTCCCCAACCCACCCACTCCCATTCCCAGTCCTGGCATTCCCCTATACTGGGGCATAGAGCCTTCACATGACCAAGAGTCTCTCCTCCCACTGATGACCGACTGGGTCATCCTCTGCTACATATATAGCTAGAGCCACAAGTTCCACCATGTGTTTTCTTTGATTGGTGGTATAGTTCCAAGGAGCTCTGGGGTTACTTGTTAGTTCATACTGATGTTCCTCCTATGGGGATTCAGTCCCATAAAAAAATTGTAGTTTTTAAAAAATATATGATAGTACTGAACTTATAACTTTCCCATACCTAATCTATGAAGAAATCATTAAATTCATACATTGTATAGTAAACATTAAACATTTATCACATTACCTTGGCATATGTATATGAACTATAAAATAAAATATATTTTAAAATAGTGAAGACTATGCAAACTTCTACCTAGTGTAGAGGTTCTCAACTAGTGTGTTCCAACATGTTGGGGGTTCAGTCAAGTCCTTTACAGGGTCTCCTTAGACCACTGGAAAATGTAAATATTTATATTATGATTCATAATTATAGCAAAATTATAGTTATGAAGCCACAATAAAAATAATTTTGTGGTTGAGGGACTGTAAGAAAGGGTTGAGAATCACTAATAAAGACACAAATATTCCTTACTAAAAACTATTATTTTTGAGGATAACATAAAATGAAGCAACTGCAATGTTTGTTTTACATCTTTCTAGTGTTTCATCTATATTCTTCAGTAAAAGTTAATTTAATGTATTACCATTTACTTGTTACTTAATTTTCTAGAACCATCTATAGTGGACGCCTACTGTTGAAAATATCAGTTATACTCTTACTCTGTTTGCAAGTATAATCTTTTTTAATTTGAATAGTTTTGCAATATTTAGAAATCTATGTACATTCCTATACTCCTGTGCATAATGCATATACATATACAATCAAGTTTAAGGACATATTCAAGTACAAACCACAAAATTCTAGAATGTCCATAGATTTTAAGCACTTACCACAATTAATATGATGCACTACAAAAAAGATGGTCACAGGTGCTTAGTGATTTACAACATTGCATAATTCTTGACTAAAGACTATATTATAAATGATTTCAATGGTATGAGTATTTTTATGCATAACATTGGATTATAAATAATTTTTAAATCACATGCATTTAATTTTTATTCGGTAGATATCTGTCATTTACTGCAATGTCAATGAAAATTCTGTGAAAATATACAGTCAAAAAAGAAATAAATCTAGTGATTTTTTTCTTATGAAATACACAGTAGTGTTATATTAAAGAAAGATTACTGTTGTTAGCTAATTTTGCAAGTATATAGGCCAAAGAAATCTATAATGACAAACCTTTGAAGCGTGAGTGATGTGGAAGAGTTATGGATATTAATTCAGTCTTTGCATGTGGTGTTCAGTGAAATATTAAGCTTTAGAGTCTGTGTGTGAGTGTATCTAAATATAGTTGTTATTTTGCATTTTTATTTTGCAGTTTTTCAGACATATTCATGGCAGGGGAAAAAATAAAAATGTGTCTGCCACAAAGGCATAATTCTCAATTGTATGTTGTGGGGTAACTTCCTCAGAGCCAAAACATAGCCCAGGGAAAAGCAAGACACCCCACCAGGTGATCTTCTGATTAGTTCTTCCCAAATTTCTTTTCTTCTGCTGCAGTAATGTGGGAAATCTACCACCATGTTTCTCCAGAGATGTCATCTTCCATGAAGATGTCCTGCATGGACTGTAACTGATCAGTTTGACTTACATATACTATTGACTGTTTCTCTGATAGTCTTGTCAACAGTCTCTTGTACTGGCTGAATGATGAAGCTCAATTTTAAAAGCATAGATAGAAATTGGAATTTTTGAATCAAGAACTCAAATTTGATCCAAGAATGCTGTGTTTGGCTAACATGCTTCTTTAAGGTCTTAAAATACTTAACATTTTAAGATATTCATCATTTCACATTATATTCCATAACTGTTGTTTAACTGAAATTTGGGATTGCAGGACTGCTTACGTGGAAACCTTTATGCATTGCGTGCCACACATGGGTTGTACACTCACAGTTCTGTTTTGTTTGTTTTAGACTAAACCCTTTATTTTTAGATTTTACTAAATAGAGGTAGAAAGATGAAGGAATTTATTTACAATAATAAGCAGAAAAAAAAAATGGAAGCTAACATTTGTAGCAAAAGTGAAATTTATCAGGTAATAAGGGATATATAGGTATTGAGAGGCCAAACCTATTCCATCTTGAGACCAGCCTCCATCTAAAAAAAAGAAAAGCTTGATAACTTGGCTTGCAGCAGAAACCAAGCTGCTCTTAGATACCTGGAAGCACCCCATGGCTTGTCCTTGGCCAGAGTTATTCCCTAGCTACTTCCTAGCAACAGTTAATCAAAGATTAGTCTGATTGTTTCAAATATACATTCAGACCATTGGTGATTGTATACAGTCTTGATGCAGAGCTCCCACCTGTCAGCATACAATATTATGCTATTGTATATTCAGTTAGATACTTGCCAGGCTAAACTCCTCTAACTTGCTCACCATATCCTATGAAGCCTTGTCCCCCTAAGAGCTTGGGACTGCATCCTCACATTTGGTTCTCAGAGAAGGCATTGCTGCCCAAGCTTGAGCTTGTAAATAAAAACCCTAAAGCGATTGCATTGGGATGGGCTCCTTGGTGGACTTTTATGGTTCACAAATGCTTCCAGGCACAACAGTATCTCAGCCACAACTAATTCTGATTTTGTCAACGAAAAGAAAGACACTAATGCTAAATAGTAATGTTAAGGAGGAGAAAATTGTAGCCTTGGGAATCTAGTGCTGTTTGACTGGGCCGAAGCACATAATCCCATTGTTCTCAGAAACCTTTGACAATGTACGACAATATTACCTCTGTATTAGTCAATGCACTTGGTTACTCTGCATAAACAGTCACACTTGGATTTTCATTGCTTAAAATGCAAGAAGACTACTATATTTTTGTTTGTGAGGCAAGCCTTTAATGGCTGAGTCATCTCTCTGGTGCAAGAAGAGTCTTAACGTTTCTGAATTTGATTTGTTAGTCCTGTTCTCATCATTCTTTTCAATAGGTCATTGACAACTTAGTGAGTCACAAAGACAAAAAAAACGACAGATACCTCATTTCACCTGGATTAGGTTTCTGACTGCCGTTTGTTAGCATCTGCATTCAGTGGATTACCAGGTTCCACTGTTTGGAGATCACAGGAATGTTCTACATTTCCTTGGCTTCTAAGAAATCACATCACATCTGGCTTCCTGGTGATTTAAGCTACTATCAAACTAAGAAAAGGCTGAAAATGCCAAAACCAAAGTCACTCAGCAACTCTCACTAGCCATCACTTATACTTGAACAAAATTCCCAACTTTCATATAGAAGCATAGTTAACTCCAAAGAATTTTTATCTAGATTTCATACTGTATGCCAATGTACAGTTCACCACAGAGAGAGAGCAAATTTAGAAGATTTCCATGTTTGCATGTAAGTGTCTCTCAGGGAATATTCAGGCAGTGTGCATGCATAGCTAATGAGAAATTGACCTTAAGAAAAAAGTGTAAGTCTTGACTGCTTGAGATAGTCAACTTGTGAATGGATATTAGACTTGAAATTTCCCTAGAAGTTATGTCAAGGAGATTCATCAGACTTGCTTATGCAGAACAATTATTAGTTAACAATAATAAAAATGAGACCTGTTGTCTATGGATCATGGAGTATGCCAAAATTATGCAGTTTGCTTTAACTCCTGGATGGAGCTATTAATGGCAGATGAATTTATCAGTAGCAGTGTATACAACATGTCCGATAAGAATCTCAGGAGACAGATAATTTGGAATGCAGTACTCAAATGAAAGGTCAAAAATAATTTAAATAAAACACCAAGAAGCTAGTTACTATGGATATAAGATTATATAAGTTTAAATTTCTTATCTATAATTACTGAATATTTATGAATCAAGATTTGAAGTGATGGCCTCATAACAAATTTTTGTCTACATGTATACAAAGAGTGATATTTATTTGATACACACATAAACCCAACTGTTTGATGGCTTATTTAGTTGCAAATTTTTATCCGTAATTACTGTTTTTATATCATTTTCCCACTCCTATCCTTCCTCCATCCACTCTAGTCCCCACAAAGTCATCTCAAATTTATAACTTGTTCTTAATTATCATAATTCCATATATACATATATGAATAAACATAAATATCTTTTATATCTAGTTAGTGTTGTTCAATTTTAAGGCTGATTATTTTGTATTGGAAAGCAATTAGAAAGATCTTCCTTGGAGAGACATTTTCTTTTCTCAATAGTCCTTAGTAGCCTGTAGATCTACATCTTGGAGGGGGCCCCCATGATTCCCCCTCTCCACATAGGCTTAGCAACTGGGGTTGTCCCTGTTCTGGTCTTACAGCCTTGCGTGTCTCAACAATATTCATGAGTGCAACTTACCTGTCATATATACAAGATTCAGTCTTGCAGCAGACAATATGGTCCTTTGGATCTTGTATTCCTTTCATCACATTTTCACCAGTATTCTGTGAGCCTTAGGCATTGGAGGTATATTCTAGAAATATCCATTATGGCTGTGCATTCCTTGGTCAGTTGTTGTCTGCATTTTTACCAGTTATGGTATCCTTTAGGTGTCACCTGCATCTGAACAAAACCTCTTTGATGAGAGGCAAGACCTACACTTATGGGTTGGTATAAGGATAAGTATTAAGAAATAAGTTAGAGAGTATACTGATTTAGGAACATAGCAGTAGTTGTCCTATAGGTTGCATGGACTCATCAATCATGGGTAGTTGTCTAGGTTTACAGTACCAGACATGAATTCCTTCTTATTTAGAAGCCCTTAACACCAGTCAGACACCTGCTTGTTTCCTTGTATATATAATAGCACATAGCAGGTAAATATGGTTGCTCTAGAGTCCTAAATTAACTCATTAGTGTGTTCTGATGTGGGAGTCCCTTAATCTTTATTCTTCATCATCATACAATTTTGATTACAGTTTTAATTTTGTGCTGTTTTTTTTTTTTTTTTTTTTGGTTTGTTTTTTAGCCTACATCTTGATTGGTGGATAGGTAATACTTACATATAATACTAAAACAATGAAGCAGATATTTAATGGGGAGGTCAGAGGAAAAATAACCATGAGGCCTGGTAAAGAAGGTGATTTTCTTTGTGTTCAAAATGGGACTACCAAACATGATGTGGGGAAGACAGAAGTGTTTGGAAACTGCAAACTAGCCAAGTTGAGTGATTGAAAGCAAAAGGTGGAAGACCTTGCCTGAGGAAATTGTGAGGTCATAAAGGGGTGACTGAGCACCTTTTTGAGAAACAGGACCACCTTAAGAGTAGCATGGAAGAAAATGTTTAAAGACACTGGCTTAAAGTGAAAATTTATTCACAGTAGGGTAGGTCATTAAAAAGGTGAAGCAAGCCACTAGATCAAGGCTGGCAAATAGGTTTCATCTTGATTCCTAGTCTATTTGATTTGTAGTAGCTGTGTGGAGAGATGTGAACAAAATTACTAAGATTTTTATCTAAATCCTACAATTTAGCACCCTGTGATTGATTAGTGATGTCTATGTGGGCATGGAAATGTGAGTTACAGGCATAGCCAGTGCAATGTTTCTTTCATCACTGTATTAAATATCCTTTTATGGTTAGCTTAGTAACAGGGTCTAAATCTGACTGATAGAAGTTTAGATCATCAGTTAAGCAACTTGATCATTGAATAAGAAAGTTTTGAATTGTTCTTCTGGTCTGATCCACTAGCCTGAGCAGACCTTGGGCACTTGCTCCACACCTAGGCCCACAACACCCAGAGGAAGCTCAACTCCCAGGTGCTCTAACATTCCTAGGATCATAGGTGAGAAGGCCACAACATCTGTCCCAACACCAACACCAGGAGAAACTGGGACCCGAGGGATCCAGGGACACTGGAACACCCACCTGGCCAGTGGCACAGGTTTCTCCAAGTCTGAGCCAGTGCCCTGAGTAGACCAGGTGCTAGCTCCATATCCAGTCCCAAAACATCTAGAAGAAGCTTGAGTCTTAGGTGCTCTAACCCACCCAGGATTACAGGATCT
Organism: Mus musculus; assembly: GCF_000001635.26. NCBI lineage: Eukaryota > Metazoa > Chordata > Mammalia > Rodentia > Muridae > Mus > Mus musculus. Next base: position 47,279,688 of record NC_000068.7, on the reverse strand, counting down.
CAGGAGCTTGATCACAGCAGGATTTCAGGATTCCAGAGGCAGCTTGATTCCCAGGAGCTCTGACACATTCAGGATCTCAGGATCACAGGATCCTAGAATCACAGGATCACAGAAAGCTGGAATCTGAGGAGTTCTGACACAACCAGTATCACAGAAGAGATAGGCGACAGTCAGAGACATTGAGAGCAAGTAAAACTAGAGATATTCAGATGGCAAGAGGTAAGCATAACAACATAAACAATAGAAACCAAGGCATTATCAGAACCCAGTTCTCCCACCACAGCAAGTCCTAGGTGCCGAAACAGACCAGAAAAGGAAGATTTGGGTCTAAAATCACTTCTCATGATGATGATAAAGGACTTTTAGAAAAACATAATAACTCCCTTAAAAAGGAAACACAAAAATCCCTTTGAAAATTACAGGAAAATACAATCAAACAGGTGAAGGAATTGAACACCTTCCAGGATTTAAAAATGGAAATAGAAACAATAAAGAAATCACAAAGGGAGACAACCTTGGAGATAGACAACATAGAAAAGAGCTCAGGAGTCATAGATGTAAGCATCACCAGTAGAATACAAGAGATAGAAGAGAGAATCACAGGTGCAGAAGATACCATCGAAAACAATGACACAACAGTCAAAGAAAATGCAAAAAGCTTCTAACCCAAAACATCCAGGAAATCCAGACACAATGAGAACACCAAACCTAAGGATAGTAGGTATAGAACACAACAAAGATTCCCAAAGTAAAGGACTAGTAAATATCTTCGACAAAATTAAAAAAAGAAAACTTCCCTAACCTAAAAAATCAACAGATACCCATGACCATACAAGAAGCCTAGAGAACTCCAAATATACTGAACCAGAAATGAAATTCCTCCCATCATATGAGAATCAAAACACACACACACACACACACACACACACACACACACACACACACACACAAGAAAAAAAAGAAAGAAGGAAAGGAAAGGAATGGAGGAGAGAGGAGAGGAGAGGGGAGGGGAGAGAGAGATGGGAGGGGAGGGGAGGGGTGATAGAGGGGAGAGGGGAGGGGAAAGGGAGGGGAGAGTGGAGAGAGAGAGAGGAGAGAGGGGGGAAAGAGGGGGAAGAAAGGGGGAAGGAGAGGAGAGAGAGGAGAGAGAGGAGGAGAGAGGAGAGGAGAGGAGAGGAGGGGAGGGGAGGGGAGGGGAGGGGAGAGGGGAAGGGAGGGGAGAGGAGAGGAAACAATAGGAAAGGAAGGGAAGGGAAGGGAAGGGAAGGGAAGGGAAGGGAAGGGAAGGGAAGGGAAGGGAAGGGAAGGGGGAAGGGAAAGGAAGGGAAAAGGGAAGGAAAGGATAAAGGGAAAGGGAAAAGGGCAGGGGAAGGGAAAAGGAAAGGGAAGGAAAAAGGGAAAGGGAAAAGGGAAGGGGAAGGGGAAGGGAAAAGGAAAGGGAAGGGACGGAAAAGGGAAAGGGAAAAGAGAAGGGGAAGGGAAAAGGAAAGGGAAGGGAAGAGAAGGGAAGGGAAGGGAAGGAAAAAGGGAAAGGACAAAGGGAATGGAAAAGGGGAAAGGAAAAAGTGAAAGGAAAAAGTGAAAGGAAAGGGAAAGAAAGGGAAGGATAGGGAAGGGAAGGGAAGGGAAGGGAAGGGAAGGGAAGGGAAGGGAAGGGAAGGGAAGGGAAGGGAAGGGAAAGGGGAACGGGGAAAGGGGAAAGGGAAAGGGGAAAAGGGAAAGTGGAAAAGGGGAAAGGGGGAAAAGGGGGAAAGGGGGGAAAGGGGGAAAAGGGGAAAGGGGGAAAGGGGGAAAGGGAAAAGGGGGAAAGGGGGAAAGGGGGGAAGGGGAAAGGGGAGAGGGAAAGGGGAAAGGGGAAAAGGGAAAAGGAAAAAAGAAAAAAGGGAAAAAAGGGGGAAAGTGGAAAAAGGGGAAAAAAAGGGGAAAAAGGGAAAAAGGGAAAAGGGAAAAGGGGAAAGGGAAAAGGGAAAGGGAAAGGGAAAAGGGAAAGGAAAGGAAAATGAAAGAGTATTAAAAGCAATAAGGGAAAAAAGTCAAGTAACATATAAAGGCAGACCTATCAGAATTACACCAGACTTCTCACCAGAGAGCATAAAAGCCAGAAGATCCCGGGCAGATGTCATACAGACACTAAGAGAACACAAATGCCAGCCCAGGCTACTGTATGCAACAAAACTCAAAATTACCATAGATGGAGAAACCAAAATACTCCATGACCAGAAAAAAAATTTGAAAAGTATCTTTTTACAAATCCAGCCCTACAAAAGATCATATATGGAAAACTCCAAAGCAAAAAGAGAAAGTACACCCTAGAAAAAGCAAGAAAATAATCTTCTTTCAAAAAACCCAAATGAAGATAACCACAAAAATATAATTCCACCTCTAACAACAAAAATATAAGGAAGCAACAATCACTATTCCTTAATATCTATTAACATCAATGGACTCAATTCCCCAATAAAAAGACATAGTCTAACAGACTGGATATGTAAACAGAACCCAGCATTTTGCTGCATAGAGGAAAAGCACCTTAGTGACACAGACAGAGACTAACTCAGAGTAAAAGACTGGGAAAAATTTCCAAGCAAATGGTCCCAAGAAACAAGCTGGAGTAGCCATCCCATATCTAATAAAATCAAGTTTCAACCAAAATTTATCAATAAAGATCATGAAAGAAAATTCATACTTGTCAAAGGAAAAAATCTTCCAAGATGAACTCTCAATTCTGAACACAAATGCTCCATATGCGAGGGCACCCACAATCATAAAAGAAACTTTAATAAAGCTCAAAGCACACATTGCATCTCATACAGTAATTGTGGGAGACTTCAGCACCCAACTTCCAGCACTGGACAGATCATGGAAACAGAAACTAAACAGAGACACAGTGAAACTAACAGAAGTTATGAACCAAATAGATTTAGCAGATCATCCTAAAACAAAAAGAACATGTCATCCTTCTTCTCATCATCTCAAGGTACCTTCTCCAAAACTGACCATATAATTGGAAAAACAAAACAAAACAAAACAAAAAAACCAAAAATACAGGCCTCAACAGATACAAGAAGATTACCATAATCCCATGCATCCTATCAGATCACCATGGACTAAGGCTGGTCTTTAATAACAACCAAAATATTGGAAAGCCCACATATACATGGAAACTGAACAATGCTATACTCAATAACTTGGTGAAGGAAGAAACATAGAAATTAAAGAATTTTTAGGAATTTAATAAAAATGAGGACACATCATACGAAAACTTATGGGACACCATGAAAACAGTGCTAAGAGTAAAACTCATAGCTCTAAGTGCCTCTAAAAAGAAGCTGGAGAGAGCATACACTAGTAGCTTGGCAGCATGCCTGAAAGCTCTAGAACAAAAAGAAGCAATGCACACAAGAGGAGTAGATGGCAAGAAATAATCAAACTCAGTGCCTAAATCAACCAAATAGAAAGAAAAAGAACCATACAAATAATCAACAAAACCAGGATCTGGCTCTTTGAGGAAATCACCAAGATAGATAAACCTTTAATCAGACTAACCAGAGGGCAAAAAGACAGTATCCAAATTTTAAAAATCAGAAATGAGATGGGAGGTATAACAAGTCCATCTAACAATTCCCAAGGTATAAAAAGATGGGATACTCAACACAAAAGAAAAATCTGGATGATATGGACAATTTTCCAGACAGATTCATGGTACCAAAGTTAAATCAGGATCATATAAACCATTTAAACAGTCCCATGACACCTGAAGAAATAGCATCAGTCATGAAATAAAAAAAAAAAAAAAGAAAAGAAAAGAAAAGAAAAAGAAAAAGCCCAGGTTTAATGCAGAATTCTATCAGTCCTTCAAAGAAGACCTAATACTAGTATTCTTCAAACTAGTCCACTAAGTAGAAACAGAAGGGACACTACCAAATTCATTCTATGAAGCCACAATTATGCTTATACCTAAACCACACAAAGACCCAACAAAGAAAGAAAAATTAAGACTAATTTCCTTTATCAATATTGATGCAAAACTACTCAATAAAATTCTCACAAACTGAATCCAAGAACACATCAAAACAATCATTCACCATGGTCAAGTAGGCTTCATCCCAGGAATGCAGGGATGGTTTAATATACAGAAATTTATCAATGTAATGCACTATATAAACAAACTCAAAGACAGAAAAAAACACATGATTATCTCGTTAGATGATGAGAAAGCATTTGACAAAATTTCAACACCCCTTCCTGGTAAAAGTCTTGGACAAATCAGAAATTCAAGGCCTATACCTAAACATAATAAAAGCAATACATAGAAAACCAGTAAATGGAGAGAAACTTAAAGCAATCCCACTAAAATCAGGGACTAGACAAGGCTACCATCTCTCTCTCTCTCTCTACCTATTCAATATAGTACTTGAAGTCCTAGCCAGAACAACTAGACAACCAAAGGAAGTCAAAGGATACAAATTGGAAAGGAAGAAGTCAAAATATCAATATTTGCAGATTATATGATAGTATATACACGTGACCCTAAAAATTCCATCAGAGGACTCCTAAACCTGCTAAATAGCTTCAGTGCAGTAGCTGGATATAAAATTAACTCAAACAAATCAGTGACCTTTCTCTACACAAAGGATAAACAGGCTGAGAAAGAAATTATGGAAACAACACCCTTTACAATAGTCACAAATAATATAAAATACTTTGATGTGACTCTAACTAAGCAAGTGAAAGATCTGTATGACAAGAACTTCAAGTTGCTGAAAAAAGAAATTAGAGAAGATCTCAGGAAATGGAAAGATTTCCTATGATTAAGGATTGGCAGGATTAATATAGTAAAAATGGTCATCTTCCTAAAGTCAGTCTACCAGATACAATACAATTCCCATCAAAATTCTGACTCAATTCTTCATAGAATTAGAAAGAACAATTTTCAAATTCATTTGGAGTAACATAAAACCCAGGATAGCAAAAACTACTCTCAACAGTAAAAGAACTTCGGGGAGAACTTCTGGGGGAATCACCATCCCTGACCTCAGGCTGTATTACAGAGCAATAGTGGTTTAAAAAAAAAAGTATGGTTTTGGTACAGAAACAGGTAGGAAGATCAATGGAATAGAATTGAAGACCCAGAAATGAACCCGCACACCTATGGTCACTTGATATTTGACAAAGGAGCTAAAGCCATCCAGTGGAAAAAGACAGCATTTTCAACACATGGTGCTGGTTCAAATGGAGGTCAGTGTGTAGAAAAATGAAAATTGATCCGTTCTCATCTCCTTGTACAAAGCTCACGTCCAAGTGGATCAAGGACCTCCACATAAAACCAGAGAAACTGAAACTGATAGAGGAGAAAGTGGAGTAGAGCCTTGAACACATGGGCACACGGGAAATTTTTCTGAACAGAACACCAATGGCTTACGCTCTAAGATCAACAATAGACAAATGGGACTCCATAAAATTGCAAATCCTCTGTAAGGCAAAGGACATTGTCAATAGGACAAAATGTCAACCCACAGATCAGGAAAAGATCTTTACCAATCCTACATCCGATAGACGGCTAATATCCAATGTATGCAAGTAACTCAAGCAGGTAGACTCCAAAGAATCAAATAACCCTATCAAAAACAGGGTATAGAGCTAAACAAATAATTCTCAACTGAGGAATATTGAATGGCTGAGAAGTATCTAAAGAAATTTTCAACATCCTTAGTCATCAGGGAAATGGAAATCAAAATAACCCTGAGATTCTACCTCATACCAGTCAGAATAGCTAAAATCAAAAACTCAGGTCACAGAAGATGCTATCAAGGACATGGAGAAAGAGGAACACTCCTTCATTGTTGGGATTACAAGCTGGTACAAACACTCTGGAAATCAGCCAGGAGTTTCCTCAGAAAATTGGACAGAGTATTACCTGAGAACCCAGCTATACCACTCATGGGCATATATCCAAAAGACAAGGATTCATGCTCCACTATGTTCACAGCAGCCGTATTCATAAAAGCCAGAAGCTGAAAAAAACCCCATGTCCTTCAACGGAAGAATGGATTCAGAAAATGTGATACATTTACACAATGGAGTACTAAAAACAATGACTTCATGAAGTTCTTATGCAAATGGATGGAACTAGAAAATATCATCCAGAGTTAGATAATCCAATTTCAAAAGAACATACATGGTATGCACTCATTGTTAAGTGGGTATTAGCCCAAAAGCAGGGAATACCCAAGATACAATTCACAGGCCATGTGAAGTGCAAGAAGATGGGAGACCAAAGTGGGGACTGGATAGGGGGTTTTGGGGGGCAGGAAAGGGGATAACATTTATAATGTAAATAAAGGAACTATCCAATATAATGAAAAAAATTGTTTTAAAAAAAGAAAAATAAACGTTTGAATCATTTCAATTGGGGATTTGATTGTTGGAAAGAGACCTAAGGATTCAGTAGTTTCCACAAAGGTCTATAGATGTTATATGTGAATATACGCTTGTGACATAATACATAAGCAGGCCTATTAACATACAACATTTCTCTTTATCCTTTCTATGTAGAGCCAGTTTGATGGCATAACAGTGGAGGTCTAGTAGAGACTCTAACAAAAGGAATCTTACCAAAGGACATCGTTAGCTTGAAAGGGATCTCTACTTTTCTTTTAATTTTATTTTCATTTTTCTTTCTATTTTTATTGAAACTAGATTTTTTCATAAAATATATTCTGATTATGATCTACCCTTACTTGACTCCTGAGATCCCTCCCATTTTTCCTCACATTACCATCCACATCCATTCTGTCTTTCAGAATACAAATAGGCTGAAGATAAGGGTTGGGAGGAGGAGGAGGAGGAGGAGGAGGAGGAGGAGGAGGAGGAGGAGGAGGAGGAGGAGGAGGAGAAGGAGGAGGAGGAGGAAATAAGATGAGATAAAACAAAACCACACAAGTCAGGATAGAACAGACCAAACAGAATAAAGTCATAGAAAAAGCATAAGAGACATCTATAATCATAGAGACATAAATATTTACACATGAAGAAATCTTATAAAAACACGAAATCAGAAGTCATGTATATGCCAATTGACCTGTGACTTAAAATATACCCTGTTAAAATATTATATATGAGGAAAAGATCTTTCAGTGATAACATCGAGTTTGCTTTGTAGTGGCCATTTAGTGCTGTTCATGGACCTTCTCATTTTTTTCTATGAATCATTTTATTCATTTACGTTTTAAATGACACCACCCTTCCTAATTTCCCCTTTGCAAACCTCCTTCCCATCCCCCATCTCCTTTGCCTCTATTAGGTCCTCCTCACCCATCCATCCATTTCTGCCTCACCACTGTAGCATCCCCAAACACTCGGGCATCAAATCTCCACAGGACCAAGGGCCATCCCTCCCATTGATACCAAATAAGGCCATCCTCTGCTACATATGTAGCTGGAACTATGGATCCCACCAACTCTTTTGTTGATGGTTTAGTTACTGGGAGTGGTTTGTATATGGAGTCAGACTCCATCAGAAGAAAATTAATTTTTCAGTTGTAAGTGGTCATCAGTTGGAGATAGGCTCTGTGTTAGGGACAGAAGATTGAGTGGCATAGATTTGTTCATACCCCATGCATGCCACTGTCTCTGTGAGTTAAAATATATATAAGTCTCCTATGATTAGAAGGCTGTGCTATTTTAGTTTCTCCCACTCCCTCTGGCTCTTACAGTGTTTCTGTCTTCTCTTTTGCAGAATTACCTGAGTCCAGAGGGGAAGGACTTGATGAAGACATCTGATTTACTATTGAGTATTCCAAGGTCTCTTACTCTTTTCACATTATCTGGCTGTGGGTCTCTGTATTCATTCCCATCTACTACAGAAGAAAGTTTCTTTGATAATGACTTGAACTAGAAACTCTATGTGTATAGCTGAATGTTTTCAGAAATTATTTTGTTCTGGGTTCTTTAATCAGAAAAGTAGTATTTGACTTTATCCTATGTACATGCGTTATGTAGTATTATACCTAAGGAGTGTTTGGGGGTATGTTCCAGCTCCTGAAGTAGGCCTTAAATTCATTCAGATATTAGTTCAGATACCACAAGCTCTGTGCTATTATTACACTAACAGAACTTGCAGTAAGGTCATATATATATACATATATATATATATATATATATATATATATATATATATATAGAGAGAGAGAGAGAGAGAGAGAGAGAGAAGGTTTTGGAGCTAATTTTGTGTTTGCCTTTATCCTTTAGAAGAATACACAATGCCTTCCAGTACCATGAACATTATTAATAGGGGCAAAAGCTCTAAATAGGCACTAGTTTGACTTCTCTGTATTCAATAAGTTTTGTAGGTGTTCTAAGGCCTTGATGGTGCTGAATCTATGAACAGGGCTGTTGTCTTTGGACAGAGTAATTTGTCAGAATTTCCAAAATCTATGCATGAGTAATTTATTAATGTAAGCACTACATGAGCAAACAAAATCTTCAGTGGGTGCCATAAAGTACTCAATCTTATCTAGAACAAAGGAAGACAACAAACCTTCCCAAATTGAGGCTTCTTCAAGGAGTAAGTTCCAAAATTTCAACTGCTTTAAGAATTAGGATACAGGTGAGCAATCAGTCAAGGAAGTCAACATACCCAGTTGAAATACCTGCTGAGGTCAACGTAGGGACATCAGGGAAGAGATTGCTATTTCCAGTTGATATCCTCATACATGAAACTATGCAATTGTCACTTTACTATCTATCTACGAACTATGGAGTATTATTCTTTAGATTATAACTGGTTTTAGTGGTCTGTGAAGCCCAGTGAGATATATAATTTCAATATAAAAGTCTGGGAAAATATTGAGTTATGTGTTAACCCATGTATTCCTCAAATGTACATTTGTTTGTTTCCTTGTACTTTTAGACAGAATCTTGAGCCTGGAATGCCCTTGAACATTTTATCTGTTTCTGCCTCCTGTGTGTTGGGATTATCATTTTATACTGTCACCTTTTGCTTCAGACCATGGGTTTTGTCAACAAAAGTAAGTTACTGAATAGAGGACAGGGAATACCATTCAAGTATATTTAGTAGAATTAGATGCTGAAACAAATTCCTGACATAGTCTTAGTGGGCTCTAGGCACTTTCTAAAGATATGAGGTTTGTTTAGGATAGTCCTAATTATACTTAACAAGTGCCCCTTATACCTCATTAGGGATCATACGAGAGCCAATGTGAAGTCTTTCTTTGTGAATAACATAGGTAGGGGTTTCAGAAAGTGTATCAATTCTTTAAGCTGATGTTTGCTTTAAAAGCAAATCATTCCAGAAAATTACATGGTCATACTATAGTCAATTAGGGAAACAAACTCTGTCCCACTCTCGGAAGAGGCCCATGACTGTGAGTGTACTATGTGTGCCCCATCTATGGGTGGGTACCTGTGTTTCAACCTGTGTACTGCTTTTCCGTTTACTGGACCGTTTTCTAAATCATCAAAAATGGACAATTTTTCTGGTTAACAACAACTAATGTCAATTTCATAAAACCATTCTACCTTCTTCCCCAAGAAGTTTTGTGCTTGATCAAGTTTAGAACTGTATTTGCTTATTTTAAAGATTTAATCTTTGACTCTTTGTATGACTCTGTGTCTGTGTTTCTTTGTGCATATGAATGCAGTAACTGCAGAGGGAAGACAGCATTTGATTCTCTGAAGCTGATGCTCAGAGACAGAAGTTAGCTGCCTGACATGGCTGCTTGGAATCAAAATACTCTTCAGGAAGAGTATATACCCTTACCTACTGAGCCATCTCTCCAAAATCAGTGTCCCAGTAATTTAAAATTCATATTTTGTTGTCATAACTTTGTTAACATTATTTTTACTTGAAGGGTAGAAAGTAGTACATATTGTTATGCTTCTTACTTGGCTAATCTTGAACTGGCTTTATTTTACTTTTTTATTATTTATTTTATTATTCAGTATTGAAAGTGAATCCTTTTCTCATACAATATATCCTAATTACAATTTCTACTCTTTCTGCTTCTTCCAGTTCCTCCCAACCTCCACTCCCTTTCTGCCTTTCATTAGAAAAGGAAGAGATTCTAAGAGATAACAGCAAAACATAAAATAAGAAAATATAATAAGATAAAATAATACCCATGTCATTGAAATTTAACAAGGTAAACTAACAAAAAGAAAAGTGCCCAACTAGAAAGTATAAGAATCAGAGATCTACTTGCTCATACACTTAAAGAATCCCATAAAAATACTGAACTGAAAGCTGTAATATATACTCAGAGGATCTGGTACAGACCCACAGAGGCTCTGTGCTTGCTGCATTAGTCTGAGTTCATATGAGCATTGCTCCATTGGGTCAGAGGGCCTTGTCCTCTTATTTTGTCCTCCATCCCCTCTGGCTCTCACATTCTTTCTGCCTCCTATTCTGTAGGGTTCCCTGAGCTCTGAGGCAGGAGGTTTATTGATAGAGATATCTGTTTAGAACTGGTGTTTTCCAAAGTTGTCGCTCTGTGTGTAAAGTTTGATTGTGGGTCTGCTATACTCGTAGATTAGTGCTTTACTTAGCCATGTCTGCTGCAGGAGATAGTTTCTCTAATGATGGCTAAATATTATTAGGACTCATTTTGTAACATTAGCTATTTTTGTTGTTGTTTGTTTGTTGTTTGTTATACTAGTAGTGTTTGGTTTCACCCTGTGTGTATGAACTATGTAGTCTCTGATTCTTGGCCAATGAAGTGGTTTCAGAGTATGTTGTGGAGTAGGTCATAAATCAGATCATACATTAGGTGAATATTCTCATGAATTTTGTGCAACCCTTTGTCCTACCATATTTTCTAGGCAGGACATCATTGTAGATTTAAGGGTTTGTGGCTGGATTGGTGTTTATGTTTCTCTTTTGGTAGCATGATTTAAAAGACACTTTTGATTTAAAAGACACTAGCACTTATATCCTGTCATCACTTGGTTGATCAAGAATCAGAATAGACACCCAGACTCAGGTGAAACCAGGTAAGTTCCATTCTATGGAGTGGACTTTAAGTCAGATCAGATATTAGTTGGATACACTCATAAGCTTTTGCCACAATTGCCCTCACATATTTGATTTTTTCATTTTGTCCTCATATTTAGTTGACAAATAATAATTTTAAATATTTATGAAATATAAGATGATGGTTTGATATATGTATATCAAATATATCATAACATATGTCATATTAGTTACATTAACCTAATTATATTTAAATATTGCAAATTTTTATCGCTTTGTTACTTAAAACTTAATTTGTCAATTGCTTTAAAATATACAAAGTTACTTAATATATACAGTCATCATTGTAGACAATAGATTTTATGAGTTTACATTTTGTTCTAAATGAATTTATGTAATCTTGGACAAAATTCATAGATAACATGCCACAATATTACTGATAACTGCCAGTTGACATTGTGACATTTCGCCTATGAGTGAGATCAGGTTAGATGGCTTATTGACACTACCTTCATTTACTTAATATATATCTTTAAAGTTCATAATTATTTTCACAAAACATAGCCTGACATTTTAAGAGGGTAAATAGCATTCATATACATGCCTCTATATTCTTTAATCTGTGTAGACACTACCTGGAAAAGCAGTCTGTGATGTCCTGGTATAGAACTCTAACTGGCTTGTTTTCTTGACACTTGGAATGAGCTTTGGAGAACAAGAGTTTCCATTACTTAATATTTTAACTGATGGCAAATAATCCATGATTGCTCAAAAACATTGTAAATGTAGTAAAAAAAATACAAAAAAACACAGGAAAAAAATTAGAAAATGCCAATATCCTAGGGAAATATTTGTCCCTAAATATACAATTGTTATTTTTTCTTAATGGCTGGTAAATATTTTACATGAGAAACATAAATTCTTTTTTTAATATCAAAGTATTTTTCTTTCTTTATATATTTCCTTGTTTTATTAGTAGTGCTATGCATGTAAAATTTGCAATGTATGTCATCATCTAAGTTAATTGGCATAATTAATTAAGCACAAAAGCTTAGAATTTAATGAATGTCTGAAGGAGTATATGTCTGTAAATTCTTTCGAATTACAGCATAGGTTTTTTGAGGCACACAGAAACAAACAACCAAAACCTGTCACAAACAAGCAAACAAGATTCACAAACTGTGCTGTAGAGTTTACAAGATGGAGAAAAGTGACTAGTGATGTGTCCATCATGTTTCTCTATAGCTCTGAAAGCTAAATTCTGTCCTTTATTATTGTATTCCTTATAATTGAATTATAATTGATATAAATTGTATTTTTTTAAGGAAATATAACAAAGACTTCTAATATGACTAATATGCCTTGGAGTACAAGATATGATATAAGCTGTCAATTTGACTTCCAAAAATAGTTGCATATTTCTCTAATATTCATAGCATAAATAAAAATGTTTCTTACATACTTATAAGACATGCACAGAACATCTCCAAGTGTTCTTACAGTTTACCTATACCATCTTGCATTTTCAAAGATCTATTTTTAATCATATATGTGCTTGTGTCTTTTGTGGGTATGTGTTTGTGAGTACAGATAGCTGCAGAATCCAGAAGAGGAACTGGCATTATAGACAGTCATCAACCAGTCTCCATGATTGCTGGGACACAAATTTATTACACACCTTGTGAGAGCAGTATGTGCTCTTAATTGATGAGCCATATTCCTAACCCTTCTTCATAAGCTTTTCTTTTTTTTTTTAATTAGGTATTTTCCTCATTTACATTTTCAATGCTATCTCAAAGGTCCCCCATACCCATCCCCCCAATCCCCTACCCACCCACTCCCCCTTTTTGGCCCTGACATTCCCCTGTACTGGGGCATATAAAGTTTGCAAGTCCAATGGGCCTCTCTTTGCAGTGATGGCCGACTAGGCCATCTTTTGATACATATGCAGCTAATTCTCCTTTAAAATATCTTACTAAATGAAACTTTCACTTCCACACAGTGCTAGACCATTGCATATGAAATCATACTCAAGTTTCTGTCCTAGACTTTCTGACATTTAATCTCATCTCTAATATATAATATAATTAATACAATATATTGAATTCTATAGAGACTTATAGAATGAAATAATATTTTCATTTTTAATAATGAAGAAAAAAGACATTTTTTCTATGCCTTCTCCTGTCTCATCATGTAGTGTTTTCCTCTTGGATCTGTTCTGTAGCACATTATAGATTATTTGCCTTGTAGATTATTTGCCTCTTCGTATCATTTTTTTATGTATAGAGTTTTAGGCTATCAAGACTAAAGGTGAGGAATTTAAATAAAATTAGAATATATAAAATATATCCATCTTCTCTGAAATTGTTAATACTGTTTAAAATATAACCTTATAAATCAACAATTATGATGCTTGATTTCAGTGGATATTTCACAATGGAATAAGATATTGGACAGTAGAGTTAGCTAATTAAAATACTAGCATTACCTGGACAGAATTATTCCATACACATTTGATCAATGCCCAGTTCCCATCAGGTGATAAAAAGAGGAACAAGAACGCTATTTAGAAAGACATAATTGACTCAAGGCAGAGAGGCACATCCAGTTTAAGAAACCGCAGCTTTCACACTGGGTCATAAGCATAGCTGCTCTTAACTCCTAAGGGAACCACTATGGGAAATTCAACATTGTTGAATCCACAATAGTCTAGAACAATGATGCAAGCTCTCAAAACAGAAGACATCTGATGTATGTGAATCTGACAAAGGTTGATATGCATTTATTCCAAAAGCTTCTTCTAAGAAGGTCATGTATTCTAGAGTTCTAGGTACTGTAACATTGCTACAAAAAAAAGACATGAGAATTTAATTCTGAAGTTCTCACTGAAAAATAGTGTGAGAATTTTATAATAGAGGCATCACAATGCATCCCAGTAAAAATCATGGTGCTATTTTTAAATTAACTTTTATTCTCAGTATTTCACTTCTATTTGTGATGTTGATATGTAGGGTTACTGTTTTATAAAAATACTTCTTGCATTAAAGTACAGAGAATTTTTGTGGGTCCCAAAACAAAGTTAAAAAGCAGATGATAGTATTGAATTCTATGTATCTAATATGCTATGTCAGGGTGTTCTCAGCCTATTTAAATTTAATCTGCCATTGTGAGAAGAATGTAACAGCAAACCGTACTTCTTTTAGATTTCACATGCAAGCAGCTTTTATAATGTAACATAATGTATAGTTTTAATCTTAAGTCATAATCTCCTTCACACCCTCACTTAATGGAATGCAAGTGGTGTGTGTGTGTGTGTGTATGTGTGTGTGTGTGTGTGTGTGTGTGTGTGTGTGTGTGTGTGTTTTTGTGTGTGTGTGTGTGTGTGTGTGTGTGTGTAGTGTTTTATTCATATATAGCTTGACAATGGATGTTTGCATTACTGTTTGTTTTTCTGCTCTCTTCAGGTGTGGCTAGGTTAAAGTTTCTTCCCTTGCCTTGTTCTGTTGGAGATTTCTGCAAACCATCCTTCATTCTATCAACATGCCATGGTTTCTGAACACTTTTTGTTTCTGAAGCCTTGTTAGGGGCAATCAGATGTTTATAGCACTCAGGCATATGCAACAGAGATAGGACAGATAGGACAACAGATAGGACAGCAGATAGGACCACAGATAGGACCACAGATAGGACAGTAACCACAAGATGCCAATAGGAAGAAAACACAGGAAGAGAAGAAGTAAATCAAGATTTGAATTTGTTCCTCATCCAATTAATCCAAGAAGTTGGTTTTCATTACTTCCTATGGCATCTATACCTTTTGGTGCCTTTGAGAATATCCTTAATGTGACACAGTGACAACCTTTTGCCTCAGTTGGTTCCAAAGACATAAACAGGAGAAAGTAAGCAAATAATTTTTAGCCCTTTCTTATTAACATGATACATTTTAGAACAGGCTTTGCAACATAATCTAAAGGAATCAACTTCAATAAAGTGTCAATATACATATTAATATGTTTCCTTTTAAGTGTGCTGATTCAGACTTCGTATGCATTACAAATACTTGATGAGTACACAAAACCAAATGACCCTTATTATTGATTAACCCAAGAAGTGCAAATAATGTACAGAGTACCTCTATTTCTCTGGAGGAGGTCTTATGCTGCTATAATTATTATGATACTACGTGCTAATCTGAATGCTACTACTGATAATAATAATTAAAATTTAATGCTTAAAATAAATCCTCTATACCATATTGCTAATTGTTTTACAAGGCATATAATAAAAATATTTTATTTTTTACTCTAGAATATGAACCATCCTGCATGTCAGAAACAAAGACTCATAGACTGTATTCCAGGAGAACACTTGGAATCGTCCCCTTTATCACCATAAATTGAGCAGCTGGCCTCTTAACATAAATATTTCTGAGATCTCACTTTGTTTAATAGCTTCTGTTAGTATGTCCATTGTTAACGGGAGTATGATTTCACTCCAAGAGGACAATCATGCTTTTCCAGCTAAAGATGACATTGCCAGGATTTTAAAAGGTAAAATGCGCTTGCTTTGTTCAGCTCTAGACAGGCTGCTTTCTGCTCTTAAAAGTTTTTAGGAAGTGAATTAATGTAATAGTTTTACAGTCTGTATAATATAAAATAGACTCAGATTAAGCTAGCAGACTTGTTATTTGACAGTTTATAAAATATTTTAGTATCTTTTTGGCAGTAGCAGTTTGAATGTTGGCAAATGTACACATTGCTTGCAGTTTCAAAACCTTGTAATGAGTATTTTCCACTGTAATAGCACAGAACTGAAATTTGGATAAACCACTTAGACTTGTGAACTCTGACATGCCTGGTAACAATGTCTTTGTGAAAGAATTTTGTCAAGTATGGGAGCTCCTACTAATAGCACATCCATCTTTCTGCACACCATAAATCTTAAGAAAATTTCTATTACTCTGCAATTTGTCTGGCTTATGCTATTTATTAGCCATTTTATTCTGCTGCTTTAAGAAGTAATGTGATGTTCATTTTATTGCTGGTTCAATAAATTGTTAATTATAATGCAGTGATTGCAGCTGACGTGATTTAAAAGCCACATTAGCACTATAGCATTAAGTTTTAACTATTTTACCCTTCAATTCCCTGTTTATACAACAGTAAAAGGAAAATAGCCTTAGACTAATATAAAAAATGAAGGTACTTATATCTATTGATCACATGACACATTAGAAATTCATTTTTAATAAAGTTTACACTTTTATCTTGAAAAGGCTTTGGCGAACAGTACACAATGGCACACTTAAGAGAAAACATATTAGGTTAAGAAAGGAAAATACAAGTGACTTTAGTTATGTATATCAATATTCTATTTCTTATGAACTATTAAGTAGAAAGATACGGTGATTTTGTAAATATTTATTTATTACAGAAGTAAAATACAGTTGCTAATATATAAGCACAATGGCTTTGGAAGAACATTTTTTTTCATTGATTTCCAAACGGTCAACATTTGAGCAATAGAGAGCACTTCTTCCTTTCAGGCTCAAGTGAACCAAAGCCTTTCTCTCTTGCCGAGAATGTCTGAATATTAATCTCACATTGTATACCCTCCAAGAGTTTTTCAGTCACACTCTTTGAAACCCAGAGATTGTAACATTCTGAGTACCATACATATTAGCAGTTCCTTATGTACTGCTCAGGATCATTTAAAATGCAAATTCTGTCTTCTCTTGTTAGGTTTTAGAGCAAGCTTGTTTGACCACAACCCTCTTAACATTCTGCACACTTCAGCATAATGGTAGAGATGGGGTCAAGACATCCTTATGGAGCTCACTCTGTCCATTTGAATGGCGTAGATGGCTACAGCATCATTCTTTTCACACCTCTAAGTGAGTGTAAGGTGGGCATGTTCATCAATTTGTTGGGGGGGCAGACTTACAATTATCTATACACATCATCTGAGACACAGGGAAAATAAGAGGGATTTTCATTATTTGTGTTCATATTGATCTTCTTATGGGATTGCAATCCCATTCAGCTCCTTCAGCCCTTCCCCTAACTCTGCTACAGGGGTGCCTGGGCTTCAGGATTGGCTGCGAGTATCTGCATCTGTCTCAGTCAGATGCTGGTAGGGTTTCTTAGAGGACCACCGTACCAGGCTCATTTTCTGCATAACAAGAGTCACTTGTGAGTGATGCCCATATGAGCTCATGTTCTAGAAAGGGCTTAGAAATTTTCTTTTGATTATTTTCCCTTTGGCAACTAAGCACTGTTCAAAGAGTTTAGCAATGTAGTTTGTCATTCTGTATCATTGGAGTTCCTTTGTTGTGTCTTGTGCTATTAAAAGTCTATCATAACATTGATATAATTTATATTAATTTTAATAAAGGAATAATTAGTTTTATAGGATCATAAAATGTTAACATCAATACGTGAATGGGGCATTTAAGCCATGCTGCTTCAAAATCTTCAGTCTTCTGACCGTAATAAGACCTTTCAAATCAGGCAGACCCTTTCTATCAACTTTCTCAGTGGGTCATGGAACCTGAATTTACTGAAGTCTCTTTAGACAAAAAAAGTATTTTTCTTTCTCCAATGTTCTGATAAGGAATCTTAGGTATAGGTCAGGATTTCATGGTTAGACAGCTCCCTCCAAGTTCCTGTTGAGCATTTCCGTGTTGTAGGCTCAGCATTGACTGCCCTTCCAACCCTTCTTGTGAGCACTGTCATTACTGGCTCACCCTCTCTCCAATATCTCAGCTTAAGGTTTTACCTCTTCATGGAGGCTTTTGTAGTTTTCTGTTTTCCAATGGAGTTTACCTTAATCAGAAATTACCTTACTCAGGGCTTGCCCCTCACTTCCCTATTACAAAGAAAGTTCAGCCAAGCATGAACTTTGCCTTCATTTTTCATAATTACTTCTCTGTTACCCACTGGGCTTCGGGAGGTCAGCGTATTATTGAATGAGTGAATGAATAAGTGAATGAGAGTGCATTCATGATTGACAGTATGGGCTGAACAGTAAGATCTTGTCTCAAAAAAAACAAGACAAAACAACCGAATTTTGAAGTTGTACCTGTAGAGCAATTATCCTTGAATTTCAGACCGATAAATGATAAAAACTGAGAAAGCAAAACACTCATAGCTATGTGGTTGCAGTGGCTACACTCATAAACTGGATTTAGTCATATTGAGGAGATTAATAGAATGTATCTCAATATGGACACCTGAGGTTGTCTGACATACAGGTATAAGCACTCTCTTTTCTGCTTCCTGCCCAGCTTGAGTTGAGCAGCTCTGTTTCAACAGAGATTCCCTACCATGATGCCTTATTACATCCCACTGCAATGTGGTCAGTGCCGTGCATTAAAACTTTCCTTAAATGCCTTTTTTCATGCATTTACCATAGCAGTAGAAAAGTGTGAATAATACAGTCATTTTCAAATTCATATATGTGAATTTTTCACATAAACAAGCTATTCTCTGAAAGGAGACAGGACTGTCATTTTCTTCTGTGTTACCCATATAAGTCTGTACATCTGGCTAAGTAAATATTGAATAGAGGAAAAAGATGTGAACTGGCACCTTATTTTTTTAAACATTACTTTAAGCTATATATTTCTTTTTAACCATGTGCACTTGGTACTTCTTTTTCCATTCTTGACAATATTTAAGAGATTTTTCTCAAGTAGTTCTTCATAGTTTTAGGTTTTCCTTTCATTCTTCTTGGTTCAAAAAGTGTGAGCTTGAGGCATAAAATCTCTTGAACCAGCTGCAATCCAATCTGGCCTGTCTAATATTTATAATAAAACCTTTACTACACAATATTCTATTTAATGAAAAAAAAAATACTTAAGATGATTCTTTTCCTGGATTTCTATATTGCTTCTTTGCTTCACATTTTATAGGATGAGACATGGAGTGTGAACAAAGAATCCAGCTATTGCATTGCATATTGGTAATGTGTTTTCTGGAGACAGTGTCTGTCACTGCTGTAATTCAGTTTTTAATATGTTAGTAGAGAGTGCAACTTCTGCATTTTTGGTTGTCCCCTTTTGAAAGGATGTTACATGTGTGCACTTCTTTAATATGCTTGCTTAACAGTAAACTAGGACACTTGGCTCATTTTACCATAATATATTTGTGTGGAAAACATCCGGAAATATACACAGATATCTAAATTGTTTCAATAAACTAAATAGGAATAAGAACTTTCTAAAAAGGCTTTTGTAAGATTTTTGATACTCCCCATCTTTGTGAAGAAAGAAAAACTCAAAACCACAAAGATTGGAGACATACATTGTCCAAGGTATGCCATCTGTAAAGATTGGAGGCATACATTGTCCAAGGTACGCCATCTGTAAAAGTTTGATCTGGTTCTACCTTCTGTCCCAAGGTTCCCATAATAAGATTCAGACTCAAAATATATTAACAAATACCTTGAACATATAGTTAGGTTAATCTCTGACTAGATTGATCATAACTTAATATAATCCATTTACTCTAATCTACATTCTGCTATGTGTTTAGTTACCTGTGATCAGTTGCCATATGTTCATCTTTTCAGATCTTCCTGGACAAATCTCCCATGACTGACATTATCCCCAAAGCCTTACTGCCACCTATTGTCCCACTTTCTTTTTCTTGCCTAAGCCATAGGCTATCAGGTTTATTATTGATGAGTACCACGTCCATAGAAACAAAAAAGATTTTCTCTCTATAGTCATCTGTTTTTGAGTTGGAATAAAGTAACTCAAAAGTCAGGAGAATGTATTATCACTAAAAACACTGTAGTATTAAGAGTCCACATTCCAGGTGAGCCTCTTTGCCAAAGAATAAAACCAGACATAGACAAAGAAGCTAACAAAAGATGAAATTATTAAATACAATTTAGGATAATACACAGCCAAGATGTTGGTGAATGAAAGAAATCTATGTAATCTGTAAAGGCTTATTAGGTAGTTTGTATTGTTAGCAGTCAGAAAGGAATTCTGTAGGAAGAGGCCATGAAGGTCTACATTCTGATCCTAACAGTGAGCTGATTATCAATGCATCAATGAATTCTAAAGCTTTCCATCATCATTTTTATTCTTATTTTAAGTCAAATGTTGCCCAGAAAAAAATATGCTGCTTCCTGGAGTTATAAAATATGACAAACCAACAGGGGCTCAGCACACTTTCTTGGTGTAGTTTTGAGAAACTTGTGCAAAATTCAAGTGTTGGTGTCACTAGCAAATATTGTATTTAACTGCATATTATGTGACAGGCATTGTATTATATATCAGAAAATTGATATTAATGAGGATTGGGCAGTTCTTATTTCATAAAGCTCTGAGCTTAAAGATGGAGAAGGAAAAATTAAATCCTCAATAGTAAGATGTGCTGTTTAATTGAAGTATCTCTGAGAGAAGTAGAGATAACCAGGGCAAAAGCTACATGCTCATGATATTCTATACTGCTCTATCATTTTGAATATGATCAGAGCTACATATCTGTATCTGTATCTATCTATCACTGAAAGCAATGCATAGAATTTTATGACCACATAAATGATTGCATTCACCTTATTTATTCTAGGAAAGGATAAAAAATGAGAAGATATCTTTCAATACAAAATAATTATCTATGATCTAACCTAATTCTTTTCATAATAACATCTAATAGAAATAAATTTCTGTTTATTTTTAAACTTTGTACTCACACAAATATTTATAATTGGAGTTGTCATACCCCTTAGCTTTCAATATATTTGTATTAAAATGTCAAAAATACTACCTAATAATTTATAACCAAATACTATCAACAAAGATGACAAATAAAAGACTATATAATGATTTTATTTATTCATTCAACATTATGCAGGATGTCTGCAGCTGTTGCATAGTTCCATAATCCTAAAGTATTGGAGCTGAGACAAAAGAATTGCCAAATTCAAGTTAAACTGGGTGCTAAACAGGGAGAACTTTCTTCAATAATTCAAAACAAACTAAAATAAACACATAAACAGAAATATGTGAGTTAAATTAGTCAAGGAAGATTTACATGCACAATAGTATTACATTGTTTTATTGTTGCTGTTGTGGTCACCTTTTTAATTCAAATTATTTTATACATGATTCATTTACTGTCCATCAAGGTCACTCCATTTCATGATTCCTAAAAATAACCTTTTCTCAAAGAAAGATGCTCAATCCAGCTGGGCTACCTACACTTTATTCTTCTATCTCTTCTTGAATTAAAGACATACATATGACACATTCCAAGTTCTCCACTAGAGCATCCCTTGTAATTTCTTCAAACAATTCACTTTAGGAACCCTTTGAAGGTATATTTGCATCTTGCACTTAACACCCCACATTTCTTAAAAATATTCATTCCTAATACATTGATGAATACTCTTCTATATTTAGAATATAGCAGTACCTCGCCTAAGTGAATTTCAAGTTTAGATTCTTACAGCATCTAGTTTTCAAATAGTTATTTTAAACACATGGTAATTTCTTTTCCAAGCTGTTTTAGTTACCAGTAATAGGTACACCGAAACAAACATTTATTCACAGATATTTTCAACTCTGACTGCATCTTCAAAACTAGAGATTAAATATGGATATTCATCTACCACCTTACTTTTCCTTACCTATGCTTTCAGATTATTAGCAATTGTCAGAAATGACCCCATCAATACCATCATCTCTCTGAGCTGTCTTATATATTATAATCCTTCGTGAATGTAGCAAAAAGCATACTCATCAATGAATTATGGATGACAAATGAGAATTTAGGTTGGCATTTATCTTGTATACCTTTGTTCACCCTTTGAACAAACATACAAACAAGTATTACATATTCTATTTTTTAAGAAAGCATTTGAGGATAAAATACTTAATTTGGCACATTACCCATAAATATCAAACTGTCAGCAGGACTATCAATATACACTATAATCATTTTAGGAAGAAGAGAAAAAGCCTAAGTGATATTAATTATTGCATATGGTAGTTCTGCAGGAATAGTACAGACTGTCATATATCAAAAGAATGAGGTCAGGTAAAAAGCAATGTGATATATGTGTAATTAGTGTGCAATATAGATATGAGATGAGGATATTTTATGTGTATAGTTACATAAATTTCGACTATTTCATATATATCATTTATTTCATATATACCATTTATTTTATATTTTTACCAAATTACAGAATATTTTATTATCCCTGAAATGTTTTTTCCACTATGTAGTCAACTCAAATGCTCCCCAGAAAAAAACCCTTCTTTACTATTTCAAGTATTTTTCTTTTATAGATCATAATTGGTAGTTCTAGGAATGTATCTTTACAAGAGGGCTTGCCTACCATGAGTAAGGAAGGCCCAGGCTACCTACATAATACTATAAGACAAACATCCTGCTTCATGTCCACTTGAGTGGGTATCAATTTTATCACATACAGCAATCCAAACACCAAATAACCCAGGGGATGCAAAGTTTGACAGATCATTCATGACAAGTTTTATGGCTGTCTAGATCAACAAGCAAGTGTAAGATCTATGTTTAGATAATTGTAAATGAAACAATGTTTCTTATAGACTAAGTCTAACTAAGTTCTAAAAGTAATACTTTATTTTAAGTTATGGCTTTGAGTGATGTGTGTGGGCCGATGAGTATGAGGAGTAGCAGAGTCCGAAGAGTGCATCAGAATCCCCTAAGGTAGATATATTTTGATTTGAAAGTGGTGAGTATTTTGATTTGGGTCCTGGGAACCAAATTTAGTTGCTCTTGAAGACCACAAGAGCAGTCACAGAACCATGATTACTGCCCAA
The DNA here is from genome assembly GCF_000001635.26 of Mus musculus. Lineage (NCBI taxonomy): Eukaryota > Metazoa > Chordata > Mammalia > Rodentia > Muridae > Mus > Mus musculus. Next base: position 47,256,874 of record NC_000068.7, on the reverse strand, counting down.
GGTCTGTATTTTTAATGCATTTTAAATTTTATTGATAAAGCAATATATTCTATTAGTTATTTCCTCATTTATTTATTTGTTCATTTTGTAGACTAGGTTTTGTAATGCCCAAAAATTAACCTGTAATTCCCCACTGACACAGGATTCAAGTAACTTCCTGGAATGCTGGGAATTGTAGTTCTTGGGAAATAACAAAGCCTCATTGGAAAGTAAGGTAGCCAATATTTTGTTCTTATAAGCCCCTGCAACAAGTCTGTAAGGCCATTTCGGCTGGCAAATTATAGCGATTACTCCTGATCAAATTCTATCTCTTGGTCAATAATTAATATTTAATAAATGCTTGTGTTAAATTTGAAATAAAAGACAAGACAAGAGAAGAAAAGAAACCAAAACAGAAAACCTGATTTTCAGGATAAGAGTTCTGTTTATAGTTAAAACCATTTGCTTGGTGCTAAAATCTAAGAGATGAGTTTCTTAGTGTGGTGTCTATTCCTGGAAATTAAGGCCTCTTTTGAAATCAAAAGTAAGTTCCTAGTCTGATGCAATCTGCTTGTTATCCCCATTCACTGATATATATCTTTGCCTTTATTGTTACATGTAACCCCCATTCACTTGCATAACCTGGCCTTTGTTCCTCGCTTTTCATCGTATACCTTTAACAATAAATAACTCTTAACTCTCTCTCCCTTTGTAACACTATCTCCTCTATGAAAAAAGCTCAAGAAGAAAGTGGGGATACTCTCACAAACACAGACTTAGGGGAGACAGCCAATTGGCTAGCTTAGAGTGGACTCAAATACAGTTTGCTTTTGTGGGATTGTATGCCAGAGGTTTTCCACGGAGATCTCTGGCAAGGCCTGGTGCAAGAGTTCTGGCGAAGGGAAGGGAGTGTGGACAGGGAGGGGAGGTCACTGCTGTAGTTGGCTCCACCCCATCTCTGCTGTGCCTTTAATTTTCCGTGGTGAATCCCAGGACTAACAGTTTATCTATGTAACACTAGCTGGCCCAGGACTCTTGAAGTATATCAGGCTCATACAGAGCCCCCTAACCTTGCCTCTTAAGAGTTGGAATTAATGGGCATGCACCACTGTTCCTGACAAGTTCATTCCTTTTTATCTTTATGTTCTGAATATACAATATATAGCAAATTGCCTTTATTCCCGATAATGGGTATTTTGTGTTATTTTTCGTGTCTTGTTTTAGTTTTATAAACACAGGGAATAAAATTTGAATTATTTCCAGCCTTTATAATTATAGAGATAGAAAAAGTGTGATCTAGAACAATCTTAAATTCAAAGTCTGCCTTGGCTAAATATAGATTGAAACTTAATTTCAAGCAAAAAAAAAAAAACTCAGAAAACACACCAATAAAAATGACAGCATCCTTCAATGAAATCAACATTTTCATCGTTCCTTTATCTTTTAACTGAATGACTTCATCTTTCAACACTTGGCATGTCTATAATCTCTACTGACTTCTGCTTCTGGAAAGGTAAGTAGCCTTTTCCTTGTTGCAACACAATGTTTACAAGCTGGTGTGGGTTCTGAAATGTGCTGAGCTCACAATGCTGAAGATACTAGCTGTTTGAACTCCAGCAGTAGATGACTAGATGTTATGTCCTGCCCAGTTGTGGTCATTTGAATTAGATATAGACTACACACTCATGATCATTTTCTTGACTGGTCCCCAGCTGATAGTGCTGTTTGGAAATATGTAGTAGCTGTGGTCTTCCTGAAGAGCGTCATGCATTATGGCAAGACATTTTGAGAGATTAAAGTTTGGCTCTATTTTTTTACTATTTTCTGTTTCTTCCCTATTTTTCAAAATGTGGGCTTTCAGATACAGTTCTTGCTGTGACTGATGCTTGCTGTCATGCTTCCATACCATGATAGTCTCTTATCCCTCTGGAACTGCAATAATGCAAATAAGTCCTTCCTTCTAAAAGCTGTCTTGGTCATGGTGTTTTATCACAGCATCAGAAAAGTAACTAATACACTAATCTTAGAAAACTTTACTCTGAGTACATGAGCCTTAGTATTTAATAAAAGTTAAAATGGAGGATTACATAGGTTTCTGGGCTGCTTTTCTTTAGGGTACCCCTTTCAGTGTGTGCTCCTTAAATTCAGCCATTTTCATGGCTCCAATGCAGCTTCTGTCTTCTTCCCTCATTACAGTTGTTAGATTCTCCCCTGTTGTGGCACACTCCTATATACTACGTTCCAAAAGTTGGAACAAAGCCAGTGGCCATGACAGTTGTGACATTACCTCACAACATTTTCTTTGCCTTGTGAACCAGAATCAGTCCCTAACAACAGTCCTACAAATAGCTGTTCCATACATCTTGATTAGATTTTCACTTATGTTAGGAAGAGAATTCCTTCATCCCAGGAGTAGAAAATAAAATCATCTATATGGTCTTGTGTATGACCTAGAGGTTAAGCATTTGCTCAGCATATACAGGAACCTACATTGAATGCTTAATAGGACACAAAGGCAAATGAAAAAGTAATTATTTTAATTCTAATGATGTTATTTTGATTACTCAGAATAAAGATATGATTGTCATTTGTTTTAAATTTAATCCCTTTCTTTCTGTTTTAAACCTTCATGTGAATTTTGGAGAACAAAGAATTTGAGATATTGTTAATTCTACTGGATCTGCAGAGACACAACCTGGAAGGAGATTGTAGACCGATGACTAATTTGACCTGATTGCTTCTTACATTAAGTAATCTGAAAATTAATTTATTGTGGGGGAGTATTTAAGTAAACTTTACTTGCAACCCAAAGAATTCTGGCATAGCTTTGAAAGGACAGTTTTTTGTTTTTTGTTTTTTGTTTTTTTTTTTTATTAGTACACAGTGCAGGTTAGCACTATTTTAAGATCAATTCAGTAAATTCTATATTTTAAATGCAATGAGGGCTGTTAGCATCAGTTTCAATTAAAACTGTTGAGATGATTAGACTTGATGCAGTGTAATAGTTTATTTCATTTTGGGATTTATAATAATGTAGTCAGTAATTAACAAGTAAGCTTTACATTTCTAAAATTGATTATAAAGTTATTAGGACAACTGAGGAATTACTGATATTTATCTGTTGAGACTATTTTGAATAAATGTTCTGAGTGAAATTTGAAATACTAGTATATTGTTGAAGTCTACATTGACATAAATAATGTAATTATAGTTAGCTGTACATAGTATCTCTTACTTTGTAATTACTGATAAATTTAGTTTACTTATATGTGCATCTATCTATCTATCTATCTATCTATCTATCTATCTATCTATCTCTATTTATAGAAAATCGTGTCTTTCCCAGGAGCTTACTGATTGAAGAGTATAAAAGATTTTTTTTTAATTAATCATTCCTTTCATTTACACTTCAAATGATATCCCACTTTCTGTTTACCCCTCCACCAACACCCCATCCCACATCTGCCCTCCCCTCCCTTTTGCCTGTATGAAAGTGATCACCCATATACCCACACTCTCCCACCCTGATGCTCCAGTATCCCCCTACTCTGGGGCATCAAACGTCTCCTGGACCAAGGGCCTCCCCTCCTGTTGCTGACAGGTAAGGCCATCCATTGCTACATATGTATCTGAAGCTGTGGTTCCCTCCAGGTAGATTCCTTGGTTGGTGATATAGACTTTGGGAGAACTGGATAGTTAGGCCAGCCTATGTTGTTCTTCCAATGGGGCTGCAATTCTGCTCTGCCCCTCCACTCCTTCTCTTACCTCCCCCAGCAAGTTACCTGAGTTCAGCCTGATGGTTGGCTCCAAGCATCTGCACATGCTTTGCTCAGTTGCTGGCCTGACCTCCCAAGGAACTGCCAAACCAGGTTCCTGTCAGCAAGCACCTCTTGACCAAGGCAAGTGTTGGGTTTGGTGTTTGCAGACATGATGTATCCACGGGTGGGACCATTACTTCAGTCTCTGTTCCATTTTTTATTTTTTATTTATTTATTTTTTTTGTCCCTGTTCTTCCTTTGGATGGGAACACATCTGGGTTAAAAAAAAAATCTGACATGGATGAGTGGCTCCATGTCTTGACCAGGGGCCATGCCTATCTACTAGAGGTGGTCTCCACAGGTTCTATCTACCCCTTTTCTTCTCATAACTACTGAGGTCAATCCTTTTGGGTTCTGGAAGCCTCACATTTTTCTGGTGTCTGGGACCCTCTAGTGCCTTTTCCCAGTTCCTCATTTGCCCTGCTACCTATTTTTATTTGATTTCCTGACCCTCTGTAGCTCTCTCACATCTCCTCCAGTTTCTGATACTGATCCTCTTATATATTCCCTCTTGTTTCTCTCTCCTTTGTACCCTTCTCCTTCCACCTCCCATGATCCTCCTGTTTCCCCCTCAATGCAAGACTGAAGCTTCCACACCCTGATCTTCCTTCCTTGTACTATCCATATGGTTTATCGGTTTTATCATGGGCATTGTGAGCTTTTGGGCTAATATCCACTTATTAGTGAGTGCATACCATGTGTGTTCTTTTGTGTCTGGGTTACCTCACTCAGGATGAAATTGTCAAGTTCCATCCATTTGCCTGCAAATTTCTTTAACTTATTGTTTTTAATCACTGAATAGTAATCCATTGTGTATACATACCACATTTTCTGTATCCATTCTTCTGTTGAGGGACATGTGAGTTGTTTCCAGCTTCTGGGTAGTAAAAACAAGGCTGCTATGAACATAGTGGAGCATGCATTTTTTTATATATGATGTACCATTTTTTGGTTATATATCCAGGAGTGGTATAGCTAGGTCTTCAGGTAGAACTATTTCCAATTTTTTCAGGAACTGCCAGACTGATTTCCAAAGTTGTTTTACTAGCTTTCAGTCCCACCAGCAATGGAGGAGGGTTCCTTTTTCTCCACATCCTCACCAATATGTGCTGTCACCTGAGTTTTTGATCTTAGCCATTTTTACTGGTGTGAAGTGGAATGTCAGTGTTGTTTGATTTGCATTTCCTTGATGACTAAGGATGTTGAAAATGTCTTAAACTGTTTCTCAGCCATTCAAGATTCCTGGGTTGATATTTATTTTAGATTTATTTATTTATTATATGTAATTATACACTGTAGTTATCTTCAGGTACAGATGAGGGCATCAGATCTCCTTACAGATGGCTGGCTGTGGCCCACCATGTGGTTGCTGGAATTTGAACTCAGGACGTTCAGAAGAGCAGTCAGTGCTCTTAACCGCTAAGCCATCTCTCCAGCCCCCTAGGTTGATTTTTAAAACAGCAATTTTAGCTTGCAAACAGGAAAACAAAGTAAAGTTTTTGCTATGCTTCCTTTTTGTTATCAACTTGGAATTTGGAAGATACCCTTAGACATGTGTGTGTGTGTGTGTGTGTGTGTGTGTGTGTGTATGTGTGTGCACACAGATATATATTCAGAAACAATCAGTGTATCATATAAGTTTGGTCTATACCTGGAAATAGTGTTCATGTTTAATGTTTTGCCAAGGAAAAAGTACAGGAGGCCTGTGTACTGGTTTAAGAATCTTAGTTGCTTGAAGTGTTCAAACCAAAGAAAAAAGGCTGTCTGAAGACAAAAATAGACTAGACTTCACTAGAAATGAAAAATAACTTATTCAATAGAAACATATTCAATATATCTTCTGTGTAAGGCACGAGAGGCAGAAATAGGTTATTGAAATATATATGAATATAAATTGTATTTTAGTTAGAAAGCTTCCATGGATTGTTTATGTGGTGAAAACTTGGTTACTCTTCGATTTTCTGTAGCCTGTTTAGTTATTTACTTCTTCCAATGCTCAGCTAAGGTGCTTTTTCAGGCACTCACCAGATGACGTGGCCCATTATCTGACTCTCAATTTGAAAATTGGGCTTATGTTTTTACACCCTCATTTAGTGAAGTTAAGATGTTTGAATCTTTTTTTTTTTTTAGAGGCAAGAATTAATTGCTCCTTTACTCTGAAATTTAAATGTGAGGAGGGAAAAGCTACCCATTAAAGACAGAATGTAGATTTCGAGTGTTTAATGTAATGCATAACATTTTAAAAAGTATTTATTTTCAAATAAACCCCCTGAGAAATAAGTGGGAACTCTTTATTGTCCAAAAATGTATATTATAGAACAATGCTGGTTAATGCCCATAGGAGGTATAACACTCAATATGTTACTTTTAATTTACCAAAAATTGAGCATAGAAATTTTGGTGAAATAATTATATACCTGACCACTTCATGATTTATTCAGTGCTACCTTTTTATGCATTTAGATTGCTACTTTTTAGCAATATTTTTCTTTAAAATAGTGGGGTTTATATATTTTTTAAAGTTTCATTAATTGTACAATGTGCAGTTTCATTATGTATGACATCTCCTAGTGTCAGTGTGCTTTGATCACATTTACCCCTAGCATACTGTCATATCTCTTCTCTGCCCTTTTCCACATCTTTAATAGACCCCTGTTTAATGCTTGTTTGCCACCCTTGCACTCCACCTAAGAGAAAATATTCCATGATAGTGCATGTGAGACTTGAAAACTAATTATCTATTGGTGTTCTGGTCAATGAATGCTTGACTGTCTACTATGTACCAAGTGCTAGTTAACCCTTTCCTGACCGCACGAAGATTGTTAAGACCAAACAGGGAGTTTGAAAATTAGGTGTCAGGACAGAAATCCACATAAAGTTGATGTAAAATGAGATCTGGAGGAGCAGTGCCAAGATTGAAGCTAAGAGTGTTTTGTGGAAGAAATGCCAAACCAAAGGCCACAGACAAAAATAATTCAATTTGTGCATTAAAGTACTCTCTTTAAAACATGAACTTTAGATCAAAGTTCACATAGTTGTGACTGATTAATGGAATACTTCTAGAAAACTGTAGTGTATGGTTTACAAAAGAAAGAAAGGATAAGGTAAAGTCAAGCACCATTTTGATTGTAGATATAGGCTCAAGGTTAGCTTAACTTAGGCTGAAATGCTACCTTAAAATGATTACTTCTTCAGGTCAAATGCTGGCTTTATCTCTCAGTTCAAGTCAATCAAAGGGATACTGGAACTCCAGCCATTTTTATTCTTTTAAATGTCCAAGGAGGAAGTCCCTGATTCTACCAGTTAATAGCAGAGGACAATGAATAGAGTCTGGTTGTAGAAGAATTTGGAAGCACAAGCATCAAGAAGAGCGTAGAAAAGAGAATAGATTTACAGAACTCAGACAGGAGCTTATTGGGAAGATAGTGAAAAGAGATTAGAGTGACTCAGTGAGAAGAGCAGCCAGACAGTGAGAAAAAGAAACAAGAGTCAGCTGTGAGATTCACCAGGTTACTCCAGTACTTTATGTCCCACTAAAAACAAAAAGATATATTTTTAAAAGCCACAAACAGATATGTTAAGCCTCTGTTATTGTTGTAATAACCAAGGCACTGTAGATAACAGATTATATTCAATTTTGTTCATTTACAAATCCCTAATCATCTGTTGAGTTATACATTTATAAATATAAATTTAATGTATATTGATCATAAAATACAAGATAGATTTCAGATATATAAACAGGAAGTGATCAAAACCCTTTACTTTAGATACATAATTATATATATATATATATATATATATATATATATATATATATATATATATATATCAGTGGATGATCCTATAGAGTGGGTTATCATAACCATATACAATAGGTGGGAATCATCCAAGGTTAGAAACACTAAGGACCTACCTACATATTTCAGACACAATGTCAGTAAGGTGAAACTGTTTCCTGGTAGGAAGAGTAAAGGACCCAGAGATGGAAGATTTCTCATTTTATAATTGTGGAAATCACTCTTATTGATCAAAAGTATAAATTCTCTGAATGAGTTTCCTAAATTTAGGAGGTTAGCATGCAGAGATTTGCTATGTAGTACTAAAACCACTTGTCTTATGTTTATATCTGATATGAACTTGGAAAATTTTTCAATATTTTTAGAAATTCATTTTTCAGTTCCATTAAGCATATTTAAAGAATTGGTCAGCCACAAGCAGACAGCGCCACACCAGTGTGTCTGGGCTGTCTACCATGGGTAGTGCTGCTCGGGCAGCAGCCCAGCATCTGTGTTTCTGTGACATCTATCACGGGCAGTGCTGTTCTGGATTCATGATTCCTATCTTTGTATATTTGTAAAATCCCATGATTTTTACTCTGCTTTGCCTTTTCTTTCTTCCTTCTGTTTTGTTTTTAAACTCATAGAGAAATGCCTGCAAAGTCAAACATGTGAATAAAGTTGGATATAATAGAGAAAGTGTCTTCCTTAGGAAAGAGGCACCATATTGGTTATCGAAAACAGAATGTTCAGCTGTGAAATATAGGCATATAAAGAACATTATAAAAACTGAAAGGTTATACTTAGAAGTACATAAACCAAATTATTTTTAAGAAGAGAACATGGATTCAAGAGTGAATAAGAGGGTGCTTTATGTGATGCTTTGAAAGGAGGAAAGGAAATGGAAAATTTTGATATTATATTTTAACTTCAAAAACAAAAAAAATTTTTAAATGGTTGAATACAGCTCAGAAGATCAGAATTGTAATGTCTAAAACCTTATGTTGATAATATTTTCATCAGCTGTGGATAGACATTTTATTCACTAAGCCAATTATTTTGAAAGTGAACAATCATTACACTATATGCAAATATTGTACTTAAATATAAATTATCTGTGTTTATGCTTCACGCAGTTCAATCTCCAATAGTCTTTACTCAATGTATGTTACAATACTGAAAATAATATCAGGTATGAATTTAAGAAAATCATAGAAGAAATCAAATTTCCTCTAATTTAAATTCCTCATTTGTGAAGGAAATCTGTACCACAAAAGTCAGATTAACAATAAATATAAATACTAACTTAATAAGGACTATTCAACATGTTTTTAAGTTATTAGTATTGAATAGCTACTTATGGTAATTTAAAACGCTGATCCATAATACTTTAAGATTAGTATATAATAAATTCACATGTTAACTGAAGAAATAGGTGCTAAAAAGAGTCTTTGTGCTCTCTAGACCTATACAACATTTATTTTAATAGCCCACTAAACAATGTAGCATTTAATTTATAGATCTGTGTATCAACTCTGTGTTTACAAATCTTGATGGTAGAATCACGTCAATATTGTTGTGAATACTTGCTCAGTTCAGAAAGTTTTCTGTTAAGTGTACTCATATATTTTATTTAATATTTATACATGTGAACAGTGAGTTTATTTTTAAAATTATTTTGTTTACATTTCAAATATTGTCCCATTCTCAGTATCCCTCCACAAACCTCCTACTCCTTCCCTCTCCCCTTTGCCTCACCCCTCCAGCATCCCCCTTCTCTAGGGCATCAAGCTTCAACAGGTCCAAGCACCTCCTCTCCCACTGATGCCAGATAAGTCAGTCCTCTGCTCCCTATGTAGTGAGAGCCATGGACTGGCTAGCCCATGTATACTCTTTGGCTGGTGATTTAGTCCCTGGGAGCTCTGAAGTGTCCATTTAGTCCATACTGTTGTTCCTCCTATGGGATTTCAATCCCTTCTGCGCCTTCAATCCTTCTCCTAACTCTTCTATTGGTGTTCCCGGGCCACTGTTTAGTAAGGTGCTGTTAGAACCTGTCAGGGGACAGCCATACCAGGCTTCTGTCAGCAAGCACTCTTTGGCATGAGCAATGTGTCTGGGTTTGGTGACTGTATATGGGATGGCTCACACGGTGGGACATTCTCTGGTTGGCCTTCCATTCAGTCTCTAGTCCATTTTTGTCCCCACATTTCCTTTAGCTTAGTTTTTGTCCCCATGTGTCTCACTCTGCTTCCACAACAACTAGTTTTGGGTTAGATGTCAGAACCAGATAACTTTCTACAAATCGTCAACTTTTGTTGAGATGGGTTTGCATTTAAATATTGGAGCTCTGCTAAAAACTGTTGTTATTCTACCAATTGTTTACTTTTATTTTGATGTTACTGTGGTGCTTGACTAAGCATAGTACTTTTTACAAGGGGTACTTTCAAGTTAAGAACACCAGTTTTCTAACACTCTTAAGTAGATTAGTTTAGCTGATTGTTAGAGCCATTTAAAAATCATCTTCTTCCTTTCTCTGCTTGCTTAGATTTCTGATTAAAACAGGACTAACATCTGGGAGAAAATGGAAGGCCCACCCAATGTGTTCTAAAACAACCCACTGAAAGACAGCCCAAGGTCTCTCAAACTTGGAATTCCCTGGAGTCCAGCTAATCTTTATTGTTTAAGTTATTCCTTCAGAGTGATGACTGATTATCTGAATATAAACTACTGGTTAGACAAAAATTATAGTTGGAAATTAATTGGAGACTGCATTGATTCCCAAGTACTTGAATCTGTCTTCTAGTCTAGAAACTGGCACACAACAGATACACATCAGAACAGTGGCCCCTCAGATTGTTTTGTGACAAAGTCATTATTTAGGGCCATGAACATTGTATTTGGAAGCACTTAATGTAGCTCTTTAGATCACATTTTCACACTGCTGACAAGTAGATTTTCAGTGCCACCCTACACTATACAAGGGTAGCCAGGTGTCATGCTTTGGGCAAATGTTCCCAGCGTTCTAAATTACACACTACTGTGTGTGGCCATTTCCTATACTGTTTCTCAAGGATGGAGTGTTTTTAAAAACTCAATTTAGTAGTAGGTTCAGCAAAGCTTCCAGCTTCCTTTGGCTGCTTATACTTTTAATAAATTGCTTTTGAGTAGTTGAATAGGATGAGTAAAAACGTAAGCTTAAAAATATCCTAGTAAGTAGTTTTCCATGTAATCTAATATTAAGATTCTATAAATTCTAAAGAAAAATTATGGCAACTGAAGAAATTTAGGCAGCCACCTCTTAGTGAAAAATGACGTGCTGAATACAATGTAATGTGGTTAATAATTTATACAATTCGAATTAAGGTCTGGCATAAAAATCTAATGAAATTATATAAATGATGACCTCATTTATTTTGTTAAATTATTTTTAGATTTATGTTTTGACATTTTATTGACATTAAGTTTTGTTGCAATGTTGACATTAATTTTTCTAATATTTGTCCCCAAAAGAATATAAGAATGCTGAAGTTTTTCAATAATGTTATGTTTTGAAAATCATTATTATTCATGAAATAACTTCTTAAGAAAAGAACAATACTTTTAAAATGAACTCTATGCTCCCTGTGTTAGCATTATCCTAATAAGCAGAATGAAGGATCATTTAGGCATAAATTCATTTCTGCATGCTTTGCATGCATGGTTGTTGATTTCTGATTAGGGTCAACATGACAGCCTTTGTCAAGACTTTTCAAATACTGAGACATTCACCTATACACCATAAGAACAATTAGTAACCAAGTCTGAAACATCCACCGTCCAAGATTGTTTTGAATTCACATCAACAGTCTGTTGCCTTGTTATATTTTTTTTTATCCACTTTAGTGCTCAGCCAAGGCCTCAGAGATAATTACAAAGTCTTGTAGATGAATTCATTGCAAAGAAAAAGCAAACAATTTTATTTCTTAAAAAATACTGGCACCTAAATTATGCATATGTACTAAACTCTCCACTTTGTGGTGGCAAGTGAATCCCATCAAAAATGTATAGATTTAGAATACATTTTTTAGATCATCAGAATGACTGACACTTGTGTTGAAGTGTTTTACATTTTTATATTCCCCATGGTGAGTTTTAAATATCGCCCTTAAGTAGGGTAGAATTTACACTGATTCCAAACTCCTTACACTACAGCCATTCAGTTTCACAATTTCCTTGTAATGTTCATATCTGTGAACACCAGAAATCAAAGTAGATGCTGGTTGAAGTTTTCCAGAAAAGTATTATTATTTCTTGGTGATGGTGCTTATGAGTGTCTTCCCTTTCTAAAATACTACCCAATATCAGGACTAAATTGAATGATCTTTTAAAGCCAGGAGGTACAGGCTTCATCTGCATTCTCTTTCTCTTCTTCACCTGCATCTGCTTCTTAAGCTCACCTATACTCCACTGTTCACCCTCTCGGTCATCCTATAGAAAAATTACAATGTCTGCATAGTTTCAATTGTTTCAAGGCAAATTGACTTCTGTTTCTTTTCACCTGTCTTTTTCCTCTAAATGATTTCATGAAAAAAATTAAAGTCTATTGTAAAAGACTATAGGAAATGTATAGAGAAAAGATTAATGTGAGGGAGGCAATAGATGTATTTAACCCATATTCTTTCACAGTTCATAATTAAATGAACAGCTATACTTCTCATAATCTACTACAGTTTCAAAACAGAAGTTCATAAGAAGCAAGAGTATACAGCCCTGTGGCATATCCAGTGGAAAATGACCATATCATTTCAATCCCAGATATTTACCTAGGGAGATCATTCATACAATTGCTGCATTCATTTCTATGTGATGAAGATGATCTGCTATATACTGTCAGAGTAGCTGTGGCTGTGCGGTGTGTGGTTTCTATCATGAATGTCACTCAAAAGCCCACAAGTTAGCAGAAGTTGGGTCCCTGGAGTCACATACTCTAATGGGTTTGAGAGCCTGAGAATACAACTTTTTCTTCCATTTTTGTTCTGGCCATGAGTTGGGTGGTTTTACATTTTCATGTGCTCCCAACTTGATAAACAACTTTTTCATGAGCGTGATGGCTTGAAGCTGATCAGTACTAGACTCATATCTCCAAAACTGACACAAACAGATTATTTGTATTTATGAATTGGTTACTTTAGGTAATTGTTGTAATGAGTAAAGGATGAGTAATACTACTTTGTAGTCTGTTTTAAACAATATAGGTGTAACAATAACCCTACTTAGGAGTTTAATAAAGAAAACTGATCCCAAAGAAGTGTAGTAGAAAATGTATTGCTTTAGCTTTTTAAGTATAATAGAATTTAGAGAAGTGAAATGGGCTTTTATTAGAGTTTATTTTAGTAAAGATAATATTCAAGAAAAAGTATACAAACTAAATTATTAAGAATTTATCACTAGGATATATGAGGAATGGCTCATCCATTTCCAACAGTGTCTACAGTGCACATTTTCAGTTTCTTGACACATAGTTAGGCTATGTATGTTTTTAGGTTCATATATTTTATACACCATATCCTTCTTTATATGCATCTATTATGACTTGGGGAGTGTCTTTCATGTAACCAAAGAATACTCATAATCAGAATAAATCCACCATGATATAATGTAGAAATATTTTTTCAAATATTAGAACATGCATAGGGCCGAGAGTACACTTGCAGAAATGAAGTTATAAATTTAGTGGGTGTGAAATAGAGGAATTAGATTTCTGATTCTAAGATGTTCCCAAGCGAATCTGATGCTCATAAGCAACAGTCCATGCCTAAAACACAAGTTATTAACTTATTGTGTACCTTGCTTGCACTAAGATTTCACTTACATATTTCCCTTCTGCTTTTTATTTACATTCTCTGTAAGGGATCCTGTTGCTTTTATTTGTCTTCTCCTACATTAAATTTTGTGTAGGAGCATGTGCACACACACACACAATCACATACAATCACATGCATACACACACATGATTAGAAAGTAAAATAAATTAGACAGCTCAGTACACTTTCAAAGTACCTTTAAACACTTGTAGAACTTCAAAACTTGTAATCTCTATATTTTCAGTTTACACTAATTCTGATGAGGCTGGCCTCTGTTTGCTAACATCATAATGCTTCCTATTAATGAACACAGTAGAAGAGTTCCCTTTATTGACTGGAGAAATGCATTGGAAACTAGAAACTTTTCACAGTATGCAAGAATTCCAGAAAGACTAGATTTAGGATATCAGATCTTTAAAGCTGAATGGTCTCAGTGTTATTTCATTTAGCAGCAAATGGCCTTTCATAGTTCAACAGGCTCCAAGATCTTCAAGTTCAAGTAATTGCTATTATTAATTATAGACTCAGATTACAAAGAAAAAATATGAAATAATGTTATAGTTTCAGAAACAATAGACCTCTGTTGAATACAATCTTTGTGAGTAACTAGTGTAAACTCTCATTAACAAGATAAGAATTATACTTTTTAGTATTTAATTTTTCACTCTTAATTTCTATTTTGTAATTATAAAAGGTAAATATTACACTACCAAGAATTTGTAATTTTGAAAGGCTGTGTAAGTATTTGATTTGCTGAAAAGATTTACTAATGATTTCATACACATACACACACACATGCACACACACGCACACACACTCACACACACGCACACACGCACACACACACACACACACATACACACTACAAGTATAATACATACCATACATTATATATCAAATACATATCAAATAACATAAATAATATATTACACATGACTGGATAAATTTTATTTAAATATCCAGTTTTAATAAACAGATAATATGTATGATGCATATTCAGTCTGAATTTATATTTGGTACATAATTTCTTACAGTAATTGGTCTCTTATCTCTTTGAAATACATAATCTGTGTATGCCATTTAGAAATATATCTTATAAAATAGATCACATGTATATTTCAGAGATGAAATCTTCTAATACCTTATGAAGGGGTAATTAAACAGCTATTGAAAGCAGATGAAATTGGAGATACTAGCAAATCTTGAAAACCATAATGACTTTTATGTAATCAAAATTTCAAGCAACCTCTCACAGCTGCTGAAGAAAGGTCTAACTTTTCTTTAGCATGTTATTACATCACCCACCCACTTCTTGATTTGTATATAAGTTCTTTGAAATATGACACATATTGCACTCTTTTTTATTTTTTAGTTGTATTTTTCTTTTACACTCCAGATTTTATTTTCCCCACAGTCCACCCTCAGACTGTTCTACATCCCATACATTACTGTCCCCAGTCTCCACGAGGATGTCCACACCCCCTACCCTCCACCCCACCAGATCTCCCCACTCCCTGGGGACTCCAGTCACTTGAGGACTAGGTGCATCTTTTCTGACTGAACCCAGACCCAGAAGTCCTCTGCTGTATATGTCTTAAGAGCCTAGTATCAGTTGGTGTATGCTACCTTACCCTTCTTCCCTGTGGGGCTGGACCATAACTCTGAATATAAGCCTTATGGTCATTGCCTTGTTGGGGGAAAGGTGTTAATTCTTCTGACAGCCTCAAATTTGAATCCACTGATATAAAGACAAAGAGTGGAGTGGGTTAAGCTCCCTGGCACTGTTCCTTCGTAGAGCAAGAATAGTTTCCCTCTGAATGATTGAAATCATGCCTATATCATCCTCTTAATGTCTGCAGTACAGTGCTTAATGGCTTCATCAGGATATATTACTTTCCTTAGCATGGAGCTGCCAGCGAAACACAAATCATTTAGAGAGAGTAATTGTTAGAGTAGGAGAGGGTTCAGGGGCTGGAAAGTCACAGTTGAAAGGAAGGGACTCAAAAAGAAAAAAAAGCTAAAGGGTTTGTGTGAATTAAGGAAGAAGAAAAATTCAGTTAATAACATACTCTTTTAGCTTCAAGATGGTAAATAGAACGATATTTTTACTATACTGATACAAATTTATAGCTAGTCCTTACGAATTAGAACTCCTGCACATTTTACCTATTTTTCTCATCTATTTACACAGCAAATTATAATTGATGTGATTAAATGCATCATTATCAGAATGATGTTTTGGTAAGAAAACAATAAACCTAAAAGTGAATGAAGAGAATCACAAATTGTATGTAAATAATATGTTGGGAAAAGGATTTTTATGAGATATAGCAGTCTTGGCATACAAATTGAAAACATGTGTCCTAATGGAGTACTTTAAATGTTCTGTTTATACGTCTATCTTAATTATGTCATTATTTTAATGAATATTTTTAGTTGTGAATATTATGTTATATCCTATTAGGTAATATGGCACTTATTCCACTTGTTTGCCACTTTCTCATAAAATCAAGCTAAATTTGACATGAAATATGTGGGTCATGAATTAAAACCAAGAATAATCATTTTTGCAATAATAAAAACAAAATCTCCTGGGGATGTTTCCATGCATTTCCTGTGTGTCTTCAGGCCACTTCCCCTAATTAAATGTTTTCAGCAGCAGCTTGACAGTAAAATCAGCTTTCAGTTTGCAGATATAATGTCATAGAGTATTGATTTGTATGAGAATCAAAGGACATACAAATGTGTTGGTGAGAGTACACCTCTACCATAGCCCAGTGTAGATGATGTAGATGGTAATAGAGCAGAGCAGCTAAACTCTGCAGTAGCTATTCATCCTGTTTCTGGAGAAATAATTTTGGAGTTCCCTTTGGACAGTGAGTGTATGGGGTGAGCCATCTTCTGCAGAGAATACAAAGCACTTGAAAATTTATAGCAGTTTATTGACCTTCAGCTTTTGCTTCATGAAAAGTTTGACTTGCAAAACAATGACATATAAGAATTTACAAGAAAATGTGGCTCACCATTTGAAAGATTTCTTCAAATCAATCACTACTTAACCATACTAGTTATTTTGTAAATATTTTGTAAGCATATTTCTAAGTAATACTATAGATTTTATAAATGTAATAAAATGTTCATTGAGAAAATACAAGTTTATGACTTACTATGAAAAAAAAAAGTGGTAATTGGTACCTAAGATGTAAAATGCTGTGCACATTTAGAAGCAGTTAACTCTTCAGATCCCTGAGTATTTTCTCTGGATCCTTCATTGGGGACCTTGTGCTCTGTCCAATGGATGACTGCGAGTATCCACTTCTGTATTTGCCAGGCACTGGTAGAACTTCACAGGTATATCAGGCTCCTGGTATATCAGGCTCCTGGTCAGAAGCCCCATAGGAGGAATACCAATATGAACTAACCAGGAACCTCAGAGCTCCTTGGAACTATACCACCAATCTAATAAAACACATGGTGGAGCTTGTGGGTCTAGCTATAAATGTAGCAGAGGATGGTCTAGTTGGTCATCAATGAGAGGAGAGGCCCTTGATCCTGAGAAAGCTCTATCCCAGTATAGGGGAATGCCAGGACCAATAATGGGAGTGGGTGGGGTTAGGGGAGGGGATAGGGAATTTTCAGAGGGGAAATTAGGAAAGGGGATAACATTTAAAATCTAAATAAAGAAAATATCTAAAAATTAAAAAAGAAGCAGTTAAGTCTCAACACTCTCATTTCAATTAATTCAACAAGCCTTATTTTGAATCTATGTGTGATAGGCTGAAAGGAAGCAGCATACTTCATTCATCAACATGATTTATTTAGTGTTTCTTATTTTCCCAAAGCACAGTCTACAAAAGTGTCTCAAGAGTGGTCAAAACTCAATTCTCCGTTTCAAAGAAATTATCCATGTGTGGGAAAATGTGGGTGTATATAATTTGTATAATTTACAAATAAGTCAATCTCTCACATCACAGAGAATAGCTGTTTGAATTTATAGAAGCTGATATTAGAGGGGAAAGGTAAGTAAACTTATTTTTTCTGATAAAAGACAGTGAAACTATTCTAGCAAAGGCTTCTCTTTATTATTTGAAGTTTACAGAGTAAATGGTGTCTCCATGTGAAGATGTTCTGAAGTCAGTGATGGGAAATGGGCTAGGTTAGAGTCTTTCGTATCACTGTGTTATTCTGTTTGATAAAAAGGAACATTACTATAAATAAATAAAAGTCTAAATTTATGAAGACTCAGAGTCAGTATATAACAAAAAAGGGGAATGTCTCAACTGTAAAACATGAAACGGATGGACAAGGCTAATGAAAAAGAAGTGGTCATGGGGATGAAAGGTTCAGAGGACAAATTGTGGGAGCTTCAAGATGGAGAAACAGGCACCAGCGACTGGGAGACAGACTGAAACAAACCAGGATAGTATACACGTTAGGACTTCATCACACTAAGGTGTCCTAAAACATATACAGAGAAATGTTAGAATCAAGTAATTAAATATCAGAATCAATCAACTGGGGAGAGATGAGGTGAGATTGGTATATGGGAGGAAATGAGTATAAGTTAGAGAATTTTATAATAAAAATTTTAGTTTTGGGAAGGAGAATGGGAAATCATCCACAGAAGTTTATCAAAAGTAAAAAGCATATTAAAATAATAGTGGGCACTATATTATATATTATAAAAATGAGAGCAGTGGGTATATTTCTGAGACTCTTGCATTCATATACTTATATTATTATAGTCCACATATCAATCGTTATATAAACAGGATTGAATGTCTCATTTTATTAATGAAAGATTCCTGGCTCACTTAACATAAAATATTTAACATGTCACTTACCTATGAAATACTAGAATTAATATTTGAATATATGCATATTGATGACAAAACCCCATGCTTACTCTTTTTGATACTGAAACTCAGTTTGACTATTAGTGAATGTACTGAACTCTAATAATTTCATGTCTCATTTATGCCTTTACAAATTCTTATATATTTAAATTTAAGAGAAGTAGTAGTGAATAATCATTTTAAAAATTAAACAGATTTCTCTAGTTCAATGCCAGTCCAAAAACATCTTCAAATTGGTCGTTTATATGTTTGTCTTCTTCACTCATCTTTCTTTAGCTTTGTATCTTTGCAAACATTTTTCCACATAGATCATGAAAACAAATATGAGGCATTATTAGAAATGTGTTGGGAAATGGTAATAAGGCTTGTAAATCTTCCTAAGACTTAATTGTGTATTCAAAAGAAGTGAAAATAGCAACATTACCTAATGGTGTTTAATACATATTTTATAAAGCTCCCACTTTTATTATAAATGATTAATACATGACAATGAAATCTGTCTTGCTGTGTCTCCTAAAGGTATGACTTACGCACAGTCCAACTTCATATTTTGCTGTTTTCATAGCACACTGACGGGGTTCGCTTTCTGATGCTCATCAGCATCTCTATAGCATCAGAGAAAACTGTTTTTTCACATTTCAGTTTGTTGAAATTGTATAAATGAGCTTTGTACAGGACAAATATTATATTCTTCTTTTGTAAAATATATTGTTTTTAAAATGTGTTTGACTAGAGAAAAATCATATCTTTCTTCAAGAATATGCTACTAATTTGTGACATTTTAATTCCATACATCCAGAAGAAGGAAGGAGGAATGGAACATGGAAGGGAATAAAACAAAGGGGTTTGGGGGCAGATGGTGTTAAAAATCTAGCTAGAAAAGGATTAAAATACTTTAGATGATTTACTTATAATGACTTCCATTCTACATTTTCATGAGGATTATTAAAAGAAATAGATATTTCTCAATAGGATTAGTATTAATAGTTTCCTAGAAGGTTTTTTTGTAAATGCAGGATAATTGGGGAAAAGACTTACTGAGGAGTGAAACACAATTGTCCTCTTTGTCCAGTTCTTGACTGTATACAATATTACAAACACTGGCAATTTCAGATGACCCTTATTTCAAACTCATTCATCATGTCTCCAGATGTGTATGTAGCAGGACATACGAAGTTTCAATAATCAAGGAGGTTGCTGGGATACAAATCATCTTCTAAAGCAGGGTAAACAATTGAAGGGAAAAATATACCATTAATATAAGGCAAGTAGTATAAACAGAGAAGTCCTGTGATCTTCAGAGAGGCACCTTTGAAAACAATGCTCATGAAGGTCTGCACCTAGTTGTCAGCAATCCTAATAAAAACCAAGACAATTCATTGAGCATAACTGTTCCTGAGATAAAGTTGAAGGTAAATGATTCTATACCCCAATCCAGCTGGGACTTTACATTGCTCCTCACAGTGTGCAAGTTTACAATATTTAGTACTTCCCAAAGTCTGCAACTTGTATAATTCTTTAGCTGTGACCTTAGCATCATGAGCATACTGACATTTTGGCCCACACTTCTGTTTCATTACAATTAATTTTGAAAATACATTGGCAGATACTGTTCTCGTCCGGGTTCTCTAGAGTCACAGAAATCATGGAATGTCTCTATGCAGGGAATTTACTGGAATGACTTAGAGTCTTCTGTCTAACTCACCCAACAGTGGCCAGCTATGAATGGGAAATCCAGTCTAGTAGTTCCTCAGTCTATTGAGGATGAGTGTTTCAGCTGGTCTTCTGGGTAAGCTGGAATCCTGAGGAAGAATGCTCCAATGGATATGCTGGCAAATATGTATAAGCAGGCAAAGAAGAATGCACACTTTCTTCTGCTACTGTACGTAGACATCCAGCAGAAGCTATGGCCCAGATTAAAGGTGTATACCACTATGCCTGGACTTAAGGTTGTTTTTACTTGGAACTAGCTTTGTCCCAGGCTGGCCTTGAACTGAGATATGCTTGCCTCTTTCTTCTTGGATTAAAGGAATGTACAAGCTGGACATAAGCCTTTTATGGCCACTATTCCTCAAGATCTGGATCAAAAGCCTGTGTCTTTTAGCCTCAAGATCTGTATCATGGGAGTGCTCTCCATTTCTGGATTGTAGTTTAAGTTGACAACCAGGAATACCCATCACATATACTAGTATGATGTGAAGGGCAGAACAATTTAAATGACCAAGTTCAATATGGAGCACACACCTAACTTTATTGTCATATGAAAAGAAAGTGATGTATTTGTATCTGTAACTTACTTGCTGTAGAAAATAAGAGAAGTACATACATTCAAAAATGTCCTTAAAATAAGTTCACACACTATATACTGCCCCCATTGATGTATTACTAAACAAGACACATGATCTGACTCTATAGGTAACTGAATCAATTTAGATCAAATTTATATATGGTGTGCAAAGCAAGGATAGTGCCTGGAAACAAAGGCACCAAAAATGAACACCTGAGAGTTGATAAGGAATGTCTGTGCCAACCCATAAGGCTTGTTAGTGAAGCTAATTCACAAATCATGAAAATCTGATTCTGATTTCCTTGAGTGGTACCTTGTAACAAGACATATTTTTTTTTCTCATGAGTTCCCCCTACTAGCCCTCTAGAAGTGTAATGATGATCAGTTCTTTAGATGCCACAGAGCTTGATTACTAAGCCAGCTTCTGTAGAGAACAATTATTCACTGTATTCTAAAACAGATAACACAAGTAGGCATTTACAGCAGGAAACGCAGGAAAGGAGAGCTGCACATTAGAGTACACCACATTTAAAATTAAGGACTCAGCATGTCATCTTAAGAGGAAACTCTATCCCAAAAATAGCCATCAATGAATACAGCTGAGAGGTCTGAAATGCCACCATGTATTATAGCCAGATTTATATGATCAACTGAATAGACTTACTGTATGTTTATCTCACACTATCCTAGCCAAGTGAATGTGAAGAAAATAGTAACATCCAGCAGAGGATTAAGTGTCAATATTAACATTTTTAAAAAAATCCCACATCATTTGTAGGTTAAGTTGAAAGTAGGTGATGTGGAAGTTTACAGAGTAAATGGTGTCTCCATGAAAAGAAAATTCTGAAGGCAATGATGGGAAATGGGCTGAGTTAGGGTCATTATTATCTCAGTGTTATTATGTGAGATATGAAGGAGCATCACTGAAAATAAACATATCTAAATTTATGATGACTTAGGGGCCATATACAATGGAAGAGTGGAAGATCTCAAATGTAAAAATTGAAACACGGATGGACGTGTTATAAATCATGAATGGAAAAAAGTTATAAATCAGAAGAAGTGGTCATGGGGATGAAAGGCAGAGAACATGTTGTGAGATCTTCATGATGGAGAAACAGGCACCAACAACTGAGAGACAGACAGAAACACTGGAGAGCGTGAACTTCAGGTCTTCATCACACTGAGCTGTCTTAAGACATGCTTGCCTAAAGGGATAAAAGAAAAAGAGGAAATAGATAAGGTTGACTCATTAGTCACTTAAGGATGGACTCGATAGAAAACTAAAAAGGCAGATACTTAAGGAAGTTTCTTAGCATAACAAGAGATCTGAAACTCTGGTGAGGATTTAAATTAAATACAATAGCATGCTGATGCCTCCGTTTTTTTTCTTTTCTTTTCTTTTCTTTCTTTCTTTTTTTTTTTTTGAAGCCTCAGTTTTCAATTGATTTCATAGAATCAAGACACTATATATCAAAAAGAAAAATCATTTCCCTATGAGAATGACTAACAGGAGTGGATTCATATGTCATTGGATTAGGCAACAAGCATATTGAGTGCCTGAATTTCAAGCATATTGACACACTATCCGAGTGACTTCATAACACTGCCTCTGTGTCACAAACAGAATGGCAATCTGGAAGATAAATTTAATAGATGAACCTAAACTTTTGTGTTTAGAGAGTAGACTGAACATCTACACCTCTCAACCTTTACCTAATTTCTTGTGTTATATGATTAAATATCTCAGCAACTGAAAAATACTCACCTTGCTCTATCCTAAGAAATAGTATAATGATTGACAGGAATAGTCAATTTAAGGATTAGAAGACACATTCAACAACAGATACTAGAGAAACAACAGTACAATTTAAATTATCTATCCCCTGATTTTCACAGTCATTACATCAAGACTCAGGGAACATCACAGAGGAAGGGGAAGAAAATATATAAGAATCAGAGGACATTGATATATGGTATGTGATAATTTTTTTCTATATAGTATAGGGATGTCAATTCCATAACTACTCAGCAATAGGGCTGCCCAAACAGGAAAATTCTATAAGGCTATCTACAGAAAACCATTGCCTTCTTAGAGATAATCAGGGGTTTTTTGCTGGTGGTCTCTATTTCTCTTCTCTTTCTCTGCCTCTCTCTGTATCTGTCTGTCTGTCTCCCTGTCTCTCTGTGTCTCTCTGTCTGTGTTTACATCTCCATCTCTATCTATCTATCTATCTATCTATCTATCTATCTATCTATCTATCTATGTTTGTCTGTGTGTACATGAAATATATTCAGTAAAATATGTCTTTGTGTGTAATATATTTATGCATATATATGTGTGTATGTGTGTGTAGATATATAATATGAAGTAGTAATTAATTCTTAAGATAAATTTTTAGTGTTTATGCTTCTTATACTTTATCTAAAATAGTATTGAAAAAGAGAAACTGCACATGTGGCTCAGCAAATACAGCAATTTTTTTAACAAGCAAAAGTTCTTGAGTTTGGATGCTCAGCAATCAGCTAATAATGCCAGTTCTGAGGAAGTATAGACAAGATAATCCCTAGGAACAGCTAGTTAACCAAATTTTCAAGCACCCCAGGTTCAGTGAGAGACCCTGTCTCAAAATATAAGATGAAAACTGTTGAAAGAAAATACCCAGATTTAATGTCTTTCCTTCAGAGCATGTGCATACATGAACACGTACACTACACTACACACAAAAATGCATAAAGTCAAATGAAATGAGCAAGAAAGGAGAGTGAATTGAGACAAAATGTTTCTTTAATTATTCTTTTATAATTTTTAAAGCACAATATATTAAATCTTTAAGTAATGATACATTAAATATTCATTTCATGGTGTTTCACCAAATAAAGCAAACATACAGTCATTTATCATTATAGAACCCAAAAGATAATGTAACTAAAAATTCATGTCAAGGACTGCTTTTCAATGATTAAATAATTGTTGTAAATGCAACTTTTATTCGCAAGATATAATCTCAGAGGCTTATTGCTGAATAAGCTCACACTTTCTACTTCTTTCTGAACTCTGAGTGGCTGGTTCAACTCAGGTGTTCTGGCTCAAATTAATCTCCAAGCTGGTTCCAGCCATCTTCTCACTGAATTACACTGCTTGGCTTCAAACTAACTCTGGAAATCCTTGCTAATCTTAGGGCCTGTCCTCAGTCTATGGCTACATTCTGCTCTTGAATGAACTGACTGGAACTCAACTGAAATGACTGACTCAACTGAACTCAGTGAATGAACTCACCAAGAATTCAACTCATGGAACTCAACTGAACTGCACCCAGCTGCTGTAACTGACTCAGCTCCCCATCTCTCCCTCCCCCTCTCCCTCTCCCCCTCTCCCCCTCTCCCCCTCCCCTTCCCTCCCCCTCCCTCTCTCCCTCTCCCTCTCCCTCTCTCTCTCTCCCTCTCCCCCTCTCTCCTGCTGCTGCTGTCTTAAATACTCTTTCTCCTCTGTCCTGTTCTCATGATAGCTGGGCATATCCTATCTCTGATTAATCACTTTGTCTGCCCCTCAATTAGTTGGCATTTTCAAACATGACTGCTTCCTTCTACAACCTAACCTACTTTAATTGGTAGGAATTAAATTTGTGTACTAAGGGTAGTTATAAAGGTATGTATTCCACCTAGGTCTTATAGACCTAAAATGTTTTTGAATGAGATACCTTGCTGGAGAAGCCATGTTGCCAGATTAAAATTCTGCTACAGATAGTACATGTAATCTATAAAAGGAATGTCTTCTGAGCACCTGATTCATCTAGCGACTACTTTCTCAGGGCTGTTACTTGAACATTTATATTCCAAACCACACCTGTCTTCACAAGATCCAACTGAAATGTTACTTATATAGTCCTTTCTCCTCTACAATCTACCTCTTACATGTTCATATTCCTTTTTTTCATAGTGAATGATTTGGGACATGATTAGATAATGAATAAACACCTAAAAATGGGATAAATTCTGAATAAGAAAAGCTGTACAATGTCTTAAGGCCAGAAGAAAAAGTAAATCTAGTAGGATATTTTAAAGTAGCTGTCTAGATGTCTGAAGTTTGATTTAAAAAAAAAAAAGCCAGAAGCACCCACTAGAAAAAGGCCGGCATCTTCAAAAACTGGTGCTGGACAAACTGGAGAGCTTCATGTACAAGAATGCAAAAGATCCATTCTTATCTCCCTGCAAAAAAAAAAAAAAAAAGTTCAACTCAAAATGGACCAAAGGCTTCAACATGAAACCAGATACACTGTACTTCAAAATGAGAAAGTGGCAGAATTGAATCTGAAACTTTAAAAACCAGGTAAACTGAAGATTCGGCTATAGCTCTTATGTATATACTCAAAGATGATTCACTTTTCCACAACTACTGATCAAACATACTGCTACTGAATTCACAATAGGCAGAAATTGGAAACAACCTAGATGTCTCCTCATCAAAATGGACAAAGAAAATATGATATATTTACACAACAGAATATTACAAACCTATTAAATATTAAAACCTTTTAATTGTCAGGTAAATGAATGAAACTAGAAAAAAAACATAAAGAAACTAATAAAACCATCTTGGGTTAGGTATCCCAGACCAAGGAAGAAAAAATAAATATGTGTTCCTTTATACGTGAATATAAGTCTGCACCAGGTTCTTTGAACTCATGTCTTCCACTTTATTATATTTTGGGCATTTCTGAGTTATAAAAAAATGGATCTCTGATTTTTTGTACTTTCTCTTGATCCCTTTTTCTTCTGTTGATTTGTCTTTCATATGACAGTTTTGGGGTTTTTGTCCCATTATATTTTGTTTCATTATATTTCATTATTATCTCTTAGAAGCCCATTCATTTCTAATGAGAGACAGAAAGAGAGTGGAATGGAATGGTAGCAAAAGTGGAGTGAAAATGGGATGAGTAGAGGGAGGGCAAAACACAATCAGGATGTATTACTTGAGAAAATTATCTATTCAATAAAAGGGGGAAATAATAAAACATGGTCTTCAAAGGCTTGAAAATAATGAATTGCTAATAGGACAATAGAATAAGCTTGGCTATTATTCCAGTACAGAGTGATTTTAATCATAGGAGTTCTCATGGTAGTAAATAAAAGAAGAAAGGTGAAACTTATCTGCAAAGGTTCTGAGCCTCATCTTTAATTCCCATTTTTCTTCACTAGTATGAAATTGAGCCAAGTGGCAGAACCTGATTTGCAAAGTGTACTGTTACTAAGTAGAAATGTTTTAGATGTAAATCAGGTGTGTCTCCAAATTTTCTTCTGTCTTCTAGAAAGATAAGTATGCGAGCATGTGTACAGTGAGAGACAAAAGCCTTCTGAGAAAAGAATGCTCAGGTAGCAGAGTGAGTGCTGAAGCCGCATAACTGAGAAGCCCAGGAAAACCTCAGGTTGTGAAAATCATGATTGAATAGAGTATCCTCAATAGCATCCAGGTGCTTCCTCACAATGCAGCAGCACCGTTATCCCCAAATTTCTCTCCTTAGATGTTGATTTTCATTAAGGCCAATATCCAATCTTTTAATTAGTCCTTAGTCTACATCAGAAGTAACCTACATATTAGACTCCATGAAATGTAAAATTTAAGAGATAGGAGAATCTATTCATCTTCATGACTCTATCTTCAGGCATTAAAGCCGTGCTGGCACATAGCAGGCATACAATATTTATTATATAGATTCAGAAGACAGAAATTATAGTTTAGGCATACTTGTCTATATCCCCCAGGTGTACTCCTAAGCCTCTTCCTTTGCCAGGTAGTAGTAAGTACTCAATTAATAATTGATGAACAAATGGATTAAGAAACACATTTTCCTGTATATCTACCACCTCTATCTTCCATACAAATTCATTTATTATTCATGCACTCATTCAACAAATATTAATTGAATAATTTCTATTCCCAGGTTTTATTCTCTGTAAGAAAGAGATGTTTGTTCTCCACATGAGGGAAACATAGTGCTTATAAAGATAAGAATTCATCTTTCTGTTGATGGATAATGATGCTGATTCTACAATGTAATGATTGTGAAGAACATAGCAGCCTTATTTATAATAGCCAGAAACTGGAAAGAACCCAGATGCCCCTCAACAGAGGAATGGATACAGAAAATGTGGTACATCTACACAATGGAGTACTACTCAGCTATTAAAAAGAATGAATTTATGAAATTCCTAGCCAAATGGATGGACCTGGAGAGCATCATCCTGAGTGAGGTAACACAATCACAAAGGAACTCACACAATATGTACTCACTGATAAGTGGATACTAGCCCAAAACCTAGGATACCCACGATATAAGATACAATTTCCTAAACACATGAAACTCAAGAAAAATGAAGACTGAAGTGTGGACACTATGCCCCTCCTTAGAAGTGGGAACAAAACACCCATGGAAGGAGTTACAGAAACAAAGTATGGAGCTGAGATGAAAGGATGGACCATGTAGAGACTGCCATATCCAGGGATCCACCCCATAATCAGCTTCCAAATGCTGACACCATTGCATACACTAGCAAGATTTTACTGAAAGGACCCAGATGTAGCTGTCTCTTGTGAGACTATGCCGGGGCCTAGCAAACACAGAAGTGGATGCTCACAGTCAGCTAATGGATGGATCACAGGGCTCCCAATGGAGGAGCTAGAGAAAGTACCCAAGGAGCTAAAGGGATCTTCAACCCTATAGGTGGAACAACATTATGAACTAACCAGTACCCCTGAGCTCTTGACTCTAGCTGCATATGTATCAAAAGATGGCCTAGTCGGCCATCACTGGAAAGAGAGGCCCATTGGACACGCAGACTTTGTGTGCCCCGGTACAGGGGAACGCCAGGGCCAAAGGGGGGGAGTGGGTGGGTAGGGGAGTGGGGGTGGGTGGGTAAGGGGGACTTTTGGTATAGCATTGGAAATGTAAATGAGCTAAATACCTAATAAAAAATGGAAAAAAAAAAAAAAAGAATGAATAAAAAAAAAAGAATGCCACTGTAAAAAGTGTATACAGAAATAAATAGAATGCTGTTGTCTAGTGGAGTTTTATTTAGTCACAAAGAAAAACTGCCCTTGCAGGAAATTATGGGGAAAAGAGATCATTTTGTTAAGAGAAATATGCTATAATCAGAAAAATATAATACATTTTTTCTCATAGTTAGATTCTAGAATTTAATATTATACAAGCGTAGAAGCTCACAATCTTAGAAGTGGGAGAATTTTAGAAGAAGAAAAGGGCCAGGAGGTGTGGCAGAGGATATGCAAAGAGTATATGGGGTGATAATGGTTAGAATAAATAGTACACACAGTTTTACAATTGAAAAGATAATTTTAGACAGTAGTATGGAATTTAATACAAAAACAAATCCCAAAATTCTTTGAAGTGATTTCTTGGTTGTTGTGGACAACCTGAGAGGGAAAACCTGAGCTCAAATCATTATAAATCATAAGGTTAATTTATTTCTTTCACTTAATTTAATATGGTTTCACAGTAGATGCTTTGTTTACATGGTTCCTAACATACTCTACTTGAAGCAATCATCAGTGAAAGGTTTTTTAGGCTGTTTGACAGCAAAAACCTTTACTACCTGATGAAACATATTTATATGATTGTACATGATGTAGTATTGTTTGATTTTATTGAATATTTATAGATACTATATATTTATAAGTAATAATGAGAATTAATAGAGAACAATGTGTCATTTAAGTATAATTGAATCTATAAAAGGTTGCAGTATCACAAACAAGGTCTTGATAATAATATATTCTATTTCATTTAGATTAGGTCATTATTATAGATACTTGTATGTGCCTATAGATGTATGTATCTAGGCATCAGTAATCAGAATACAGGTGTAGTTTCAGGTTCATGCTACCACTATCTAGATAAGTTTTAATATTACACAATGAGCTATTTAAACCAGTATAGTATGAATCATGTAACTTTTATATCTTGGTTTTGAATAACTGTTTCCAAAAGAATATAAAGTACAAAAGTATTCAAAGACCACAATGTATACTATATAATTCTATTATAATATATTTGATATTAAAATTTCAGAAATGAAGGAAAGACGGTATGTAAGTATAGAGATAGCATGAATTATTATTGTAAAACGGGAATTATAATCAATTGCATTAGTATATTAGTTTTCATGTTTACACTGGTTTATTTCTCTCTGTGTACTTATTTAGTCCTTTCTTTCCTTCTCTTTCTATCTTTGTTCTGTGTTCCCACCCTGCCTTCCTCACTCCCTTTCTTCCTCCCTCCTTCTTCCCCTTCTTTTTTATTTTTTATTTTTATTTTTTATATATTTTCTTTATTTAAATTTCAAATGTTATCCCCTTTTCTAATTTCCCATCAGAAAAATCCCCTATCCCCTCCCCTCTTCCCCCTGCTTCCCAACCCACCCACTCCCATTCCTGATCCTGGCATTCCCTTATACTAGAGCATAGAGCCTTCACAGAACCAAGAGCCACTCCTCTCTTTGATAACCAACTAGGCCATCCTCTAGCTACATATATAGCTAGAGCCACAAGTTCCACCATGTGTTTTCTTTGATTGGTGGTATAGTTCCATGGAGCTCTGGGGTTACTGGTTAGTTCATATTGATGTTCCTCCTATGGGGCTTCAGACCTCTTTAGCTCCCTGGGTACATTCTCTGGCTTCGTCATTGGGGACCTTGCGCTCTGTCCAATGGATGACTGTGAGCATTCACTTCTGTATTTGAAAGGCACTGGTAGAGCCTCACAAGAGACAGCTATATGAGGCTCCTGTCAGCGGGCTCTTGTTGACAAATGCCTAGTGTCTGGGTTTGGTGGTTGTTTATAGGATAGATCCCCAAGTGGAGCAATCTCTGGATGGTCTTTCCTTCAGGCTCTGTTAAGAACTTTGTTTCTGTAATTCCTTCCATGGATATTTTGTTCCCCATTCTAAGAAGGAACAAAATATCCACACTTTGGCTTCTTTCTTCTTAAGTTTCATGTGTTTTGCAAATTTTATCTTGGATATTCTAAGTTTCTGGCCTAACATCCACTTATCTTTCCTACCTTCCTTAATCCTTCCATCCTTCTTTTCTTCCTTTCTTCCTCTCCTCTTTCCTTCTGATATATAAAGATGTTTCACTAAGGAGCACATATCATTCAGTTTTTCCTGAAATTTAGTACCGTATCTCTCTTGGTTAAATAAATATGTATGATTACAATTTTTAGAAAATACAAACATATGGAATTGATAATCAAACTTTTCTACACTGAGAAAAATACAAAAGAAGAAGTTATTTTATTTCTTAAACTAATTTTGACAGTTAAAGATTACTTTGAATCATTAGCCAGAATATTCTGCTTACAATGGTCAATTCTTCTCTGGTCTATAGAATTACAGTTATCACACTTTAAAATGTTGCAAATTTTCAATTTAATTCTAAGTCAGTATTACATGAGATCTTGTGACTAATATCATAGAAATGTGCACTAATAAATGGCACTGGAATTCCACTCGTTTTACAACCTACTTGTTTTTCAGTTGCCTGGTTTCATCACTTTTTAAAGATTTATCATGAATTCTTGAAGATCATGCAATTAATCTTCCCTGGACTCATCAAATTAGCCTGAAAATAATCTAACAAGTCTTTAAATTGAAAGGCAACCTCAGTTCTTGTTCTCTTGTTATCTTACTCTCTCTTGCTCTTCCTGTGTTTCTGCTCTGTCCCCTTGCCCCTCTCCCATTCCCTTCCCCCCTCTCTTCATGCACTCATGGCTCAACTCCTTCTCTTCTTCCTCTCTTCTCTTCTCTTCTCTTCTCTTCTCTTCTCTTCTCTTCTCTTCTCTTCTCTTCTCTTCTCTTCTCTTCTCTTCTTCTCCCCTCCCCTCTCCTTCCCTTCTCTCCCTCTCTCCCTCCCTCTCTACTTTTTCCTCTCTCTGCCTTTCTCTGCCTCTACTGCCCTCTTGACTCTATTCCCCATGTCATGAATAAACTCTGTTGTATACTAAAAAAAGAAAGAAAGACAACTTTAAAGCCTTTAAAATAAATCTATCACATTGAATTAAACACTAAAGTATAAAGGTAGTAACTAATCCAGCAAGATTACAAGGCATTTCCCATTGAACTTACTATGGAACCCTACCTCAACATCCTGGGACTGGGATTCCAAACATGTGACAGACTCTTCCAAATGCAGACAATTTTTTTGCCCTAATTTTGACTTAGATTGAAGTATTTTGATAGCTTGCAGACTACATGCCTTTCCCAGGTATCAGCCCATGCTTTGGTCTTCAATCAATTTTTCTCCAGGCTTGATATTTAATTTGAATAAATATTTCATCTTCTCTAATATATGTGCATAATGTAATATACTGTTTCAGTTTTTCCAAAATTTTATAACCACTTTGAGGGAAATATTTGTCTAATAGTCAATGTGTAGATGGAGTTTTTCAGCTTCAGCACTAGATGGAGTTTTATGGTAGTATAGGCCATAAAATTCTTGGTTGAAAAAGCTAATTTGAGTACTTCAGTGTTGACCAGTTGTACTGGTTAGTTTTGTGTCAACTTGACACAGGTTGGAGTTATCACAGAGAAAGGAGCTTCAGTTGGGAAAGTGCCTTCACGATATCCAGCTATAAAGCATTTTCTCAAGTAGTGAACAAGGAGGTGGTCCCCTTGTGGGTGGTGCCACCTCTGGGCTGGTAGTCTTGGTTCTATAAGAGACCAGGCTGAGCAAGCCAGGGGAAGAAAGCCAGTAAGTAACATCCCTTCATGGCCTCTGTGTCGTTCCTGCTTCCTGACCTGATTGAGTTCCAGTCCTGACTTCCTTTGGTGATGAACAGCAATGTGGAAGTGTAAGCTGAATAAACCCTTTCCTCCCCAACTTGCTTCTTGGTCATGATGTGTTGTCCAGGAATAGAAACTATGACTAAGACAGCAGTATATACACACTATCTTTGCTCGGTCTTACTAGTGCCCCTGCTTGGACAAACAATAATATCTCCAGATATGCTTTATCCATTTTGGCATGGAATGGGAGAAAAAAATACTGTATATACCAAAAACCACTGGGTTAGATTACTGTTAATGTGTTCATGTTATTGAAAAATATTTGAAAAAACAATTTGCCTCAGTTTTATGTATTTAAAAATTCTGGCACAGTTATCATTGTGAAACTGTTTTACACAAATGTAGAAAGAACACATATATTTTCTTTCAGGATATTTAGAAATATAAAGAGGTCTTACAAAGTTTGTATTACTGATAGAAGATCTCTCTTTATTAGACTAGCTGGTACACTGTGGACGTCAGATGTAATTGCTATTTGTTGTTTATCCTAATTAGGACAGTCTCTAACAACAAAAAAAATCTTTTCCTTTGTCATATTCAGGTAAAACTAATCAAATTTCCAAAAGATCTCTAGATTCCTAGATTATGTGATGCCTTATGACTTTGTTTAGTTAATTCATGATGATTTTCCCTGTTATACTTAGCTCATATGTTAATGTTTTCTCAATTAATTTTTTCTTTTTTTTTCTTGATTCACTAATGTAATAATATCATAGATTTTAAGAGGAAGCTACAGTTTTTTAGCAAGTTGCTTATCACAAGAATATTATCACTAAAACATCCAATAGCCAATTATAAAATATTATTACAAAAATATGAGAAGGATGGGCTACAGAGAAAATTACATAACTCCAATCTTCCCATACACTAAATACTATAATTATATTTATTTTATTTTATGTGGATGAGTGTTTTTCTTGTATGTACGTTTATGTACCACATATTGTATGGGTTCTCAAGTATAGATACCAGAACAGGGCATCATAATTTTTGGAACTAGATTTATGAACACTTGTTAGATACCCTGGGCATTTGGTGACCAGATCTCAGTCCTCTGAAAGAACAATAAGTACTGTTAGCAGCTGAACCACCTCTTCATCCTCTACTGCATCACTTTACTTATAGGCAGTGAATAGCTCTATATCCTAAAGAATAATAGAGAGTAAACATTGCTTGTGTATTATCAGATAATGAGAGGAGAGGAAGTTTGGAAATTGAATGTATACTTTATAGATGTCCCATATACTATGTATATCAGCACTGTACAAAATAGAAAAAAAATTATGAGACCGAAAAATTACCCAGCAGTTAAGAATATTTAATGTCAAACATGCTAGAAATGCTGATTGCTTATAAACTCATTAAATTGTAGATTCTTCATTTGTATTATTATTATCATAGAATTATATAATCTTATACTGAGATCAGAATAACTGAGTTTTAGTTCATTAAGTACAAGATCATTGACTACCTGGGACTTAGCATTGTCTGATGGTTTCCCAGAGATGAGATACCGTTTTTAATCACCTCTTCATGTTTTAAGTGCTTGAGGACCAATAATCCTTTTTATTAGCAATTATGAAACTCAACTCAAAGGGATCTAAACTGTTACCTATACTACTCTATTTTCTCAAGCTATATAATGAAACATTATTTAATTTCTCTCTCTTAATGCTTTGACCTCCCTCTTACAAAATAGCAAGAAACAGTTAAATGTTCCAATTCCTAAAAGGCTGAGCACTTCTACAAACAACAGTCAGCATTGGGAAAAAAGAAAATTAACGGTTTTCTGCTAATGACTCATATTAGGCCTCTTTGGTGGTCTAAAGCAATGGATTACATCTTTTTATCATTTCTTCCATCTGCCTGTCACAGAACTACTAGGGTGATTGCTAGTTTTGTTGTTAAAAAATGTCACCCTCTCTTTTTTTCAGAATCTTTAAAAGTAAACACAGGAAAAGTGGTGTATACCTGTCATTTAGATCAAATAAAACAAAGGTCGGTGGGAATACATTTCTCGTTTGAAGAGGCTCCCCTGCTGATTTTGTTTATCAGAAAATGGCAAGTTTTTGTTCCTAATGGACTGAAATTTAAATAAAATCTGACCCTGGAAATAAAAGCAGCCATTATGATGAAATAAAATTATATACTTTGGAGGAGAAATTGAATTAGAATGCTGGCTTTCTTTGGTTAAATTCTTTTACATAAGGAAATGAGCAAAAGAGAGAGAGAGAGAACTGTTGTGTAGAATGAGCTTTTAAAAATCGATAATTGCTTCCAATTTAGTTTCAAAAACTTTGTCCCATACTTCACAGAACATCATGAATTACACTGAATTTTGCAAATTTCTTTACACAAGATTCCAATTAACACTCAAAGGACAAACTGATTGGTGGTTTGGGTAGTTTATTTTAACAAACTGAGTTCTCAGGAGAAGCAAAATTTCATATGCTGTCTACTATTTTTTCAATATTGGAACAATTGAAAATTAATCTTCACAAGAGCATGCTTTTGAACTGAGAGAAATATTGTAGCTCTTCTAAGATGGCATCTGATTTTAGTAGAAATTCATCACGGAAATCAAGAACTTATACATTAATATAATTTTAGAAGAACATTTCTTAAAAATCTCAATTATACAAGCAACCTTTGTGTTCATCATTGAAAAGATCACCTATCCCACTCCCAACTTTTTTCAGTTCCTTTGTTAGGGAAGCCTTTTCCCCTCTTTCTTCCCAGTTATAGAGTTGAGGTATGCTTTTTTCTACCCAGTTTTGAATGTCCATTGATGTCTTCCTTTGTTTCCCTTCGCTTTAAGCAGTATTTTTAGTGAGACTTCCTAGGTGTAGCTTCTGACACTATGAGGACACACAAGTTCACAGGAAACTCCCTGACCCTGTGGCTCTTAAAATGTTCCCACATCTTTATCTGAAATATTCTCCATGCCTTAGTAGAAGCAAGCCTCTGTTGCAAGGACAGTGATATAGCTGTCTCTTGTGAGACTAGGCCGGGGCCTAGCAAACACAGAAGTGGATGCTCACAGTCAACTATTGGATGGATCACAGGGCCCCCAATGGAGGAGCTAGAGAAAGTATCCAAGATGCTAAAGAGATCTGCAACCCTATCGGTGGAACAACATTATGAACTAACCAGTACCCTGGAGCTCTTGACTCTAGCTGCATATGTATCAAAAGATGGCCTAGTCGGCCATCACTGGAAAGAGAGGCCCATTGGTCAGGCAAACTTTATATGCCCCAGTACAGGGTTACACCAGGGCCAAAAAATGGGAATGGGTGGGTAGGGGAGTGGGGGTGGGGTGGGGGACTTTTGGGAAAGCATTGGAAATGTAATTGAGGAAAATACATAATAAAAAAAAAGAAAAAAAAAAGAAATATATTGTAGATGCCTCAACTGGGACTGGGATCCAATGCCATATTTTCTTCACTGAAAACATACATATAAGTAACAGTATATGGGATGAAAAGGTTATATTTAGAAATATGTATGTGAATATGTATACATATATACATGTAATAACAATTAGTGGCAAAAGAGGCAAGAAATTTGAAGAAAAACAGAGGAGGGTGTGTAGGAGGATTTGGAGAGAGGAGACATTGGAGAAATGTTTGAGACTGTATTAAAATACAGTCTCAAAAAAAAAAAAAACTCAACTCTAAGCTTCTCAGAAAGACGCCTTTTCCCCCTTGGTCTTCTTGTTTTGAAAGAACATATTTTGATCATAATCACATTCAGGGAAACAGTCCTGGTTTATGAATTTTAATGAATCAAGGCAAGTTTGCCTAAAAGTTTAAAATTGTATTCTTTGTGAAAACAGTAACTATATATTGTTTTTGAATAGGCATAACTACCCTTTGTAGTGGAGAGAATTCCTTTTGGGAATGCATAGTTAATGTTTAGCCATACCATATATTTTATTTAAAGCTCCTTTTAATAAATAATGACATATTTAAAGATACAATAAGCATCATAAATTGGAGTATATATATATATATATATATATATATATATATATATATATATATGTGTGTGTGTGTGTGTGTGTGGACACCCACAATATATGCCAATTTTCCCCCTATTGCTTACTGCAATTGAAACAAGATACTCAACAATTCAATTGTCACCTTTGCCAGTTTTTCCTCTTGGAGTTGTCTTGAACATTAGATATATAATATTTAAACATGCACTGGGCTTGTAATAGGTGCTCACTAGAACTACCAGCCAAGGAAGGATTCAAAGAGCAGGTCACAAGTCTTCAAGGTGATGAGAAAAAGGACTTTCTACACCCATGGAATTATGTAAAGTTCATTCTTATGTATTGAAATAAAAAAGGATAAGTAAAGAGAAAAAAGAGAACGAAAAGAGAAAGAAGGAGAGAGAGAGAGAGAGAGAGAGAGAGAGAGAGAGAGAGAGAGAGAGAGAGAAATTAAGAAAAATTAAGAGCACCAAACAGCTAAGTCATGATTTCTAAGTAAATCATCAACTCAGCATAAATTCCAGCCCACTGAAGATCCCCCTTTGTGTTCCCAAAGCTAATGGAAGGTACCTAGGCAGGTCAAGAATCAAATGTATGGCTCCAATCCAATCGCATGGAACCTGAGACTGCATTAACTAGGGAAGCAGATAACCCGGCCTGATCAGGGGCACAAGTCCCTTCCAGTCCACTCCAGCACCGGGGTTCCTTGCCCTGCAGACTCTCCGGACACCCGCAAGGACCCCCACAGGATCTCCCATGGGATCTTAAGACCTCTGATGAGTGGAACACAGCATCTGCTCCAATCTACTTGCGCAGGACCTGAGACTGCATTAACAAGGGAAGCAGAAAACCTGGCCTGATCAGGGTCACAAGTCCCTTCCAGTCTACGTCAGCACCCGTGTTCCTTGAACATGGAGTTTCTGGACACCCCCAAGGTCCTCACAGGACCCACCAAGGGTTAAGACCTCTGGTGAGTGGAACACAACTTCTGCCAGGAGGCAGGTTCAAACACCAGATATCTGGGCACCTTCCCTGAAAGAGGAGAACTTTCCTGCAGAGAGTACTCTGACCACTGAAACTAAGGAGAGAGCTAGTCTCCAGGGTCTGGTGATAGAGGCTAACATAATCACCGGAGGAACAAGCTCTAACCAGAGACAACTATAACAACTAGCTCCAGAGATTACCTGATGGTGAAAGGCAAACACATAATAATCAGAACAACAAATGCACTAAATAAAGAGAGAATATTAAAAGCAGTAAGGGAGAAAAGTCAAGTAACATATAAAGACAGGCCTATCAGAATTACACCAGACTTTTCACCAGAGACTATGAAAGCCAGAAGATCCTGAACAGATGTTATACAGACACTAAGAGAACACAAATGCCAGCCCAGGCTACTATACCCGGCCAAACTCTCAATTACCATAGATGGAGAAACCAAAGTATTCCACGACAAAAACAAATTTACACATTATCGTTCCACGAATCCAGCCCTTTGAAGGATAATAACATAAAAAAACCAATACAAGGACAGAAATCACGCCCTAGAAAAAGCAAAAAAGTAATCCCTCAACAAACCAAAAAAAAAAAAAAAAAAAAAAAAAAAAAAAAGAAAGACAGCCACAAGAACAGAATGCCAACTCTAACAACAAAAATAAAAGGAATCAACAACTACTTTTCCTTAATATCTCTTAATATCAATGGACTCAGTTCCCCAATAAAAAGACATAGACTAACAGAATGCCCACACAAACAGGACCCAAAATTCTGCTGCTTACAGGAAATCCATTTCAAGGAAAAAGACAGACACTACCTCAGAGTGAAAGGCTGGAAAACAATTTTCCAAGCAAATGGTATGATGAAAAAAGCTGGAGTAGCCATTCTAACATGGAATAAAATCGACTTCCAACCCAAAGTTATCAAAAAAGACAAGGAGGGACACTTCATACTCATCAAAGGTAAAATCCTCCAAGAGGAACTCTCAATTCTGAATATCTATGCTCCAAATGGAAGGGCAGCCACATTCAATAAAGACACTTTAGTAAAGCTCAAAGCACATATTGCACCTCACACAATAATAGTGGGAGACTTCAACATACCACTTTCATCAATGGACAGATAGTGGAAACAGAAACTAAACAGGGACACAGTGAAACTAACAGAAATTATGAAACAAATGGACTTAACAGATATCTACAAAACATTTTATCCTAAAACAAAAGGATATACCTTCTTCTCAGCACCTGACTGGACCTTCTCCAAAATTAACCATATAATTGGTCACAAAACAGGCCTCAACAGATACAAAAATATTGAAATTGTCCCATGTATCCTATCAGACCACCATGGACTAAGGCTGATCTTCAATAACAACATAAATAATGGAAAGCCAACATTCACGTGGAAACTGAACAACACTCTTCTCAATGATACCTTGGTCAAGGAAGGAATAAAGAAAGAAATTAAAGACTTTTTAGAGTTTAGTGAAAATGAAGCCACAACATACCCAAACCTATGGGACACAAAGAAAGCATTTTTAGGAGGGAAACTCATAGCTCTGAGTGCCTCTAAAAAGAAACTAGAAAGACCACACACTAGCAGCTTGACAACACATCTAAAAGCTCTAGAAAAAAAGGAAGCAAATTCACCCAAGAGGAGTAGATGGCAGGAAATAATCAAACTCAGGGGCAAAAGCAACCAAGTGGAAACAAGAACTATTCAAAGAATCAACCAAAGGAGGAGCTAGTTCTTTGAGAAAATCAACAAGATAGATAAACCCTTAGTTAGACTCACTAGAGGGCACAGGGACAGCATCCTAATTAACAAAATCAGAAATGAAAAGGGAGACATAGCAACAGATCCTGAAGAAATCCAAAACACCATCAGATCCTTCTACAAAAGGTTATACTCAACAAAACGGGAAAACCTGTACAAAATGCACTAATTTCTAGACAGATACCAGGTACCAAAGTTAAATCAGGATCAAGGTAACGATCTAAACAGTCCCATGTCCCCTAAAGTAATAGAAGTAGTCATTAGTAGTCTCCAAGCCAAAAAAAGCCCAGGACCAGATGGGTTTTGTGCAGAGTTCTATCAGACCTTCAAAGAAGATCTAATTCCAGTTCTGCACAATCTATTCCTCAAAATAGAAGTAGAAGGTACTCTGCCCAACTCATTCTATGAAGCCTCAATTACTGTGATACCTAAACCACAGAAAGATCCAACAAAGATAGAGAACTTCAGACAAATTTCCCTTATGAATATCGATGCAAAAATCCTCAATAAAATTCTCGCTAACCGAATCCAAGAACACATTAAAGCAATCATCCATCCTGACCAAGTAGGTTTTATTCCAGGGATGCAGGGATGGTTTAATATATGGAAATCCATCAATGTAATCCATTATATAAACAAACTCAAAGACAAAAACCACATGATCATCTCCTTAGATGAGGTAAAAGCATTTGACAAGATCCAACACCCATTCATGATAAAAGTCTTGGAAAGATCAGGAATTCAAGGCCCATACCTAAACATGATAAAAGCAATCTATAGCAAACCAGTAACCAACATCAAAGTAAATGGTGAGAAGCTTGAAGCAATTCCACTAAAATCAGGGACTAGACAAGGCTGCCCACTTTCTCCCTACCTCTTCAACATGGTACTTGCAGTCCTAGCCAGAGCAATTCGACAACAAAAGGAGATCAGGGGGATACAAATTGGAAAAGAAGCAGTAAAAATGTCACTTTTTGTAGATGATATGATCGTATATATAAGTGACCCTATAAATTCCACCAGAGAACTCCTAAAGCTGATAAACAGCTTCAGTGAAGTAGCTGGATATAAAATTAACTCAAACAAGTCAATGGCCTTTCTCTACACAAAGAATCAATAGGCTGGAAAGTAATTAGGGAAAAAACACCCTTCTCAATAGTCACAAATAATATAAAATATCTTGGTGTGACTCTAACTAAGGAAGTGAAAGATCTGTAGGACAAGAACTTCAAATCTCTGAAGAAAGAAATTAAAGAAGATCTCAGAAGATAGAAAGATCTCCCATGCTCATGGATTGGCAGGATCAACATTGTAAAAATGGCTATCTTGCCAAAAGCAATCTACAGATTCAATGCAATCCCCATCAAAATTTCAACTAAATTCTTCAATGAATTAGAGAGAGCAATCTGCAAATTCATCTGAAATAACAAAAAACCTAGGAAAGCAAGAATTCTTCTCAAGGATAAAAGAACCTCTGGTGGAATCACCATGTCTGACCTAAAGCTTTACTACAGAGCAATTGTGATTAAAAAACTGCATGGTAATGGTATAGTGACAGACTAGCAGACCAATGGAATAGAATTGAAGTTCCAGAAATGAACCCACACACCTATGGTCACTTGATCTTCGACAAGGGAGCTAAAATCCTCCAGTGGAAGGAAGACAGCATTTTCAACAAATGGTTCTGGCACTACTGGTGGTTATCATGTAGAAGAACACGAATTTATCCATTCCTGTCTTCATGTACTAAGGTCAAATCTAAGTGCATCAAGGAGCTCCACATAAAACCAGAGACACTGAAACTTATAGAGGAGAAAGTGGAGAAAAGCCTCGAAAATATGGGCACAGGGGAAAAATCCTGAATAGAACAGCAATGGCTTGTGCTATAAGATCAAGAATTGACAAATGGGACTTCATGAAACTCCAAAGCTTCTGCAAGGCAAAAGACACTGTCAATAAGACAAAAAGGTCACCAACAGATTTGGAAAGGATCTTTACCTATCCTAAATCAGATAGGGGACTAATATCCAATATATATAAAGAACTCAAGAAGGTGGACTCCAGAAAATCAAATAATCCCATTAAAAAATGGGGCTCAGAGCTAAACAAAGAATTCTCACCTGAGGAATACTGAATGGCTGAGAAACACCTGAAAAAATGTTCAACATCCTTACTCATTGAGAAATGTAAATCAAAACAACCCTGAGATTCTATCTCACACCAGTCACAATGGCTAAGATAAAAAATTCAGTTGAGAGCAGATTCTGGCGAGGATGTGGAGAAAGAGGAACACTCCTCCATTGTTGGTGGGATTGCAAGCTTGTACAACCACTCTGGAAATCTGTCTGGCGGTTCCTCAGAAAATTGGAAATAGTACTACGAGAGGATCCCGAAATACCTCTCCTGGGCATATATCCAGAAGATGTCCCAACCAGTAAGAAGGACAGATGCTCCACTATGTTCATAGCAGCCTTATTTATAATACTCAGAAGCTGGAAAGAACCCAGATGCCCCTCAACAAGGGAATGGATACAAAAAATGTGGTACATTTAGACAATGGAGTACTACTCAGCTTTTAAAAGCAATGAATTTATGAAATTACTAGGCAAATGGTTGGACCTGGAGGGCATCATCCTGAGTGAGGTAACACAATCACAAAAGAACTCAAATGATATGTACTCACTGATAAGTGTATATTAGCCCAGAAACTGAGTATACCCAAGATATAAGATACAATTTGTAAAACACATGTAACTGAAGAAGAACAAAGTCAAAGTGTGGATGCTTTGCCCCTTCTTAGAATTGGAAACAATCACCCATGGAAGGAGTTACAGAGACAAAGTTTGAAGCTGAGACAAAAGGATGGGCCATCTAGAGACTGCCATATCCAGGGATCCATCCCATAATTAGCCTCCAAATGATGACACCATTGCATACAGTAGCAAGTGTTTGCTGAAAGGACCCTGATATAGCTGTCTCTTGTGAGACTAGGCCTGGGCCTAGCAACACATAAGTGGATGCTCACAGTCAGCTATTGGATGGAGCACTGGGCCCCCAGTGGAGGAGCTAGAGAAAGTATCTAAGGAGCTAAAGAGATCTGCAACCATATGGGTGGAACAACGTTATGAAGTAACCAGTACCCTGTAGCTCTTGACTCTAGCTACATATGTATCAAAAGATGGCTTAGTCGGCCATCACTGGAAAGAGAGGCCCATTGGACTTGCAAACTTTATATGCCCCAGTACAGGGGAATGCCAGGGCCAAAAAGTGGGAATGGGTGGGTAGGGGAGTCAGGGGGTGGGTCTGGGGGACTTTTGGGATAGCATTGGAAATGTAATTGAGGAAAATATGTACATATTTTCCCAGGTATACCAGAACTGTATGAGGTAGCAGCCTCTATAAAGAGAACTAGATCCCTGTACATACACCAAGTTACCATTCTCTGGAAAACAGCTCAAACACAGGGAGGTAACTAGCTAGCTATGCTGCTGCTTAGCTGACAACACAGTGTGTATTGGTGAGGATATTCTCTTTGACCAAGAGGTGGCCAGTAGGCTTTCTAGTGAGTATTCCTTATCCAGTCTACCTGCTCCATATTCCATAACTCCTCTCTCTCCCAATCTCTTTCTCTCTTCTCCCTTGCTCCCCACTTCCCTCTTCCCCTCTCCTCTTCCTTACCTTCCCCTTTCCCCTACCCTCCTCTCTCCAATTTTTTCCTCTCAAAAACTATAAGATTTATTCTCTTTGCCTTGTCCACCATTTCTGAATATTTTCACTAGTCTCTGTGGAGCTTATCACAATACCATAGTGCAGCTAGGCTTAGAGGTGGAAATGAGGATACAGTCACAACAGAACTACCTTCTATATCACTGTATGTCAAAGAAGTCTCTCAAGTAGAAACACACAGATAAGGCCAACCATAAATGTATGACAAAAGTTTTGAGTTTTATATGAACTACAAAAAAAAAAAAGCTGTGATAAAGCATTCATGTATTTCATTAATCTTTTACTTTGTAAACAGGGACTAGAAATAGTGTCAATACATTGAAAAGCATGTTTGTTTGTTTGTTTATAATTTTCTGTGATAAATTAGGTAGCACTTGAAATTAGGAACACATTATTTTGCTTGAAGCTCACTGTGTCTAATAACTTAATCTACATGAATAAGATTTCACAATGTGTACAATAAAATTCTTTAGCATTTTCATCTGAGAATTACATCTTTGGACTCCGGGAGGACATATCACTAAGATACATATGAAATGTATTACAGAAAGAAATTTACATGATACCTTGAGCATTTCAAAGGCAGGTAAATTTAAAATATGAACCCATTACTTTCCACTTTGAATGATTTAATAGATAGAATGTGTGCTCTTGGCTTTTATGGAACCTGATCCCTCAACCATCTAGAGTGATACCCCAATATTAAAAAAAAAACACAAAACAACAAAACAAAACAAAACAAAACAAACAAAAATAACCATAATGTTTCTACAGAGAAATTTGAGGATTCTTAGGAACAGGAGTATTGGAAACAAGCCTACAAAACTTATGACCTGACATATGCTTTGTTCCCATAGCCTAAGTGAGCTACAGGTTTACAATCATTGGTGTATTGCTAGAAATTGGATCTGCTGAATATTCAAACACTTATTATTATATAGCCAAAAGAAATGGCTTATGTGAGATTTCACCGGGCCAAGGGAATATGCCATTGTTTCCTGCCCACAAGAAGTCACACAATTGTGAGAACAGTGTTTGTACTGCAAGGAAGGATTCAAAGTTCATGTTTGATTTTCTTCCCCTGGGTTTTTGTTTACAAAATCAGAAGTGAAGTGCCCCATTACAAATACATTCTATCTGCTTTACAGGAGTTAGGTGTGTGAATACAATTAGGGTCCATGGGACTAAATGTTTATTAGCACAAGAAAAGAGCCTCCTCACCTCTGTGACCAGAGTTGTTTGATGATTTTAATCTATAGCTTATGAATTCCTTAGGATGCACAGAAAACACCACAGCTAATCCAATTAGTTAAAGCCTGGAATGCCTTCCCTGCAGATTTTACTGCCTTCTTAAGTACTTACTCAAAATCCAGTATTTCATGTCCATGTGCATAAATCAATTCTCCTTGTGTGCATCCAGACTGGATATGTTCAGACTGCTTCAAATTGGACCACAACTCTGACTCAAATATATGCTTGATGATTAGATTCTTAGGCCAATATTTGAAAGGGCCACATTTCTGTGATATGTTTAATACATTTTAAAATAACAATTATGAATGAAAATACAGTAATTGCATATGTAAATTCCTCAGACAAGAAAAGTGTTTTAAAATTTGGTCCCAGATTGCTGTGTGTGTGTGTGTGTGTGTGTGTTTCCAATTTTTTTGTAAGCTATTTGGAGCTTCTCAGAATGTTTTTTGAGCTAATCTTTGTAGCTTAACAATTTTTATGTTTATTGTATTTCACCATTGCAATTCCCCCTCCCCAGCAACCATAAGGTATTATTTTTGTTCATCTCCAACAGGAAAAATCCACCTGTAGAAGCTGGAACATTGATAAGAAACAATCATATGTTGTGAGGAGGATTCGAGTTATCTCTACTCTCATGCTCACTAGTGAATTCCTGTGCAAGTTTAAGGAACTCTTACAGTGAGTGTCAAAGGGCCTTGTTGACAGTCTAATTCTGTTACTACTTTCATGGCCTTAGACATTACTCTCTAATCTCCCCAACTGTAGTTTTCATACAATTGTACCTTGTTTTGTCAGATTCTCTTTCATTTATAATTTAACATATTCTGGGACTACGAGAATGAAGGTCACACTTTCTGATACTTATCCTTCAGATACAGAGTGTAGAGATTGCTTAGTGATACAAGGTGTCGTACAGGTTGCAAGGTCTCAACCAAACCGATTATTTAAACTTCCCAGGCATTTCAGATGTTCTTTAATATAATCATTGTGTCTTGATCTTGTAGTCAAACCACTTTCACTTTTCTTGGGTCTCTATTGGTTTGACTCAAAATGGTTGTTCTAGAGAAAAGTCTTCAAATAAAGTTTGCAAATCACTTTGTAGATGACATTACATATGGAAATATCTGTGCACCACAGAACATTAAAATCATCATAGAAGAATCCAATGTTATTGAAATATTAACAAGACTCCGGTTAGTCTGTTACTTATGTTATTTCTATCTCCCTCTCTCTTTTTTTTCACTTGAGTTGTTTATTTTATAAGAATTTCCTT
This sequence comes from Mus musculus, assembly GCF_000001635.26. Lineage (NCBI taxonomy): Eukaryota > Metazoa > Chordata > Mammalia > Rodentia > Muridae > Mus > Mus musculus. The sequence goes on along the minus strand of NC_000068.7, from coordinate 47,212,431 downwards.
GGTCCTGGTGTCTCTTCATGGCAATAGTAGGGTAAGTAAGACAGCCCTTCCTCACTAGCAGTATCATTTCTGCTCCCCAAAGGGTTAATGTTCGCTGTTAACCCATGTCAATTCCATTCTGGGTCAATAGCATATTTGTAATATATATGTAAAAATAGTATTTCTAGCATATTTATTTAATATTGTTAAAAAACTCTTTTAATTTTAGGGCTCAAGAATTAAACTTAAATTTTCTAATTAAAAAAAATATGTTCAATATGTCATATACTTCCCCTACATTCAGGGAGTATTAGCATCAAAATTTTCTTGATCCATTCTGATGATGCAGCTGCCATTTGATCTTTGTATTCAAAATGTGACACAAGCACTGCCCTAACAAGCTAAAAAATGTATTTATTTAACAGTATTCACGTTCTTTTGCTGTGAACTTCCTCTAGGTAACTCTACTGAGCATAATTTACATGTAGGACGGTAAATTAAGAAAAAAAAGAATAGAGTGATGTACCATCACAGTACCTTCCTAGCTTTAGAGTCACAGGTTTCTGACTCTTTGAGTATCAGTTTTATTCTCTTATCTTAATACTTTCCTTTACAGTCCAAATATTTAATCTCTATGGAGAACTCTTGGCATTATATTTCATATAATGCTCTTCCTGATCCTGACCCTCATTGACTTCCTGATCTAACCTGGCTGTTTCTCTGCTTGTTTAATTTATTTCTGCCATCCCCAGTTTCTCCCTACTGCTTCAAGAACTTGGTACACTGATTTTCCTTTTAGGCATCTCGTCTCTTCATCATGCAGTTGCTTACTTATGACTTTGTTTAAGCCTTATAAGTGTTTGATAAATATCTTCTTCCCACACTGACACACCCTCTCCTACATTAACCTTCATGAGTCCTCATACACAGTTTAGACTTCCTTTGTTTTTCAAGACTCATCTCTCTCTGTTAGGTGTTTCACATCTTATGTTTGGACTCTTTTTATTATCCAATTGGTTGTAAACCTTGGTAAGCGTGGACCTTTATTCCTTCTGTTTGTTCTTATACTGCTTAGAAGAGGATCTAACCTGGATCGCTGGATTTGATTAGTGAGTAAGTATGTGAGAGAGTCTTTTTGTAACATCAGTGGGACAGTAGAAATACAGAATACTACAAATTGTAATTTTGCTTTAAATTATCAATTGTAGAAAAAAATATAACCCATTCTTCTTGAGATCCTTTTTACTTAAATATCTATTTGTGATTAATCTGCTGAAGTAAAATATGTCAATGTAGACAGTTGCAGATATGGAGACATAGTCTCTGGAAGACATGTTGTGAAGAAGAAAGATTTCCATACCAAACCCTGGCCTCTTCCATCTGATGTTTCTGGCAGAACCAAGATAGGGTAACTTGAGATTATTTAGATGCAGCAATGTAGATATTTATTTGTAATTAATGTGAAAATATTTTAAAAACTTTAGAAATATTCACTTGAAAATTGAGAAATCTAGATTTTTACCATATTTCCTCCATGCTGTATCTTATGATATGTCTCCTGATTTTGCCAGACCACAGCTACTGAAATAGTAAAATGCAAAGGTTAAATCTAATGTCTTATCATTGTATTTATTGTTCTATTATTTACATCATTTCTACAAAATGGCAAATAATTAGGACAGTCACTTTTATGAGCAAGAGAAATGGACCCAATAATTTGTTTCTTGGCCTACAACTTGTTACATATTTATTTCCAAAGTGAGAGCCGCCATGCATCGTCATTCTGCAGTATGCTAACATTAACCAGTACAGTACAGGTTGTGACCAAGTGTTCCTTCTGTCAATGATATCTGCACTGTTCTCTTGATGTTTGTAGCTGAGAAATACCATAGTTAACTAACCAGATGGATACAAACCAAGAGGAAATTAACATCAATAAACAATAAAATATCAACTGGATTTTACACATCTAGAACCACCTAGGAGTGAGGAACAGTGAATTATTTTCTAAGTGTAACTCACATAGAGCTGATAAAGCATTTTGGAGGTAAGCATATGGGTAAATGAGCCAAGAACATGCTACTCTATTCAAAGCAATAAACTATTAGAGGCACCTCGGGTGGGGTTTCTATACTTCGGATATGCATATTTATTCATATGTCAACGGTGAAGTGTATCGATTCATTGAACCCATTGACAGGAGAGATTCAGTGAAAGAGTTTATAATAAGATTTTAAAAGAAGATTTTAATTAGCTGTATCAATTTTATAGTTTAAAATACCATGTTAGAATACTTTCAAGAATTTCAAGACTCGTTAAAGCAATTACTGAATTCAAGATTGTATACACTAATTGAAATCAATGATCATTTTGTTACAAAGAGATGAAATCGAGGCTATTTTTTTTCTTTCCCAGAACAAGTACTGAGCAATTTTGCTTCTATTCAACTGCAGTACATATGTGTTAAAGATTTCTGTTTAATTATGTAAATTAATGTTATATAGCTTTTGTTTCTTAAAAGTAATAAATAATCATCATTACTAATAGAATTGAATGACTATACTAAAGATTTATCAGATATCAGCTCTGCACAATCACAATCAGTATTATTTTATAAAATTAAATAAAATTTCATTAAAATAACATTTCATCATTAGATCCATTCTTTTAAGGATTCACTTACCTGCTAGACAATACGAGAATGCTTACATCTTACTTTATATGATTCTGGTTAAGAAGAAAACAGTATCTTAGAAGAGCAGACACACAACCCAACTGAGCAAGGCCCCTGCAGGAAGAAAGAGCAAAGCAAACAACTCAGAAGGTTTATGTTTATCTGAATTTAAAACAGCCCTAAGTACATATCTTTTATCTACTAGATCAGCCCAGCTCATATAGCGATTCTAATAGTCTTTACTCTTAGAGAACAGTAGCAGTTTCTTGTTTCATTTACCTATCTGATTACCCCCAAGAAAGTTTCATCATCTCTGTTTGAGATACAATATGAACAGTAGTAGTTAATGCAGACTTATAACTAATCAAAGTGCAGAATGACTGCTTATGCAATACTCAGGCAGAATAAATATCTACATCATCCTTCTCTTCCACAAAGCATAGGAAACTCTGATGAAGAGGAGCCAGAAAGACAGAACGACCCATAGGTCAGGGAGAATTGGAATATAGCAGTGTCTTCTAGACATGACAAGATTTTGTTCTCATAAACTCACTGCACCTGTGGTTTCTTTCACAAAATCAAACCAGTCAACATTTCAGCATGGATTGGGGAGGAGCACAAACTGTGACCTATAGTTGTGAAGACATACACTGTCAATGGCTGTTGGGATAGGAAGACCTACATTTATTACAGAGGTGAGGCCCCTGCTACATTGACTGGGCTTCCATAGATGCCGTGTGGATAATATTAATTGGACTCAGTCAGTTATAAAAAAGAAAAGTGGAGAATGAAATTAAAAATGAGATCTAGGTGTATATTGGTTGAGTAGGGGGAGGGGTGGGGTGACTATGATCAAATTATATTAAATGCACATATAAGATGCTCAAAGAATATATTAAAAATATTATATTAATAAATAATTTTCTTTTGGGAAAAATCTTCCTTTTTGTCACTGAATATTTTTACTAAAATCTACAGGTTATGTTTATAATTTAAGAACCATTTCTGTAAGTTCTGTCAGGTAATTATAGTACAAAAGCAAAAATGAGATTCCTCCGTGCATTTTGTTCGGTGGTTTCTTTCCTAATTTGAGTAAAACTTCCAGTTTCCCTAACAGCTAAACAAAGAAAGCCAAGTATATTCTCACATCTAAGACTTCTGATCTTCTGTGTACAATTCAGTAAGTGCTAGTGATGGTGGTGGTGGTGGTGGTGGTGCTGGTGCTGGGGATGCAGTTGCTGCTACATTTTCAATTCTGGAAATTATTATAAATAAAATATTACTACTTTGGTATAAAGTTTAACATTTCTTTTTTTCTGCGGTTGGGGAATGTCTTTAAACTCTACTTGGTGAGAGTTTAGAATATGCTTAAAATAGTATATAGGTGATTATATAAATCTTTTCATACCTTAAATTATTCCATAAATCAAGTAAGTAAAAACTACAGCTGAAAATATGTACAATATTTGTTGTGATAAATACTATTTGAGCGTTTCTACCCTACTTTAGAGCATCTAGTTCCCAAATAAAAGACACAAATACTCTTACATTTATAATAAGCCTGGAAGCATTTGAGCTGAGCAGGTATCAACTTTCTATGCTAATTTTGCCTACCTCCCTGTCAATAACTCTGAGCTATCACTTGCCATGTTATGCCTGGGCTGTTCCTACTCCAACAGGCTGACTTGTCTGGCCGTGTGGTCATGATTTACCTATCACATTGCATCTTCTTCCTTTTTGCCCACCTCTCTTCCCTATTTGTGAACCCTAACTCAGACCCTAAGGCTAGGAACTGAAGCCTGCATATTAGTCAGGGTTCTCTAGAGTCACAGAACTTATGGTATGTCTCTATATGATAAGGGAATTTATTGTAATGACTTACAGTCAGTAGTCCAACTAACCCAACAATGGATAACTGCAAATGGAAAGTCCAAATATCTAGTAGTTATTCAGTTCCCTAACAGCTAAACAAAGAAAGCCAAGTATATTCTCACATCTAAGATTTCTGATCTTCTGTGTAAAATTCAGTAAGTGCTAGTGATGGTGGTGGTGGTGGTGGTGGTGCTGGGGGTGCAGTTGCTGCTACATTTTCAATTCTGGAAATTACAAGACTGGTTGTTTCAACTGGTCTGTATAAGCTGGAAGCCTGAAGAAGTAGGTTCTAACATACATCCTGGCAAGAAAGTGCAAGCCATCAAAGAAGAATGAATCTTCCTTCTTCCAATGTCCTTATGTAGGCCTCCAGCAGACGGTGTGGCCCAGATTAAAGGTGTGTGCCATCATGTCTGAATTTGGAACTTGCTTTGTCCAAGGCTGACTTTAAATTCACAGATCTTCATGGCTCAGTCTCCTTGAATTAAAGGCATGTACTATCTTGCCTGGGCCTAAGCTTTATGTTGCCACTTTGCCTCAAGACTTTCATATCAAGATCCAGGTCAAAAGCCTGTGTCTTCCAGCCTCAAATCTGGATGACAGGTGTCCCCTCTATTTCTGGATTGTAGTTAATTCCAAATGTAGTCAAGCTGACAACCAGGAATAGCCATCACACCCTGCCTTCCCCTTTTGCCCAGCGACAGTATGTAGGCATCTTTATTAACTAATCTGAGATAACTTTGGAAGCAATGTTTATACAACAAAAGCTGATATATGTGAGATTCTGCTTGTCTGAGAACAACTAGATCTTGGAGTACAGAATTTTACATTTGAATACAAGCAACATCAGATCAGCCTACTACAATCTTTCCTTTTCAATAAAGTTGGAAGAAAAATGTATTAAATGAGTATTGTATTTCAATGCCTTCTGCATTATGTCACTTTGTGGGTGACTACTTTTTCATGACTCTATCTTCATACAGAGCATGGAAAGTCAAGTTAATATTTTCTACTTCAAGGCTAAATTTTTTTCAGAGAGTATATTGCACCTAGAGAATGTGTTCGTCTGTGCATGTGTTTGTGTGAGTTTGTGTGTGTTTGTATAAAACACTCTTGTGTGTTAGTGTAAAATACGCTGGTGTGTTACTCTTTGCATGATAATTCTTCTTAAATCTTTATTTTCCTCTTTGTGCAGAAGATACTTATTGGAATGAAGCCCTCTTTATAGACATAAGACCCCAAAGGAGCCTGGAGTGGTTTGGCAAAAAAAGAAATCTCAAGCTTGCTGTTTAGTGGGGCTTTGCCAAGCCAACAACACTGTAATTGCATCTTTCCACTGGCTTACATTACCCATCCCCCATCCCACCCACCTCTCCTTTCTTCCCAACAGTCTTTTGTGTGTCCTGACAAAAATATGCTATTATAATGAATGCTGTATGTTTACAATAAGTTTCAGAGGATTTGGTAGCCAAAAAGATAAAGATATTTTATTAGTAGCTTTCCAATGGAGATAATATTTGTAGAATGGGCCTACGTGTTTGTATTTTCAAAGATAAATAAAATGAATAATATCCAAACATGATAATCAACATGTCAGTTTCTAAGTACATTGGCATTTAGCATGAATGCTTGCTACTTATTCATTCTGTAAGGCTTAAAAGATAGGCATTACAACCCAGCTCCTGGGGAATAGTGTTTCAGCATTATTTCAGTAGGAACAATATCCTTTTCTTTATGGCAGGTATAATACAACCCTAAGAGAAAAACAACAAATTACAAATGTATGAAAAGTTTTCATCAAACCTTTTGGCAGGAAAGAGCTCTGTGGTCCTTTCAGCTGTTTTTCATTCATGGAGTTATTAGGCTTTATTTGAAGATAAGGTTTTATTTGTTTGTTAATTTCTCAAGTTTCTGAAGTCTCCAGGGCCATTTGTGTTTGTCCATTACTTACTTCCCTTATAAAGAAGTGATCGGGACTCATGTTCTTGTTGGGGATTTGGATTCTGCAACCTTTTATGTGGATGACATTTAGTAAATTTATTTATTACAAACTCATTTAAATTTGAGTTTGTAAATTTTAAATTGGGGAATGTTTCTTATATACTGTGAGTCTCTGAGGAGATGACATGAAAAAGGCCCCTCACACACAGCAAGATCTTTGTACATACTGGAACGGTCAGTCATCCAGTATTTTGTTCACAACTGCTATGTCAAAGGTTCAGGTGACTTTTACTGACAATAGCAGAGGTAGTGATTAATGTCCTTGATGCTCTTTCCTAGTTAATCTACCATGCCATATATAGTTGTCAAGATATTCTAGTACATCATTGCTGATCAATTGTGGAGAGAAATCTAGGGGTCCTAATTTATAATATCTATTATTTTCTACTACAAATACAGCCACCAAAGTAGATTTCATGTTACTAATGTGATACTTTTGACTCTTCAGCTGGTAGCAGATGTACTTCGTTACACAGAATTCCCACAACACAAACAAAATAGGTAGAGAGGACTTGAAGACATTATGTAATAGTCAGATATAATAAAATAATTTGGAAGTAATGAATTATATGTATACCTTTAAGTCTAGTATAGCAATAAACTAAACAAGTATGTTTGCATTATAACTTATGTTAATGACTCTGCTAAACAACTGACTTACAAAAGTCCTAAAATTTACCCTCTGTTTTCACAAGCCATTCACAAGCAGCAGGGTCCTCCAGAAGAGGGATACCTGATCTTGTATAGTTAGCACTGTGAAAGTGAATTATGGCCAGGCAGTCACAGCAGGACAGAACGCATGTACACAAAGCAGGAGATACCTAAGTAGTCCATGTGTAGTATATACAAATGCTACAATAATTGTCATGGTGTTAATTATACTGAGGGCTTGCATGTAAATCCATTGAGATCTCAGAGAAATTGTCTCTTCCAACTAATTAACTGAGAATATATGCCATTGAGCAGTGGAGAACTTAAGGTTGTGGCTTTAATAAGAAGACTTTTATAGAATTTCCTCACCACCCTGCTCCAGAAAAGCAGATGGTAGAGTCTGTAGTGCATTGGTTTAACTTGATTCCCTATCCAAATGGAATATTCTTAGGCAGTATCTCTTTAAGGAGGAAATTTTCTTTGCTATTGTCATTAATTAATTGATTAATAAATATGTCTTGTTCTCTGTGTTACCCAAAGTGGTTTTTGTGCATCCCACTTCTTCTTATATGTTTAGTTATAACAAAGAATGTATCTACTGTATTCTTATAAGCTTAACTAGATAAACATGTTTCTTTATTTCACACCCATCTTTTTTAATGAGGGAAGTACTTGCCCAGAAGAATACATTTTGTTCAGTTGTCCAATCAAATATCCTGGGCTTAGGCATTTCCATGATCTCAATTGTTCGAGAAAGCAATGCTGATTCCAGTATCAGTCTATTTGAGGCTATCCTGAGTCACTTTGGAGTAGCTTTAACCCACCAGTCTTCCATGATGATGTTGCTTAATCCCAGAGAAAATAATTTATCTTTTTGGTAGGTATAAATTTTACCTCCCAGGGTTTCAAGCTATATCCAGGCCAAGATAATTGATGACCTTATTACTGCTCTTTGAGCTCTGCTGGTGGCATGCTGAGACTTATTTCCTTGAGGCAGAAACCTAATGACCCACCCCTTACATGCTGAACTCCAGTGGCGATTTCAATCTCTTTGTAAATCATAATGAGAAAAAAATGTTAGAAAATGATTCAAGATAAATGGATTATATATTAACATATGCCCATTTGCTTGACTGGTAAACTGTGTCAGAGAGTACTTGACTAGAGTTCTGAAGTTTATTTCCATTCTTGGCTCTGAGTATCTGTGGATCATTGTTCTGTAATTAATATATATGTATATATATATATATATATATATATATGTATATGTATATATATATATATATATATGTTTTATTTAAATGAATAGTCAAGTAAAATGTTTTACAATTTTACTCTTAAAATGTCAGTGAGACAAAAATGCAATCCAATTTTGTTTCTAGTTCTTTGTTTTAAAAGAATACAGATTTCCTTTCATTTAAAAATAAGGAAATAACCCATATTAAAATCTAATATTTTATGAAACAAGCTGCAGAAAATATTGTATTTGGCTAATGTAGTCCACCATGTTTCCTTGATTAAAGTCTCTTTAACACAGTGTCCTCCTGCACCTTCTTCACCTATGAATTCGTTCCCTCCATGGTACCTGAAAAAGTCTGTCTCTTTTGCTCACGTTGACTGGTTTTCACAATGATGTCATCTGCATGTCCTTCACCAATATTCTATATGCTTGTTGGTGATATTTTTCCTCTTCACAGCTGTCAGCTTTGATGATTGAATTTGTTGTTGCTGTTGTTGCATGTGCTCATTCAGGGGAGTATTGTCCTACCATAGCAACTCTCAACTTCATATCTCAGAGGGCATTGGCAGGTCAACTCAATTTTTTCTTTCAGAAATTCCACTGGTTGTTGCTGCCAGCATGGTAAATCACCCCGGTAAACCTAGTACTTGGGAGGCTAAGGGAAGGGGATTGCTACAAGCTCCAGGGTAGCCTGGGCTATATAGTGAGATTCTAACCAGATAGAACTACAGAGGAAAACCTTGTATTTAACTAAAGTACAAAAATTTTATTGTGCAATGTGATGACAACACAAAAATTATGTGCATTCTTGAAAATTGCTATGAAATAAAATGTAAATATTTTTATAAAATATATGTATGTGGGGGTTTTAATTACGTTTCAGTTACTGTGATGATGTATTCTGACTCATAGAATAGTGAATGGTATACCTTAATAGGGAAGGCATGGCAGTAAGTATGTAAATGTTTTGTTCACATTGCATTCACCTTCAGGAGACAGAGATACATTGGTAGCTCCTTTTTCATTCGTATCTCTATTCAGGCCAGGATGTTAGGCTATAGAGTAATGCTACTAATATCAAGGTGGGTCTTACCACCTCAGCTAACTCATCTGAAAATGCTTTCAGATACACACATAAACATTTGCCTCGTTGCTGTTTATAAAGCCAGTATCAGTGACAGTGAAGATTAACCAACATTATCAGTTAGTATGCATGCTATCCTGCTCAACTTAGACATTTTACAAAATGTCTGTATTTTAAAATATGTTGCACATGTAGGTTATAGATTTATATACAAGAAATATATATATTATATGTTATATAATATATATTATATATTTATATGTATATGTATATTTGTGTGTGAATGTATATAAGGCATTTATTAAATAGATGCCTAAAATAAGTAAAAACAAAAAATTAGATTAATAAATAATGTAGTTTTACTACAAAACAACAATTGAGAATCAATTGGACCATTTCATACAGCAAAGTAGAGAAATCTTAATGTACAATTTGAAGCTGTCTCAAAAAATACTTAACACACATATAAAGATATAAACTGCATCATTTTAAATACATATATACATTGTATAATGTTTTAAACATGTTAGAGATATCTATCTTTTCAAAACATTTTCTGTATGAAACACACAAATTATTTCTAGGTTTTTCTTTGTTATTAGATGTCTTAGTCAGGGTTTCTATTCCTGCACAAACATCATGACCAAGAAGCAAGTTGGGAAGGAAAGGGTTTATTCGGCTTACACTTCCATACTGTTGTTCATCACCAAGGGAAGTCAGGACTGGAACTCAAGCAGGTCAGAAAGCAGGAACTGATGCAGAAGCCATGGAGGGATGTTCTTTTCTCTTTACTGTTTTGCTTCCCCTGGCTTGCTCAGCCTGCTCTCTTATAAAACCAACACTACCAGCCAGAGATTGCACCACACACAAGGGGACCTCCCCTCTTGATCACTAATTGAGAAAATGCCTTTCAGCTGGATCTCGTGGAGGCATTTCCCCAACAGAAGCTCCTTTCTCTGTGATAACTCCAGCTGTGTCAAGTTGACACAAAACTAGACAGTACATTAGATATTTTCTTTATTTATATTTCAAATATTATCCCCTACCCTGGTTTTCCCTCCAAAAACCTCCTATCCCCTCCCCCTTCAACTGCTTACCAACCCACCCACTTCAGCGTCCTGATCATGGCATTCCCCTACACGGGGGCATCGAGTCTTCATATGACCAAGGACCTCTCCTCCCACTGGTGACCAACAAGGCCATCCTGTGCTAGATATGGGACTGGAGCCATGGATCCTTCCTTGTGTACTCTTTGGCTGGTGGATGCTTCATACATATGCAATTATATACTGTGTTAATTTTTGTTTCTTGAGTATTTAAAAGCACTTTTAGAACTTTGTGCTCTTCTTGACTGTAATGTACTACTTCCTAATTAATCCTTTCTCTCTACCCCCTACTCTCCTCAGCTATTCTAGTTTTTCTTCTACTCTCAACTTTCAGACCATGTATATTATGCATACACATGCAGAGCTGCTATGTCTCTGTGATAAATTAACCATATCTTCATTTCAATTACTTTTTCTTTACCTTAGTTAATTTAGATTTTGCTTAAAGATTTACTATTTCTATGTTTATAGCATTTAAAAATATATTTGGCTAGAGGTTTTGTGACAAATCTTTCTAAACTTTTACTTTAATAAACATTTTAATATCTAAATTAAATCTGTTTTAAAAATCTATACTTTATTATACTACTTTTACTCAGCTATAAATATTCTAGCTATACTTTGAACTTAAAATATTTCATTTCCTATGAATTCATTATTTGAAATACAGTTTGATATAATATTGAGGTTGCTTTCAGTTCCTACAATTGTTAATCTGACTGTGTTTAGATATATAATTTTTTTGGTTTTTCTATATGTAAAATGTTTTCTTTCTACTTTTCCCTTTCTTTTCTACTCTTAAAAGATTATGGACAAGAAATTTTCCCATGTTCAGTAATAACCAGTACCCACAGAGCTTCCTGGGACTAAACCACCAATCAAAGAAAACACATGGTGGGACTCATGGCTCTAGCTGCATATGTAGCAGAGGATGGCCTAGTTGGTCATCAGTGGGAGGAGAGGCCCTTGGTCCTGTGAAGGTTCTATGCCCCAGTGTAGGGGAATGTCAGGGCAGGAAGCAGAGTGGATGGGTTGGGGAGCAGGGGAAGGGGGGAGGGGAGAGGGAATGGGGATTTTTGGAGGGGAAACTAGGAAAGGGGATAACATTTGAAATGTAAATAAAGGAAATAACTAATAAAAATAAATTTGAAAAAAAAAAAAGAAAATTGGAAATAGTTCTACCTGAAGACCAAGCTATACTACTACTGTGCATATTCCCAAAAGATGCTCCAACATATAACAAGAACACATGCTCCACTATATTTATAGCAGTTTTATTTACAATAGCCAGAAGCTAGAAACAACCCAGATGTCCCTCAACAGAATAATGGGTACACGAAATGTGATTTATTTACACAATGGACTACTACTTAGCTATTAAAAACACTAAGTTCGAGACTGCATTAGTCACGGAAGCAGAAAACCCAGTCTGAGTAGGGGCACAAGCCCCTTCCAGTCCGAGCAGCACTGGGGTAGCTAGGGCGCACAATCGGCTGACTACTGCCAGATACCAACAACACCAGCCACGCAATCTTAAGAATTCTGAGGATTGGGATCTGCCCGGCATGAGAGCACTTTGCCTGAGCATCTGCAGCAGACATCTTGGTCCTGGATCCCGCCTAGTGTGTCCTGCACAGGCAGGTAGGTGACCATTTTCCCGGCCAGAGGATAGGGATCTGCCCTGCGCGGGAGTGCTTTGCCTGAGCATTGGCAGCAGACATCTTAGTTCCAGGACCCTACCGAGTGTACCCTGCACAGACATCTTGGTTCCAGGACCCCCGCCAAGTGTATCCTGCACAGCTCCAGAGAATACCAGATGGCGAAAGGCAAACATAAGAATCCTACTAACAGAAATCAAGACCACTCACCATCATCAGAACACAGCACTCCCACGCCACGTAGTCCTGGGACCCCAACACAACCGAAAAGCTAGATCCGGATTTAAAAGCATATCTCATGATGATGGTAGAGGACATCAAGAAGAACTTTAATAACTCACTTAAAGAAATACAGGAGAACACTGCTAAAGAGTTACAAGTCCTTAAAGAAAAACAGGAAAACACAACCAAACAGGTAGAAGTCCTTATAGAAAAACAGGAAAACACATCCAAACAGGTGATGGAAATGAACAAAACCATACTAGCCCTAAAAAGGAAAGTAGACACAATAAAGAAAACGCAAAGTGAGGCAACGCAGGAGATAGAAACCCTAGGAAAGAAATCTGGAACCATAGACGTGAGCATCAGCAACAGAATACAAGAGATGGAAGAGAGAATCTCAGGTGCAGAAGATTCCATAGATAACATCAGCACAACAATCAAAGATAATACAAAACACAAAAAGATCCTAACTCAAAACATCCAGGAAATCCAGGACACAATGAGAAGACCAAACCTACGGATAATAGGAGTTGATGAGAATGAAGATTTTCAACTTAAAGGGCCAGCAAATATATTTGACAAAATTATAGATGGGACATCATAAAACATCATAAAACAAATGGGACATCATAAAACTGCAAAGCTTCTGCAAGGCAAAAGACACCGTCAATAAGACAAAAAGACCACCAACAGATTGGGAAAGGATCTTTACCTATCTTAAATCAGATAGGGGATAGGGGACTAATATCCATTATATATAAAGAACTCAAGAGGGTGGACTCCAGAAAATCAAATAACCCCCTTAAAAGATGGGGCTCAGAGCTGAACAAAGAATTCTCACCCGAGGAATACAGAAAGGCTGAGAAACACCTGAAAAAATGTTCTACATCCTTAATCATCAGAGAAATGCAAATCAAAACAACCCTGAGATTCCACCTCACACCAGTCAGAATGGCTAAGATCAAAAATTCAGGTGACAGCAGATGCTGGCGAGGATGTGGAGAAAGAGGAACAGTCCTCCATTGTTGGTGGGATTGCAAGCTTGTACAACCACTCTGGAAATCAGTCTGGCGGTTCCTCAGAAAATTGGACATAGTACTACCAGAGGATCCCGCAATACCTCTCCTGGGCATATATCCAGAAGATGTCCCAACCGGTAAGAAGGACACATGCTCCACTATGTTCATAACAGCCTTATTTATTATAGCCAGAAGCTGGAAAGAACCCAGATGCCCCTCAACAGAGGAATGGATACAAAAAATGTGGTACATTTACACAATGGAGTACTACTCAGCTATTAAAAAGAATGAATTTACAAAATTCCTAGGCAAATGGTTGGACCTGGAGGGCATCATCCTGAGTGAGGTAACACAATCACAAAAGAACTCAAATGAAATGTACTCACTGATAAGTGGATATTAACCCAGATACTTAGTATAGCGAGATATAAGGTACAATATGTAAAACATATGAAACTGAAGAAGAACGAAGACCAAAGTGTGGACACTTTGCTCATTCTTAGAATTGGAAACAATCACCCATGGAAGGAGTTACAGAGACAAAGTTTGTAGCTGAGACAAAAGGATGGTCCATCTAGAGACTGCCATATTCAGGGATCCATCCCATAATTAGCCTCCAAACTTTCGGCACCAACTCTTACACGCGTTCTCGCGACCGGCCAGGAAAGACACAACAAACCGGAATCTTCTGCGGCAAAGCTTTATTGCTTACATCTTCAGGAGCAAGAGAGCAAGAGCAAGAGAGCAAGAGCCAGAGAGAGCAAGAAAGCAAGAAAAAGAACAAGAACAAGAAAGCAAGAGCAAGAAAAAGAACAAGAACAAGAAAGCAAGAACAAGAAAAAGAACAAGAACAAGAAAGCAAGAGCAAGAAAAAGAACAAGAACAAGAAAGCAAGAGAGAGAATGGCAAAACCCCGTCCCTTTTAAGGAGAATTATCCTCCGCCTAGGATGTATTACTCCCTGATTGGCTGCAGCCCATCGGCCCAGTTGTCATCACGAGAAAGGTAGAACACATGGCGGGAAAACTGCCCCTGCACGTGTGCAGATTATGTTTACTACTTAGAACACAGCTGTCAGCGCCATCTTATAATGGCAAATGTGAGGGCAGCTCCTCACAGATCCCCCTTTTCTTTTAATAAGAGCAATAGACCACCCATATTAATGAGAGTGGAGATAGAGGTCAAATCCCCAGTGTGCAGGTAAAGGAGCCATGTACAGGATTAGCTCTTAGGCTCACAGGCTTTTACCCAGAGCAACCCTGACCTGCTCCCGTGTCGTTTTTCCTGGGGAGAAGGACACTTGGACACTCAACCTTCTTGAAAGATGACATGTCTCCCTAGAATAGGCTCATATATGCCGCAGAGCCCTTCTACTGCAGTGCTTAGCCGTGCAACTCTCTCAGGCTGCTGAAGCACACTCACTCTATCCCGTGCAATGAGACTAGCCTCGTGGGGTGCAAGAGCTGAATGGCCAGCAACCTATTGCTTAAGCATAGATATATCAGGGGAAGCACCATGTTCTAGAGCTGCAAGTGCCTGGGCAATAACCACCTTGTCTCTCCTAGTTTGGGCCTTAAGCTTACAGACCAACCAGAGAAGCAACACTAATCCACAGCAAAGTATATCTCCAAATAATCCCACCCATACCCATTCTTTAAAGAAGGAAAATGCTGAGGAGATCCAATTGGGTAATCCTTTGATCAGGGACAGGTCCAAGCGCGTGGAGTTGACCTGAATGATGGCAATTCTCAATTCCCGAAGGGTCTGTTCAAATTCAGCCATCCAATTCTGTAACATATACTGAGAAAGACTTTTTGACAAATTAGCTGCCCTAGTAAATTTCTCATACTGAATGGAAGTAACGCATAATGAGAGGTCCCCCAAGCTCCCGACAAACCCTAAGCCAGTCTTGTAAACCTTTGTTCTTTCTTGGGGCTATGGCCGCTCTGCATTCCTGCGTGGCTTGCTCATAAATAAGCTATTCTACCAGAGGTGCGGCTTGCTCTGAATCTCCAAAAATACGCTCTGCTGCCTCTGTCATTCTGGCCACAAAATCTGAGAAGGACTCCTGAGGTCCCTGGACGATCTTTGTTAGTTGTCCAGTGGCTTCACCTGCTCGGGAGAGCGCCTTCCAGGCCCTAATAGCCTTTTCATCTGATTCAGAACTATTAAGAACTGGCTCCTTGAGCTCACCTAGTGATGAGTATAGGCTCCTTCTCCTAGAGACCTCCGCTGATTGATCTTTTTTCTTTTCTTTTTCCTTTTCCTTCCTTCTAATCTCTCCCCAGGTATTCTTACCTGACCTAAACTTTTCCTCGGGTTCAAGACCCTTGGAAAGGCCTGTATACTTATTTTGTGCGCCATATTTCCTCTTTGCTCCTACTCTCTCTCCCCGCTTTACTTCTGATAGATTGCCCTGAATTTCATCCAGAATCCGCCCTGCCTTAACCGCTTGATAACATGTGAAAAGGAACAAAAAGGCTCCTAACACTAGAGAAAGTTCAAGGCCAAACATACCTTGTAAAGCTATTTCCCACTTTACTTCTGATAGACTGTCTTGAATTTCGTTAGAAAGTTCAAGACCAGACTTACCTTGTAAAGCTATACTTACGGGTACCCTGTTCCCCAGCTGAAGAGTTCTGAATTCACGCAGTTGAATCCTTCTCAACAGTCTGTTTTACGGGAACACTTCATGACCGTGACCCACAGTTCTGGTTCCGGAATGAGGGATCTTCCTTGCGCCGGTGATGGTAACCGTCCCAGGTTTTCTCGTCCCAGTTCTTCTCGTCCCGGGCCTTCTCGTCCCGGGTTTCGGCACCAACTCTTACCCGCATTCACGCAACCGGCCAGGAAGAACACAGCAAACCAGAATCTTCTGCGGCAAAACTTTATTGCTTACATCTTCAGGAGCAAGAGTGCAAGAGAGAGAAAAAGAACAAGAACAAGAAAAGCAAGAGAGCAAGAATGAGAAAACAAGAGCAAGAAAGAGAAAAAGAACAAGAACAAGAAAGCAAGAGCAAGAAAAAGAACAAGAACAAGAAAGCAAGAGAGAGAATAGCAAAACCCCGTCCCTTTTAAGGAGAATTATCCTCCGCCTAGGACGTATTACTCCCTGATTGGCTGCAGCCCATCGGCCCAGTTGTCATCACGGGAAAGGCAGAACACATGGCGGGAAAACTGCCCCTGCACGTGTGCAGATTATGTTTACCACTTAGAACACAGCTGTCAGCGCCATCTTGTAATGGCAAATGTGAGGGCGGCTCCCAACAGATGACACCATTGCATACACTAGCAAGCCTTTGTTGCAAGGACAGTGATATAGCTGTCCCTTGTGAGACTAGGCCGGGGCCTAGCAAACACAGAAATGGATGCTCACAGTCAACTATTGGATGGATCACAGGGCCTCCAATGGAGGAGCTAGAGAAAGTATCCAAGGAGCTAAAGAGATCTGCAACCCTATCGGTGGAACAACATTATGAACTAACCAGTACCCCAGCTCTTGACTCTAGCTGCATATGTATCAAAAGATGGCCTAATCGGCCATCACTGGAAAGAGAGGCCCATTGGACACGCAAACTTTATATGCCCCAGTACAGGGGAACACCAGGGCCAAAAAATGGGAATGGGTGGGTAGGGGAGTGGGGGTGGATGGGGTGGGGGACTTTTGGGATAGCATTGGAAATGTAATTGAAGAAAATACGTAATAAAAAAAACCACTAAGTTCATGAAATTCACAGGCTAATGGATGGGACTAGAAAACATCATCCTCAGCAAGGTATACCAGACACAAAAAAACCACACATGGTCTGTACTCACTGATAAGTGGATATTAGCACAAAAGTTAATGATATAACCCACAAACCATATGGAACTCAAGAAGAAGAAAGACCAAAGTGTGGATGCTTCAACCTTACATAGAAGAGGGAGGGACATGGACAGGACAGAGAAGGTGGACAGGAAAAGGGTGTGCAGGATCAGGCATTTGAAAGAACAGGGAAGAAATATAGAGGTTCAGGAAATCAAATAAAAATATATAGCAGCGGGGGATGAGGAACTGGGGGTAGCCATTAGAAAGTCCAAGAAGTTAGAGAAGCAAGAGGCTCCCCGATCCAACAGGGGTGACTTTAGCTTAAATAAGCAAGAAAGGGGACATAGAATATGTAGAGACCACCGTTACTAGATAGGCATTGCCCTCAGTTGAGGGAAGGGGGCACCCACTTATCTCAAAATTTTAACCCAAAAATGTTTCTTTCCGAAGGAAAGACAGAGACAAAAAAATGGAACAGAGACTGAAGGAAAGGCTTTGCAGAGACCTCCTCATCTAGGGATCCATTTCATCTGCAGACACCAAACCCCCACACTACTGCTCATGCCAAGATGTGCTTGGCAGCAGGAACCTGGTATGGCTCTTCCCTGAAAGGTTGTACCAGTACCTGACCAATGCAGATGCAGATGCAGATACTCACAGCCAACTATTGGACTGAGCCCTGAGAACCCAATGGATGAATTAGAATGAAGGAGCTGCAGGGGAAAGCAATCCCATAGGAAAAACAATATCAACTAACTGGACAACCCAGAGCTCGCAAAGACTAAACCACCAACCAGAGTATACATGGAGGGATCCATGGTTCCAGATAGATAGATAGATAGATAGATAGATAGATAGATAGATAGATAGATAGAAAGAAAGGTAGATAGATAGATAGATAGATAGATAGATAGATAGATAGATAGATAGATAGATAGATAGATAGATTTGGCCTTATCTGACATCAGTGGATGGGGAAGCCCTTGGCCCTATGGAGGTTTGATGCCCCAGTATAGAAGGATTCTAGAGCAGTGAGTTAGGAATGGGTGAGTGGGTATAGGAGCACCCTCATAGAGGCAGAAGAGAGGAGAGATGGGTGGGATGGGATGAGGGTTGTGGAGGGGTAACCAGGAAGGGAGATATAGTTTGAAATGTAAACAAATAAAATGATTAATGAAAAAGAAATATTATTGGGAAATTCTATGGTTATATTTATAACATGTAGCTCTACATTTGTATTAGGATGTTAACTTTAAATATCTCTCTTTGTGTGTAAGTGTGCATGTGTGTGACTTATTTTGTTTTGTTTCATTAATTAATTAATTTTATACACAAACTGTAGATTTCTCTTCCTCCTCTCCTACCAGTCTCTCTCCCTCGCACCTCTTTTACACACTACTACCATCCATTCTTCCTCCATTTTCCTTCAGAAAAGGGTGGCCCTCCCATGGATATCAACCACCATAGCATATCAAGTTAAAAGAAGACTAGGCACCTCCTCTTCTATTAAGGCTAATAAGACAATTCAGTAGAAGGAAAGTCTGGCAAATGCAGGCCACAGAGTTGTCAGAGACAGTCCATGTTCTCACTGTTCTCCCAAGTCCCACTAGACCAAGCTATACATCTCTAACATTTGTAGATGGCCTACATCAATCCCATGTAGGTTCCTTGAATGTTAGTTCAGTCTCTGAGAGCTGCTATGAGTCCAGGTTAGTTGATTCTGTGTCTAATTTAATTAATATTTCTTTTAATTCTGTAAGCTGGTGATAATATATGTTTTTATTGTGTGAAAAATAATTTTATTAACTTTTGAGACACGTTTAGAAAGTCCAGGATTTGGTTTTTTATTAAGTTTGTTTGTTTGTTTTATTTGCACTCTAATAAGCCTGTGTCATTCAAAATTTTGGTGCTGTGCTTCTGTATTAAGTCTGCTCCTGGCACTTTTTAAGATATTTTTCCCTTATCGTCTGCATTTATAGTTTACCTTCAACGGTTCAAAGCTCTCTTAAATTCTGATCCCAGAGGATATTTTGCATTCTTCTGGCCTCTGTGGTTAACACACATGTCTGTGGTTACATAAACACACACACACACACACACACACACACACACACACACACAAACACACACAGACATTTGCGCGTACGTGTGTGTGTGTATATGTATCTATATACATATCTCTATCTCTATCTCTATCTCTATCTCTATCTCTATCTCTATCTCTATCTATCTCTATCTCTATCTATCTATATCCACACACCAATATATTTATATGCAGGCAAACACTCCTGAACATAAAATATAAACTCTTGTAAAATATAGAGACATATATCTTCAAATATCTCTTCTGTCTCCAATCGTTACTTCTGAAATTTGATTAATGTATTTCTTCATTTTGGTTCCTGTAATTCTGGAATATGGCCTTCCCAGACATCCTCATATCCCTTGGAACTTATTAGTATATTTCTTTATAGTATAAAAATGACTTTGGGATATTATTAAAACTATAACAACAGCAAAACAAGATAAAGATGGAAGGAGGAGGTAGTGGCCCCAGAAGGGATGTATAGTGGAAATAGGAAAGTCAAGGACACAGAAACTGTCCTTGGTTTAAGAGAAGTACCAACGAAATAACTTGGCACCAACCATTTAGTTTACTGAATTTGAGATAGTTGAACTGTGCCATGAGACAATGAATTTAGTCTCATGGATCACTGATGCCCTGAACTCTGACAATATTTATGTTCTCCTGTGCTTCCTGCTGAAAATTTAAAATTCAAATTTCTTCTAACTTTCTGAATACCTTTGAATTGCTTTTTCATTTTATATACTTATTTTCACTTCTGGAATTTTCAGCAGGGAGATTTGTATCTTTATTCTCTCTTCTTGTAACAATAGCACATATTTTATAATTTACCTTATCAATATTTTAAGATTTTTCTTTCATAATATTCTATTTTGTAATCTCTTTTATGCCTTTATCTTTTGATTTGTATAGTTTTATTATTTGGATGATAGACATTCTAAAATTTATACCATAGATTCTGGTTTCTAATATTATTTAGAAGTTTTGCTGGTCCGTTTAAATGCTTTGGAGGCTTTTAAAATGAAAACTAAGAAAAAGGGCAGGACAGCATTTATTCTGGCAGTAATTTAGACATCAATTGCAAACCATTCTGAAATCTGTAATATTTGTTTATTTCAAAGGAGATTTTTCAGGATGGGGTAAGTCCAACAGTTCTAGGCCTTTGTTTCTTTGTTTCTGCTGGGTATCGTTATGAATAAAAAAAAAATTTTGACAGTTTCTGCCATATTTGACCACATCAGTAAACACTTTAGCACCCCTTGCAAAGATGCTGTGGGATTGACTTCCCTTTGGTTTCATTCTTTTCAATCTCTCTCTCTCTCTCTCTCTCTCTCTCACCCTTCCATTATTGCCACAGTTGTTTCCTGATACTGAGACTAGCAGACTCTTTGTGTTTCTCCTTGAGGCATGGTCTGGAAACTGAAACAGTGCAGAAAACGGGGGAAATGTTTTGAGTCTACTGCTTTTCATTTTGGGAAATTTCTCTGGTGTGCCGCCTGCACCTATGTTTCTCAAAAAAAGCTACTGTCTTAGTTATTTATTATTAGTAGTAGTTGTATTAGTATTAGTATTATTAGTATTTTCTCTTGAAGACACATGGTTACAAAGATAACTTATAGAAGAAAATTTATTCTGGACTAACAGTTTTAAAAGGCGAGTCTATGACTATCATAGCAGGATCATGGCTGGAGGCAGGCGGCCATGGTTCTGGAACAGTACCTAGATGCTAATATCTGTATCTGCAACAGGAGGTAGAGGCACTAACTATGTTGTGGTCTCTTGAAACCTTAAAGCCCACTCCAGTGACATGCCTCCTCACAATGATATACCTTCTAATCCCTCTCAATTGATTCCACCACGCATTCTAATATATTAGCTTATCAGAGTCTCCTCATTTAAACCACCACTACTACTTTATAGGGTATCTCAGAATGAGAGTCTTGATTTATACTTTCCCTTCCATGTTTAATTTTGATTAGCCAGATTATTTTGTGTATGATATGATCCTAATTCAAACTTCTTTAGTATCCTAGTTTTAATTTTTAAATCTCTTTAATTTAAAATACTGCTAGTAAATTTACATTATTAATTGTGACTGGGTTTCACAATTCTGCATTTTGATAGGCTGTGGTTTTCTGTAGATTATTGCCTGCTGTAAAGAGATGTCACCTAGATGAGAGATGAACACAATACTTACCTGTGATATATATATATATATATATACACACACACACACATATATATATATATAAATTATTCTTGTTTAGTAAATTAATGGTTGTAAATTTTTTTCAATAGCCTTGATTTCTTGATTCTAACTTAGTAAGCTAGTTGTTTGATACCAGATATGGTATGTGTTTTGTTGACCGGGCCTGTGCTGGCTAGTTTTATGTCATCTTGACAAAGCCTGAGTTATTTGAAAGAAGAGAATGCCAATTGAGAAAACGGCTCCATAATATTCTGCTCTAGAGCATTTTCTTAATTAGTGATTGATGTGAGAGGGCCCAGCCCACTTTGGTTGGTACCATACTTAGGCCGGTGATTTTGGTTGTTCTAAGAAAGCAGTCTGAGTAAACCATTATGAGCAAGTTAGGAAGCAGCACCATTCCATGGTTTTTACATCAGCTCCTGCCTCTGGATTTATGCCCTGTTTGAATTCCTGTCCTGAAGTCCTTCAGTGGCGCACTTTGTAAGTGTAAGTTAACCCTTTTTCCCCAATATGCTTTTTATCATAGGGCTTTGTGGAAACATAATATAGCAACAGAAACCATAACTAAGACAAGACTTTGAGTAAAATTTGAGAGTCATTGGTTACTGCCAGGCTGCACCCATTTAGTTATCTTACCATGCTGATCATTGATATGACTCATTGGCATAATAGTAAGGAAATATATTGTTACTATAGAGGACATATTTCCAGCCTAAACATTTTTTATTTTGTAGGCTTTATTGTTGGGCAGCACTATTGATTGCTTCCATCCCATGGCTGTTTATTTGACACTATCAGATACTATCAGAGGTAGTCAGTCCTCAGGTAGGATACTTCTAGATCAATTCTTGTTTGATTCCTTCATGTTCTGTGTCTAAAGTGTGTGTTGTCTTCAACAATAAAGCCCTACCTTTAACTTCTGTCAGGAAACCAAGAGCTATAGCACTCTAATATTTTGTGACAAGAGACTTAAAGTCTTCCATCCAACAGCTCTAAAAGAAGTTTCTCATGACAGGTATTATTATTTTTGTTACATAATCTATTTCTTTCGTGAGGATAATTGTCACCTAAAGAGGAAAACTTTATAGTATGTGTGTCTGTGAATCTGCGTGTGTATCTGTGTGTATATGTAGATATGTGTATGTACATATATGCATACATACATATTATAAATGTATTTAATTAAAAATAAAATAATTTTCCCTATGTAATTTTCAATCATCTTTAGTATTCCTCTCTTCCTATCCCTGGGAATCACTCTCCCACCCTGATCCATTTAATATCCCTTTTATCACTTTCCCTCTTTCATACTACCTGTTTGCATCCTACTAGTTCTTGCATGGAAGATATTTCCCTCACCATCCCCTGCCTCACCCCCATTAAAAGAGAAATCCATGGTTCCTTTTTACTTTATGGTCTTTGAGGATATTACAGGCTATATATTAATTTCTAAAGATTTAGACCTGTGTCTTAGTCAGGGTTTCTATTCCTGCACAAACATCATGACCAAGAAGCAAGTTGGGGAGGAAAGGGTTTATTCAGCTTACACTTCCATAGTGCTGTTCATCACCAAATGAAGTCAGGACTGGAACTCAAGCAAGTCAGAAAGCAGGAGCTGATGCAGAGTCCATGGAGGGATGTTCTTTACTGGCTTGCCTCCCCTGGCTTGCTCAGCCTGCTCTCTTATAGAACCCAAGACTACCAGCCCAGAGATGGTCCCACCCACAAGGGGCCTTTCCCCCTTGATCACTAACTGAGAAAATGCCTTACAGTTGGATCTCATGGAGGCATTTCCTCAACTGAAGCTCCTTTCTCTGTGATAACTCGAGCTGTGTCAAGTTGACACAAAACTAGCCAGTACAGACCTGTGATCCACAAATAAGAGAGAGCACATAACAATTTGTATTCCTTGACCTTGGTAATCTCACTCAGTATATTTTCTGATCCAAATTACTTACATAATAATTAATAATTTCATTGTTATTTACCGCAGAATAGAATTTCTCTTAGTAATTGAACCACATTTCCACTGTCAATTTGATACTTGAAGGACATTTAGTGTTATTTCGTTTTTTAGTTGTTGTATGTATAAAGTAAGAGTGGACATTGCTGAGGAATATATGAGTGGTAACTTCTCCATTCCCTTGAGCATTCGTTAAGGAGTAAAATAGCTAGGTCACATGGTAGATCTTATTTTGGACTTTTGAGAATTCTCCACACTGGTTTGTACAGCAGCTGCACACATTTACAGTTGTACCAACAATGAATAAGTGCTCCCTCTTTGCCATATCCTCACCAGCAGCTTTTGTCTGATATTTTCTTGATCTTGGATATTCTCACTGAGATAAGATGAAATCTCAAAGTAGGTGTAATTTGCATTTTCCTCAATTGTTGAAAACTTTTAGGTTTTTTTTTAAATCAGTTTTCATTTCTTCTTTGGAGTACTATCTCTTTATATCTATAGTATAATTTTTAATTGGGTTGTTTGTTTTCTTGATTCTATGAGTTTGTTTTCATTTTTTAATTTTATCCTTTATAGTATGGATATCAATTCTATATTGGACATTTAGTTTACAAAGATTCTTTCCTACTATGGTAACTTCCTCATCACCCAGTTGGTTGTTTTTTCTACTGTACAGAATCTGTCTTGTTTTATGAAATTTGTTAATTGTTTAATTTGTTTAATTTTTGAGTGGATGGTGCCTGTGTAGAGCTATTTCTACTTCCTGTATCATGCTTTGTGTCATTTATGTTTTTTCTATCTGAATTTCAGGTTTTATATTGAGGTCCTTTATCCATGTATAGTGGGTATTTATTCAGTTTAATAGATATGGGACTCGTTTCACTCTTCTACATGTGGCTGTGCCATTTTCCCAGAATCATTTGTTAAAGAGGAACTTTGCTCAACTGTACATTTTTGCATTTATTGGTATCTTTGCCAGTTATTAATTTTTTTAATTTCACACTCATATTTGGACTTCTATTTTGTTGCCTTGATCTACAAGTCAGTTTTTATTCAATACCATGTAGTTTGTTTTACTGTAACTCTGTACTTTATCTTAAAATCTGATGAGGTAATACATCTAAATCATAGTTCTTTTAAAAACATTAAATTCTCTTTCATTTATTTGTTGGTTATAATTGTTTCTTCTATGGAATGTCTTCATATTTTTGCAAATTCTTCTAGGTTATAAACAATTTTCCACATGTAAAAGAGAAAGTATCCTGGAATTCACACTGTTGCCCGTCTTGCTACATAGTGAAGTCTGCCCTTAACCTTCTGATCCCCTTACTCATCATACTCTCTAAAGGGTGAGATTGGAGGCATGTGACTCTAGGTTGGGCTGGGCAATTTGCATTTAAAAATGATGACTCATGCCTCACATACTATACTTTTATGACTTTTAACATACAGTAACATGAGACCTTCTCTAAACTTTAAGTACACAAATGAGTTTCTGTAAATGGTAATTAATACAGTTTATATTTTGTTTAGTGGTATGGCATTTTATAAAATATATAAAACTATTTTTCTAATTTACATAATACCTGTCAATATATTCCTGAAGTTTAATTGTTTAACTGTAAATCTTTATTCTCCTGGTTGAAGAGGACTACTACATTATATCTTTTAAAACTACATACCTGCCTATATGAAAGAGAGCCACATTCAATTAAGGGAATCCCTGACCATTAAGAATACTGCATAGTCATGAAACAAAATTTCTGCTCATGTCCTGTAGGTATAGAAACTGGTCACATTTTTCTCACCCTAAAAAGGTCTCAGCCAATTACTATATAACAAAAGGCAGAATACCAAGAAAAAAAAAAACATAAATGAGTTCATAAATTAAAGTCATACATAATAGGGGAACCTTAAAATTGGAAACAAAGTGATAGATTGAAAACTGTCTATATGTATGCCTCGAATCAATATGAAATGCACAAGCATGAAGAAATGTGATTGGATGGATGGCATGTGATGTAATCGTGGATATAGGCTAGGTGTGAAAATGCAACAATGCCTGCATTCTCAGGTCATTCAAATCCTTTCTGCATAGCATTCTTTATTCCTCTTCTGAAATGTGAATTTTATGACCTACTATTACATTAGGTATGCTAAAGAATTTTCTATGAGAAGCTCTTACACAGAAGGGTGAGAAACATTAGATAAATATTTTAAGAGCTAAATGCTAACTTGGGAGAATGTTATACAAGATTTTATGGCATCTTGAAAGACAATGAATTCTGCTTTGTTTGTACCTTAGGAAAAATGGGTAACCAGAAGGATAGAAATCAGAAAACTACTTGTCTTTACAATGTCTTTCAGTTCAAAGTACTCAGTATATGTGTACTTCAGGGTATTATTTTCTTTATCACTAAATAAAACAGTAAAATATATCAACAAAATATTACCTTGGTCAGAATAACCAATGAATTGCCTCAACATTTTGAACTATATTACTAAAGAAAGAATTAAAAACAAAAACAAAAACAAAAACAAAATGATACCTAGCCTTGTTCTGAGACATTCCATTTAATGAATTAACAATGTATTGGGGAATTACTACACCTAACTACCCAATGACTGATGGAGACATGTCTTTAATTTGCATCTTTCTTCTCCTTTGTTCCTAGACTGGACAAAACAGTTTAAAACACCAACTCTAGAGAACCTAAGAATAATTGAACAACTCATTTCAAAGTGGCTGTTTTGATCATTGATTTTATTTCCTGTAACACTTTGCTCTTTCTTTTTGTTTTGTTTTGTTTTTTGGCTTTGTTTTGTTTTCACCAGGCTGGCCTCGAACTCAGAAATCTGCCTGCCTCTGCCTCCCGAGTGCTGGGATTAAAGGCATGTGCCACCACGCCCGGCTTTTGTTTTGTTTTCAAGACAAGGTTTCTCTGTATAGCCCTGGCTGTCCTGGAAATCACTTTGTAGACCAGGCTGGCTTCGAACTCAGAAATCTGCCTGACTCTTCCTCCTGAGTGCTGGGATTAAAGGTGTGTGCCACCATGCCCGGCCCCACTTTGCTCTTTCTT
The DNA here is from genome assembly GCF_000001635.26 of Mus musculus. NCBI lineage: Eukaryota > Metazoa > Chordata > Mammalia > Rodentia > Muridae > Mus > Mus musculus. The sequence goes on along the minus strand of NC_000068.7, from coordinate 47,185,780 downwards.
GCTATTGTTGTGATATTACTTCCTAATATGTATACATATTCAGAAAAAAAGATTTTTTATATTTATATGTAAAAAGTATATAACATCTATAATTATGTCTGTGGAATGTAATTACCACAAAATAGTCTTAAAGCTTTATTCTAAACACTAGCTAGCAAACCTTGAGAATTATGACTACTTCACGTAGTCTATATTTTTGGCAGATTTAAAGAAACCTTCCTTTCCTCCTTTCTGTTGAAATATATTTCAGACATATTGAAATTATTTTTTAGGATAAGCCCATCTCTGAGAATTTCTAGTGGATAATCAATTTCTTGGTAAAGTTTCCTAAACAAAAGCATATTAATATCCTGAGGATTTGAGATTTGATGGAAAATGCCACTGGTGAGTTATAGAAAAGAACATTCTGAGCATTAATGGATTCCTAGCAAAGACCACTCTTTAAATAGGCAGTTCGGCAGGTCCCAGGCTTCCCCTGCAGCTTTGCTAACACAGGAATTGTAAATGGGCTTATTGACTTTTTCCTATCCACACCAGCTCACCACACTTCTAATAGCTTGTAGTAGAGTCCACTGAATTCCACTGTTAGCAACACTTACTAAAATCAGTACTAGAAAACTGAGAGGAAACTCACAGAGTGGTAAAATGCCAGCACACTGAAGGACTAAAGTCCAACTGTGAAAAGCTTTCCATGATATTTTTATCCTGCATCAAATGTGTTTTATACACTTTTTATGTATTATTATAATTAACTATGGCAGCTTTGTAAGTATTTCCTTTTGTAAGAGAAAAACCTAGCATCACTTAGAGGTTACTAGTTTTTGACATTGAGCTTTTAAGTGGATAATTATATTTATTGAAAGGTGATGGCTCACTTGACCACTTGGTGTTCTGCTTCAGACTACAAGGAAACTGGGCAGGTGAACTGCTTTTATTTATAATGTAACAGATATTGCTATCGTGCCTCCATTTCTCAGGCATCCTCGGTTAACTAAATCTTTATTTCCAGTATCTGAAATGTTCCTCTCTTCCCTGTTCTTGGGAAATTAAAAGCTTCTACCTTAAAGAAGTGAGTGATACATTATCCACTCAGTCTAAATTGAACCCATTTGGAGCTATTTGCATCTTGTAGAAACCTACAGCTGAGTGCTCAGCCTAGAGGTGTAATGAGTGGTTGTCACAACACACTGGAGGTGGCCCCATAACAAAATGATCCCCTGTCAATCCCCTCACAGGAAATGCTTTGGCAACCTGTAATTCGGCCCCAGTATTAACATCCTGCCTGGGTTTTGTTAAATGGCACTTTCTAGGAAGTAGATCTGGGGAACTTGTGTTTAATAATGTTTTAAGAGGAATATTTGATGGAAGTTTTAGAAAGCATCACATGAGGTTAACAGTGATTTGTCATTTGTTTCTAATTAAAGGACCTAATCTCTTATCACTAAAGCCATAGTTTTTTTTATACTAAAGGCACAGATGTGAATGGAAACATATTAATGAGATGTCATACTACATAGTCATTTAGTGTTTTGTTTAACTTAAACATAGCAGAAAATGTGTGTCTAAGTAGACACATGTAATGACATCCTGATAGAATTATAATTTCCTTCATTTGCATAATCTTCAGTAAAATTCACACTAGGTTCACCTTGCATTGCTAATTTCATTTCCCAAATCTGCATTTTTAGAAAATTAAAGTCAAACCTAAAATACTATGTGAACAGAAAATGTTTATTGTTAGTTCTTCCAAATTAAAACTGAAATTAAATTTTAAATATTTGAGTGGCAAGAGACATTCAAATTGACATGCTGTTTTGTATTTTCTGAAGCTATTTAAAATGTCCTAGATTCTATTACTCCATGATCTTGCCAAATCTTTGGTTTGAGATAAAGATGTGAATTTCAGATATAAGAAATGAATAGGCAGTGTAGCTAGTTGCAAGATTCCATGAAATGCAACTTAAAAAATGTCAGGCAGGTAATTGGACAGGGAGAGAAGCCATGAGAGAAATCCTATTTAACTCTGCCCTGATGTGTACCACATGGCTCTTGTCTATTAGCCCAGCAAGAGATCTCAGGATGTAGACTAAAAACAGGTGATCTCAAAATAGTTTTACAATGTAAGAAGACATTAAGATTAGGCATGTACATTGTACTGTCAGTGTTTTTGCCAGTAGGAAACTTTAATTATCCACAGTTCTTGTTAAAGCACTATAGAGAATAACTTCTAAAGTGTCTGCATAGTTCTTCAAGTATCCTCTCCATTTAATATATAATACATATATATGTATAATACTGTAATTATAAAAACTTTATTTAGCTTATAGTTTCAGGTTATAATAATATATATGAAAATATATCCATACATACACACACATACACCTAAGCACATTTTCTTCATTAACAGTTGATATAGGAAGTTCAACTACTCTGGACCCTCTCATCCTTGGCCAGGCGATCCTCAATGATCAAAGAAAGCAAACTGAGTAAGCCATACAAACAAGCCAGTAAGGATCATTCCTCCATGACCTGTACTTCAATTCTTGTTTCTAGGTACCTGACTTGAGATCCAAACATGACTCTGCTTCATGATAACTTACAACTATGATGTAAAATAATCCTTTTCTTCTCCAACTTGATTTTGGTCTTGTGTTTTATCACAGCAGTAGAAATCAAAATATGATACCATGTGTTTCAATTTCATTTTTTCTTGCTGTAATAAAATTGTTCAACTTAGGAGAGGAAGACTTTATTTGGCTTACAGTTCCATTTCACAGTCCATCGTTTCAGTTAAAGGCTTAAACTTACAGCCTCACATCCACCATCTTAAACAGAGAGAATAAAAACGTCAGTCTTTTCTACTTGCTCAGTGCTGCTTTCCTTACTCATACAGTATAGGAGTCATGAAAGGGGGCTACTCACATACAAGGTGGGTCCTCTCATTTCAATTATCAGTCAAGACAATCCCCTACATAGAGATCCATGACTCATCTAATCTAACAGATTTACTCAATCGATTATCTATTCTTAGACTACATTTTAGGAATCCAAAATTACGAACTAAATGTCACATTGTAAATGTCATTTGTAGATAAAAATTGATGATTATCTCTATCAATAAATGTAGCATTGTTTTCCATGTGTTTGCATGCTTTGCTGACACAAATGTCCACATAGCCTGCTGTCACTGAAACTGATTTTAATGTCGCTGATGCACAGTCTTCATTATCAGCTTGACTGCATTTAAATCATCACTCAAATACATTCTGGGTTATATTAAAGATTGAAGCTATATAAAAGTTTAAAGAGGAAAGATACCTTCTAAATGTGGGTGACACTATTCTATTGTCTGGGATCTTGGAATGAATGAAAAGGGAAGGGAGGAAAAAAGCAAGATGAGCATCAGCAAACATCTGTCTATGGGATCTAAAGTTGGAAACATTGTGAAAAATCGTAACCCAAGTTCGTATTGCCATGACTTCACTGTCATAATAGACTGTACTTGCAAATATTAGCCCACATAAAATCCTAATTCTTTAATATTCTATTGTTATCGCAGTGAAAAATCAACTAATATACTCATCTGTATTCATGTAACATCAGCTTTTTTTCTCTTTCATGCTCTCTCTCTCTCTCTCTCTCTCTCTCTCTCTCTCTTTCTCTGCAGTGAATTTTCTAGTTTTACACTGAAAATTATGTGGAAGAATGGACTGTGATTAGATTGATATCATGAACTCTTTTACCCAGCAGAAGCAGTTCCCACTTTTCATTATACACCAAAAAATGCAGAGAGTTTTATAACAATATAAAATGAATATAACATTTTACACCTCTAATAGAAGATATTCTAATTTGGAATTTCCAGTTCAGTTCGGATCTTGTATATTGGTCACTGTCTATAGAAATTACTGAGCTTCCAGACCAGGTTTGAGGTATTTGATCTGGATGAAAATTTTTGTTTAAAAATTTATTCAAAATAGACGTTCTGAAAATTGTTAATAATAACAAATAAAGCTAATTTATATAGAGATGTCCCAAACTTGATTCCTATAGAAACCTAGACAGTCCCTTAAATCCTTGTATACTTGTGAATCTCAAGTATGTCTCCTTGAGACTCCTAAATTATTCATTTTGCAGTCGTTAATTCCTTAAGATAAATTTTGATTTTCCTATACCTAGAGAATTGTAACCTTCTCATACAAGGACCTAAATAAATTGTCTCTACATGTGTGGTATTCATCCACTCCCATGCACTAGAAAACTCAAACACGTTTAGAAGACCTGTGTGCTCAACTAAAAGAATCATCACCCATCCTTCCATTTGGTGCCCAATCCAACCATCTCAAGATGGATGCTGAACCACACTGTTCATGCCAATGATATAGAACTCTAACTTCTTTATCCTTAAAAGCTCTAAACTCATCATCTGAATGCCCATATGGGACATCTGCTGACACTAAGTAGTAAGAATAAATTTTGTAAGATTAAAAGGATTTATGATAATCCAATCAGTCATACAGAGAATAGTAAGAGTATGTGAATTGAAGAGAAGAAATAAGTACACCAAAAGGGCAAAAGTACAAATAAATTATGTTAAGAGAGTGATTGTAAAAGCAGCAATAAGAAAATAACATCATAGAAATCAACAATATGACTAATACCTTTCATTATCTCTTACATTAACGAGCACATAGACTAACCAAAAGAAAATAAAATATTCAAACTAATAAAAGAAAAGTGAGTAAATTTTCAAGTAAGTTTGACATTCTAAAAGAAAAACACAAACTATCAATATATTTGACTTACCAAAGTAACATTGTGATTAATTTAAATAGATGTAAAACAAGCATAGGAATTAAACCAGTAATTTCAAAAACAAACCAACAAACAAAACAGCACGAAAAAAAGCTTCCTATAACACCACCAAGCTCCAGAAAGATTCTAAGGAAAATTCTTCCAATATTTTTTCAAAATGTACTGAAACCAATATGATGGGGTGGGATGGTGTACTGGCTAATTTTGTATCAACTTGACACAGGCTGGTGTTATCACAGAGAAAGGAGCTTCAGTTGGAGAAATGCTTCCATGAGATCCAGCTGCAAGGCATTTCTCAATTAGTGATCAAGGGGGGAGGTCCCCTTGTGGGTGGGACCATCTCTGGGCTGGTAGTCTTGGGTTCTATAAGAAAGCAGGCTGAGCAAGCCAGGGGAAGCAAGCCAGTAAGAGCATCCCTCCATGGCTTCTGCATCAGTTCCTGCTTTCTCATCTGCTTGAGTTCCAGTCCTGACTTCCTTGGTGATGAACAGCAGTGTGGAAGTGTAAGCTGAATAAACCCTTTTCTCCCCAACTGCTTCTTGTTCATGATGTTTGTGCAGGAATAGAAACCCTGACTAAGACAAATTGGTACCAGCATAGTGGGGTATTTCTGTGACAACTGACCATGATTTGGGGAGGACTGTGGAAGGACTTTGGAACTTTGGGCTTGAAAAAGTTGTTAAGAGCTCTTTCAAGATGTTGTGTAGGAGCTTGGAAGATAATTTTGAGAACAGTGCAGATGATGGAGGCCTGGCTTGTGAAATTTCAGAGGGAAAATAAAAGACTCTTTTCAGGGCCATTGCTGTTTTGATTGTGAAGATTCTGTGATTCTAGATAGCTGGGGCTGAAGAATCAGCTGTGATTAACAAGATACCAGAACTACTAAAGCAAAAACTTTGCATTACTGGCACTATTGATGCTGGTTAGCTGGAGCTAAGAAACTAGCAGTGATTAAGAAGAGACCAGCATCTTGAGGTGACATCTTCTTGGAAGTGTTTTCCGAAAGCACAAAGAGGCTGTGTTCCAGAGATAGCCAAGGTTGTACTCCTGCTGCAGCGGGACTTTGGGAAGGGTAACCCAGGTAGTACTGGTTTTGAAGGCATGAAGGGGTCACGCACAGCAGCTAAGGCTCGGCACTGTGAGAGGCCATGGAAGGCCATTGGTGAAGGTGCAGCCTCAGTTACAATTGACTGCCCAGGACTGAAGAGGTCATGCATTGTTTTGGAGATGCCAGTACCATGAGATGACCACCAAGAGCAGCAGCAGCAGTGGAGTACAGGCATCTGGAGCCTAGAGGACGCCACATGTGCTACAAAGTTCATGGCTGGAGAAGTGACCCAAGCCCTTGGAGGAGCCCAGAAGATCATGAGTTGGATCCCAGACATTGGATGGTTGGAGATTGATTTTTGCTTTTGACTGTGACTGTGCCCTGATATTTTCCCTCTTGAAGGAAAAAACTATTTTAGTGGAGCCCACAGTTAAGAGACCTTTAATTGTAAAAAGACTTTGGCTTTTAAAGGAGAAGGATATCTTAAAGAGATTGAAATTTTAAGAATACTTAAAGACTGTGGGACATTTAAAGTTATTTAGATCTTGGGGATGAATAAGAACTAAGGATTGAGGCTTACTAGTGCTGTGTTTGTGTGTCAAGTTGACAAGGGGTCAATTGTACTGGCTAGTTTTGTGTCAACTTGACACAGCTGGAGTTATCACAGAGAAAGGAGCTTCAGTTGAGGAAATGCCTCCATGAGATCCAACTGTAAAGCATTTTCTCAATTAGTGATCAAGGGGAAAGGCCCCTTGTGGGTGGGACCATCTCTTGGCTGGTAGTCTTGGTTCTATAAGAGAACAGGCTGAGCAAGCCAGGGGAAGCAAGCCAGTAATGATGTTTTTCCACCCTTTTACTCTGAGGTAGTGGCTGTCTTTGACACTGGTGTGCATTTCCTGTATGCAGCAAAATGCTATTTCTGTTTACATATCCAATTTGTTAGTCTATGTCTTTTTTATTGGGGAATTGAGTCCATTAATGTTATTCCTCCATAGCCTCTGCATCAGCTCCTGCTTCCTGACATGCTTGAGTTCCAGTCCTGAATTCCTTGGTGATGAAGAGCATTATGGAAGTGTAAGCTGAATAAACCCTTTCCTCCCCAACTTGCTTATTGGTCATGATGTTTGTGCAGGAATAGAAACCCTGACTAAGACAGGTAGCAAGAATTCAAACAATAAAGCCTAAGAAGAAGAATAAGCCTTTAGATTGCTTTTGAAAATCAGATTATCAGGAAAATACAAGACCTCATTTCATTACATATTATTATATGGTCTGAATCTTATCACAATAAATCTAAGATTGAATTACAGGAAACATAAGATGAGTGAATTTTTATTCAAGTGTAATCTGAGGACAGGCTACAAAATGTAAAATAAGTCTCCATGCACCAGGCTTTAGTACAGTTAGTCTCAAGGGGTACAGAATGATATACTAAAATACTACTGAGCCTATATCTAGGTAATAGACCACATATGATTTTTGTTTCCTTCTTGTTTTTATTTATTTCCATGTGGTTTTATAATCAGTTAAAGTACACCCTCGAAAAAGCAAGAAATTAATCTTCTTTCAACAAACCCAAAAGAAGACAGCCACACAAACATAACGCCACCTACAACAACAAAAATAACAGGCAGCAATAGTCACTTTCCCTTAATATCTCTTTTAACATTAATGGACTCAATTCCCCCAATAAAAAGACATGGACTAACAAATTGGATATGTAAACAGAAATAGCATTTTGCTGCATACAGGAAATGCACACCAGTGTCAAAGACAGCCACTACCTCAGAGTAAAAGGGTGGAAAAACATCATTAAAGAAATAGTCCTAAGAAACAAGCTGGAGTAGCCATTCTAATATTGAATAAAATTGACCTTCAACCAAAAGTTATCAAAAATATAATTAAGGATACTTCATTAAGGTCAAAGGAAAAATCTACCAAAATGAACTCTCAATTCTGAACATCTATGCTCCAAATGCAAGGGCACCAACATTCATAAAAGAAACTTTACTAAAACTCAAAGCACACATTTTACCTCACACAATAGTAGTCGCGAAATCCACACCCCACTCTCAGCAATGGACAGATCATGGAAACAGAAACTAAGCAGAGACATAGTGAAACTACCAGAAGTTATGATTAAAAGGGATTTAGCAGATATTTATAGAGCATTTCATCCTAAAAGGAAAGAATATACCTTCTTCTCAGCACTTCATGGTACCTTCTCCTAAATTGACCATAAAATTGTCACAATACATGCCTCAACAAATGCACGAAGATTAAAATAATCTCATGGATCCTATCAGATCACTATGGACTAAGGCAGTTCTTCAATTACAACACAAACAATGGAAAACCCACATACACATGGAAGCTTAACAATGCTTTACTCAATGATAACTTGGTCAAAAAAAAAAGAAAGAAAAAAATTAAAGACTTTTTAGAATTTAATGAAAATGAAGGCATTTCTTACAAAAACTTGTGGGAACAATGAAAGCATAGCTCTAGGTGCCTTAAAAAAAGAAAGAAAGAATGAAAGAAAGAAAGAAAGAAAGAAAGGAAGGAAGGAAGGAAGGAAGGAAGGAAGAAAGAAAGAAAGAAAGAAAGAAAAAAAGAAAGAAAGAAAAGAAAAGAAAAAGATAGAAACTGGAGAGAGCATACTAGCAGCTTGACAACATAACTGAAAGTTCTAGAACAAAAAGAAACAAGTGCACCAAAGAGTAATAGACTAAAGGAAATGATCAAAAGGAACTATACAAAGAATCAACAAAACCAGGAGCTGGTTCTTTGAGAAAATCAACAAGATAGATAAACTCTTAGCCAGACTAACCAGAGGTCACAGAGACAGTATCCAATGCAATACAATCAGAAATGAAAGGGAGATATAACAATGAAAACAAGTAAATTATAAGAATCATCAGATCCTACTACAAAAGCCTATACACAACAAAATTGAAAAAATATGGATGAAATGGACAATTTTCTAGACAGATACCAGGTGCAAAATTAAGTAAGGATCAGATAAACCATCTAAACTTTCTCAAAAGCCCTAAAGAAGTAGAAACACTCATTAAAAGTCTCCCAACAACAACAACAACAAAAAGCTCAGGACCAGATGGGTTTAGTGCAGAATTCTATTAGAACTTAAGAGAAGACCTAATACTAATACTCTTAAAACTATTCCATAAAATAGAAACAGAAGGAACTCTACTCAATTCATTCTACAAAGTCACAATTATGCTTATACCTAAACCACACAAAGTCCCATCAAAGAGAACTTCAGACCAATTTGCCTTAGAAACATTTATGCAAAATACTCAATAAACTTCTCAAAAACTGAATTCAAGAACACATCAAATCCAACTGGACAAAGGACCCCCACATAAAATCAGATACACTTAAACTAACAGAAGAGAAATTGGGAAGAGGCTAAAGCACATGGGTGCAGGGTAAAATTTCCTGAACAGAACACTAATGGATTATGCCCTAAGATCAATAATGGACAAATGGGATCTCATAAAATTGCAAAGCTTCTGTAAAGCAAAGGACACTGTCAATAGGACAAAATGGCAACCAACAGATTGGGAAAACCTACATGCACAATACTTCTAATATCATATATATGAATTTAGATTCCAGAAAATCAAATAACCCTATTAAAGCTAAACAAGATTTCTCAACTGAGGAATATAGAATGGCTGAGAAGCACCTAAAGAAATGTTTAACATTCTTAGTAATCAAGGAAATGTAAATCAAAGCAACCCTGAGATTCTAGCTCACAACAGTCAAAATGGCTAAGATCAAAAACTCAGGTGACAGAAGATGCTATCAAGGATGTGAACAAAAAAAGAACACTCCTCAATTGTTGGTGAGATTGCATGCTAGTACAACCTCTCTGGAAATAAGTCTGGTGGATCCTCAGAAAATTGGACAGAGTATTATCTGACAACCTAGCTATACCATAACTCCTGGGAATATACCCAAAAGATTCTCCAACATATAACAGTAGCCTTATTCATAATAGCCAGAACCTGGAAATAATCCAGATGTCCTTCAAAAGAGGAATGGATACATAAAATGTGCTACACTTGCAAAATGGATACTACTCAGCTATTAAAAACAGTGATTTCATGAAATTCTTTGGCAAATGGATGGAACTAGAAAATATTCTGAGTGAGGTAACCTAATCACAAAAGAACACACACGGTATGAACTCACTGATAAGTGGACATTAGCCCAAAAGCTCAGATTACCCAAAATACAATTCATAGACTACATGAAGCTCAAGAAGAAGGATGACCAAGGTGTTGGTGCTTCAGTCCTTCTTAGAAAGGGGAACAAAATACTCATGGGAACAAATATGGAGACAAAGTGTGGAGCAGAGAAAGACCATCCAGGTACTGCCCCACCTGGGAATCTATCTCATATATAGGAACTAAACTCAGAAAGTAATGTGAATGGCAAGAAGGACATGCTGACAGGATCCTGCAATAGCTGTCTCCTGAGAGGCTCAGCCAGACCCTGACAAATACAGAGGCAGATGCTTGTAGCTAATCATTGGACTGAGCACAAGTTCTCCAATGGAGTAGTTAGACAAAGAACTGAAGGAGCTGAAGGGGTTTGCAATACCATAGGAAGAACAACAATATCAACCAACCAGACCCCCCAGAGCTCCCAGGGACTAAACTACCAGTCAAGGAGTACACATGGAGGGACCCATGCCTCCAGCAGCATATGTAACAGAGGGTGGCCTTGTTGGGCATCAATGGGAGGACAGGCCCTTGGTTTTGTGAAGGCCCGATGCCCCAGGGTAGGGGAATTCGAGGGTGGAGAGATGGGAGGGTTTGGGTGAGTGGGGGAACACCCTCATGGAAGCATGCGGATGGGGAATGGGATAGTGGATTTCCAGGGGGAAATAGGAAAGGGGATTACATTTGAAATGTAAATAAAGAGAATATCCAATAAGAAATATAGGCCATAATATAAAGTAAAATTCAGAACCTCTTATATGGGACTTCTTATTAATGATAGTCATCTTATATTTTCTGTTATTAAAATTAAAACAAACATGGGATTTTCCTTATCCTAAAATTTTTGCTCATTTTTATAGAAATATGAGTCATTATTAATTTATTATAATACCAAATATGTCTTTGCAAAATCCTGCACCATATGTATATATATGTATATATATACCATATATATATATGTATATATATTCCATTATTCTAAATCATGCATCTATACCAACCTTATAAACTACAGGTTAGAATAATTACAAAGTAAAAACTTAGAAGCACAAATATGTTCAGTGTTTCTTAGCATACCTAATAGAATGATTCCTTAAAAACATGCCACTGAAAAATAATGCCTCAAAACCTGTGTACCCAGACAGACCCTTTATACTCTTTCCAGGGTATGTGTCTGCGTTTCATGCAATCTTTTTTACACTTAGATCTTGAAATGGTCATATGACTAACCACCTGGCCTTTTCTGACTACCCCTGTCAGCATTGCAACTCATCTATAGCCCTGCTCTAGGACCCACTATGATTATCCACAATCAACGGACTCCTCATATGCCACTTCTAACTTCTCCAAAGAACAAGACATATCCTTGTCCAGAGTCTAGCCTGGTATAGCTGTCTGATCCTGCCTTCTCCCACTCTCTCCTGAACCCTCACATCTAGCTCTGAATTCCAGGCTTGGATCATGATACAAGTTGAAAAATTAGAAAGACCAAAAATAAATTTTAGAAAAAGGAATAAACAAAGTCCTAAATAAACCAATGGTATGAATCAATAAAAATTAGAAAATAAATCAATGGAATAAACAGAAATAAAACAAAAGAATGATGAATCTAAAAGCGGAATTCTCAGAGAAGATAAAATAAGCTGATGGACCTATGGCACAACTAATCGAGAGAGAGAGAGAGAGAGAGAGAGAGAGAGAGAGAGAGAGAGAGAACTGAAACTAACAGAATCATAAACAAACAGAAAACAGTCATTCAGAATACTATATGAGGATACTTTAAAACCTTGTATAAAAGCCTTGTAGGAAATCCTAAAGTAAATTAATAAATTTCTAGATTCAGCCAGACCACCAAAATTAAAGCAAGAATTTGTCAAGGACTTAAGCAGACAATAACAAATAAGATTTAAATAGCAATAAAGAACCTGCCAACTAAAATAAAGTTCCAAACCACATGAATTCATTGCAGATTTTCACCAGACTTTCAAAAAAAATCTATTGCTAATGCTACTTAAGTTACAACAAAACAAATCAAACAACAACCTCATAAGAAAAAGACCATTTCCAAACTCCTTCTATGGATCCACTATTACTGTAATATAAAAAAGAAGGTGAAACACAACAAATAAGAAAACTATACTTTAATATCACTGATGATTGATTCACACACACTCAATAAAGTAATTAAAATAGGGGACAAACATGCAACAAAACAAAAACATCATTTATTATGACCACATTGGTTTTAAAACCTGAAATACATGTTTCCACACACTCAAGACCATAAATCTTGTAGGACACATAAATGGATTTAAAGGTAAAATTTTCATCATAACCTCAATAGATGTAAAACAAAAAATCCAGATGCCTTCATATAAATCCTAAAGAATGTAGTTCTTGAGGGAACGAACCTCAATATAACAAAAATTATATATGAGAAACACAGTACTAACATCAACATATATGAAAAAAATATTGGTGCAATTCCACTGGAGTCAGGATAAGACAGGGATGTTGACTATCACCTTTCTTTTTCAGTTCTGTGCTCAAAGCACTAGTTGGAACATTAAGCAAAAGTAGCAGAGGATTGCCTGGTTGGTCATCTATAGGAGGAGAGGCCCTTGGTTCTGTAAAGGCTTGATATCCCAGTGTAGAGGAATGCCAGAACCAGGAAGTGGAAGTGGGTGGGTTGGTGAGCAGGGGGAGAGGTAGGGTGAAGGGGGATTTCCTGAGGGAAAACCAGAAAAGGGGACAACATTTTTATTAGGTATTTATTTCATTTACATTTCCAATGCTATGCCAAAAGTCCCCCACCTGCTCCTCCACCCACTCCCCCATCCACCCACTCCCCCATCCACCCACTCCCCCATCCACCCACTCCCCCATCCACCCACTCCCCCATCCACCCACTCCCATTTCTTGGCCCTGGCATTCTCCTGTACTGAGGCATATAAGGTCTGCATGACCAATGGGCCTCTCTTTTCACTGATGGCCGGCTAGGCATTCTTCTGATACATATGCAGCTAGAGACATAAGCTCCGGGGGTACTGGTTAGTTCATATTGTTGTTCCACCTATAGGGGTGCAGATCCCTTTAGCTCCTTGGTTACTTTCTCTAGCTCCTACATTAGGGGACCTGTGATCCATCTAATAGCTGACTGTGGGCATCCACTTCTGTGTTTGCTAGGCCCCAGGGGACAATATTTGAAATGTAAATAAAGAGAAAGAAAGAAAGAAAGAAAGAAAGAAAGAAAGAAAGAAAGAAAGAAAGAAAGAAAGAAAGGAAGGAAGAAAATAAAACAATACAAATAGGAAAAGAAGAAGTCAAATTATTCCTTCTTGACATGTACTTTAGAGATTACAACTTCTGTTAGGAAACTAGAAACAAAAAGTCTAGCAATGTGGCATGATACAGAGTCAATTTCTATATATCTATATACCAAGAAGAAACATACAAAGAGATTACACATACATCCTCATTCACGACAGCTTCAATGAAAATAAAATATCTAGGAGTAAACCTGATCAAGGTAGTAAATGACCTCTACAATGACAACTTTAAAACTCCAAAGAAAGATAGAGTCTAGAAAATGAAAAGACATCCCATGTTCATGGATTAGTAGAGCTAACATTGGGAAAATGACCATTTCCCATTGATACTTGTAGATTCAATGCAATCCTAATAAAAATCTCCATCTCATCTTTCACAGAAATGGAAAAAAGACTCTAGTATAATTGTACATAACCCCTAAAGATCCTGCCTAGCCAAAAGAATACTACTGATCAAAAAGGACAATGCTGTGGGATTACCATTCTAGATCTCAGGATATATGAAAGAGCCATAGTAATAATCAAAATAAAGTACTGACACATGGATCAATAGAACAAAATGGAGGATGCAAACCTGAACCCCAAATAACTTCAGTCATTTTTTGCTTGACAAAATTGCCCAAAACATATACTAGATCAGCCTCAGCTTAGGAGAGGGTCCTAAGGAAGGGGTATTTGGGAGTGGTAGAAGAAATAACTCAAAGTCAACCATGAGCTGCAAGCTGACAGTTCTGTATCCTCTTCGAGACAAGTCTCTAGGTAGCTCATGTGTTTTTTGACCAGTCAGAAAACCTGCTAGAAAAATTCTAAAAGACCTATGTTAGCTCCCCAAGCAGTTCTCTCTGGGTAGCTCTCTTTTGCAGACCAAAGCACAGTCTTCATTCATATATCAACCCAGTTGTTTATTCAGGTCTCCTTTTGATTGTCCCACAGATCAGCATTTTATGACCTTAGTTTGTTGATTCTTAGAAAAGGGCAGCAAATTCTTTTTATTTCTCTTCCTTCCTTCCTTCCTTCCTTCCTTCCTTCCTTCCTTCCTTCCTTCCTTCCTTCCTTCCTTCCTTTCTTTCTTTCTTTCTTTCTTTCTTTCTTTCTTTCTTTCTTTCTTTCTTTCTTCTTTTTACAAAACAAATCCTAGAGATCTCCCTGCCTTTGTAAACACGAATGATAAGCTTAGCTGGGTAAAATCCAACCCTGATATCACCACTCCCTCAATTCCTGGAAATTCTTTATTAATTGACCTCTAAATATTGATTAATTTTTCCTTTCCCTCTACTGACTCACTGTAGCTGCCACTTTTCTTTCAAGTCTGTGAAGCCCTTCAAATAATTCATATTGCAACCACATATTTTGCATAGTTGAGAAATTCCATTTACATTCTTTCTCCCTTTCTTTTTTCCCTTTTTTACTTACTTAATTAATTTTTAAAAACTCAATATTTTATCCCCACCCCCATGTCCAACCTCCAACTGTTCCACATCCCATACTTCTTCACCACCTGCTGTCTCCAGGTAGATGTTCCCACACCCCTTCCACCTCACCTCTAAAATCCCTGGGGCCTCCAGTCTCTTGAGGGTTAGGTGCATCGTCTCTGAACAAACACAGACTCTGCAATCCTCTACTGTATGTGGGTTGGGGGCCTCATATCAGCTGGTGTAGGTTGCCTGTTAGGTGTTCCAGTGTTTGATCTCAGGGGTCCAGATTAATTATGACTGCTGGTCCTCCTACAGGATCGCCCTTCTTCTCAGCTTCTTTCAGCCTTCCCTAATTCAACAACAGGTGTCAACTGTTTGTGGCCATTGGTTGGGTATAAAGATCTGCATCTGACCCTTTCAGCTGTTTGTTGGGTCTTCCGGATTTCGGTCATGCTAGGTCGCTTTGTAGCACTCCATAGCCTCAGTAATAGTGTCAGGCTTTAGGACCTCAGCTTGAGCTGGATCTCACTTTGGGCCTGTCACTGGACTTACTTTTCCTCAGGCTCCTCTCCATTTCGATCCCTGTAGTTCTTTCAGACAGGAACAATTATGGGTCAGAGTTGTTATTGGAATGGCAAGAATAAGGTTGAGAAAAGATAATGTAAAAATCAACACAAAACCTGTTACAATGATGAAGGACTATAGATAAACTATATTTATGAAAAAAAGAATAGTTTTTCTCAACAATCAAGAGACATGTTTTTTTTCTTTGTTTTGAAGTTTTTTTAAACTTTTTATTAGATATTTTCTTCATTTACATTTCAAATGCTATCCCAAAAGTCCCCTATACCCTCCCTCTGCCCTGCTCCCCTACCCACTCACTCCCACTTTTTGGCCCTGGCTTTCCCCTGTACTGGGGCATATAAAGTTTGCAAGACCAAGGGTCCTCTCTTGCCAATGATGGCTGACTAGGTCATCTTCTGGTACATATGCAGCAAGAGACACGAGCTCTGGGTGTACTGATTAATTTATATTGTTGTTCCACCTATAGGGTTGCAGACCCTTTTGGCTCCTTGGGTACTTTCTCTGGCTCCTCTTTTGGGGGCCCTGTGTTCCATCCTATAGATGACTGTGAGCATCCACTTTTGTATTTGCCAGGCACTGGCATAGCCTCACAGGAGACAGCTATATCAGGGTCCTTTCAGCAAAATCTTGCTGGTGCATGCAAGAGTGCCTGTGTTTGGTGGTTAATTATGGCATGGACCCCCTGGTGGGGCAGTCTCTTGATGGTCCATCCTTTTGTCTTATCAATTTAACATAAAGTATAAAAATACTTTGATAAAATGTAAATGCTTGGTTTCTAAGGAGTCCAGATAAATCTGACAAATGATAACAGCCAAAATGTAGTTGAAGGCATTCATCAATAAAACAAGGAATAAAGTCTACATTAAAATAGCATGAATTTTGCCAAGGTTTCAACACTTAAGGACTTTATAGATTTGAATATTACAACCCAGGATGCATTAAATAGAATGTATGTGCTCTCCATGCTTTCTCTAGGATTAGGCCCCTCACAGTCTAAAACAAACTGTCATTTCACTCAAGGACAGTAATTCATTCATCGTCTGAAAGTTCAGATTGTATGTTTGTATTTACAAAAGTAGGCACCATATTCATTATATATATCAATAGTGTTCAGCTTGATTTTCTAATAAGTTAAAATCACAAAAGTCATAGTTATTTACTATGTAAAACAGTTTGTAAAGAAATTTGGTTTAGGAAACAAAAGCAATAGGTAGCTTTGACTTTTAGGAAATAACTACTCTTTCTCCATGAAATTCAAAAACTTTGTAGTGTTATTACTTAATGTGTACTACATTCAGGATTATGTCAGCCTTTTCTGTTGATAATTACTCTTCGCCAAAGTAACTAAGTGACTAGAATCTTAGGTTATGTTGCTGCCCAAGGTGTGATAAGGGCTCTGGCAACATACATGTCATGTGCCTTGCTGATATTCTAACTCAGTGAGATAGCATAAGATTTCATCCTTAAGTCACAGGGGGGTATATTTATTTTAAAATTAGTGTCTTTTTCTCAGTGTAGGCACTTTTCTTACAATGATTGAGGACTTGTTCTTGTCTGTAGAATATAAAAATGAAAAACCTAAAGTGTATTAATGTAAACTTTAATTGTGCCTTGAAATTTGTGTCTATATTGTTTCTTATTTTGGAATTTAGGAAAATTAGGTTATATGTTGTGATGGTTTGAATACAGTTGTCTCCTATGGATCCATGTATTTGAATACTTTGCCATAGGGACTGGTACTATTACAAGGTATGATCATATTGGAGGCAGTGTGTCACTGTATACATAGGCTTTGGGGTCTCCTATGCTATCTGTCTGCCTGCAGAGGAATAGTCTCCTTTTGGCTGCCTGAAGAATGCTCAGCTCCTTCTCCAGCACTGGCTGCCATGCTCCCCACCATGATGAAAGTGTATTAAACATCAGAAACTGTAAGCTACCCCAACATAAATGTTTCCTTTTATCTAGGTCGTGGTGTGTCTTCACAGAAATACAACCCAAACTGAGACATATGTATTCACTCAGTGCAATTAGTCAATTGTGCATGAATGGTACTACTTACCATTTCTCTAAAATCAGAGCAAATAATTAACACACTTTTTAAAAAGTATGTATGAATATAATATAAATAAAGGACAAAATCTCCTGATATTGAAAGTAAAACCAATCAAGGCTGACTTCTGAGAGGGACATCAGAGACCTATAACCTGGACTGTGTTTTGCTTTTACCACGTAGCTTAGGAGAAGCAAGGACTCAATTTCCCAACCTGTACAACAGTGTTAATTATTGATTGTGTTGATTCTGGACAGTTACTTAGACTAGAATTTATCCCATGATAAATTTTCAGTGCATATCTAACTTGCTGGAGGGAGTAAGATAGGTTTTGGAAAGGACCTTTCATTTAGCTCCCTTGTTTTAACTAAATATGTATATGTAAAATTACTGGGATTTTTTGAAGACAGAAGAGTGTCTTTAGGAATATATTTTTTTTCATATTTGTACTTATTGGGCATATTGTGTAATAGCATGCTCTTCGTTTTTCTCTTTCAGTCTGTGCCAACATTATTTTTAACCTTTCATAAAACTGTTTATATGAAATTCAAAGTCCACTTATAAGTGACAGGGAGTGTTGAGCAAAAACGTTTTGCCAAGTCATTGATAGTTCTTGGATTTTCATTAGTCTCCAATTTTTCAAGTGTGGGAAACTGTCTGGTTCCTTCCGTGTTCTTTTAGTACAGAGACAAATAATCTGTCCTTTGGTTCCTGACAGATCACTTAGTCACAATTATCTTGCTTTAGATTAAGTATTTCTGTTGTGTTGAAACATGCCCTTGCACATTATAAACACAATTTACTTTTTTTCTCCTTCATTTGAGAAGAGTTTGGTTAATAGTCATAATACAGTCCCATAAAGATTTTAATTTCTATGATATTTTACTTTAAAGTTTTAGAAGTAATTTTGATTCTGTACATATATTTTTTTCTAAAGAACCACATTCTAATTTCTACCTACTAAAATCTACACATTAGATTTTATGGAAGCCTTCTTGAAGTCATAACTTGGTCATATATACGCATGTTTATGATTGTTGGTAAGATGATTTTCTCTGTTTATTTCTAAACTTTGCTATTTTAGGTTATGTTTCTTATATTATCACCAGACTATCATTTTTATTGTAGTGAACACTTATGAGAGAAATACTTTCTCATAATTTCTTCTATCTTTGATTTTCTTTGCATTTCATGATTTTCCTCATGACAAGTATTTCCAAAGCAATGTTTAAAATTATATTCACATAAAAGTGTTTTCAGTTTTAGTGTTTCAAAGAATTGCTGAGTATACTACTTTTACAGACATTAAAATAAACCTATTGTCTTATAGTAGATTTTATCTTTAAGGCTGGTTATTAAATTATACTTCTCTTTTATTCATTTTTTGTTTATGCTCTTTTATAATTTGTTCTTCACCAGTTTCATTTACCTATATAATTTATAATAATCCATGTATAGGACCCTCTTGCCTATAAATCTTTTTTTTCACATTCATGTCTAATTGTTTTGTTTTGTGGTCCTCTGAGTTTAATCAGGGAAGTCTGTGTGACCATGGGTTTGAGGACATTTACTAGAACCAGATGGGGTCATCAGAAAATGCAAATTTCCTTATATCTACTAGTAGTCATTAGTTAGGTAGAAAGGAGAGACTTTCCAATAGCACCTCCTTAATCTATGACTTATTTTTGACAGAGCTAGTTTTGTTATAGCCCAGTGATGTAATTACATTTGTGATCACCTCATGGTTGCAAGGTGTGTGTCCTGTCCAGAGGATGATAATTTTTGCTATTATTTTTATATTCTAGTGTTTACATTCTTGACAACTTCACTTCTGTATGTTCCCTCAATTGTATCCAGGGCGGTATAAATGGTTTGTTTAGGGCTAAACATTCAGCTGTCATTGTTTTTCAACATCTTGAGCAGGCATAATTCTCTGGATTTATTGCTATTCATGCTATTCATACAAGATACTCTTCTAGCCAAGGCTAAGAATAACTATTATCTTTGGGTATTAAGAAATATTTAGAAAGCAGTTTAGTGATATGCCAATCTAACTAAAGGACTCAAAGAGGTTTTTACCATTTGTACTTATTTATGCCTATGTATGATTGTTAATTGGGGTTATATGAACAGTCATGGATTGTTTCCTACGAATTAGATTCTAATCTTCAGCAGGGACAATTGGTTACCTAAAAGCAGTTGGTTACCTCAAAGATGGCTGGGCCAAGCTACATACCTGCCCAGTTCACATGGGCTCTTGGTAGTTTTGCCCCAGCTGCCAACACAGTGAGGAGTAAACGGGTAATGGAGAGAGAGAGAGGAGTGATGGAATAGGGGAGAAGAGTTTGCACTGTGAAGAGGCGAATCTGGTACATGACAGCCGTGATGGATGAGAGAGAAGGCTGAGGTCAATGGTGGATTATGTCTTTGCCCAATGAAGTTGATGGTGTGTCACACAAATCCCAGAGTTTAAGAAATTTAGGCTCAGTCCCAAACAAGCTCCCAGATGTGGCACCACCCTAGATATAGGCAATGACAGAAGCCTGGGGTAAGAAATGGTCCACTTTTAGACTAGTTATCTCTAAAAGACCACTATGTCCTGTGATGCTGCTGAGAGACTTGTGTGGGTCAATGACTCCTTGATGTAGCAAAGGCTCTATTTAATGTCTGAGAACCCTGATGTCACTGATGACTTGTGGATGTTCATGATTTGTGCCATGACCTGAGTTTATGTTCATGTCTGCCACTAGGGAGCATGCTGGTATGAGTCACCTGTGCTGTGGCCTAATACCTTAATGGTGACCAGGTCTGGACTGCTGTTGAGTGACATGTCTGGATACAGGACCTTAATGTTGCCATGTATGTTTTGATGTCTATAGCCAGAGCTACTACTGAAGACCATGACTGGCCATGGTCTGTGCTGCAGCCTGAAGCCATGACTTTATTAGTGACACCAGCTGCATTGGAGGGATTTACCCAGTTTCACAGCCCTTCTGCAAGCAGAGCAACTAAGCTACTTTCACGCATATACCCATGAGTTCAGAGGTACACTTGAAAAAGAGGGACATTTCATTTTGGTGAAATACATACCTATATTCCCATACACCTCCACTCAACCCTCACCTCACTAGACACACACACACACACACACACACACACACACACACACACACACACATGTGCACATGAGCATTCATTCACACACAAAAATTGTAACAGCTTAGAAAGGAAGTCATCCCAAAGAAGAAAACTGTGTGATAGGGTGCTGGGATGCTGTTCTCCACAGTAAACGAGTTACAGGATGGAATTGTAAGAGGAAAGACTCAGCTACATTAGAAAAAATGGCCCCTTAAAGTTTGACAATGATCCAGTGAATATGTGCATATTGCCTGAGTTCTCCATCCTGCCTGGAGTCTCCTTTGGGAGCAATGGGTAAGCAGGCACAGATTCAAAGACACAGACTCCAGGAGCAGGTGAGAATGCAGAATGGAGCTTTCTTATTAATTCTCATGGAGCACATTTATCCCCCCCCCCACATTCATTTGTCCCAAGCAAGCATGTTCTCCAAGTCACAGTACCTGAGTGACTGTCATTGTCTGCAACACCAGTCTCTAGGCTCTCAGACAAGCTTCAGATTGGCCCTCCTGTGGAAGTTGCCTCTATGGCTGCATGGACCGAGTCACTGTTTAGGGAAGCTTATGTGGAAACAGCCACTACCTTGACAGTGAGGCCTGCCATTCCTCTTACATGAGGATAAAATAAATTGAACTGTTCCCTCCCCGCTACCCCCCTGGAGCAAGGTAAAAAGGGTTGCAGAGAGGACAGAGGACTGGAAAGTGTTTGTGATAGGGGTATATGATGTGAAATCCCCAAAGAATCATTAAAAATGTTATGTTGGGACAAAAAAAAAAGCAGTGATGCCACTGTTATACAGATAAGAACATCCTGTTATGTTAGTTTTATAGTCTTTTAGGCTAAACAGATGTTGGTTAAATAGAGTGTTGATTTTATTTTCACTAGTAACATGAATACCTCAGTCTTCTTTTTGACATGTTGAAAGCTAGCCAGCAAGGAGGAAGTGTCCTATTAAGTTCTAGGATGCTTTGCTAGATGTTGTAACTGATGTGTGGTATATCCAGAAATAGGATTTTGTCCTCTACTGATTTAGGGAAGCCAAAAGGAGTGACTGTGGTGGTTTAAATAGGTATGGCCTCCACAGACTCATATGTTTGAATGCTTGGCACTGAAGAGAATGGCATTATTAGGAGCTGTGGCCTTATTGGAATAGGTGAGGTCTTGTTGGTGAAAGTGTGTTACTTTGGAGATGGACTTTGAAGTTATATGTATATATATATATATATATATATATATATATATATATATATATACACACACACACACATAAACTCTCAGCTTCTTCTCTGGCACTGAAAGACCCACAACGTGAGGACTCCCCCACTTTCCCCCACGTTCTGACTCAGGAGAGGCAACACCCCAAAATCACCCACAAGAAACGGTCTTGTTGCAAACTGCAAGAGGATTTTTATTCAAGAGCGCTCTTGGGCCCACGGTCATACACCACGCAGGGGTAGAGGACCATGGCGCCCCGAGTAGCTGAGTAAGGGGTTATTTATATTATTTTTTATTTTTTTTGGTTTTTCGAAACTACAACTCAAGGAAGTGGGGAGGGCGTTGTTGGAAGATACCAAAGATACCAGGTAAGAGTCACAAAGAAGTGCAAAGTTACAAGAGTCACAAGGAATACCTGGTAATTGTAAACTCTCAAGACAGCTTCTAAGAGCCCCTAACAATTTGCATTGCAGGTTCTGGTAATGGTCAGGGTGACTTTCTTTGAATGAGCACTCTTTGAACCCAGGAAGCAGGTGGGTGGAGGAATGTTGCTATCTGTTTTATGATTAGCATACCTTTACAAAGGCCACATTCTCAAGCCTGGGCCTAAAGGCCTAGAATCCTGTTTTTACTTTGTTATACTTTCAGCACCATGTCTGCCTAGATTCTGCCATGCTTTGCACTATAATGATAATTGATTAACTTTCCAAACCTGTAAAATACCTCCAATTAAATGTTTCTCTTTATAAGTGTTCCCTTGATCATGGTATATCATCCCATCATCCCTACCAAAGACCAGCCTGAGAAAGGAGTGTTACAGAGCAGTGAAAGGAAAAAACTTGAAGTCAAATTGCAGGTAGGAGCTGGCAGCCTATGTTTGGCTGAGATAGCATTCCATCTGCTTTCTCTCTCTCTCTCTCTCTCTCTCTCTCTCTCTCTCTGTGTGTGTGTGTGTGTGTGTGTGTGTGTGTGTGTGTGTTTGTGTGTTCTACTCTCTTCTAGACAACTTTTTTTTCTTTTTCTTTTTTTTCTTGTTTTTTTTTTGTGCTATTCTAAAAACTCTCAGATTGAGACAGACAGTTTACTATTGAGACAGCTCTTCTGCTAATAAAAATTCTAAAAGCTCTCTGGATAGCACATTGTGTTTTCTGACAAAGTTAAAAATCCTATTAGAAAAATTCTGAAATTAATTCTTGGGTTTTCTAGACACAATCAGAAAGCCAGAAAGGATTCTAGAAGAGCTATCTTTTCTCTCTAGACATCCTTCTCCTGATAGCTGCTAGAAAATATTCTAAAAGAGCCATATGCCAGATCTTTAAGCAATTCTTGGTATTTTTGAGTCTAAAAGAGCTATGAAAAATTCTAAAATAGCTATGTTTGCTTTCCATAGTTTTTCTGATTAAAAATAAAAATCATGGTTAGAAAATTTCTTTTTTTTTCATTTTTATATTTTATTTTTATTAGATTTTTTCTTCATTTACATTTCAAATGTTATCCTGAAAGTCCCCTATACGCACCCCGCCCCCTAAAGAGCTGTTTTCACTCTCCAGAGATCTCCAGATAGCACAGCTCTCACTAGAGAAAAATTCTAAAGAACTGCTATCACTTTCTGCTATCTCATCTCATGAGGGTCAAAAGCCCAGTTTTATATTTATGTATCAATTCAGTTATTTATTTCATGTTGGCTTTTTGTTTATAATATGAATCAGTATCTTGTGACCCCAGACCCTTAATTTGTAGGAGACAGCAAGCACATATTTTCTTTTTTTTTAATGGGTATTGATTTCATTTACATTTCCAATGCTATCCCAAAAGTCCCCCCCACATTCCCCCACACACTCCCCCACCTACCCATTCCCACTTCTTGGCCCTGTCATTCCCCTGTACTGAGGTATATAAAGTTTGCACAACTAATGGGCCTCTCTTTCCACTGATGGCAGACTAGGCCATTTTCTGATTCATATGCAGCTATTCTTTTAACATTACAAAAAGAATTCAAAGCTCTGTTTGCCTCTGTTAAGCACAGAAATTAAGCACAGGTCCCACAGTTGGGTGGGACCCCATCCTAAAATTACCATTTCTATCATACCTAGGCCTCACCTCCTTCTGTCCCAGAAGACCCTGAACTGAGAATTTTGTCTGTCTTTGTAAGCATGGATCAAAAATCATGGATGTGTGGATCTCCTTTAATCTCTACTCCCTAAATCTCTTTGTCTCCGTCCTTAGTATCTTTCTGACAAGTGTGCTCAATTTAGATGCCTCTGTTCCTTTAGATTCATTGCATTGTTATTTTTTGCAATGTGTAGAAATTATATATTTTTGAATCCATGTTTTTAGAGTTCTTTCCATAGCCTTAAGGTCCTGAAGGTCCCAGCATTTACCATTTTACTGAGACATTAGCCACACCTTTAGCTTGTAGACTCATGATTTTTATGATTACCATGGAATTGTTAACATTAACAGGGAGAACATGTCTTGAAGGAGGAACATAGAATACATTCATTATTATAGAAACAAGCCTTATATGCCCACAGCAGCCCTGGTCACTTGTGGAGGCCCACACCTCCTAGTCCTGTCTCAGGGTCAGGAGACATGGCATTTTGTATCCACCAAAGTCATGGCAGAACAAGCACTTCACAGCAATTCTTAAGCTAACTAAGAAAAAAAGTGTAGGTAACACAATCACAAAAGAACTCAAATGATATGTACTCACTGATAAGTGGATATTAGCCCAGAAGCTTAGTATAGTGAGATATAAAGTACAATTAGCAAAACATGTGAAACTGAAGAAGAACGAAGACAAAAGTGTGGACACTTTGGCCCTTCTTAGAATTGGAAACAATCACCCATGGAAGGAGTTAGAGAGACAAAGTTTGGAGCTGAGACAAAAGGATGGACCATCTAGAGACTGCCATATCCATGGATCCATCCCATAATCAGCTTCCAAACGATGACACCATTGCATACACTAGCAAGCGTTTGTTGCAAGGACCGTGATATAGCTGTCTCTTGTGAGACTAGGCTGGGGCCTAGCAAACACAGAAGTGGATGCTCATAGTCAGGTATTGGATGGATCACAGGGTCCCCAATGGAGGAGCTAGAGAAAGTATCCAAGGAGCTAAAGAGATCTGCAACAATGTAGGTGCAACATTATGAACTAACCAGTACCCCGGAGCTCTTGTCTCTAGCTGCATATGTATCAAAAGATGGCCTAGTCGGCCATCACTGCAAAGAGAGGCCCATAGGACAGGCAAACTTTATATGCCCCAGTACAGGGGAACGCCAGGGCCAAAAAAATGGGAATGGGTGGGTAGGGGAGTGGGGGCAAGGGTGTGGGGGACTTTTGGGATAGCATTGGAAATGTAATTGAGGAAAATACGTAATTAAAAAAAATAAATTAATTAAAAAAAAAAAGAAAAAATGTAGGTAGCAGGAATTGGGTTATTGTGATAGGCCTGACTATGCTTTGGAGGAGTATGGATTTGGGGACTTTGGATTAGGAAAGCAATAAAATGCTTTAAGTGGATCTTAGTGTTCCATGCTGGTAGAAATGTGTTACTGCGGGTGATTTGAACTACAGAGCACAAGAAGTCTCAGAGGAGACAAATTTTAGTATATTGCCTAGCCATCATTTGTGTGATAGTTTGTTGAAGAATATGGCTGCTTTTTGGCTTTGTCAGAAGAGTCTGCCTCAATCTAAGGTAAAGAGATTTAGATGAATTGCATTAGCAAGGAAATTTCAAAAGATCCTATCATGGACTCTGTCCTGTGGTTCACTCTTATGAACAATGTTTTGATGAAAGGCAGCAAGCTTAACATGGGGAAATAAAAAAAAAAATAGATGGTTCAAGAATTAAAAGGGAACCAGGAAGTAGAATGAAGCTAAATCCTGGGTTTAAGTAAATAAACAGATTAAAGATATTAAATGGAAATAAGGGAGTGGTGACTTTGGAGCAATATCCAACCAAACTAAATTTCCATCTTTTGAAAAGGAATTAAACAAAAGCTTATATCCAAGTATGGTTCTAGAAGCCTTTAAGGAGTCTCTAGTCTAGCACTCAGGAGACAGAAGAATGTAGATCTCTGAGTTTAAGGTCATTGTGGTCTATAGATAAAGTTCTAGGACAGCTAAGCTTAGGCACTGAAGAAAACCTTTGAAAACAAAAAGCTGGTGAAGATAAAATAGAACAAGAAGGTCATGTTCCAACCCAGGCAAGCAGCAGAACTTGGCAGCTTTACCCATGTGATTCTGGCTTTAAAGTGAAGAATAGAAGAAACTGGCTATAAAATTTTCCTCCCAGACTAAGAATATTTTAGGAATGTCTTTGCATGGAGGCCCAGAGAGGCCATTTAGTAAAAGGAGACATTGAATCTCCCTCCACAATTGAGGAAAGATTCAGAGGCCAGGTGTGTGGTAGGAGTAGCCCTACATGTGGGCCCAAAGGGGCTATTATGTGAAGCTCTAAGGGTGAATTCTAGAATGCCTTAGAGTCTTGGTTACCTGTCAAGAAACACTACTAACTGGATATGGAACTAGCCCAGAAGGAAGAATTGTGTTGCAGCCAACAAAGCTGGAAAGAGTTGGAGATTTGAAGAGCATTTTGCCACCAGACATGGATACTTTGGAGTTTGCTTTGCTGGTTTTTGGTCTTGCATTGGTCCAGCATTTCCTCACTATGCCCCCTTGCTCTATGTTTTGGAATGGTAACATACATCTTGTTCTAAGATATATTGGAAGTAGGCAATGTGTCCTATAATTTTGATATTAAAGGGGATTACAGCTAAATGATTACATGAATCTCAGAAGAAACTTTGAACTTTGGAATTCTAAATATTGGTTTTTTTTATTACATATTTTCCTGAATTACATTTCCAATGCTAGCCCAAAAGTCCCCCATGCCCTCCCCCCCCTGACTCCCTTACCCACCCATTCCCACTTTTTGGCCCTGGCATTCCCCTGTACTGGGGCATATAAAGTTTGCGTGTCCAATGGAGATAGACTTTGTGATTTGCTTTGATAGGCTTTGGAGACTTTTGAAGTTGGAATAACTGCATTTTGCAATATGTTAGATAGGACTATGGTGGCCAGGATGTGAAATGTGGTGGTTTGAATGAATATGGCCTCCATATACTCCTGTGTTTTAATGTGTGGTCAATGAAGAGTGGCACTATTAGAAGGTATGGCTTTGTTGGAGTAGGTGTGGCTTTGTTCAAGAAAATGTCAGTATGGGGACAGAATTGAGGTGATATATATGATCAAGGTCTGCCCAGACTTTACAACCTATCACACATTCTTATTATCCTGCCTTCAGATCAAGATGTAGAACTCTCATCTTTTTCTCCAGCATCATGTCTGCCTTGATTCTGCCATATTTACCATCATGATGATAGTGGATTGAACCTCCAATAAATGCTTTCCTTTACAAGAGTCACCTTGGCAATAATATTGTTTCACAGCAATGAAATTCCTAACTAAGAGACTGACCACATTCTATATTGTTTCTAGAATGTTTAGTTCCTTCCTTAAACCTCTAAGGACTCTAAGGAGGTATTATACATTCTCTTCTGAGAATAATAAGTACATAATTTTGGTTTGTTTGATCTTTTGTATGTATGTTGATATTGCAGAGTTAGAGTTCAACTACACGTATTTATTCCTGTTTTCTTAGAATGTACTTTTCTCTGCTGTGATGAATGATGAAAAAGAGTAATGCAAAGAGGAACTGTGGATACAGAGGTATGTGAGTTGGCATGATGGATTTGGCAGGAAAGTCTAGCTTTCTAAGTTAGTTGTACCAAAGTAAGATTCTATATCTAACAAGATACTTTCTCTGAGCACTCTCTCTTAGTCTTGGAACACAGTCAGTCAGAGAAGTCTAATTTAAATAGCTACAAATCAACAAAGATAATTTTTTGGAAAGGAATTAATTAAAGGTTTTAGTGTACAGATTCAAAGCACAGAATTAATCTCTAAGCTTCTCAGAGTGTGTGAAATGCATAATATCAGTAATTATATAAGTCAAGAGCTGCAAACAAGCTTATAAAGAAGATATGACAAAAATACCTTTTATACTTACATTTCCTCCTGTCTGCTCTTCAATATCTAATGCTAAAATAAGATAAGTTATCTAACAGAAGAATTTAAAATAAATAATATAATTAATATCAATATTTCAATTTTCCATATATAAGTATCTGTGTGTTTGATCTAATGAATTTTAATTTATACTATTTCTCAATCACGGAGAGCATTAAAACCAAATTATACAGAAGTTCAGAGAGAAATACAGGGAGAATGGTCTAATAAAGTTTTGTGTCTGGAATATATTCTAATTTAATAATTATAATTCCAGAGACAAGATAAATAGTTACTTTTCCTTTATTCCCCTACTTTTTCAATAGCAAGAACAGCCTTTCCCATCAATTGCATTAAATTAATCTTAAGCATATTTTTTAATGACTGGCTATGTTTATGTTTTGGTAAAAATAAGAGAGTTCTCTCCTCTTCTCTCTTTTTTTTTTAAATTTTTTATTAGGTATTTAGCTCATTTACATTTCCAATGCTATACCAAAAGTCCCCCATACCCACCCACCCCCACTCCCCTAACCACCCACTCCCCCTTTTTGGCCCTGGCGTTCCCCTGTACTGGGGCATATAAAGTTTGCGTGTCCAATGGGCCTCTCTTTCCAGTGATGGCCGACTAGGCCATCTTTTGATACATATTCAGCTAGAGTCAAGAGCTCCGGGGTACTGGTTAGTTCATAATGTTGTTCCACCTATAGGGTTGCAGATCCCTTTAGCTCCTTGGCTACTTTCTCTAGCTCCTCCATTGGGAGCCCTGTGATCCATCCAATACCTGACTATGAGCATCCACTTCTGTGTTTGCTAGGCCCCAGCCTAGTCTCACAAGAGACAGCTATATCACGGTCCTTGCAACAAACGCTTGCTAGGGTATGCAATGGTGTCAGCGTTTGGATGCTGATTATGAGGTGGATCCCTGGATATGGCAGTCTCTACATGGTCCATCCTTTCATCGCAGCTCCAAACTTTGTCTCTGTAACTCCTTCCAAGGGTGTTTTGTTCCCACTTCTAAGGAGGGGCATAGTGTCCACACTTCAGTCTTCATTTTTCTTGAGTTTCATGTGTTTAGGAAATTGTATCTTATATCTTGGGTATCCTAGGTTTTGGGCTAATATCCACTTATCAGTGAGTACATATTGTGTGAGTTCCTTTGTGAATGTGTTACCTCATTCAGGAAGATGCCCTCCAGGTCCATCCATTTGGCTAGGAATTTCATAAATTCATTCTTTTTAATAGCTGAGTAGTACTCCATTGTGTAGATGTACCACATTTTCTGTATCCATTCCTCTGTTGAGGGGCATCTGCGTTCTTTCCAGCTTCTGGCTATTATAAATAAGACTGCTATGAACATAGTGGAGCATGTGTCCTTCTTACCAGTTGGGGCATCTTCTGGATATATGCCCAGGAGAGGTATTGCTGGATCCTCTGGTAGTACTATGTCCAATTTTCTGAGGAACCTCCAGACTGATTTCCAGAGTGGTTGTATAAGCCTGCAATCCCACCAACAATGGAGGAGTGTTCCTCTTTCTCCACATCCTTGCCAGCATCTGCTATCCTCTGAATTTTTTATCTTCCCCATTCTGACTGGTGTGAGGTGAAATCTCAGTGTTTTTTGATTTGCATTTCCCTGATGATTAAGGATGCTGAACATTTTTTCAGGTGCTTCTCTGCCATTCGGTATTCCTCAGGTGAGAATTCTTTGTTCAGTTCTGAGCCCCATTTTTTAATGGGGTTATTTGATTTTCTGAAGTCCACCTTCTTGAGTTCTTTATATATGTTGGATATTAGTCCCCTATCTGATTTAGGATAGGTAAAGATCCTTTCCCAATATGTTGGTGGTCTTTTTGTCTTATTGACGGTGTCTTTTGCCTTGCAGAAACATTGGAGTTTCATTAGATCGCATTTGTCAATTCTCGATCTTACAGCACAAGCCATTGCTGTTCTGTTCAGGAATTTTTCCCCTGTGCCCATATCTTCAAGGCTTTTCCCCACTTTCTCCTCTATAAGTTTCAGTGTCTCTGGTTTTAAGTGAAGTTCCTTGATCCACTTAGATTTGACCTTAGTACAAGGAGATAAGTATGGATCGATTCGCATTCTTCTACATGATAACAACCAGTTGTGCCAGCACCAATTGTTGAAAATGCTGTCTTTCTTCCACTGGATGGTTTTAGCTCCCTTGTCGAAGATCAAGTGACCATAGGTGTGTGGGTTCATTTCTGGGTCTTCAATTCTATTCCATTGGTCTACTTGTCTGTCTCTATACCAGTACCATGCAGTTTTTATCACAATTGCTCTGTAGTAAAGCTTTATGTCAGGCATGGTGATTCCACCAGAGGTTCTTTTATCCTTGAGAAGAGTTTTTGCTATCCTAGGTTTTTTGTTATTCCAGATGAATTTGCAAATTGCTTCTTCTAATTCGTTGAAAAATTGAGTTGGAATTTTGATGGGGATTGCATTGAATCTGTAGATTGCTTTTGGCAAGATAGCCATTTTTACAATGTTGATCCTGCCAATCCATGAGCATGGGAGATCCTTCCATCTTCTGAGATCTTCTTTAATTTCTTTCTTCAGAGACTTGAAGTTTTATCATACAGATCTTTCACTTCCTTAGTTAGAGTCATGCCGAGATATTTTATATTATTTGTGACTATTGAGAAGGGTGTTGTTTCCCTAATTTTTTTCTCAGCCTGTTTATTCTTTGTATAGAGAAAGGCCATTGACTTGTTTGAGTTTATTTTATATCCAGCTACTTCACCGAAGCTGTTTATCAGGTTTAGGAGTTCTCTGGTGGAATTTTTGGGGTCACTTATATATACTATCACATCATCTGCAAAAAGTGATATTTTGACTTCCTCTTTTCCAATTTGTATCCCCTTGATCTCCTTTTGTTGTCGAATTGCTCTGGCTAATACTTCAAGTACTATGTTGAAAAGGTAGGGAGAAAGTGGGAAGCCTTGTCTAGTCCCTGATTTTAGTGGGATTGCTTCCAGCTTCTCTCCATTTACTTTGATGTTGGCTACTGGTTTGCTGTAGATTGCTTTTATCATGTTTAGGTATGGGCCTTGAATTCCTGCTCCTTCCAGAACTTTTATCATGAATGGGTGTTGGATCTTGTCAAATGCTTTTTCTGCATCTAACGAGATGATCATGTGGTTTTTGTCTTTGAGTTTGTTTATATAATGGATTACATTGATGGATTTTCGTATATTAAACCATCCCTGCATCCCAGGAATAAAACCTACTTGGTCAGGATGGATGATTGCTTTAATGTGTTCTTGGATTCGGTTAGCGAGAATTTTATTGAGGATTTTTGCATCGATATTCATAAGAGAAATTGGTCTGAATTTCTCTATCTTTGTTGGATCTTTCTGTGGTTTAGGTATCAGAGTAATAGTGGCTTCATAAAATGAGTTGGGTAGAGTACCTTCTTCTTCTATCTTGTGAAAAAGTTTGTGCAGAACTGGAATTAGATCTTCTTTGAAGGTCTGATAGAACTCTGCACTAAACTCGTCTGGTCCTGGGCTTTTTTTGGCTGGGAGACTATTTATAACTGCTTCTATTTCTTTAGGGGATATGGGACTGTTTAGAAGGTCAACTTGATCCTGATTCAACTTTGGTACCTGGTATCTGTCCAGAAATTTGTCCATTTCATCCAGGTTTTCCAGTTTTGTTGAGTATAGCCTTTTGTAGAAGGATCTGATGGTGTTTTGGATTTCTTCAGGATCTGTTGTTATGTCTCCCTTTTCATTTCTGATTTTGTTAATTAGGATTTTGTCTCTGTGCCCTCTAGTGAGTTCAGCTAAGGGTTTATCTATCTTGTTGATTTTCTCAAAGAACCAACTCCTCCTTTGGTTAATTCTTTGAATAGTTCTTCTTGTTTCCACTTGGTTGATTTCACCCCTGAGTTTGATTATTTCCTGCTGTCTACTCCTCTTGGGTGAATTTGCTTCCTTTTTTTCTAGAGCTTTTAGATGTGTTGTCAAGCTGCTAGTATGTGCTCTCTCCCGTTTCTTCTTGGAGGCACTCAGAGCTATGAGTTTCCCTCTTAGAAATGCTTTCATTGTGTCCCAAAGGCTTGGGTACGTTGTGGCTTCATTTTCATTAAACTAAAAAGTCTTTAATTTCTTTCTTTATTCCTTCTTTGACCAAGGTATCATTGAGAAGAGTGTTGTTCAGTTTCCACGTGAGTGTTGGCTTTCTATTATTTTTTTTGTTATTGAAGATCAGCCTTAGTCCATGGTGATCTGATAGGATGCATGGGACAATTTCAATATTTTTCTATTTGTTGAGGCCTGTTTTGTGACCTATTATGTGGTCAATTTTGGAGAAGGTACCATGAGGTGCTGAGAAGAAGGTATATCCTTTTGTTTTAGGATAAAATGTTCTGTAGATATCTGTCAGATCCATTTGTTTCATCACTTCTGTTAGTTTCAGTGTGTCCCTGTTTAGTTTCTGTTTCCATGATCTGTCCATTGGTAAAAGTGGTGTGTTGAAGTCTCCCACTATTATTGTGTGAGGTGCAATGTGTGCTTTGAGCTTTAGTAAAGTTTCTTTAATGAATGTGGCTGCCCTTGTATTTGGAGCATAGATATTCAGAGTTGAGAGTTCCTCTTGGAGGATTTTACCTTTGATGAGAACGAAGTGTCCCTCCTTGTCTTTTTTGATGACTTTGGGTTGGAAGTCAATCTTATCAGATATTAGGATGGCTACTCCAGCTTGTTTCTTCATACCATTTGCTTGGAAAATTGTTTTCCAGCCTTTCATTCTGAGGTAGTGTCTTTTTATCTGAGATGTGTTTCCTGTAAGCAGCAAAATGTTGGGTCTTGTTTGTGTAGCCAGTTTGTTAGTCTATGTCTTTTTATTGGGGAGTTGAGACCATTGATGTTAAGAGATATTAAGGAAAAGTAATTGTTGCTTCCTGTTATTTTTGTTGTTAAACTTGGCATTCTGTTCTTGTGGCTGTCTTCTTTTAGGTTTGTTGAGGGATTACCTTCCTGTTTTTTCTAGGGCGTTGTTCCTGCTCTTGTATTGGTTTTTTTCTATTATTATCCTTTGAAGGGCTGGATTCGTGGAGAGATAATGTGTGAATTTGGTTTTGTCGTGGAATACTTTGGTTTCTCCATCTATGGTAATTGAGAGTTTGGCTGGGTATAGTAGCCTGGGCTTGAATTTGTGTTCTCTTAGTGTCTGTATAACATCTGTCCAGGCTCTTCTGGCTTTCATAGTCTCTGGTGAAAAATCTGGTGTAATTCTGATAGGCTTGCCTTTATATGTTACTTGACCTTTTTCCCTTACTGCTTTTAGTATTCTATTTTTATTTAGTGCATTTGTTGTTCTGATTATTATGTGTCGGGAGGAATTTCTTTTCTGGTCCAGTCTATTTGGAGTTCTGTAGGCTTCTTGTATGTTCATAGGCATCTCTTTCTTTAGATTTGGGAAGTTTTCTTCAATAATTTTGTTGAAGATGTTTGCTGGTCCTTTGAGTTGAAAATCTTCATTCTCATCCACTCCTATTATCAGTAGGTTTGGTCTTCTCATTGTGTCCTGGATTTCCTTGATATTTTGAGTTAGGATCTTTTTGCATTTTCCATTTTCTTTGATTGTTGTGCCGATGTTCTCTATGGAATCTTCTGCATCTGAGATTCTCTCTTCCATCTCTTGTATTCTGTTGCTGATGCTCAAATCTATGGTTCCAGATTTCTTTCCTAGGGTTTCTATCTCCAGTGTTGCCTCACTTTGAGTTTTCTTTATTGTGTCTACTTCCCTTTTTAGGTCTAGTATGGTTTTGTTCATTTCCATCACCTGTTTGTATGTTTTTTCCTCTTTTTCTGTAAGGACATCTACCTGTTTGTGTTTTCCTGTTTTTCTTTAAGGACTTGTAACTCTTTAGCAGTGTTCTCCTGTATTTCCTTAAGTGATTTATTAAAGTCCTTCTTGATGTCCTCTACCATCATCATGAGATATGATTTTAAATCTAGGTCTAGGTTTTCGGGTGTGTTGGGGTGTCCTGGACTGGACGAAGTGGGAGTGCTGGGTTCTGATGATGGTGAGTGGTCTTGGTTCCTGTTAGTAAGATTCCTACGTTTACCTTTCGCCATCTGGTAATCTCTGGAGTTAATAGTTATAGTTGACTCTGTTTAGAGATTGTTCTTCTGGTGATTCTGTTACTGTCTCTCAGCAGACCTGGGAGACAGATTCTCTCCTCTGAGTTTCAGTGCTCAGAGCACTCTCTGCTGGCAAGCTCTCTTACAGGGAAGATGTGCCGAAGAAGAAGGCCCAAATCAGGGCCTTTCTCAGAAGCTGTGTTGCTTTGGCAGTTCCCAGAAGCTGTCAGCTTCTGTGGTGCAGACTCTCACCTGTGCAGACTAAATTCCTAAGTTCCAGGGAGTCCTGGAACCAAGATGGCGACCGCTGCTCCTGAGGCTGAGGCCGCCTCCCAAGCCAGGCGGACACCTGTCCTCTGGTCCGGACGGTGGCCGGCTGTCTGCGGCCCGCCAAGGGTGCTGCCTCAGTGGCTCTGTGCTTCCGCCTTCTCCTCTTCTCTTTTCTTCTTCTTCTTCTTCTTCTTCTTCTTCTTCTTCTTCTTCTTCTTCTTCTTCTTCTCTCTCTCTCTCTCTCTCTCTCTCTCTCTCTCTCCCCTTTATATACATTTCAAATGCTATCCCGAAAGTTCACTATACCCACCCCCCTACTCTGCTCCCCTAACTACCCACTACCACTTCTTGGCCCTGGCATTCCGCTGTACTGGAGCATATAAAGTTTGCAATACCAAAGGGCCTCTCTTCCCAGTGATGGCTGAATAGGCGATCTTCCGATACATATGCAATTAGAGACACAAGCTCAGGAGGTACTGGTTAGTTCATATTGTTGCTCCACCTAAAGGGTTGCAGACCCTTTCAGCTCCTTGGGTGCTTTCTCTAGTTTCTCCATTGGGGGCCCTGTGTTCCATCTTATAGATGACTGTGAGCATCCACTTCTATATTTGCCAGGCAATGGCATAGCCTTATATGAGACAGCTATACCAGGGTCCCTTCAGCAAAATTTTGCTGGCATATGCAATAGTGTCTGTGTTTGGTGGCTGATTATGGGATGGATTCCCGGGTGGTGTAATCTCTGTATAGTCCATCCCTTTTTCTTAGCTCCAAACTTTGTCTCTGTAACTCCTTTCATGGTTATTTTGTTCCTTATTCTAAGGAGGAATGAAGTATCCACCTGTTGGTCTTCCCTCTTCTTGATTTTCTTGTGTTTTCTAAATTGTATCTTGTTGTTCTATGTTTCTGGGCTAATATCCAATTATCACTGAATGCATATCTAGTGACTTCTTTTGTGATTGGGTTACCTCACTAAGGATGATATCCTCCAGATACATCCATCTGTCCAAGAATTTCATAAATTCATTGTTTTTATAGCTGAGTAGTACTCCATTGTGTAACTGTACCACATTTTCTGTATCCATTCTTCTGTTGAGGGACATCTGGGTTCTTTCCAGATTCTGTCTATTATAAATAAGGCTGCTATGAACATAGTGGAGCATGTGTTCTTATTACCAGTTGGAACTTCTTCCGGGTATATACCAAGGAGAGGTATTGCTGAATCTTCTGGTAGTATTATGTCCAATTTCTGAGGAACCTCCAGACTGACTTCCAGAGTGGTTGTACAAGCTTGCAATCCCAGCAGCAATGGATGAGTGTTCCTCTTTCTCCACATCCTTGCCAGCATCTGCTATCCTCTGAATTTTTTATCTTCCCCATTCTGACTGGTGTGAGGTGAAATCTCAGTGTTTTTTGATTTGCATTTCCCTGATGATTAAGGATGCTGAACATTTTTTCAGGTGCTTCTCAGCCATTCGGTATTCCTCAGATGAAAATTCTTTGTTTAGGTCTGAGCCCCATTTTTAATGGGGTTATTTGAATTTCTGGAGTTCAGCTTCTTGAGCTCTTTGTATATATTGGATATTCGTCCCCTATCAGATTTTGGATTGGTAAAAATCCTTTCTCAAACTGTTGGTTGCCTTTTTGTCTTATTGATAGTGTCTTTTGCCTTACAGAAGCTTTGCAATTTTATGAGGTCCCATTTGACAATTCTTGGTCTTACAGCACAAGCCATTGCTGTTCTGTTTAGGAATTTTCCCCCTGTGCCCATATCTTCGAGGTTTTCCCCCACTTTGTCCTCTATTAATTTCAATGTCTCTGGTTTTATGTGGAGGTCT
The DNA here is from genome assembly GCF_000001635.26 of Mus musculus. NCBI lineage: Eukaryota > Metazoa > Chordata > Mammalia > Rodentia > Muridae > Mus > Mus musculus. Next base: position 47,149,647 of record NC_000068.7, on the reverse strand, counting down.
TTGATCCACACAGAATTGAGCTTTGTACAAGGAGATAAGAATGGATCAATTTGCATTCTTCTATATGATAACCGCCAGTTGTGCCAGCACCATTTGTGGAAAATACTGCCTTTTTTCCACTGGATAGTGTTAGTTCCCTTGTCAAAGATCAAGTGACCATAGGTGTGTGGATTCATTTCTGGGTCTTCCATTCTATTTCATTGATCTACCTGTCTGTCACTGTACCAGTACTATGCAGTTTTTACCACAATTGCTCTGTAGTACACCTTAATGTCAGGCATGGTGATTCTACCAGAGGTTCTTTTATTGTTGAGGATAGTTCTTGCTATCCTAGGTTTTTTATTATTCCAGATGAATTTGCAAATTGCCCTTTCTATCTCAGTGAAGAATTGAGTTGGAATTTTGATGGGGGTTGCATTGAATCTGTAGATTGCTTTTGGCAGGATATCCATTTTTACTATATTAATCCTGCCAATCCATGAGCATGGGAGATCTTTTCCATCTTCTGAGATCTTCACTTTCTTTCTTCAGAGACATGAAGTTCTTATCATACAGATCTTTCAGTTTCTTTACAGTTTCTTTCAGTTTCAGTGTTCACCAAGGTATTTTATATTATTTGTGACTCTTGTGAAGGGTGTTGTTTCCCTAATTTCTTTTTCAGCCTGTTTATCCTTTGTGTAGAGAAAGGCCATTGATTTATTTGAGTTAATTTTATATCCAGCTACTGCACTGAAGCTGTTTATCAGATTTAGGAGTTCTCTGGTGGAATTTTTAAGGTCATTTATATGCACTATAATATCATCTGCAAATAGTGATATTTTGAATTCTTCCTTTCCAACTTCTATCCCTTTGATATCCGTTTGTTGTTGAATTGCTCTGGCTAGGACTTCAAGCACTTTATTGAATAGGTAGGAAGAAATTGGGCAGCTCTGTCTAGTCCCTGATTTTAGTGGGATTGCTTTGAGGTTCTCTCCATTTAGTTTGATGTTGGCTACTGGTTTGCTGTATGTTTTTATTATGTTTAGGTATGTGCCTTGAATTCCTGATCTTTCCAAGACTTTTATCATGAAGGGGTGTTGAATTTTTTCAAATGCTTTTTCAGCAACTAATGAGATGATAAGGTGTTTTTTGTCTTTGAGTTTGTTTATATAGTGGATTACGTTGATGGATTTCCACATATTAAACCATCCCTGCATCCCTGGGATGAAAGCCTACTTGGTCATGATGGATGATCATTTTGATGTGTTCTTGGATTCGGTTTGCAGGGATTTTTATTGAGTATTTTGCATCATTGTTCATATGGGAAATTGGTCTGAAGTTCTCTTTCTTTGTTGGATCTTTTTGTGTTTTAGGTATCCGAGTAATTGTGGCTTCATAGAATGAATTGGATAGAGTACCTTCTGTTTCTATTTTGTGGAATAGTTTGAGAAGAGTTGGAATTAGGTCTTCTTTGAAGGTCTGATAGAACTCTACACTACACCCATCTGGTCCTGGGCTTTTTTTTGTTGGGAGGCTATTGATGACTGCTTCTATTTCTTTAGGGGAAAAGGGAGTGTTTAGATCGTTAATCTGATCCTGATTTAACATTGGTACCTGGTATCTGTCTATGAAGTTGTCCATTTCATCCATATTTTCCAGTTTTGTTGAGTATAGCCTTTTGTAGTAGGATCTTATGATATTTTAGGTTTTCTCAGGTTCTGTTGTTATGTCTCCTTTTTCATTTTTAATTTTGTTAATTAGGATACTGTCCTGTGCCCTCTAGTGACTCTGGCTAAGGGTTTATCTATCTTGTTTATTTTCTCAAAGAACCAGCTTCCGGTTTGGTTGATTTTTTTGAATTGTTCTTTTTGTTTCCACTTGGTTGATTTCAGCCCTGAGTTTGATTATTTCCTGCCATCTACTCCTCTTGGGAGAATTTGCTTCCTTTTGTTCTATAGCTTCTAGGTGTGCTGTCAGGCTGCTAGTGTATGCTCACTTTAGTTTCTTTTTGGAGGCACTCAAGGCTATGAGTTTCCCTCTTAGGGCTGCCTTCAGTATGTCCCATAAATTTGGGTATGCTGTGGCTTCATTTTCATTAAACTCTAAAAAGTCTTTAATTTATTTCTTTATTTCATCCTTGACCAAGGTATCATTGAGTAGAGTGTTGTTTAGTTTCCACGTGAATGTTGGCTTTCTATTATTTGTGTTGTTATTGTAGATCAGCCTTATTCCATTATTCCGTGGTGATCAGATAGGATGCATGGGATAATTTCAATAATTTTATATCTGTGGAGGCCTGTTTTGTGACCAAGTATATGGTCAATTTTGGAGCAGGTACCATGTTCTGCTGAGAAGAAGGTATATCCTTTTGTTTTAGGATAACATGTTCTGTAGCTATCTATTAACTCCACTTGTTTCATAACTTCTGTTAATGTCCATGTATCTCTGTTTAGTTTCTGTTTCCAGGATCTATCCATTGGTGAGAGTGGGGTGTTGAAGTCTCCCACTATTATTGTGTGAGGTGCAATGTTTGCTTTGATATTGGTAATTGAGAGTTTTGCTGGGTATAGTAACCTGGGCTGGCATTTGTGTTCTCTTAGGGTCTGAATAACATCCATCTAGGATCTTCTGGCTTTCATAGTCTCTGGTGAGAAGTCTGGTGTAATTATAATAGGCTTGCCTTTATATGTTACTTGATCTTTTTCTCTTACTCCTTTTAATATTCTATCTTTATTTCGTGCATTTGTTGTTCTGATATTATGTGTCAGGAGGAATTTCATTTCTGGTCCAGTCTATTTGGAGTTCTGTAGGCTTCTTGTATATTCATGGGCATCTCTTTCTTTAGGTTTGGGGAGTTTTCTTCTATAATTTTGTTGAAGATATTTGCTGGCTCTTTGAGTTGAAAATCTTCATTCACATCTACTCCTATTATCTGTAGGTTTGGTCTTCTCATTGTGTCCTGGATTTCCTGGATGTTTTGAGTGAGGATCTTTTTGCATTTTGCATTTACTTTGATTGTTGTGCCCATGTTCTCTATGGAATCTTCTGCACCTGAGATTTTCTCTTCTATCTCTTGTATTCTGTTGCTCAGGCTCGCATGTATGGTTCCAGATTTCTTTCCTAGGGTTTCTATCTCCAGCATTGTCTCACTTTGGATTTTCTTTATTGTTTCTACTTCCCTTTTTAGGTCTTGGATGGTTTTATTCAATTCCATCACCTGTTTGGTTGTGGTTTTTTGTAATTCTTTTTTTTTTTTTTTGTTGTTGTTGTTGTTGTTTTTTTGTTTTTTTGTTTTTTGGGACAGGGGTTTCTCTGTAGCCCTGGCTGTCCTGGAACTCACTTTGTAGACCAGGCTGGCCTGGAACTCAGAAATCTGCCTGACTCTGCCTCCTGAGTGCTGAGATTAAAGGCATGTGCCACTATGCCTGGCCTTTCCTGTAATTCTTTAAAGACTTCTATCCCTTTAGCTGTGGTCTTTTGTATTTCTTTAAGTGAGTTATTAAAGCCCATTCTTGATGTCCTCTACCAGCATCATGAGATATGATTTTAAATCAGAGTATTGCTTTTCGGGTGTGTTGTGGTATCCAGGACTGGCTGAGGTGGAAGTGCTGTTTTCTGATGATGGAGAGTGGTCTTGGTTTCTGTTAGTAAGATTCTTATGTTTGCCTTTTGCCATCTGGTGATCTCTGGAGTTAGTTGTTATAGTTGTCTCTGGTTGGAGCTTGTTCCTCTTGTGATTCTGTTAGCCTCTGTCAGCAGACCTGGGAGTCTAGATCTCTCTTGAGTCTCAGTGGTCAGAGTTCTCTATGCAGGCAAGCTCTCCTCCTGCAGTGAAGGTGCACAGATATCTGCTATTCAGACCTGCCTCCTGGCTGAAGATGAAGGCCTGAAACAGGGCCTGTCCCAGAAGATGTGTTGCCTCTGCAGGGTGCACGCTCACTTGCACAGACTGGTCTCTGAGGGACATGGGACACAAGATGGCTCTCTCACCTGCTCTGGCAGTCAGAACCCTACAGGGTAGACACCTATCCTCTGGCCAGGAAGGTGCCGGGATTTCTGGAGCCCAAAATGTGTTCTGTCACAGAAGCTGTGTCACTTCTGTAGTCAACACTCTCACCTGCACAGACTAGTCTCTGAGGGACCGGGGACCCAAGATAGAGAATTATTTCTTGGTATTCAGAGGAATTAGTGCTAAAACCCCATTGATGCCCAAATCCATGGCTGTTTGAGTGCCTTATATAATGTAGTTTATTATGTGTCTAAAACTTCTGTACATGGTTCTATTGTCAGGTATCTCTAGACTATATATAATGTGAAATGCATATAACAACTATACAAATAGTTGCTAATATTTACTCTTTAGATACAGTGAACAAAATGTCTACTTATGTCAAGTACATTTTTAAAAAATACTTTCCACCATTGGTTTAGATAACAAGTAAACATAAGCAAGGCAGGGGGCACCCTGTGCTTTAAAGTGTATCACAGATTGTCTGTGCATTTTTAAGCATGTTTGTGTGTGTGTGTGTATGTGTGTGTGTGTGTGTGTGTGTGTGTGTGTATGTGTGTGTGTATGTGTGTGTGTATGTGTGCTATAATTCAGACAATAACTGTATTCAGTTTAGTTTTCTCCTGTAAAAATTTGCATTTTTATTATGAAAGAAAATCAAAATACAAATTTCCTTCTACATTGAAAACCTTAAAAGAATCTTGTTATCCTATAGTCCTCATTCTGATATAGACCTACTAGAAACAAATTAGTCAATCCATTAGATGTGTTCAATAGGGTCTACAACATCAGGCAAAGGTTAGTGCTTTCTAATTATGATCATTAGCATCTCAATTTCTGTATTTTGTTCTCTTCTGGGTATTTGAAACTCTATTCTACTGACACTAAAATGCTTCGGGAATTGACTTGGGACTGTCTGAGGAATATTCACCACATTCAATAGAAGCATCAATTTGATGATGTCTATATTAATGTAAAAAATATTTGAATAGAAAAACAATTTGGTCTTTTGTTATATTTAAGAGACATTCTCAGATTAGGTCAAAACATGTCATATGCTATTTTTAAGCTTCAAGTAGATTTTCCTCACTTAACACCAATATTTAAAATTTATGACATTTGTATAATCTAATTAAAATTGTAGTTCCAAAAGGACTTAACAAAGAATTTTTTATTATTTCTAGGTCTACTGTTGTTATCCTTGTCATATTAAATGGTGAGCTATTAATGACATTGCTTCCCTTTTCACAAGTACTAAGAGACTATAAAATTTGTGATTTTCATTTTAAATAAAATTGAAAATCGATGCATATAGTGCATTTTTCCCCAATTACCCACGGGCTTAAAAATAACCTCTAAGTGATGTACTCAGGATGTCCAATTAAGAATTCTTCCAATGAAGTGGATTGAGTATCAGCAATCAGAATGTCTTAGTGGAGGAAAAGCATTCACTATATTTATTAAGCTTAGTAAAATATGCCCTTGGGAAGCAAAAGATGCCTTTGGTGAATCTCAAAGCACTAGCATTTTATTTCACAATTTACTCTCCTTCTCCAGATGTGAATTCAAAGGACGGCATTCTTTCTTCATTACTTACTTTAATAATGCTTTGCAATATCCCCAGTGAAGTTAATTGTTTATATGAATGGGTACAATAGAACTTTTCACATTGTGTCATGAATAATTTCTAGTATTTTTTGAGCTTTCTGAGATTACCTACATATCTTTCAGTATCCTGCATATTCTAATGTGATTTAAAAATTGGAGTTTTCATTCCTTATTAAATCTGAGAAACCAGGAGGAAAGAAGAAGGATCTGGAAGCATTGTTAATGTTTTATTTCTATTTGAACAACATGAATTTAGATGTCACAGGATTATTTTTCCAAGTAAAAGTAGTCTACTTCTGTAAAGATCAACATTTCAATTTTTCCACACCAATGAGCATTTATTTATATAGTACTTTTCAAGTTTCTCATCATTTCCCTCATTTGCTTAAAGTTAAAAAAAATGACTAGTAACTGGAACTAGGACACACAGATCCAGGAAATGTAATTTGGCAATAAATGCTGTTTTCGAGGTACACTGCACGGTTTGTGGATAAATATTTCTTTAATGTGTGTAATTACTGGATCAGCAGAATAAATGTGGTCATGTCCTTGTAATTAATATATTGTCAAAAGTTCATTTAAGAATAATAATTTTACTGGGAAAGTGCTGTCTATGTGTTTCCTGCAATAATTTGTTAAATTAAGTGCAATAAATATAAAAGTACCCTTAAAAATCTCTTTTGAGGCTCCTTTTCACTACATCTTTTAAAAAAGCTTTTAAATCTCCCTCACATACATTAGCCTTAACTCCAGTCCATTTTCATTCAACAAAGTGTCACAATAGACTTCTCTGTAAATGACAATTCTCTGGAAAGCATTATATTTTAAAATCCATGATAGCTTACATTGACAAATATTTATTCATGAATTATGAAAACTGACATCTGGCCTTGGCCTTCATATTAGGCACAGCTAAGTCAGGCCTGTAACTTCTGTAATGAGTTGAACATTTACTTGTAGAAGAAAGTCATTACCACACAGAATTTTAGGGCTGCTCAATGTGACCTCTTTATTTGATAGTTTTGTCATGCTGCTCCAAGCTCTGGAAGCTGTTGATGGAAGGCTGCTCAGACTGCGATCATAGAAACAGCCTGGACACACAGGACACATGATGAATTGAAAGTGCTTTCTTTATGGTCATTTGGCCAAAAGGCTAGGATATCAGAGTTTATAGTATTTGGCATTGCTACCGGTGTCAAACCTGTAGCTGAAAGTTTCCTAAGTAAAATGCAGAAAGAAAAAATAATACTCAGGATGGCCAAGAATGTAGAATAGTGACCGGAAGATGCTGCGTAAAGTAGGCTGGGCTAGCAAAGGCCTTTGACTTTTCACTCAAGTAACTATTGTTGGATGGTGGGAAAAAGACAAAACCAACCAAGTTACAACAGATTAAAACAAGAGTAAAACAGGTGACATAGAGAATGGACCACTGGTATGCCAATAAGCATAGGCTGTTTGTACATAAACACGGTAGTATCTCCAGGTCCTCTGTGTTTTCAGATTTCTGGACCCAATAAGTATTTATAACAGTTCTATATAAACATTACTCTGTGTGTGTGCGTGTGTGTGTTTGTGTGTGTGTGTCTGTTCTGCATCTCTCTGTTTGAATCTCAATCAATTTTTCTATTGATTTCAAATAGGCCTTTATTGTTAACCTGCCCACAGAAAATTGACTCAGCTTTGAGTAGGTAGCTAGTTTGCAGATAAATTAGACTTTCTGTTTCCCCTGGACATTCTGTCCTACAGTAGATTAATTTTTTCTCTTTTGTGAAATCAAAGTGATTCTAGATCAGGTTTACTCAATGTACTAAAACATAGCTGAAAAAATTGATTACTGAAGATCTATTTGAATTTTCTGGGTAAAAAAATATTAAAATTTCATATTAAATATTTGCTTACCTTGATTACAAATATATAAACCTTTACTCTCTTCATCATATGCTGTCTTTTATTCAACTTCTGTTTCCTTTACCTTTTCTAGCTGGGCTCTTTTGGAAATCATCCTTCCCCTCTTATTTGGAAATTTCATAAAATTACTCCACTTGTTTAGTCTCTTCCTCACAGTGAAGACTGATGGACAGTGCTGAACAATTTACAAACACTTTTAGGAAATTGCCTAACCAACAGTTAGTGTCCTTTAGTATAAATTATGCTCTCACCTAACTGCAAAAATACCAGTACATTTATAAGAATCCAATTTCTTTTGCTCTAACCAACCACCTGTGGCTGTGTACTTACTAAGTATGAGAATGCACTAAGATCATGAAAAATCTAACTCCTGATACTGATAGTGTAGCCTCTGATGAGGCCTGATATTTGGTAGCAACATAGTGGGATCATGGATGAGAAGGAATAAAACCAAATCAGAGAGGAAGCCTGAGCAAGTTTCTGGAAGTAGTTTGCGCCCTAGAACAATAAAGAGAAGAGTCCAAGTGATGGTCCTACATCATTTATCATTAGAAGTTCATAGATGTTTCGTCCTTGGAAAGAAGAAGTAGAAGTATAGTTTGTGTTGTATTAACTTGGGTGTGGTACATTATAGTTGGAAATCGCACAGTGACATCTGTGACCTTGCCAAACAGCATCCAGAACATGACATACATTAAACCATATATCAGATGAACGATGGATTGATCATCTTTCAGCGAGTGTTTTGTCTTTTCTTGTAGCTGTGACATACAATCTGACAGACTCAATGTTTCAGGATTTAAGATGGTACGGTTGATCATTGTAGGGAAAGGTACAAGGGCGTATATGACAACAGAGCATATATCTAGGACTCTTTGGATTCTGGCTGATTAGAAAGCAGAAAGATGAAACTGGAAGTAGTAGTGATAATCAAAACCCATCCTTGATGGGCTAAATCTGCCAACTGAGCCCAGGTATTCTTTAAGTCTGTATATAGTCTCAAATATACTTAATGAGATTTAAAATCAGCAGGGAGAAAGACCTCTGAGCATGCCTGATAGGGTTTCTATTGATTAGGTTAACTGAGGTACAAAGTCCATCACATCATTGGAGAAATAGGGATGGGGACCATTTGTTGGACTGAGATCCTGGAAAATATAAGAAAGGAGAAAGTAAGGTCCTCACAGCATTCATTTCTGTTTTGGTTTTTTGTTTTGTTTGTTTTGTTTTTCTTTTTTTGAGACAGGGTTTCTGTGTAGCCATGGCATTCCTGGAACTCACTTTGTAGACCAGCCTGGCCTCGAATCAGAAATCAGCCTGCCTCTGCCTCCCAAGTGCTGAGATTAAAGGCGTGCACCACAACCTCCTGGCTCATTTCTGTTTTCTTTCTACCTACAGACATAAAGTGTCCTGATACTTTAAGCTTCTGCCACAGTTACTCACTTTCCATGACAGATTTAACACTTGAACTAGGAGCCAAAATGAAAACCTTCCTTCCTTAAACCTCTTTTATCAGTGTAAGTTAGAAAAGCAACCAGAAAGCTACTAGGACAAAAAATTGAGAGCAAATAGAAAGGCCACAGCTCTGCCAAAGCTGAAGATGTTCTTCCCTAGGTCTCTGGAACAACCCTGCTGGAAGAATGAGGAAAGTTCTTGCTAGTAAATTTCAAATACTGAAAGCAGAGCTTCATGAGTGATTCTTGAAAAATCTTACAAAAAAAGAAGCCTGAGAGAAAAATCCTTAGATGCGTGGCAGATGAAATCTCTGAGGGGAAAGAGGTTATGTGTTACAGTTGCAAGAGAGAGTGGCTGCCTAAATTCAAGATGTCTAGCTATTTCATCATGAGCCCTTGATGCTGGAAATGGAATTGCTAAGATATTGCATTTGAACTTCTGGAGTTTTTTGTTTGTTTGTTTGTTTTTTGTTAAATTATTCCTTCCACATCGATCATTCCAACTTAGAAGAAGAATGTCTATTTTGTGCATTGGTTGGAAACTTTGATGTTTTAATTGTACTCAGAAATGAAAGACTATAGATGAGGTATGGACATAGATAACATTTTAAATATTGGAGTTATTATAGACTATAGGGACCTTTGAAGTTGGTGTCATTGAACCTATGAGAAGATTATGACACCATGGGTTCAAGGCATTGGATGTTATGACTAAAAGATGACAAATGTTTGTTGTCAAGTTGACAAGAGCTGGGTTTGTAATGAGTATTTTCAATTACCATTTTCATGAAAGCTAGAATCATTGAGGTGATAAACTGCTGTACATATTTTCAGGAGAGTGTCTTTATTAGGTCAGTTGAGGTAGGAAGCCCCATTCACTGTTTGTTGCAATGTTCCCTGGCCCAAGGGCCTGAAACATAGAAACTAGAGAAAGAGGGCTCTGTAGAAGCATCCATTTCTCTTCTTCTTGACTACAGACACTAGGCAACCAGATGATTTAAACTCCTTAGCTTTCCTACAATGACAAATTGCACCCTTGAACTGGGAGCCCAAATAACCCCCCCCCTTCCTTACATTGCTCTGTCAGGGTATTTTATTGCTTTAACAGGAAAACTAACTAATACAATCCTACATCGCCAAAGGTTTCACATCTCTAAAAAACAGTTCCCAGCTGTTCAACTTTTCAAACTGCTCAAGCACATGAGTGTTTGGAGGCTCTTTCACATTCAAATTGTAAGAGTAAGCATGAAAAGATTTTTAAAAAACTTATTGTTTTGTTCATTAGAAATATAAATTTAAGTGGTCAGCCCATTTTTATCTACCAACTTTTAGTATTGGACAACTCTGTGTTTAATTACTGCCAGCTACACTGATGCAGAAAGCCTTACATTAGCTTCTCCCAATTAAACAAGACCACTCCAGCAGTGCAGTTCCAGAGGCTAAAACAGAAAATGACTATGGTCTATGGTGCCTGCCACTAGAAACAAACAGTAAGCATGAAGGAGAAAGAAGATTCGGTATTTTCTGTAGCAGATGCACTTCTGCAGAAGACTTTCCTAGTCTTCACAGGTTTAATAATAGGAAAAATAAAATAATAAAACCAGGTGTTAGAATTGCTTTCTTTGAAAACAGTCTCTAAAATTTACATGTTATAAACTTCAAAAGGAGAAAATTATGATTTAGGGAATAACTTTTCTAAATTACCGTTTCTAAATTAAAGACCCAGTATTATAGAGTAAATATTCATTCATCATTTCACTATATTAAAAATCAGAATCATTAAGAAACTAGGATCATATGAAGAGATTATCAATAAAAATACAATCCTAAAATATAGAGGGAATGTTTCAAAGATTTCATTTGTTTATCATATAATATGGAGAATGATATTTGAGTGCTCTAGTTTTAAATGAATGTTTGCATTTGCCTAATATTGCATGTTTCTTTGTAAAGAAGAGTGCCAATGATATAAAATCCAAGGCTTAACATGTTAGCATGATAATTATTCAGAAATTTGTAAGGTCAGGCGGTACTGTACTCGGTCTTTCTTCAAAGTGAGTTCTGAGACAAACCGGAGCTATGCTTTCTGAGTCAGGGACCAGCATCCTTCTACCGTGGCAGTTTGCCACATTTTCTTTTTGCCATTATGGCTTGTGGTAGAGGATTGCATCTTTTTCTTGCTTCAGTGGAATCAGTAGGAATGTTGTCAGGATTAAATGTGATAATTACTGCATTATAACTCATAGAACAGCTTGTGAATAAAACCCCAGGAAGGACTGAATAATATTACTATTATTATCAGTGTTATCATTAACCCAAAATGTAAATAATATACTTCAATAAAGATAAACAAGCACAATAGGTAGTTTGTGAGAATCACAATCTCAAATATTGTAAAATTATTTTGAAAGCCTGCAAAGCATGTTTTAATAATATTTGAGAAGAAAGAGCATTACGTTATGTGCCTCTCATTGTACAGCATTTTGGGAGAATTGTCAAGTAGTTTTTTTCCCCTAGAACCTGAATTCTTTTTAATCTGAGGAAAAAATTCTAAGTCAGTTGTCAAACACTTGGACTCTTGGGAAAATTTTATTTTCAGGTTAAAGATATAAAGAAACCTTATCATATTATGTCATTACTGTCAAACTATTAAATTATGATTATATTGCTTAAAGTTGTATTTGTTATCATCCCACTAATCATGTCTTCATAGCAGAGTCAGGCATATATTAAATACTTGCTTGATATCATTAGTGAAATGTGAAGTATTTGAGAGAAGCATTCACAATAAGTTCATCTGAACATGGGAAATAGAGAAAAATATCATTTGTTTCAAATAAGATACAATGAAGTCACCATAGAAGACTAGATAGATTGTTCTGACACTTCTGTTTTATCACCTGAATATTTGCACTAAACTCCGAACCTTGAACATCATGGCATTTGTCATTGAGGTTGTGGCTGATAACAAAATGCTGCTGTGCTATAACTGGGATTCAAAGCACCTAGACTGAGATCATGAGTTGATCTTTTACTCCCAGAGTTGATATTTTACTTTTCTAAGTATAAGACGTCTTAGAGGGTCACCATTCTCCAACACGTTTGAAGTGGTACTCTTTACTCGTTCTAAAACATTGTCAGCACAAGAACAAATGCTTAGCTAAGGCTCACATCTATCACTCCAGTTGGTACATATGGTAATTTTCTCTAAATTGGCTCCTTTGCTCAGGCTACTGTATCATCCTGAGATATTAAGTTTTTAAATTGGCTCTTCCCACCTCTTTTAACGTTAGATGGCTGATTGCTGTCACATAATTTAATGATCTAGTCCAATCTATACAATGACAGTGTAACATGGGCAAGATAATTGTGGATGGATTGCATGCCATTAATCAGTTGCCTTTTTGTTCTTACATGTCCCCTTGCTTATCATTCAAGGAAGAAAATTGTCTTTTGACAGGGTCCCATTGCACGGTCTTACTGTCCAATAACAGCAAAGCTGAGTTTTCAAATAGTAAATGAACATGTTCTAAGGAAGGTGGAAGTTAATTAAATAACATGTTTTATATGAATTGCCTTGAGAAAAATTGGAAGTTTATCCGTATTCATAGAAAATCACCTGTTGAAGCATTGTATATATTAAATGATTAAAAATAAGCAGATGTTCTCATTACAGATAAACAGATTGATTCAAGGGACTGTCCTGCATTGTGAAGAGGATAACACACAAAAGAACATTGTAACACTTGATAGACTTCCTTAATGCCATTGACTTTAGAGACCAATGGCCATTTTGGCACATGGTGTTTTAAAGATAGTCTCTTCACTTAGGGTCATATGCCATTCTGGTATGATGTATGCACATTTAATCATTGTAACCTCCAAAGCCTATTTCAATCCTGAGTACTTCTTCACCTAAACCAATATCTTTTTTTTTTTTTTTTAGGTTAATTCAACTCAGTAAATGGGGTCTTCTTATTGGTGGACTTATCTTAAAGAAAGCTTCTGCAGGGAGAGGCCACACAGTGAGTGAAATAGCAAATTTGATGTGTTTATAATTGTATCAAAGGAACGGTTACTAATGTGAGTATAAAGAGCCTACTTATGCTCAATATGCAAACTATAGTCTTGATTGCTTTAAATTTAATTTACTTTTTTGGGAGAAAACCAAGATCTATTTTAAAGTTATATTTTAAAATACTGTGTCCACATACCTACAATTTATATAAAATACGCTCTTAAAGGCCTATCTCATGGGCTTATTATCTTTCCTTTAATCTTCATGGTTTGGATTTTTAAATATAAAATTTTGGTAGACTATTCCTCCAATATATATTGATACAGTTATCAAAATAAAGATGGGATTTTTCTTTTGTTCTTTTGATATTATAATAGATATGGAGCTTATTCTTTGCTCCTGACTTTTGTCAAGGTCTGTTGTATATTATGGGTTAAAATAAAATAACTATGAATGTATGTTTCTTAAGAACAGAGTGATGGCTCAGCTCTTAAATGTAATAGCTGTTCTTCTAAGATGGGTTCAATTCCCTAAGTTACATGAATGATCAAAAGCATCTATACTTCCAATTCTGTGGAAGCTGATGTACTCTGATTGCTTTCATAGACAGCAGACAAATGGTGATGCACATATATACTTATATATGTACAGGCCAAGGACACATGCATATATAATAAAAATAAAATAACTTTAAATAACGAAAGTATGTTGATAATAAATTGAAGACAAGATATCATAATTGAGAATAGACACAGGCTGCTTAACATTTACAAAAGCAAGATTAAAAACAGAGAAAGAGAACTATGAAGTTATCTCAATGTTAAAATTATATGTGTATGATAATTTATCTTAGAAAATAACCAAATATGTCAATATCTTACTTAGCTTTTGTTCTGTTTAAACAAAAGCAATGTTTTAGACAGAAATGATCAAATTATTTGTTCCAGTTGTCTTTTTGTTGTCATAAAAATATTTGCCTTTTCCTAACTCTATTGCCTTCTCTTAAACACCTCTATTCTCCCATTAGCTATAAGACAGAACTTCTTGATGAAAAGCATATGCTTTCATTTATTTTGCCCTTTCACAGTATTCTAGTTTTTCCATACAATGAACAATGTTAAACCTCTTTAATAAGCAAGAATGCTACCATGGCACTTAAGTGAAACATGGAGAGACTGGCACCAGCTTATGGAGAACTTTATCAAACACCAGGACATATGAATGTGGAAGACTGAATGCTTAGAAGTAGGCTTTAAATCAATTTTATCTTCATGGTTTTAACATCAAGAAGAGTTGTTACTTGTAAACCAATTGTTATGCAACTTAATGAACTAATTAGGAAAATCAGTTGCAATAATAGTATTGGTACAAACTGATCTGAATATAAAAAGTAGAATTAGAATTCTACTACCAAAGTTTTCCATCTAAACAAGCTATATAATAATACCATTTCAAGGCATGCTCCTTGTAAAATTAATCATAAGTGATTCTTCCTTCATAGCATCTGATTTCTGTAACCTATTTATCTGTGAATATGACATGCCATACTATTTCTGCTGTATCTATATGTACATTTGATGCATGCCAGGAAGATCTGAAATGACATTGTATAAACTGGCTCCAGTATCATGTTTCTTTTTGTTTCATTCACTAAATGAATGGATGCCATACAGATATTCACACTAAAGCCTCCCTTAGAGACCACACTTGGGCTGGCAAGAGAACCCCACTGGTTACTTGAATCACAGAGTTGGAGACACTGAAACAAATTCACACACAATAAAGACATGCAATCTTATTGTGGCCAGGGCCAATTCCTTCCTCTAACATTTGTAAAAGATGAAATTACAAACTCTAAAAACATATATCACCCAGGGATCTTATCTTTTGTTTCCTAAATTGTGCCCTTTTTATATCAATGAATATTTCCTTCAAGAATCATTGAGCGGTTGCTTTGATAGTTAAATAATTTTATTTCTTAGTGATGAAGTGTTTATGTATAAAATTTAAGTAATCTGTTATAAAGGGAAACTTCAATTGTTCGTGGACTAATGACACATGGGACAAATGGGTGTCAAAGGGGAAATTTCATCTTCTCCATACTCCTTTCAGTGATAAAATACAATTTGTATGATTGTGAAGGAGCGCTGTTTATTTTTCCAGTCAAAAAGTCACTGTCAAATGTGTGTTTGGGAAGGAAAAACAGCGCTAAAACAAATGTATCTCTGAGACACATCTAGGTTGTTTTAGAGAAGGAAAAAACCTAGGGCAGTCTGTTAAAAATGAACATTTCCAATACAATTTGTCACCCATGCATAAATCTTGCTGACATTTTCAGTCACTTTAATAGCCTTCCCATTTTATAAATCAGTATGAACTTGCACGGTTGCAAAAAGTGTGTATTTTGAACATCTCATTTGCATACTTTACCAAAAGCCAATGAGGCAGGGGGAGCAACACTGGTGATCGTAATACGTGTTTGGGAAAAAGGCAGAGAGATCACTAATGGCTTTGCCTTTAGGGATTTCTGTACTCCATAGGGAACGAAAATGAGAAATATTTTTCAAACAGCAGGGGTAAAGGTTTTAAAACTAGAAACACATGGAGTGATAAAGATGTTAGTGCCACAGGGCGCATAGCAGGAAAAATTTACAATGTAAAAACTGTAATTTCAGCATTAGGAAGTAATAATCGTGTTTCATCATTGTTATTAAAGCATGACCCTTAAAGTCACATAAATTAGATATAAGTTTCGAGAGAAGTTTATTAATCTTTAGCAGGAAAGTATTAGGAAAGTTTATTATTGGATGAGGTTCTCAGGAGATTTTTTTCTTCTTTTGATTGCATGGAATTGGGGGAACGTGGGTGTGGGTGCTACTTCGTTTCAAGGAAATCTATCATTGCAAAGAGTAAATAAAACTTAACTCACTGTTACCCAATGGGTATAAATCATGCCTACAGAAAGCTCTTAGTCCTTTAAATTAGTGATTTGAAGGGAAAACATGCATGCAAAGAGAAGGAGGGAGCTTCTACACCCAAGCTAATATTCTTGTTCTGAATAAAAACTAGAACTAAATTAAAGTTTACTTTTAATGTGAAATTCATGACAAATAAACATTAATGAAATATGTAACCTGTTTTGGACAACTCAACGTTTGTAAAAGAAAACTACAACATGGAACTTGATTAGCATCTCTAGAGAAAAATTGGTTTAGAAAAGCATACAAGTCATCAGTGGGCATCAATGGTAAAGAACTATGTAAAGAGATTATTTCCTTAGAATCTAATTGATTAATTTGGAGTAGAAGATTAATTTTAAAGAATAAATAGGATATTGGCCAAGTATATATAATTTCAAATCATCTGCTTTAAAATTTGTTAACTCTTTCAGAAATTTTGCACAACTCAGAACCAAAATCTCAACACATTAAATAGAAAGAGTGCCATTGTTATTTCTAGATAATTGAATCTTTTATTTATAATTTAACATTTGTTAAACTAATTTTCCTTTAGCAATTGGTTTTAACGTTTATGTAGTAAGATAACATGAATAATAAAAGGGTTGAAAGAAAATTTCAAAACAGCAAATTCTATTAATAACTATTAGCTGACACATGCAAAATTGTATTACCACAATGTCATAAATGTAAATTCTGGATACTGATAAATTGTTGAGTTACCAACTATAAGAAAGTAGGGGAAATATAAATCTGTTTTTTATAATACAATAGTTTTTCAGAGTTCTCTTTTACATTCACCTAGCATTCCTCATAAGACTTCATGTACATACACAAAATGTCTTATATTTTAAAATTATATATGTAACATGGAAGACATATCTCTCTTAAGAATATATGGCACTGTTATTCTTTGGAACATTCAACAAATGAACTAGATATCAGTAAAGTGTGGCTAGACAGAAAGCATAAAGAATTTAACTGAACAAAAACCTCAGGATCATTCAAAATTAGATTAATTAAATGCAAAGAAGTTCCAATAAGATATTAAACTTGTATAAGAGACCTCATTTCAATAATGTCTGTGGATGATTTATTCAATAACTACTCATTCATAGATGTTGCTTATATTGTTCTGGTATGAGTAATGACTTTAAACATTTTGTGATGTATTCAAATTTTTTCCAATAGACTAAAGTGACATTTATATTCTCTAAAACGCAGGAGCTATTCACAGCAGCCACTAGACTGATAATCCATATTATCCAGAAGAATAACATAGATCTTACTGCCTTATGAATTTAATTCAAGGAATGCAAAATGACTCAGAGATAAATTTTCAAGATATGGTCATAGGAATTATTTTGTAGGAAGTTCATGGAAGGACTACAAGAACTGAGGCATGACAACCATATTGTTCACAAGTCTTTTAAACTAAAAATTATGAGAATAAATTTTCACAGAAAAGCCACAGAGTGAGGTAAAAGTTTCATTTTTTTTGAAAAAGAAAAAAGAATGCAAACATTTTGTATGCTGTGAATATGATTAGAATGAGAAGGGAAAATCACAAGCAAAAGAAAAATAACACTGACCAGTGCAAAAGCAAGTTCATACACTTCAGTTTCAGATAATAAAAACAAATTATCATTAATCCTTTATATAGGAAGGTGACTAAATCTAAGCAACAAGAGTAGGGTAAGATCAGAATTTTGATCATTTTCAGGACGACAGAACTTTAATAAACACAGAAACATTGAAAATACTGTTGATTAAGAAATAAATGAAAGAAATTGATTTTCCTTGAAAAGTTCTATTTCTGTTTTTGTCAGCTGTTTCATAGCATTTCTATTTAATGTACAGCATCTTTCAGTTGTCTCAGTGTTCAATCTACTCAGCAGAGCCCATATTCTAAGACATGGGGAAATTCACTTTTTAGGATTTAATTAAATTTCAGGAAATCCAGGATATATTTACAGAATGATAGATAGTCAAGTTCTGCTTTGTTGTGCTTCAGTAACAAGTATTCACCAAACTGACGCCCATGCTTCTCACCACATGACAAACAATTTATAGAAAGGTCCTACAAGTCCCTGTCTCTGAAGAAAGAGTTAGAATGTATCAACTTATATAGAAATGGAGACAGTGTAGAGGCAGTTCTATAGTACATTGTTTGAATAAACACAATAAGAGAATTGTAAGGTTAAGTGTGCTGGCACATGCTTTTAATCTTAGCACTGGGGAGGCTGAACTATCTACAGAACAAGTTCCATTGATGCAGGGATACATAAGGAAACAGTGTTTCAAAAACAAATACCAAGCCATAGAAAGTATAGACTATCAACTCTGATAGAAAGAGAACTATTTCTTGGTAGAAATGTAGAATAAGTACATTTTATCAATGGTTTTAAACTCTTTACAGATAGAATGTGAGGAGGTGTTCCAAAGCCTTTGTTGGAAGAGAAAATCAGTACTTATAATTTCATTAACAGAATACGTGGATGGAGGACTCTCTATTTTATTTTTCAGGTTTATATTATTGAAGGGAGTTTGTTGGAAAGAGAGGAAATGTGAATGCTTGTACCCGGCTAGTTGTCCAGCATACTCTGACCTCCTTTGTCCTTCATGGTAATCATTGTACTAGGAACCACTCTGCTACAGAAGTTCACCTCCAATTCAATGAATTCAAATATAGGACAAAGTTCTACCAGTGGAACGGACATGGGTATAATATTTGCCACGTTCATATAAGCTTCCAAGTGTGCTCATCCTACCTTTTGCCTTATGTTGTTCAAGTGGTCAGCCCTGAAAACATGTGCTTAGAAGTTATGATACAAAGAGTTAGATTGTATTTATGTATGTAGTAACACACGGAGACACACAAACATACGTGCACACATGTGCATACCACTACCACCACCATTAATAACAAAAACAATAGTAGCAGCAGAAGCAACAATTAAAGAGAAAGATGCCATGAGCTTGAAAGAGTGGTACAGCAGAGGGTTTGAAAGGAAGAAAACAGAGAAGGAAAGATGCAATTATAGTCTAATCTAAAAAATAAAAGATAACTAATACTTATATCCCAGAAAACCACCTGTTGGTAGTAGAGGCTCTAAGGTCAGACTGTCTGCTAAAGTAGCAGGAGTCCCTGGGACACAGAAGAGTGGGACATTCATTTCTGTCACTCTTGTATGGGATTATTTAGCACCACAATTCAGTTTTCTTAATATGTACTCTCTAATAAATTTTCTTCTTAGTATAATAGAATTCAAAATTCTTCAATGGATTCCTGTTACTTAGAGAATAATGTTAAAAAAAAACTGATCATGCCTTTCACATGTTTATATTTCTGCTACTTCCCTACTATTTAACCTTATAAATAAAAAGAAGTTTGTTGAATTTTTCCAACATTTGACATTTTTCTGCTTTTGTGTCATGTACATATCTCTTTAACTTCCTAGTACTACATGTTTTTAAAGGCCTATTGATTCTTCATATCTGAGGATATACTGAAGACACTGTTCTCATGACCTAGACATTACAACTGTTTCCTATAACAACAAAAATACTTTTAAACACAACTAGTTGCAAGTATCCTATATTATAGCATATATGGCATGTGTGATTTTCTGTAGTCGTTCATGTATTTGTGAAGAACAGGGTTATTTCTTGCCTAACTCAGGATTCTCAGTATAGTAATATCTTTCAAATCGAACATGGTCTTTCATAGCCCATGAGATACACTTGAGGAGCTACAATGAAACCTAAGCAACTATATTTCAGAGAAGGTAGCCTCACTACTAATGATGTTAGGAAACCAAGTGTTGAAACAAGAAAGATATGAGATTCATGTTTAGCCCTGAGTATAAAAATTCCTCAGAAGAGATTTCTTTTTAATGTACACCCAGAAGCTTTGAAATTCAGAGTAGTGAGCATAAAAGAAATGGGTTAAAATGTAAACACAGGGTTAAATAGGACTCCAATAGCCAAACAAATATGAACTGGCAAGTGATATTGCTTCAACTAGTCCCTTGCACAGCAAAGCACTTACAGAAGCTTAAAACAAAACAAAACAATACAAAAAAAAATGTAAGTATAGCAACGACTTAACCATAAAGGAGAACATTTTAGACTACATCTCATTTCATTAAGAATGGATGCCATTACAATAAGGAACAAAAAAAAAAAAAAAAAAAAAAAAAAAAAAGAAAAGAAAAAAAAAGAAAAAAAAAAGAATCTTGGGCCGGGACCCACCGAACTTAGGAAATTAGTCTGAACAGGCGAGAGGGTGCGCCAGAGAACCTGACAGCCTCTGGAACAGGCAGAAGCACAGAGGGGCTGAGGCAGCACCCTGTGTGGGCCGGGGACAGCCGGCCACCTTCCGGACCGGAGGACAGGTGCCCGCCCGGCTGGGGAGGCGACCTAAGCCACAGCAGCAGCGGTCGCCATCTTGGTCCGGGACCCGCCGAACTTAGGAAATTAGTCTGAACAGGTGAGAGGGTGCGCCAGAGAACCTGACAGCTTCTGGAACAGGCGGAAGCACAGAGGCGCTGAGGCAGCACCCTGTGTGGGCCGGGGACAGCCGGCCACCTTCCGGACCGGAGGACAGGTGCCCGCCCGGCTGGGGAGGCGACCTAAGCCACAGCAGCAGCGGTCGCCATCTTGGTCCGGGACCCGCCGAACTTAGGAAATTAGTCTGAACAGGTGAGAGGGTGCGCCAGAGAACCTGACAGCTTCTGGAACAGGCAGAAGCACAGAGGCGCTGAGGCAGCACCCTGTGTGGGCCGGGGACAGCCGGCCACCTTCCGGACCGGAGGACAGGTGCCCACCCGGCTGGGGAGGCGACCTAAGCCACAGCAGCAGCGGTCGCCATCTTGGTCCCGGGACTCCAAGGAACTTAGGAATTTAGTCTGCTTAGGTGAGAGTCTGTACCACCTGGGAACTGCCAAAGCAACACACTGTCTGAGAAAGGTCCTGTTTTGGGCCATCTTCTTCGGCCAGGAGGGGGTCCAAATACAAGATATCTGCGCACCTTCCCTGTAAGAGAGCTTGCCAGCAGAGAGTGCTCTGAGCACTGAAACTCAGAGGAGAGAATCTGTCTCCCAGGTCTGCTGATAGACGGTAACAGAATCACCAGAAGAACAATCTCTAAACAGAGTCAACTATAACTACTAACTCCAGAGATTACCAGATGGCGAAAGGTAAACGGAGGAATCTTACTAACAGGAACCAAGACCACTCACCATCACCAGAACCCAGCACACCCACTTCGCCCAGTCCAGGGGACCCCAACACACCTGAGAACCTAGACCTAGATTTAAAAGCATATCTCATGATGATGGTAGAGGACATCAAGAAGGACTTTAATAAATCACTTAAAGAAATACAGGAGAACACTGCTAAAGAGTTACAAGTCCTTAAAGAAAAACAGGAAAACACAATCAAACAGGTAGAAGTCCTTACAGAAAAAGAGGAAAAAACATACAAACAGGTGATGGAAATGAACAAAACCATACTAGACCTAAAAAGGGAAGTAGACACAATAAAGAAAACTCAAAGCGAGGCAACACTAGAGATAGAAACCCTAGGAAAGAAATCTGGAACCATAGATTTGAGCATCAGCAACAGAATACAAGAGATGGAAGAGAGAATCTCAGGTGCAGAAGATTCCATAGAGAACATCGGCACAACAATCAAAGAAAATGGAAAATGCAAAAAGATCCTAACTCAAAATATCCAGGAAATCCAGGACACAATGAGAAGACCAAACGTACGGATAATAGGAGTGGATGAGAATGAAGATTTTCAACTCAAAGGTCCAGCAAACATCTTCAACAAAATTATTGAAGAAAACTTCCCAAATCTAAAGAATGAGATGCATATGAACATACAAGAAGCCTACAGAACTCCAAATAGACTGGACCAGAAAAGAAATTCCTCCCGACACATAATAATCAGAACATCAAATGCACTAAATAAAGATAGAATACTAAAAGCAGTAAGGGAAAAAGGTCAAGTAACATATAAAGGCAAGCCTATCAGAATTACACCAGATTTTTCACCAGAGACTATGAAAGCCAGAAGAGCCTGGACAGATGTTATACAGACACTAAGAGAACACAAACTGCAGCCCAGGCTACTATACCCAGCCAAACTCTCAATTACCATAGATGGAGAAACCAAAGTATTCCACGACAAAACCAAATTCACGCATTATCTCTCCACGAATCCAGCCCTTCAAAGGATAATAACAGAAAAAAACCAATACAAGAATGGGAACAACGCCCTAGAAAAAACAAGAAGGTAATCCCTCAACAAACCTAAAAGAAGACAGCCACAAGAACAGAATGCCACCTTTAACAACTAAAATAACAGGAAGCAACAATTACTTTTCCTTAATATCTCTTAACATCAATGGTCTCAACTCGCCAATAAAAAGACATAGACTAACAAACTGGCTACACAAACAAGACCCAACATTTTGCTGCTTACAGGAAACTCATCTCAGAGAAAAAGATAGACACTACCTCAGAATGCAAGGCTGGAAAACAATTTTCCAAGCAAATGGTATGAAGAAACAAGCAGGAGTAGCCATCCTAATATCTGATAAGATTGACTTCCAACCCAAAGCCATCAAAAAAGACAAGGAGGGACACTTCATTCTCATCAAAGGTAAAATCCTCCAAGAGGAACTCTCAATTCTGAATATCTATGCTCCAAATACAAGAGCAGCCACATTCACTAAAGAAACTTTAGTAAAGCTCAAAGCACACATTGCGCCTCACACAATAATAGTGGGAGACTTCAACACACCACTTTCACCAATGGACAGATCATGGAAACAGAAACTAAACAGGGACACACTGAAACTAACAGAAGTGATGAAACAAATGGATCTGACAGATATCTACAGAACATTTTATCCTAAAACAAAAGGATATACCTTCTTCTCAGCACCTCATGGTACCTTCTCCAAAACTGACCACATAATAGGTCACAAATCAGGCCTCAACAGATTCAAAAATATTGAAATTGTCCCATGTATCCTATCAGATCACCATGCACTAAGGCTGATCTTCAATAACAAAATAAATAACAGAAAGCCAACATTCACATGGAAACTGAACAACACTCTTCTCAATGATACCTTGGTCAAGGAAGGAATAAAGAAAGAAATTAAAGACTTTTTAGAGTTTAATGAAAATGAAGCCACAACGTACCCAAACCTTTGGGACACAATGAAAGCATTTCTAAGAGGGAAACTCATAGCTATGAGTGCCTTCAAGAAAAAACGGGAGAGAGCACATACTAGCAGCTTGACAACACATCTAAAAGCTCTAGAAAAAAAGGAAGCAAATTCACCCAAGAGGAGTAGACGGCAGGAAATAATCAAACTCAGGGGTGAAATCAACCAAGTGGAAACAAGAAGAACTATTCAAAGAATTAACCAAACGAGGAGTTGGTTCTTTGAGAAAATCAACAAGATAGATAAACCCTTAGCTAGACTCACTAAAGGGCACAGGGACAAAATCCTAATTAACAAAATCAGAAATGAAAAGGGAGACATAACAACAGATCCTGAAGAAATCCAAAACACCATCAGATCCTTCTACAAAAGGCTATACTCAACAAAACTGGAAAACCTGGACGAAATGGACAAATTTCTGGACAGATACCAGGTACCAAAGTTGAATCAGGATCAAGTTGACCTTCTAAACAGTCCCATATCCCCTAAAGAAATAGAAGCAGTTATTAATAGTCTACCAGCCAAAAAAAGCCCAGGACCAGACGGGTTTAGTGCAGAGTTCTATCAGACCTTCAAAGAAGATCTAACTCCAGTTCTGCACAAACTTTTCCACAAGATAGAAGTAGAAGGTATTCTACCCAACTCATTTTATGAAGCCACTATTACTCTGATACCTAAACCACAGAAAGATCCAACAAAGATAGAGAACTTCAGACCAATTTCTCTTATGAACATCGATGCAAAAATTCTTAATAAAATTCTCGCTAACCGAATCCAAGAACACATTAAAGCAATCATCCATCCTGACCAAGTAGGTTTTATTCCAGAGATGCAGGGATGGTTTAATATACGAAAATCCATCAATGTAATCCATTATATAAACAAACTCAAAGACAAAAACCACATGATCATCTCGTTAGATGCAGAAAAAGCATTTGACAAGATCCAACACCCATTCATGATAAAAGTTCTGGAAAGATCAGGAATTCAAGGCCAATACCTAAACATGATAAAAGCAATCTACAGCAAACCAGTAGCCAACATCAAAGTAAATGGAGAGAAGCTGGAAGCAATCCCACTAAAATCAGGGACTAGACAAGGCTGCCCACTTTCTCCCTACCTTTTCAACATAGTACTTGAAGTATTAGCCAGAGCAATTCGACAACAAAAGGAGATCAAGGGGATACAAATTGGAAAAGAGGAAGTCAAAATATCACTTTTTGCAGATGATATGATAGTATATATAAGTGACCCTAAAAATTCCAACAGAGAACTCCTAAACCTGATAAACAGCTTCGGTGAAGTAGCTGGATATAAAATTAACTCAAACAAGTCAATGGCCTTTCTCTACACAAAGAATAAACAGGCTGAGAAAGAAATTAGGGAAACAACACCCTTCTCAATAGCCACAAATAATATAAAATATCTCGGCGTGACTCTAACGAAGGAAGTGAAAGATCTGTATGATAAAAACTTCAAGTCCCTGAAGAAAGAAATTAAAGAAGATCTCAGAAGATGGAAAGATCTCCCATGCTCATGGATTGGCAGGACCAACATTGTAAAAATGGCTATCTTGCCAAAAGCAATCTACAGATTCAATGCAATCCCCATTAAAATTCCAACTCAATTCTTCAACGAATTAGAAGGAGCAATTTGCAAATTCATCTGGAATAACAAAAAACCGAGGATAGCAAAAACTCTTCTCAAGGATAAAAGAACCTCTGGTGGAATCACCATGCCTGACCTAAAGCTTTACTACAGAGCAATTGTGATAAAAACTGCATGGTACTGGTATAGAGACAGACAAGTGGACCAATGGAATAGAATTGAAGACCCAGAAATGAACCCACACACCTATGGTCACTTGATCTTCGACAAGGGAGCCAAAACCATCCAGTGGAAGAAAGACAGCATTTTCAACAATTGGTGCTGGCATAACTGGTTGTTATCATGTAGAAGAATGCGAATCGATCCATACTTATCTCCTTGTACTAAGGTCAAATCTAAGTGGATCAAGGAACTTCACATAAAACCAGAGACACTGAAACTTATAGAGGAGAAAGTGGGGAAAAGCCTTGAAGATATGGGCACAGGGGAAAAATTCCTGAACAGAACAGCAATGGCTTGTGCTGTAAGATCGAGAATTGACAAATGGGACCTATTGAAACTCCAAAGTTTCTGCAAGGCAAAAGACACTGTCTATAAGACAAAAAGACCACCAACAGACTGGGAAAGGATCTTTACCTATCCTAAATCAGATAGGGGACTAATATCCAACATATATAAAGAACTCAAGAAGGTGGACCTCAGAAAATCAAATAACCCCCTTAAAAAATGGGGCTCAGAACTGAACAAAGAATTCTCACCTGAGGAATACCGAATGGCAGAGAAGCACCTGAAAAAATGTTCAACATCCTTAATCATCAGGGAAATGCAAATCAAAACAACCCTGAGATTCCACCTCACACCAGTGAGAATGGCTAAGATCAAAAATTCAGGTGACAGCAGATGCTGGCGAGGATGTGGAGAAAGAGGAACACTCCTCCATTGTTGGTGGGATTGCAGGCTTGTACAACCACTCTGGAAATCCGTCTGGCGGTTCCTCAGAAAATTGGACATAGTACTACCAGAGGATCCAGCAATACCTCTCCTGGGCATATATCCAGAAGAAGCCCCAACTGGTAAGAAGGACACATGCTCCACTATGTTCATAGCAGCCTTATTTATAATAGCCAGAAACTGGAAAGAACCCAGATGTCCCTCAACAGAGGAATGGATACAGAAAATGTGGTACATCTACACAATGGAGTACTACTCAGCTATTAAAAAGAATGAATTTATGAAATTCCTAGCCAAATGGATGGACCTGGAGAGCATCATCCTGAGTGAGGTAACACAATCACAAAGGAACTCACACAATATGTACTCACTGATAAGTGGATATTAGCCCAAAACCTAGGATACCCACGATATAAGATACAATTTCCTAGACACATGAAACTCAAGAAAAATGAAGACTGAAGTGTGGACACTATGCCCCTCCTTAGAAGTGGGAACAAAACACCCATGGAAGGAGTTACAGAAACAAAGTATGGAGCTGAGATGAAAGGATGGACCATGTAGAGACTGCCATATCCAGGGATCCACCCCATAATCAGCTTCCAAATGCTGACACCATTGCATACACTAGCAAGATTTTACTGAAAGGACCCAGATGTAGCTGTCTCTTGTGAGACTATGCCGGGGCCTAGCAAACACAGAAGTGGATGCTCACAGTCAGCTAATAGATGGATCACAGGGCTCCCAATGGAGGAGCTAGAGAAAGTACCCAAGGAGCTAAAGGGATCTTCAACCCTATAGGTGGAACAACATTATGAACTAACCAGTACCCCTGAGCTCTTGACTCTAGCTGCATATGTATCAAAAGATGGCCTAGTCGGCCATCACTGGAAAGAGAGGCCCATTGGACACGCAGACTTTGTGCTCCCCGGTACAGGGGAACGCCAGGGCCAAAGGGGGGGAGTGGGTGGGTAGGGGAGTGGGGGTGGGTGGGTAAGGGGGACTTTTGGTATAGCATTGGAAATGTAAATGAGCTAAATACCTAATAAAAAATGAAAAAAAAAAAAAAAAAAAAGGTAAAAAAAAAAAAAAAAAAAAAAAAAAAAAAAAAAAAAAGAACCAGAACCTGTCTACATACATGTATCTCATGAAGTAAAAACTTACTTGTGCATCCTTTGGAAATGATAACACAGAAACTGTACATGTTATTTTGGGAAATTTAAAAAAACTATATTAAGATACACTTCTGTTACTGTTCAGTGTGGCTGCCTTATTTCAACTACATTTGTGATATTGCTAAATAAATCATGAAGTTAAAAAAAAAAAAAAAAAAAAAAAAAAAAAAAAGAAAAAAAAAGAAAAAATGCTGGTAAGTTTGCAGGGGTTAAAAGAAATTTTATGTTCTGATGATGAGAAAGCATGTCAGTTTTCAGTAAAAGAATTATGTGTGAAGAATCTATACAAAGTTTCAAAAAAACCCAGAAAAGAGGAATGCTTTTGTTTTAAGGTATACCACAAGTGTGTATATACCAGAACAAATCAAAGTCAGTTGTCATTTTGATTGATTAATTGTCATTGGATAAAGAAAATATATATAGATATATGTTACAGGCATATGATGTAGAGGGACAAAGTTATATCATTTTTAAGAAAATATATGAAACACGAGATGGCATGTTGGATGAAATAAGGTAGATTTAGAAGGATAAGTATGTCTTGATTTTTCTCATATGTACAATATAAACACATACACAAACACACACAGATGTAAATGGGGAACTATTTGTGAGTAGATTATGATATCAGAAGAAGAAACGGCGTAAAGAGAAGATAATATTGTAAGGTGTTATATTATGCAATTAGTATACAATAAATCAGTAATAACAGAAAAACTCTAAGAAATTTGGAAGATAATCTTAAAAGTTGTCTAAAATGTTTATAAAATTCATTCTATCAGTGATAGAATTCCAAGTTATGCAATTAGAGTTCCAAGTTATGCAATTGTTTATAAATGAGACACATGTATAAATATTTACAATTAGGGAGTTCTTTCTATTAGCAGGTTTAATAAAAGGAGATAATGCTTTTGCACAACTAAATATTTTTAAAGATTTTGTATAATTATATAAACTTATATTATAGGATATATATAGAAAATATATGGAAAATACGACTACATCTTGTTTCATTAAGAACGAATACTTTTAAGATAACAAACAAACAGAGTGTGTGTGTGTGTGTATGTCGTCACTAGATCATATCAGTTAAAGTATTTTTAAGTTACAAATGAAAGGTAGAACTTTACTGTCAAGTACATTTTACCGTTTAGTTATATGGTTTGCTGACTCTTTACTTTATCTGTGCCATTAATGATGTTCAATGATGTGGTTTGCAGAAATTAGGATTTCGTTGAAATGACCAAGCTGACATATGATAGGTGAAGAATATGAATTCTTCATTTTAAATTAACTTAATTAATTATTTCATAATCATTTGGAGTATTTAATGTTTCATTGCTACTTTTAAATAATTTGTTGGATATTCAGATAAATAGACAATTAAAACTTTTCAAGATGATGGGTGCATTAATTATTTTTCCATAATGCATATCAAGTTTGGCAAAGAACAATGTGAGAAACTACTATGACATCATGATTCACTTTTGAGAAATCCTTTTTGTAATAGATTATAATTATAAAACAAATTTCTTCATACTTAACAGTCTTTCATGTGACATGATAGCATAATTTGTTACATATTAATATTATCAAGGAATTGCATAAGTTCTCTGATTACTTAGGAAAATAACAGAATCACAAATGGCAATTACTTAACTGTAACTCACTTTTAACACTGAGAAAAGGCTTCCACGCTGGAGCTGTACGTAACATGACAGTAGCAGCTTCTTACGGCACACTGTGGTAAGAATCTGGGCCATAGATTGTACACATAGGAACACTTGCAGATACAAGCAAATTTGTCACTCTAGACTGACATACATTTTGTTTTATATATAGAATTCTCTAAATTCATTTAAAGTCAAAAAATAAAGGCAAGGCACTTATAACCAAATTTGCACTAATAATTTTGGATTAATTAATTAATTAATTAATTTATCAAACAAAAATGAGCAGAAGGCACTGGATTTTATGGATCATCTAAGAGTAAATGATCCTCTTGATGTGAAACTCATGAATTGGTTCTAGCAGATGAATATGTTAGCAAGTAGAATATGCCCTGTACGATATTTCTGACATCACTATGGTTCTATTTCTAGCTTAGTTGATTAATTAATTGATTCATTGGAAATATACTGAAAGTGTAATGTAAAACTACTAATACTATGTGTTAAGTATAACATATACATATATATTGGCATGCTTTAGAAAATCTAGGGAGAAATACCTTCTTTGGCAATTATTATCTCTAAAGCAGACAGATGCCACATGCAAATTAAGACTGTACAATTACTTGATAAACAGATCAATCCAAATGACTAGGTAGAGTCTCAGACATCCCCCAGAGACAGTGGCTAACTGTAAGTTAGGAATGAGTGTGAAGAGCTCTTTCACACCTACACTTAGAGAAGTGGTGAGACAGAGAATGCCCTTCCTAGGCTAAACATTTCATAGTGGATAAAAGACATCTGTATTCTGTGGTTTCCAACTCTCTCACTTCTACTTGTATGCCCAAAGCCTAACCAATCAAATTGCAGTTGAAATCACAAGGAATAGGAGATCAATTAAGTGTGCCAGGTACTGAAAGCTCAAAACACACAGTGTTGAAGGTTTGCAAGGGGTGGCAGTAAAAACTGAATGCCTATCTAGCACGGGCATACATCATGTTATTGGAAACTAGAACTAACAAAGGTATAGGTGTACATGGGAAGAATCAGAGTTCAAAACAAGCCTGTTTCATTCTCCATGCTTTTCTGCCTTTCGCTGGTGTGTGATGATTAGTTTCCTCTGTGAAGGACTGCAACATATCAGGAAGCAGCATTACAGAGACAGAAGAAATGCAGTGCTGCTGACAAGAGGATGTAGGGTGGAGTACCTGGCCTCTGTACTTTTGGCATCAAAGGAAATGAAAGGGAAGTCATTAGTTCTTCTCGCCTTTCAATTGGCTAACATTGGCTCTATACTCCCGAGAAGACTGTAGGAGGCTGGCAGAGCAGCATCACTTGAGGAAAAGAGGCTATTCACTTAAAGACCCTGGTTGTAGCAGCATATCAAGTTCCTAGGTTCCATCTGTTCTTTGCTGCAGCATTAATACAAAAGCATCTTCTTTTGTCCTACCCATCTTTGGATTATGGGAAGTTCTGGGGTGGGTTATTCATTTAGATGTGATGTCTTTAGGGGTCTTTACTATAATATCTGTTAGTGCAAATATTGCTTCTATCTTCTGTAATCGTTCACTATTCTGAATCTGAAGCACCATAAAAATACTAACTTTGTCATATAGCAAAGCTTGAAATTATCAGAAAGTACTTTGGAAAAGATGAAGCCCAAATTTTCTTTCAGGCTTACATATGTAGAAAATTCTATAAAACTCGAGTAACAGCATTCATACACAATGAAGGACGCTCCCACTCATTTGTATGCCCGTTATGTTACCGTACAGGCTCATTCCCCACCCTTGTTACTCTGCTACAAAGAACAGTTTAATAACTCTGATCTCTGACCCATGATTGTAAAGACTCAGAAGCTAATTTCATATAATTGGGTGTGCTTTTTTTGGGGGGGGGACTGCATCAGCTTGTGTTCAGAACTCTGAAGACTATACTTAGTAGTTCTTAGCAAGGTTAGATAGAATAAGCCCCACAGGTGCTGTCACCAGAATCAGACTCCACAGTCACTTTTTCCATCCACTGTGGACATTTTTACCACTTCAGGCAGCTTGTGCATGGAGGAGAAAACACTTCGGTTCTTTTACTAGGGAGTTTAATTGAATCTAAACCTGAATGTTCTCCTATTTCTATGGCACATCTATTTGGGTGGCACAAAATGTATGCACTTTGAACATGTTAAACATTTTCAGGTTTGTAAAACTATCTCAAAAAGGTGTGTTGTAAATTATTAAATTTCTTCTGTATTATTTAATTTCTAAATATGCACACATGCAAAATCAGGTGTTGTTACCAAATCTGAAGAGTCTTGATTCTGACCTTGGTTTTCATTCAGGATGATCTTTTGGTTTTCACTGGTTTCTTTGCGAATTTCATAAGCTTACATGAATTCTCTTCCTAACATGAAATAACAATGAAGAGTGATCTATTGTAAGCAATAAGATTGGGCCTGAGTTTTATGGAATGGTTGGTGGATACTTGTGGTTTTGAGACAGGGTTGTGCTCTGTAACACAGGTGGTCCTAAAACATGCCATCTTCCTGGTTCTGTTTTTTAAGTGCTAGTTTTGTGGATCTCCATCACCATGCAGCTACAGGTCTGTAATCTTGATTAAGATTTTTTTAAAGATCCTTTTGTGGAAGAAAGATAAATGTTATTTTGTACATATCCAGAAAACAAATGCACACATATATCCAAGGATGTGGATTCTGGTGGGCAGTATTGATTCTGTCATTCTTTTCCCTTCATAAGAGCAAGATGTACATCATTTTTATTAAGGTTCTCTAGAAAAATGATATGTGCATGGTGTGTGTGTGTGTGTGTGTGTGTGTGTGTGTGTGTGTGCGTGCGCACGCATGTATGTGTGTGTTTGTGTGTTTGTTCACGACTGGTGAACAATAGTTCACCAAACGAACTAACTTACATGATTCTAGAGGACTATGAAATCCTGCTTTCTATTCTCTCTGCAAGTTGTACAGTGAGGAACAAGAGTGGTGTAACTCAGTGCAGCCCAGTGGGGTTATGAATTTGAAGACTACTATTATATGTTTCAGAGACCTGAGAACTAGGAGCTTGGATATCCACGTTTAGAGTCTATGTTCCAGCTCAAAAAGACAGCATTTACCTGTCCTACATCTTCATGTACTTTATACATTCTCAGTGTACAATATAACTGCTGATGTTCATGAGAATAATCTTTTCTCTCAGATGATCAGTTCAGATGCTTGCCTTTCAAAGAGCATAGACACCCCAGAAATAGTACTACTATTAAATTAGAGTTTCATTAACCCTGTCAAATTGACATAACATTAATCATCACATCTTCCTCATGCTAGATATGCCAAGAGGACTCTATTAAATAGGTGTTTGCCTCTAGGTCTTGGCAAGCACAAAGTGTGCCATGGGAATTAATTTGACCACAGAGCAAAACTGATGTGCACAGAAATCAATGACTTACTAAATGGATCAGCCACTGTCTTTTCCCTGACAGTATGTCATAGAACTGAGCTCTTTCTTTGACACGTAACCTGTAATAAAAACACAAGAGGCAGAGGATCACAATCCACGTAGTGCAAACAGCAGTTAAGATAATCCTAAACTAGGAAAGATACTGGGCTTGGAAAGTTTCTTCTAGGAAAATCTTTTTGTTACAGGGATTTTGTCTAAAGTCTCTTCTTCTTTTACACTTTTTAAAATGTGTAAAACAAGATGGGAACAATGAGAGTGACTCCACTGAGGTGCTAAAGCAAATGGATCAGCATTCTAAGAAGTAATTTCATTTGTGTCAGGGCAATTAATGAGAACAACAAATTAAAATCAACATGTGCCCTGTAGTTCAAGCATATAAGGGGTTGTTTGTCCAAAACAGAGAGTGAAGATTTCATCCTATGATCTTCATTGTGCTACCATACAGCTCTCTGCAACTGATGTGATGAGCGTACCTATTTCAACGTGGAAACACAGCCACTCTTTGAAATCGCTATTCCTTTTCTTTTTGTTGGCTGTCTTCAAACTGTTTCCAGCAAATGTGAAATACCCTTGTTTTGTGAGTAGTCCTTGTTTATCTTGGACTTTTTAGTAGCAAGCACAATTTGTAAGGCAGTTCCTTACTCTTTTCACTTCTTGATGATGTGCTTCAGTGTGGTTAGCTCATCCTCCCAACTACCCTTGACCTAAAGAGAACTAGGGTAAAATATTGATCCTCAAAGCTATGAAACCAATTTGTTCTATTGCAACATCACTGAGGAATGTACATTAGAAAAGAAATGCTCAAAGCTTTTAAGTTGTCACAAAGGGCAGGATCTACATAGATAAATTGCTAGGGTTTCTTTTTTTTTTTTCCTTTTATTTTTTTCTTCTTTCTTTTAAAAAATGTGTTGGCTAAATGTAATCATAAATGTACTATGTAAACAAGAATCCCTAATAATTTATAAAGTAACACCCTGACTTATGTTGGGGTTATCTTATCCACAATTTGTGTATGTGAATATGTCTTAACTCATTCCGGTTTCCCATGCCAAAATTCTGTTTTATACAACCCTTTATTTGATTAATTAGTTATCACATATATTTGTAACATTTTATTCAAATTGTACTTGGTTTTAAAACATCATTATGATGAAATTTGCTTTCTGAATGCTCATATTAAAATAATTTTCAATATATTACCAAAGGTTAGGACTTGTGGGAAAGAATAATGAATTAAGCTGATAATGTCAATATATACTTTATTATTTTTTAATAACATTAACATATTTTGTAGCCCTTTTTGTATGTCAGGAATAATTTCAAAAACTTTACATATGTTATTTTTAAGCTTTAAAAAATTAAGTTTTTCTGGCACTTGGGAGGCAGAGGCAGGCAGATTTCTGAGCTCGAGGCCAGACTGGTCTACAAAGTGAGTTCCAGGACAGCCGGGGCTATACTGAGAAACCCTGTCTCAAAAATCCAAAAAAAAAAAAAAAAAATAATAATAAGTCTACTATTATTATGTATAGTTATGTACATGTCTACATAGAAAATTAGTTCCCGAACAGGTAGGGCTATATAGAAATACCTTGTCTATAAATAAATAAATAAATAAATAAATAAATAAATAAATAAATGCAAGCCAGGAGAGGTGACTCTGTAGTTAAGTATAGCAGCTGCTCTTCTAGAAGATCTAGGTTAGATTCCTAGCACACACACACACACACACACACACACACACACACACAAACACACACACACACACACACACATTTTACTTCACAATAGTATATAACTCATATTTCAAGGACTACCAATATCGTTTCTGACTTCGACAGGAAAGTTCTCGCTTCACAGATTGACATGTGGGCACACCATTCATTCATACATACATGCATGCACATGCACACACACACACACACACAACCACAAATTAAATTTAAAATAAAGTCAAGAAAATCAAACTAAAGTGGCTTTTTAAAAACCCATGGAGCAACCTATGGAAGGTAATTCTTAATTTTTCATGTTAAAAACAGTTAACATTTTAAAAATACTACATATTTAGAATCTACCAACCCATAAAACTATGGGATATAATGATTATTACTTTTTCTATGATTTTTTTAGTTACTTGGGTTGATGACTTGACTTTTACATTCATGTTACTAAAGACAGACCAATGGGTTTAACAACACACATTTTTAATTATAACACTGAGGAGAAAAATCACTGTGAACTTGAGGTCAACATGGTCTGCACAGTGAGTTACAAAAAATTGCTGTTGATACATAGACAACCACAATCAATAATTTTAGAATATATTATTAATAAAGTATGTCTATCAGCAAAATTTTAGCACACTATAGTAAGCAAAGGCTTTCTTCTAAGTTCTGACTTTTTGTTGGCTTGCTGTTTTTAATGCATTGATGGATATCAATCAGCTATGTCATATTAAGTTTCTGTAAGACTAGGTACATTCTCTTCTAATAAGGGTATAAAAGGCAACCCATGCGAAAGAGTCAGAGACAATTCTAGCTCCCACTCTTAGGAATCCCACAAAGTCCTACACATGTGAGGAGGACCTAGGTCAGGCCCATGAAGGCTCTCTGGTTGCCAGCTCAGTCTGTTTGCATCCTGAGGAACTCAGGTTACTTGGTTCTATAGGGTTTTTTGTGGTGTTCTTCACCCTATCCCCTGGCTCCTATAACCCTTCTTCCTCCTTTCTGCAGTATTTGCACAGTTCAGCCTAATGCCTGGCTGTGGGTCTCTGTATTTCCTTCAGTTGCTGAATGAAGCCTCTCTGATGACAACTGACCTAGGCAGCAAACTATGAGTATAGGAGATTCTTAGTAGAAATCATATTCATTGGGTTTTCTGTGTAGCCCTTCAGATTTGTTTCTTCCTAGGTCTCTAGGCTATCTAGCCTCTGGGTCTTGGGCCTCCAGTTGGTATCAGGAGTGAGCTCCTTTTTTGTAGCATGGATCTTAACCAGTCACATTTTGAAGAAAAGACAAATTGTTGTAGGTTATGTAGCTGGGTTAGTATACCAATCTCACTACTGAAAAATCTTTCCTGGTTAAGGAGAGAGCTTGTTCAGGCTCTGTATCCCACATTGGTAGGGGTCTTAGATAAGGTGACTTTTATAGATTAATGGAAGTTTCTGTTGCACTAGGTTTTTAGTTCTTTTCTGAAATGACCCCTGATTACAGTTATATTTCCCCATATTCTCTCCCCCCATAACCACACAACACATGATCCCTCCTGTCTCCTCAACACCCCTCCACAACAATATCTGTTTTATTTTTCCTTCCCTGGAAAATTCATATGTTCCCACCTTGAGAGCATTACTTGGCATTTATCTTCTATGGGTGCATTTTTATAGCATTTTTATCTTTTACTTTACAGCTAATATCAACTTATATATGCGAATATACCATGTTTGTCTTCCTGGGTGCTGGTTACCTCACTAAGATGATCTTTTCTAGTCCCATCCATATGACAGCAAATTTCATGATATAGTTGATTTTTATAGGTGAGTAATAGTCTGTTGTGTAAATGTATCATATTTATTTATTCACTCATATATTTATGGACATTTGTGCTATTTTCAGTTTCTGTCTATTATGAATAGAGATTCTATAAACAGAGTTGAACAAGTGTCCCTATGGTACATTGGGAGCATCCTTTAGTATACATCAAGGAGTGTTATAGCTGGGTCTTGAGGTAGACAGATTCCCAATTTTCTGAGATATCACCATACTTATTTCCAAAGTAGCTGTACAAGGTTAATGTCCCCAACCAATGGTGTACATTCCCCTTGTTCCACATCCTTGGCAACATGAGTTGTTATTTGGATCTTTGATCTTAGCCATTCAGATCAGTATAAGACAGAATCTCAGAGTTGTTTAGATTTGTATTACCTTTTTTTGTTGTTGTTGTTCATTTTTTTTTCGAGACAGGGTTTCTCTGTATAGCCCTGGCTGTCCTAGAACTCACTTTGTAGACCAGACTGGCCTCGAAATCAGAAATCCACCTGTCTCTGCCTCCGGAGTGCTGGGATTAAAGGCATGTGCCACCATGCCCAGCCTGATTTGTATTTCCTGATGGCTAACTATGTTGAACGTTTCTTTAAGTGCTTCTCAATCATTTCAGATACCTTTGTTGAGAATTCTCTGTTAAGAACTGTATCCCCTTTTGTACTGGCTGGTTTTATGTGTCAACTTGACACAGGCTGGGGTTATCACAGAGAAAGGAGCTTCAGTTGGGGAAGTGCCTCCATTAGATCCAGCTGTGGGGTATTTTCTCAGTGATCAAGGGGGAAGGGCCCCTCATGGGTGGGACCATCTCCGGGCTAACAGTCTTGGGTTCTATAAGAGAGCAGGCTAAACAAGCCAGGGGAAGCAAGCCACTAAAGAAAATCCCTCCATGGCTTCTGCATCAGCTCCTGCTCCCTGCCACGTTTGAGTTTCAGTCCTGACTTTCTTGGTGATGAACAGCAATGTGGAAGTGAAAGCTGAATAAACCCTTTCCTCCCCAACTTACTTCTTGGTCATGATGTTTTGTCCAGGAATAGAAACCCTGACTAAGACACCTTTTTAACTGGATTACTTGGTTTGTTAATGTCTAGTGTTTTGAGTTCTTTATATATTTTTACATTTTATCTGTTTTATATATTTTAATAAACATTTGTTAAAACATGCAACATAATTTTTTGTCTAAAACATGTTTGAATATTAAATAAATATCAGTCTACCTATTAGGAGTTACCATCTAGACTGGATGAACAAAACATTATGTTCTTAAATTCTATATGTGGCCTTTTCTGGATAAAGTTTTACCTTATTTTTGCTAACATATTTGTTGGTGGATAAATCTCTATATATAGAGAAATAAAAAATCTGGATATAGATTTAGATGAAGATAAAGATATGGACTTTGATGACCTATTTGGCTATATTCAGTGTTTTAAATTTGAATTTTCCCAATATAACAATGCTGAGAATTATTAAAAATACTTATCACTATATATACACATGAGTGTAGTTTACACTCTTCACCAAAGAAGGCGATTTTTTTGTAACATTTGGAGATCATCATTGTGCCGGGTAGTTTCATTGCAAGTTGGAAAAACTTAAGTCATCAGAGAGACCATCAATTAAGAAAATGATGTCTTTGTTTTTAATAACTAATAGTATTCCATTTTGTAGATGTAACACATTTTTGTTATCCATTTTTCAGTTGCGGGACATTGACGTTGTTTAGAGTTTCTGTCTATTACAAATTAAGCTGCTATGAACATAGTTGAGCAAGAGTCTTTGTGGAATGGTGGAGCATCTTTTGGGTATATGCGTAGAAGTGATACAGTTGGGTCTTGAGGTAGAACTATTCCAAGTTTTCTGAGAAACCACTAAATTGATTTCCAAAGTAATTGTATAAGCTTACACTTGCACCAGCAATAGAGGAATGTTCCTCTTGTTCCACACACTCACCAGAACATGTTATCATTTGAGTTTTTGATCTTAGCCATTCTGACCAATATAAATGGTATCTCAGAGTTGTTTTGATTTGCATTTCCTTTTATAACTAAGAACCTTGAACATTTTAAGTGCTTCTCAGCTATTCTATTAATCATGAATTTTGCAGGCAAATGAATATATTATCCTGATTAAGGTAACCCAGTCACAAATGGAAATGCATGGTATGTACTCATTTAAAGTGGATATTACTCATTAAATACAAAATACCCATTATATACTCCACAGAGCAAAGAAGCTAAACATGAAAAAAGACCCAAGCAATGATGCTTGACTCTCACTTAGAAGTGAGAATAAAATGGTCATAAGAGGCAGATAGAGGAAAGAAACTGAGTGGGAGAAGGAATAGGGAAGGGGATGGGAGGTCAGGATCAAGTGTTGAGTGGGACAGGAAGGTGGCCAGATGGCATGAGAATGAATGGAAATCTCCAATTGCCAGGGTGGGCAGCTAGAGAACATGCCAGAGACCTGAGTTAAATATACCTCAGTACAGGAGAATGCCAGGGCCAAGAAGTGGGAGTTGGTGGGTAGGGGAGTAGGGGAGGGGAAGGGTATGGGGGACTTTTGGGATAGCACTGGAAACGTAAATGAAAATGCATAATAAAATAAATAAAAATAATAAAATAAAATTAAAAAAAAAAAATCAAGAGGGGTGACCTTAGCTGAGACTCATAGCAATGAAGATATGGAACCCGAAGAGACCACCTCCTGTAGCCAGAAAGAAACCCCAATGCAACGATAGTGACAACAACCCATCCCTAACACATTCTACCACAAATTTATCCACTCTACAATAAATACAGGGAAGACCGTGGTGGGAAATTGGATAGAGCAGAGGACTTAGGGAATGGAGACGCTTCCTTTGGCCAAGCCCTAGTTCCTGATATATTAATGACACTCTGTTATACTTGCAGATAGGAGTCTAGAATATCTTTCCTCTCTGAGGTTCCACCCAGCAGCTGACTCAGAAGGATGCAGAGACCCACATTGAAACAGTGAATGGATGGTGTTAGGGAAATCTTATGGAAGAGATGGGGAAGGGTTGTGGGCCCCTGAAGGAGATAGGAACCCCACTAGAAGGCCAACAGAGTCAACTAACCTGGACCCTTGGTGCTCTCAGAGACTGAACCACC
Organism: Mus musculus; assembly: GCF_000001635.26. Classification (NCBI taxonomy): domain Eukaryota; kingdom Metazoa; phylum Chordata; class Mammalia; order Rodentia; family Muridae; genus Mus; species Mus musculus. Next base: position 47,110,930 of record NC_000068.7, on the reverse strand, counting down.
AACTGAAGAGTACACATGAGCTGAACCTAACCTTCCCTCTCACCCCACATGTCCCACATATGTAGCAGATGTACAGCTTGGTTTTCATGTGGGTCCTGAACAATTAGAGCAGGGGCTATCCCAAAACCTGTTGCTTGTCCGTGGAATATGTTCTTCTAACTGTTCTGCCTTGTGTGGCCTCAGTGGAAGAATATGTACCTAGCCCTGCAGAGACCTGGTGGGCCAGGGTGGGAGGATACTCACAGGGGTAGGGGGACTCTGCCCTCTAAGGGAAGAAAGGAAAGGGGGAGGGGGAAGGATTGTTGAGGGGAGGGTGTAACCAGGAGGAGGAGATGTGAGTAAATAACAATAAGAAATAAAAAGTAAATGAAAGAGAATTTATAAAAAACCAAAACCAAAACAAACCAAACACAGTCCACAAAAACAATAAATAAACAAACAAACAAACAAACAAACAAAAACTTCCATGACATGGGGTTGAAGGCAAGCAAGTAGGACATTTTCTTAATTACTAATTGATTAGGGAGGGCTCAGCTCATTGTACCAGATGATTTCCCTGGGTAGGTGATCAACAAATGCTGAGCAAGCTCTGAGGAGAGAGTCAGTACCAACAGCCTTCTATCAACTCTGCATCAAGCCCTGCCTTCAGGTTCCTATTCTGTTTGAGTTTCCATGTATTCTTCAGTGATGGACTAAGATGTACAAGACAAATAAACTCTTTACTTCAGAACTTACTTTTGGTGACAGTGTTTCATCATAGTAAGTTACCTTTACTAAGACAGAAATTAGTAGCAGGATTACAGGGGATAGATATGACTGCACTGACCATGTAGTTTTGGGGGAGGATTGTGAAACGACTTCGGAACTTTGGCCTAAAATAGTCATTACCTGCTCCAATTTTATGGGCTTTTCTGTGGGAGCTTGGAAAATAATGCTGGGATCAATGCATATGATAGAGGCCTGAGTTTTGAATGTGTAGAGAATGTTTGAGAGTTCTGTAAATACTCAGAGCTGTTTTCAATTTTGACTCAAGACTCTGCGGCTCTGGTTTGCTGAGGATAAAGAATCAGCTATGATTAATAAGAGAAAAGAACTCCTCGAAGGAAATGGATGCTGGTCAGGTGGATATAAGGAAATTAATAGTGGTTATAAAGGTACCAGAATCATGGAAGTGAAATATTCTGCAAAGTGTTTCATAATAGTCACTTCTCCATAGCTATGTGCCTGAGGTTGCCAACTTTGTACCTCATACTGGAAGCAGAACTTACATCGTATAAGAATCAGCCAGGTAGTACTGGTTTTGAAGGCAAGAAGAAGTTATGGGGAATACCTGAGGCTCAGCACTGTGAGAGGTCAGAAAATGGCACGGTAAATGTGGAGTCTCAGTAGAAGGTAAAGGCCCAGGATTGAGGGGGTCATACAGAGAATTTGAGGCTTGGAACCATGAAGAGAGCCCAGGAGAAGTTATTAAGGGAGTGAATCTCAGTTGCAGCAAGAGACCTCAGCATTTTGGAGATGCCAGTGTCATGGCATGACCTGCAAGACTGGTAAAAGCTGTGGAGTGGATCCAGCTGGGTTCAGAAAGACAAGATGTATGTTTTAGTCAGGGTTTTTCAAATTAATAAAACTTATAGAATGAATCTTTATATATAGAAGGGATTTATTAGGGTAACTTACAAGCTGTAGTCCAGCTAATTCAACAATGGATGGCTATAAATAAAAGTTCAAGAATCCAGTAGTTGCTCAGTCCATGAGGCTGGATGTCTCTGCTGGTCTTCAATACACTTTGGAGTCTCAAAGAAACAGGCTTTAATACCAGAGAAGAAATGCTCTAGCTACCAAGAAAGAGAACAGGACATGAAGGGGTGCTAAGTAGGTTCTAGGACACAATTCAAGATCTAGAGTAAAAATTATCCTACCAACTTTTCTTTTAACTGGCTATGAATCACTGCTGCCAGGTCTTCCCTACTCAGTACAAGAGAATCACCATTATTTGTCTATTTCTGATGTTTTGCCTAACAACATAATTTATAGTGATTTAGATCTCATACAATAAGCTCTAGATATTTTATTATGGAATTACCTATTCTATATTATGACACCTTTTTGACAAAAGTGTCCATGTATAGATTGAATGAATAAAGAATGAATTGTGTTCTAGGATTAGAAAAAACAGAAAGCACCATGCCTTCTGAAGTTTTGATGAGTTTCAAAATATCCATCCACAAGACTGAAATGAATAGCAAATGTGAAGGTGGTTGTGTGGAGTCAAATGATACAACTGGCTAGACAATACAGCAACCCCAGTGGAAATTCCCATGAATATGCCACAAAGTTATATGTGGTTAGTGGATACCTGTCACAATTGCAAACTACATCTATCTAATATGTCATATTTACCCTTTAACATTGAAATAGAAATTATGAAAACTTCTTAGCACCCTTTAGATACTTTCTTTTTTTGTATACACAAACCGTGGTTTTCAAACCAAAAGATTTTTTCAGAAAAATCTATTTCATCACACTGCCAGTGGTTAAAATATTCTACAATATATCCTATAAAAATCGTAGTAAAGATAGCACGGTAGTTGCACCTATGAATTCCCAGCAGTTTTGATAGCATGCACAAGTCCTGTACAGGCACAGACCAGACAAAAGCCAGCACAGGGCAAGGGCAGGATAAACAGGTATTCCATACCTGGCTGAGGATATATTGACAAATGAAAGCTTCTGGCTGTAGGAGAGTCAGTTTGTATAAGGGTATATCCTCTAAGTAGGTCAACCATGCTCTAGGGTTGACCCCACCCTAACAATATTTGGGCAACCTCACAAACTGGACTTAGTAGACTTAAAATAAAGAGAACAAGAGATAAGGAAGTGTTGTGGTTAGTAGGCTGGTATGTTGGATCTGGGGAAGTTTGGGAATGGGGGAGTAAATATTATCAGAACACATTGTATGACATTCTCAGATATTTTAAAAAATATTATTAAAATACATTAGAATATTTACAATATTCTACTGAGAGTTTTTCCTAAAACAGCCTGTCTATTATGGGGTTAGAAGACTAAGAATTTTGAAGAGGTTATGGAGAAAATGTTGTAGTAATCACAGAAGGAAAAAGTGCTGAAGGTACGTGGATCCTCATAATTAAACTGAAACTTACAGCTCAATTAAATGTAAGCATCGTTATGCATGAAACATCAGCAAGTACCAAGAGACTAATAAAAAGAACTGCTGTTGATGTTAATTGGCAAAGGTAAGAGATAATATAGATTGGACCAAGCATTTCAAATAAAATGTGAAGAATGTTAGGACAGGAATTCAGTATGCTTAATGATAACCCAAGGATATATTCATGACACAGAAATGTTATTCACTGCTTCAAATATAAATGTACCTGACTGTAAAACACATGGTGAATTAATGATTTTATTTTGAGGAGTTTTTAAAGAGTATGTGTGTGTGTGTATGTCTGTGTGTGTGTGTATGTGTGTGTGTGTGTGTGTATGTCTGTGTGTGTGTGTATGTGTGTGTGTGTGTATGTGTGTGTGTGTGTGTGTGTATGTGTGTGTGTGTGTACCTGTGTGTACCTGTTTGTACCTGTGTGTACCTGTGTGTACCTGTGTGTACCTGTGTGTACTTGTCTGTCAGTGTCTGTCTGCCAGTGTATATCACTTACCAGGTAGCACTGGTGAATTCCGAAATATTAATCTTCTGCATTATGCATACAAAGGAGATCTGATTTAATGTTCTGAATTAATGACGAGATTGGTTTTGGCAGTATGTCAGGTAAAACATTTATTTCAACACAAAGATGGAGGCTGGGATGGTGGCTCACATGAGTAATTTGAGAGCCACAAACAGTACTTGAGGACAAAGAGTGTCTCGTCCTTGTGGTGGAGATATGAGGATAATTGAGACTACACAAGTTTTTAACTTGGTTTGGTTTTGCTTCTGACATAAATAAAATACCTTTGATAAATATATTATACTATATGTATGCATATGTACGTATCTACACTATATAGAGATATGGATATAGATATGGATATGGATATATAGATATGTAACAGAAGTACTTGATTAATTTCCTGGTGTTTGTCTCACCATTCCAATTTCTGTTGTTTTTTCTTCATCCTATTCCCTTTCACACACTGTTTTTATTAAATTTTCTTTGCATTTGATATACTTATATACAACTAAGATTATACTGTGTCTTAAAGCTTAAGTTAATATATTAAAAATTTGTAAACCTAAGTATATTTTTCAAATGTTGACTATATGGTCCCATGGGTAAAAATTTTCTAAATGTTTCTGGACCTTTATTTCATTTGTAGTTTTAAATGTTAATTAGCTTAGCTAATTTTAAATTTTCATGTCACTATCCATGTTATAGGTGAAATTTATTTAAAATAGAAAGTTTTGACCTTTTAAGCTGGCAAGTGATTATAAAGGCATGGTATTTGGATATGTGCTTGCATCTAACAACTGGGTTATTTCTTGACTTGCTTTAGCTTAAAAGTCATATATGTGTAGATTCAGTAACTATAGAAGGAAAGATTGTTTTCAAAGAGTGAAGTTTCCTCTACATGAAAGAAATGGGTATATTATGTGGTTTCAGTAAAGACTCGAGTTTGTTGCTTATCTTTGTACAGCATATTTGTGTGATTCATGAATTGACTTCTTTCATCTTAAAATATTTTACTGCTATTTTAGAACGTAAAATTAATCAAAATTATGAAAATATGAATTTTTTATTGGAAACATATGATCCTTAACTGAATGTTTAAGATCTAGAACTGAAATATCATGCTAGATTTTCATGTTAGGATTTTTTGTTATACATACAGACCACATATCACACACATTCACAATGAATGTGTGTTATTTTATAGTGAAGTCTCAATTATGTCTTAAGACAGGTGCCAATATTTAAAATACTCTAAGAACATATTAAGTTGTAGGTTTTTAATTCTTTCACATTAAATTTTACTGTGCATATAAAAATTAATTTCTATATAATTTCCATGGATGTGTGATAGTATCAGCTAAGTGCCTAGTACCTAGTTATATACAAATAAATTATCTACATCATAAATTTTACAAGTATATACTACATAAAATGTATGAAATATTTTTAAATATTTGCAATTATGAGGGAAGGGCATCAACAAATTTGAAGAATAAAGAAAAGAAATATGAAAATGAAACATAATTACTCATCTAAAAACCTTCAGATCTGGCTATATCTACCACTACCTTATTTCTTTAGAAGTGAGGCAGGAAAGAAACATAAAATATAGAAGAACTTGTCGTGATGAGTTAGTTTCTTTTTCTATTATGTGCCTTTTATACTTACAGAGTGCAATATATAATTGGCTGATTTTAGAATAATTGCCTTGACATTTTAAAGATGTACAGTGGTTTCAATTTTTAAAATCAAGCAGATTCATTGTTTTAAATAAATTATTGATACATTTGATTGATTAAACAAATAATAAACATTTGCTATAATTCTGTTTCCTGTTAAATTCTTACCTGGTCTCTAAAAATACATCTGTTACAAATAAATAAATATTAAATAAATAAATAAATAAATAAGAACACCCTGTGCCACTTGCCTACTAATTTCACAGCTGCAAACTTGGAAACATGTTGAGAGAAACTATTAAAATATTTTAAAAGCCACATGGGATTATTAAAAACTTGAATGAGTCCTCTAAATCTCTGGGATGACGATTCATCAGTCTTTTTTTTCTCTCTCTCTATAAGAATTAAAATAAACACTCTCCAGTTTTCTGGAACCTATGATTCAGAGCTGTTAGTTCAGCACCACTCCTGGAGAGTGGTCAGGAGGATGTATTGGAACACTGGAAAGGGAGGAAATTAGCCAAATTCATCATTTGCTTTTAATTTTGCATTTTCATGAAATTAATTCCCCTTACTTGTCTGGCAAGACTGAACTCATCTTAAAAGTCTTAATTTCTTTGGGTTCAGAATAAATTATGATGCCTGAAATTCCTTTCCAGAGTGAGTAACATGACCTGGTGCTGGGGTTTGCTAACACACCGCTGTGTGGATGTAGAAAAACAAAAGCAGCTCCCACTCTCCAGGAACATCCACAGTAGCGAATGTTGAAAGTAACCATTGACTTGCTTCACATTCTTTTAAATGTCACAGGTAACTATTGTTGCAGAATTCACTGGTGCATTTTGGGAATCTCTTGACATAGCACCCTGACTTGAGCAGCATCTGTCTGGTGATCCTTGTGACCCTGTGCTAATATTGAACCCTACAGTGTGAGGAAGGGTGAGGATGAAGGAAAGCATAGACCTTCAAATGGATCAAGTGACACAAATGTGCTCTCTGAAAGAAACCTGCACCCCCCACTTTTTTTGTTTGTTATTCTTTTTTAGGGTTGGCAGAGATATTCCCTGAGTGTGTTGTTGCTTTCCTTGGACAAGAAGGCAAAATAGAATTTACACATTGTTCCAAAAGTAAAATTAGTGGTAAGCTTTTATGTAGTTTCTCATTATATTCTTACTTTTGTTTTCCTATCAACCTTTTCCCAGCTGTAAAGCCTATTGTTTTTCCTCATTTACAATGAAATCATATTGTAGATTTGACAACTGTGTGGCATAAGGCAAATTTAACATATAATTGAGAGTAAGGAAGAATAATAAAACATCATTATACTCATAAAGTTATTTATTTTTATGTGAGTGTCTCTGAATGAGTATGACAGGTATGTGCAGATGTCCACATAGGCAGAAGAGAGCAACAGAGATTCTGGAGTCGGAGTTAAAAGGTTGTTCAAAAACTTCCTAGCACAGATGCTATGAACTGAACTCAGATCCCCTCTGAGGGACATAAGAACTCTTGGGGAGTGAAGCATCACTCCAGTCCCTTCAAGCCTTTCTTGATGCCAACATGAAGGGATTTTATCTCCCTTCTTTTTGTCACATGAAGTTGGTGAAGATGGGTCTCCGGGTCTTTCTGTGTTATTATTCTGCCTCTCAGCCTAGAAATAGAGCATCTTCACCACAAACTTGCTTCTCCACAGCAGCTACAGGAAGCAAAATGTGTAAATAGCCTAGGTCACCCATCATTTTTATAAAACAGATAGGTGAATGGAAGCTACTCAGAGATACTTATCAGTGGATGCATAGATACAAACAGAGAAGGCATTTTATTTATTTTTATTTTTTATTGTTTCAGTTTTGTTTCTTCCTTCAACATGAGAGGCTTCTTATCATGATAAAACTTGGTGAAAAACCAAGTATTATACAAGGAAATGTAGGAAAAGCCTTTTCAGTAAATTACAAGTCTGTGTCCTATATTATCTCTTCTCATTTGCCTTTGGTGGGGTGAACACACCTATGATATGAAGAGGACCCTTGCATAATGACAACAGTACTAAACCCCAATACAGGTCTCTTGATGTTTGAGATAATGAGCACCTCAGGAGCAAATGGAAATGAAAGACTGGTCTTTAGGACTTCTAACAGTTAAAATTCCTTTCAATTTAATTTTTTTTCAATTTGCAGGATAAAATATACTGTATAAATAGTGAAACATTACAGACTCAGTCACAGCACCATAGCTTCACAAATATTAGAATGAGAGGCTATGCTATTTCCTTTCTTTGTTTAAAACACCACAAAAGTTCAGGCAACTCATAAATATAACACAAGTTTTCAGTCCCACCCCTTCTGCCTCAAGTGCACAAAAACAAAGTGGTAATCTATCTCGTTTATTTCTTTGAAAATGGTGTTCTTAAAGTACAGCTTGCAGATAGATTATCTATCCCTCACAGCAAAGCTTCACAATGGGAGTCTAATAATTGCTCTTTTTCTAATTTCACTAAATGAGTTATAATTATTTTATGTCTGTTTTATGGATCCTGAATAGTATTAACCTAAACTCTAATTATAATATAGCTTTCAAAGAAATGTATGGACACCAAATTGATGAACAGCCAGCTTGTAGAGGCACTTCCCATAAAGCAGGCATACAACTCATAGTTTAAGAAGAGCATGTTAACATTCTCGATCTCCATTTGTGAAAGGAGCAGAATATAAATTCATGAACTTCTTATCTTTGAAAAACAGACAGGAGCTTGTCACCATGATTAATTCAGATAAAATAAACCTACAATCAGCCTAGATATAGGTAGATACCTCTGCTTATTAGTGTACTGAAATGTGAGGGCATCATGTTCTTCCATTCATCTGGCCTTAGAGCATTTCTTTTAAATCCTGTTTCAAAATGTCAATAGAATTATTTCATCAAATAATCCCTAGGATGCTGTAATAGCCACTTTCATTTTAAATTCTTTACATTAACTGTTAATTAAAGTTGATCTTTGTGTATGTCATAAAGAAAAGACAACACAATGTACATTTTCAATTAAACCAACTTCCCTCCCTGTCCTTTGTTCTTCCCCAACTTAACTTCCCATTCTGGGACTAGGTCTTACCATGATGGCCAGGTAGACTTTAAGCCCTGTGACAAAGAAAGTGGCCTACTTGTCTCTTTTTCCAAGTGACTATAACTACATAATTATGTTCCACCTTACTAGTCTAGTCACTAGAAGCACATGTTTGAAAACATCTCCACATATTTTAAACTGAAAACATTTGCAAGTTAATTGGATTCCTAACACAAGTGCATCATTAGTATAAATTATTTTCTTTCAATAAAATAAGTAGCATGCAAATTAATCACCCCTTGGTCAGTGAAATACTTGCAGCTGCTTTAAAAATGTTGACTCATGCATATATATTTAATTCAGGATTCCTATCACATTATTTATTTACATTTTTGGGGGGTAAACATTTAGAGATTTATAGATGTATGTGTGAGTTCAAGGGTCAAATCTGTGCACATGTGTGCATAAATAAGATGACAAACTTGGGTGTCATTTCTTTGGTACTCTGTCTTATAGGAGAAATTTTCTCACTAACTTAGAACTGATCAGGTTGGTATGATGACTAGCCAGTGAGTTCATGAGTTGTGTTTCCTACAAAATGGGATCAAAAGTTGGTAGCACCAAGACCAACTTTCTTATGAATTCTGTAGATTAAACTCAAGCCCCTATGCTTACAAGATAAATTCTAAACTGACTGAGCTCTCCCCTTTACAATTCCCACAATATTAATTAAACCATTTTTTAATCTTTCAATCATCTTCAACTAAAATAATTTAAAAATTGAATATAATTGGTCACTATATGGTAGTAAGAGGTGGTTGTCTACACTGCTTAAAAGCCGGATCTGAACTACCTTTGAAAGTAAATGTTTCAATAAACTACATGATAGGCTGTCTTCATTAAGGTTTCTATTGATCTGAAGTGACATCATGAAAATGGCAATTCTTCTAAAAGAGAGCATTTAAATGGGCTTGTTTACAGTTCAGAGGTTTAGTCTACTATCATTATGATGGGAAGCATGCCAACATGCAGGCAGACATAGGGGTGGAGACATAGCTGAGCGTTCTACATCTGAATCTGTAAGCAGCAGGAAGAAAGAAAGTGACAGTGGGCCTGGCTTGAGATTTGGAACCCCAAAGCTCATCCCCAGTGACATACTTCTTCCAACAATGCTGCACCTACACCAATAAGGTCATACCTCTGAAAAGGGCCACTCTATACATGTCTACTCAAGCCATTTTAATTCAAACCACCAGGTAGGCCATAATCAGATTTACCTTAATTAAGCATGTCAAAATGACTAGTATGTATCTTGAGTATTTACCTGTGTGGACAGTATTCAAATGATTTGATCCCAATTCCTACTACCCAATTACATGTGGAGCATCAAGGCTCATTTCTAGCAGTATAACCTTAATGGAGAAAGCTATAAATTAACGGCCATATCAGTCATATTAGGAAATATTTGTGGTTATATTTTGAGAAATATAACCAACTAGGCATCATGAATATTAATAATATTGATGGAGAAACACTTGCACAGTGTTAAATACAAGTACACCTAAGAGAAGAAAGTATAGTCCAAAATTGTTGCACATTATTGACGTTGACATGGAGGCACCATTTGGCTTCCGTGTAACCTTCTGACCCCTCTTAATTCACAAGACCTTCCAAAATGAAAGTATTTCAGTAGCTAATAATTTGCTTATTCAGTGAATTTCTATGTTCTCTATGATCTGTTATGAACATATCTATGTGATGCAGAAATAATTTGAAAGAGTTCTATAATAGCAACTCATGCTACTTGCATTTTCCCATTACCATGTAAGCTGAGTTGTTTTCTTTTCACTAGATTAGTAATAAAACAACATCTGGGTCTCTTGAGTTTGTCATTTTTGCTCCTTTAATACCATTTGGGCAACCATATAAATTCAAAATGGGTTTCCATCTGCTGAGAGCTCTTCATTGTGTTTACTTGGTATTCTTTACCTCAAGTTCCATCCATAATACTCTACTGCATTTTCACAATTGTTGTTTTAACAAAGCTGATATACAGTATGAGAACCCACACTGTAGTTACACATGTGCTCAGCTGCAGTGATGTATGGGTGTCTCTTCTCAGAACAAGATTTGACCTTGCTGAGAAAGACGAAAGACTTCTTCAGTTGTCTGGATCTGTGATTCAGTGAAAGCAAGCCACTGTTAAATGTTTTCTTTGCTCTTATCCTAAAAGTTAACAGAGTTAAACATCACATGATCTTTGCCTTACAAGTACAGTTTAATTGGGGTTAAGAAGAAGGAATTACATGAATCTGATGTGCTCAGATGAAAGCCCTTAGCTCAGTTTTGCACATATTTCTACTTTTCTTCTTCATTCCTCTAATTACGATACGCATGCTTTGGTATGGACAGAAAGAGAAATCAAACCTGCTGTATGATTTTGCATTAAACTAACACATTATCCTCAATTCATACTAGTTACTTAGAACACCTCTACTAGGAAGCAGATATTTTCTGATTGAGTATCATATCTCACTCTAACCCAGGACTGCTATTGAAGTAATTATTCAGGTACCTCTAACAAAATTAATCTCACTTAGTGGTATACGATGATCTATCTGTAAAAGTTTAAACTAGATGATACATTTTAAAATGCAGTCTTACTTAAGACCCAGTAGTACTGAATCCAATTCCCTGATGTTTCTAGATGCGGAAGTAAAGTCTCTGACTGCTATGAAGCCTGAAATTGTTTTATTCTTACTTAGATGCTGACATTTTCAGTTTATGCAAAGAGGGCAAAGCAAAAACCAGAAGTATAGCTTAATAAACTGCCGAGATTCAGAGGATTGAATTCCGCTACTTCAATCTAGAGACTGATCCATCCTTGTGGATTATAAACAGCTACCCATAAGGAAAATAGGTAGATCATGTGGTTTTCATATTATCTTAGAGTTACTATTACTATTTTATGATAAAATAATAAAAAAAAAACCCTTGAGGATCAAAATGTTACCTGGCTTATGCTACTATATCACTGTTTATCATTGAAGAAAGTCAAGACAGAAACTCAAGCAGCATCTTGTGTTGGCTTTCCGGAGATTCCCCTGCTCTCCTCCCGAGGACCTAGCGACTTATCACCTGCAACATTGCCTGCTGATGCCAGATGTGAGCCCACTGTGACAGCATATAAAAGAATCTATTTGTTCTCCTATCTCACACAGTCTCTTTCAATCTCTCTGGTTCCACGTGTTCCTAACTGTCCTTCTTTCTGCCCCTTTTTTTTCTGTCCTCATCTGTTTCCCCTTCACTGCCCTCATGGCTCTGTTTCTATCTGTCTGCCTCTACCCCTTCTTCCAGTCCTCACTCCCATCCCTTCATCCAAATAAACCTCCCTTTTACCAGGACTATTATATGGCCTGTTTTCTCAGGGGAGTACCTCGGCATGTGCCTGCCGCTGTACCCCAGCTGCTGGCTCATGATGCCACAACTGGCATCGGCAGATAATGGTGGCAGGAGAGGCCATCAGGCCATCGGCACTGCTATGTCCCTGGGTGGAGCCCAGCAGAATTGCCTGTAAGACAACAGTTTGAGCCAATAATTGACAAAGAATGTATGGAGAAGTGCTACTTATTGGGTTGCTTTTCGTGGTTTTCTCAGCCTGCTGTCTTACAGAACCTACAGCTACGATCACAGTAGTGGTACGATGTGCTGGGTCCACCCTAACAAATCACTAATGAAGAACATGCTAGATAGGCTTGACTACAATTTTATGGAGGCGTTTTCTCAACTGATGTTCCCTCTTCTCAATTAATTCTTGCTTGTGCCAAGTTGACATACAACTAGCCAGCACACATATGCTAAGACTTTCAAAGAAATTAAATTATAACTTTGTCAAGTATTTGAAGAGATCTTTTATAAAGATCAGACACAGCGTACATTTTTATAAAATTGCCCAAACATATTTTGACCTGCTCAGATACTGCATATCAAAGATTTTTTTGTTAATATGATTATTTTTTGGCTAGTGTTTATTTTCAGTCTTCTAAAAGATAATTTCTCCTACAGCTAACTAGAGAATCATGCATTAGATAAATCTTAGATGCCCATGATGATGAAGAGGTTAAGCCAATCACATTTTTATCCTGCCTCATCTGTGAAATGAGTCAGAGTTACAGTACAATGAAAATCATAACTTCCCCTCTAGTAAAGTGGGGATAATATTATTCCATGGCCCAGAACTGTTATGGCAGTAATGAAGTCACGAGTGGTAGAATTCATATCACTTGGGTTATAATAAAGACATAAAGCAATTGAAAACATTTGATCAGGAAAACTTACTATATCTGTAAAATAATAACACGTTTGGGTGGCATTCAAGCTACATAATTCAGTCTCCAATCCAAGAATATCATGGGAACTCTACACTGAGCAAGTGCATCGGAAAACATAGGGTCCTTCATGTTCTCTATGCAAGATCCTCATCAAAGCTTATTAGACTGTATCCCTACAAGAAAAAGAATATAAGCTTTTCTATAATTCTCACAACCATAGTAAATGCACAGTTTTTCACTTTTAACCTTTCTAAATTTTTGAGAATTTAATAAATAGCCTGAATTATAGGACATATACTAGAAAGAGTAAATAGCACCCAAGAGGCTTTTCTTGATACTGCAAGGCTCTCATTAAATACTGGAAGCAATCTACAGACTCAACATGCAAAACCCTCAAATTCCCATTAATTAATACAGAACACTATGCAATGCATTAAATAAAATGGACTAACGTGTTAGTCAGCAACAAAAAGGAAAATAGAACTGTTAGGCGCTGTGCTTATATATTAATGGAAAACATCTTTAAAGGATACATACCGGAAATTCATAAACTACTCATTGTTGCAAAATCATTGGTTAAAAATGTAGACCATAGTACTGAAAGCATGACCATCTAGGGAATATGATGGGTGAGAAGAAAATGTTTCTTTTGGAAGTGATGACTATGCTTAGAATCATATTGTGATATATGCACAACTATGTGAAGAAACTATAGATTATAGGTGGTATGATAGAGTAGGTAGAGTAGATCTTACTAAAGCCATTAAAATGCTGGGATTGAAAGGACAAATTACCAAATATTTATAGAAGCTCGATACATTGTTATATAAACTATAATAAATATAAAACCTCACAACCATGACATTAGGAATAAGTTAACTGTGAGTAATAGTTCCATTTCAGGTAATTTATTTATTAGAGTAAACAATGAAAGATGAAAAATCTTTGGAAAGAAAATTGTGGTTATACCAAAATGTAGAAGATCTGTCCTGCAGTTGTACCAAACTGCTTGTTAGCTATTGGATCAGAGTAATCATCATTAACACCAAGGTTTCCAGATGGTTTAGATTTCTCTTTTTTGTATAGGGATATTTGATTTTTGCAGCCACATTAATCATAAGAGGACCATATTCTATAGCAGGATGAGACCACCAAATCATGTTCTTTCTCAATTTTTACACTATGAGAATTTCAATTTTAGCTATACCTTACCTTACAACAGAAGTTTGTGTCTAATATTCCTTCAATTCCTTCAGAGCAGAGGAATGGCATTTGATGGCTAGTACGTACTGAATGCTGAACCATGTCAGTTATTTTCTAAGTATTATAATCACAGTACTCTTGTTTCTACACATAACAAACCAGAAAGAATGATATTCTCTTTCTGTGAGTACAAGGAGGTGTTTTGCAGCATCTTGCCAGGTAAACAAACCCTAAACTGTTAGTGCAGCTCAGTAATTAACTGGACACTGATATTTTTATATCAGCATAACCATCTATAAGTAGCTATAGTTGTCCTAACGTGTCTATGCTTAGAAGTGGGGACAATGTGTCATCATACATGATTGTTTTTCTCCATAACGGAAAACTAAATAACAAGAGTGAAAGTTCACTCACTTCTATGCAGTAACCGACTTTGGTTCAAAAATTTCCCCGTATCTTCTTACTGTACATTGACTTTATATGCTTAACTGTCCTTGCTTGATCTTTCATTATCTCCTGTGAAGATCTGAGAATTCCCATGTGTCTCTGCTGAGAGTGCCCTGTGTTCTGCAGCCCACCTTTCTTATTCTCTTTGAGTACACATTATTTTTCTAATGTAACTGCTTGTAGTTTTTCACTAATAGCCTTGAACCCTGTCTGGAGGCTGGCGGCTAGCCATCAAAAACATAACTGGAGGTGGGGGTGCAAGAATGGGCTGCCATGCGAAATCGCCTCCTTCCCTTCCTCTGGGAAAGGACCTTAACCTCAAGCACTTTCAGTCAATCACAGTCCAAGAGAGAACCTTGACAATGTTCTGCAGCACTGATTGGTTCCATAAAACATGCTGGCTGGATGCAGAAGTTGAGTTTCTTTTAGCTTATTTCATAATAAAGAGCAATACATGTGCTGTATTCATGGTAATTCAAATCTGACACAAATAATACAGCAAATAATTACCATGACCTTTAACTCACCTCAAATTTAAGCAAAGGTTAAGCTGCCCTTTACTAAAGTAAATATTTGCTGTAGTCAAATATATGCAGACACCTTTGGAGAGCAGACTACATTGCCAAAGTAAACGAATCTGAAAATGGTTACAACCGAATAATTTTAAAACACAAGGAATGCAGGACTCTTCAGCGTAAACACCATCCAGACACACAGCATCTGCCATTATTACTTTACCTTAGAGTGTTTCCAATGGGCCTCCCCATACACTTGCTGGGAACTGTTGCTTGAAATGTCTGTCCAGGAGGACAGATTTCAAATAGAATTATTACAAATGAGATCATTTAACTCTTTTGTTCATACCCTGATGCTGTAAATAATTTACATTTTATCCCATAACTGCAGAGCAAACCCTCAAACTTCTAAGTGGTTACCAAGAATAACCTGATGCTTAGAAAATAAACCACAAGAAAACATGAACTGCCCCAAGAAAGTAGCTGATAAGTTTATGAAGCTGGTAGTCAGATAAGGACCAGGTGCGCTCTTACATATTTTAATTTGTTTAGTCTATGTCTCCTTCAAATAGCACTTAAAAAAAAGAAAACATTGATTTGTAAGGGGGTTATGTCATGTGTGGATACTCTTTAATCTTAAAGTTTACTTAAAAAATAATTACATTTTCTGGTCCAAAAGCTAACGATATGTTGACTTTTAAAAAGAAGCCATCAGCTTGTTATTACAATCGGTATTGCCTCCAAATTCTCTCTTCATTAAAATAAGGCCACCTGATTTAATTAGAAGGCTTCAGCATGCCTATAATATTTTTGGTCACAATTAAAATGATGTGTCTCAAGTAGGGATTAAATTTACATTTAATAGGATGATAATTGTATGCTAAAAGGAAAAACAAAGTTCATTACCTTGGGTTTCTTTCATGGCAGCTTTGCAAACTCTGTTATTAAGGAAAGACCCAAGATGTTCTTAAAGCCTTGTTATGAGCCTTAATTAATGGGTTTATTTTTAACTTCGTTTATGTTTGTTTCATTTAAAGCCAATCCCAGGTCAATGTAAGCCTCTTCCATGTCTCTCTTGATTCAGAGTTTTTGTCCTTGATTCTTTAAATCTGGGAGAACATGACCTCTTCCTGAAACCACTGGATCTGAAATGTGAGGCCTATATGATAACTGGTGGAACAGCTAGCTTCCCATCATCTCTCTGTGACAGGTACTGCCTTAGCTGGGGTTTCTACTGCTGTGAATAGACACCATGACCAAGACAACTCTTACAAAACACTTATAGTTATATAAGTAAGAGGCTGGCTTTCAGTTCAGGGCACTCATCCATTATCTTTACGATGGGAAGCACAGTGGCATGCAGGTAGACATGGTGCTGGAGTAGTAGCTGAGAGTTCTCTATCTGGATCCACAGGCAGCAGGAAGAGGAAGTGACAAGCTTCAGCTAACAAGGCCATTCCTACTCAAACAAGGCCACACCTCCTATTAGTACCACTCCCTATGTCACTAAATGGGGGCATTTTTATTTAAACCACCACACATGCTTTCTTTCTTTTCACTGAAATGATTGGGACTGATTTTGTTGGGAAGGAATGAGGATGTGGGACGGGGATTGAAAATATCATTTGGTCAAATTACAAACAAGTGTGGGGTACTGCATATATCTTCTTCTATTGTTCCCTCACAGTCTGTCATATTGCCCTCCTTCCATTGAAATCTTGGAATGTTTGATAACCTTGTTGCTCTCCAGAAACATGTTCAGGAAGAAATCACCTGTTTAATGTGTTTCTGAAGACCATGTATAAGTAGTAAACATTCAAGTCAAAATATTCTACAATTTATAGGTTTTGTGGTTATTGTTGTTTGATGTCTATCTTTATTTTGCTGTTCAATTGGCTTTTATTTTTCTGAGGCAAAGGATTAATATGTAGCTTTGGGTGCATAGAAATTCAATAGTTACTTCAAAGCACCCTCAAACTTGTGAATTTATAGTTATCTAAAACCCTGTATTCTAAATTCTAAGATTATAGATGGGTACCACCATAGCTGGAAAGATACTGGTGCATGTATTCATTAGACAGTGGTGCTTCTTTGTAAGATTTGCGTTGGAAGGAAGGAAAACACCTATACACAGCTCTCATACATTATTTAATCCAAATTAAAGCTTTCCATGTTCTTAAGATCTTCATGTTCCTTCTGAAAAGAATGCATTTTCTTTATTTTTAAAAACTGAGATCATGTGGTGCACCTTGCTGAGAACATAGGTCCTAAGCAAAGTTCAAAATGCAAACATTTCCCTGCTTCCAAGTCCCCAAATGGAGTTTATAAAGATAAGGTGTTCTTTGAAGGTAGCTTTTTGACGTCTCAGTTAAAATTGTGGACTTTATTAAACTTTATACTTACTTTCCAATTCTGCCCACTTCTATTAATTTGAGTTCCCCTTCAGATCTTTGGCCTATCTATTAATTTTAAAGCCTTTGAAAGACATCATCACAGGTAGATAGCTGGATAGTCACTGTGCATCTGTGTAATCTACCCTACCTGTGTTAAGATACGAAGTTAAAGGCATTGAGTATTGTATTTAAAATATTCATTATTTCTGACCAAACTTCTCTACCCCATTAGACTATTATAGACTAAAAGGGAATTAATGAGAAAATTAGAAGTATTGAAAATAATAGACAGGATGTCTGGAGCCAGTAATATTAGGCTAAGGCAGGCTCTTTTGAAAAAAAAAAAAAAAACAAAAAAACAAAAAAACCACTGTCTTATTCGTGAGGAGAAAGGTGACATATTTCCTAAAAGATGAGTAAAATTTATTTCATAGGCAAATATGGGAATTCAAAGGAGTAATGGATATTTCAATGTTACATGCTTTAAAAATGAATCAGGAGATTTTGCTTAGTTGTTTAGGAGGGAAGCCACTACGAGTAGTGAAAAACATCATAAAGACTATTAATATCAAAAGAGAAAAAAATCATAATGTAACTGAGACTGATGAAGTCAAACAGGGAACCCGAGCATCAAAACTGAAAGATGAAGGTTTCAGTGGATACAAGTTTCTAAGCAATTTTCTCTGGGCCAGAATGTGGATGTCTTCCCCATATGCTAGATAAACTGAAGTGACCAAGTCTTAAAATATGAAGAAAAATTTTAAGGTCTCTTGGAAATAAATGTATGCAGAAGCAAAGGCAGGTCATAAGGAGAAGAGAATTCTGAAACAAGAAGTGAGTCATGTGGAGAATTACGATTAGGAAAATAGAAGGACAGCAAGCAATTTTAATACAGAGATGTGAACGTGACTTTTTATTTCATAAGTTGCTCTCTGTCTTTCTCTCTGTCTCTCTGTCTCTGTCTCTCTGTCTCTCTCTCTCTTATACATAAACACACACACACACACACACACACACCTATTTCCCCTCATATCTATTTCCCCTCATATTTTTAAATATA
Organism: Mus musculus; assembly: GCF_000001635.26. Classification (NCBI taxonomy): domain Eukaryota; kingdom Metazoa; phylum Chordata; class Mammalia; order Rodentia; family Muridae; genus Mus; species Mus musculus. The sequence continues at coordinate 47,092,549 of NC_000068.7, read as the reverse complement.
TTCACTACTTCTCTGGGCTCTGTTTGGGCTTTTGAGTGTCTTTTCAGTATGGTTTAGCACTTACTCCCATCTCGTAAGATTCTGAGTGATTATTTTCTTTATTCTAAGAGAAACTCACTGAAGGCATGCTACCAATTTAGATTTTTTTAAATTATGCTTTACACATTGCTAAGTACTTCACACATGCCTTACATGTAAGTATTTCACAAGTATAAAATTAGATTTACTCCTTATCCATCTTCTATTTTGACTATAAATTCTGGCCACAAACTTAACCAACATTAGTGGGATCATGAGCCACTTTTTATTTAGGTATCTGTGTAGACACAGGGGAGAGATAATACAGTTTAACTAATGTAGTTTGGAAGAGTGTGTGAATATAGTGCTTCTGATACTGTCTCATGGACCTCACTTACTGCACATGATGCTATTTTCTATTTGTACAGGGACAGATTCTTGATTGACAAGAGCCATAAAGACCCCATGCAGACCTTATTATCCAACTTCCATGTTTTCATAGCTCCTTAGTGTAGTTTGCTTCACACTTGATGTAGATAAATTTTGCAGTTTTTTTCCATTCTTTGCTTTAGCAGTTATTTTGAAACTCATTGAATTTTTCTGTTTTTTTTTAAGCAATTTTAAAATATTCTGTGCCCTTTCATTCTCTTCACCATGTCTCTAAGGCTCTCTCTCTCTCTCTTTTTTTCAAATCAGTATTACATGATGCTATATTTTTTAACAATTTATTTCAGATACATATGGAAATAAGACAGGATATAAATTATTTAATCAGTAAAACAAATTTGGGTATGTTTGCCTCTCACAATACCTGCCTGCCAACTGAACATACTACAAGCCACATCATATTATTAAAATGAATGGGTGAGAAGCTCTGAAATCTGTGGCTAATAGGGAAGACCTTACCCACTTTCACGGTTTATTTGGCCGACACAGAATGTTTAAAGTATGAGTTCATTGCCAAAGTCTAAGGATCTGAAAATTCGACACAAAACCCAAGTTCCTAAAAGAATCCCATTTTGTAAGTAAGGCTGCAGTAAGGCTGAAGCCCTAACCATGAGCTGCCAACCCTGTCTCACTTCCTGCTCTCTCTCGCTCTCACGCTTGCTCTTGCTTTCTCTCGCTCTAGCTCTCTTGCTCTCGCTCTAGCTCTCTCTCTTCTCATATTGATTTTCATTTGAGCTCAAGGGTTTTACCTCAGTGAGCTACCACTCTTCACGGCTTTGTCTTATTATCAATAAAATAAGAATATTCTGCTATTATTGCTGCTTTAACTTGTTTTCTTTTCCCCCCCAAAAAGTGATAGATCCTTAAAATATTTCTGTACATGCACTATAATCTCATATATGGGGTAATAAGTTAGTATGACTCAATCCTTCAAATCAAATGAGAAACTGAGAAAGGAAATTCAATAGAGGTTCACCAACTTTGTCTTAGGAACTGTTATTTGACCTTTTATTTTAACAATCTTGGTTACCTTTTCATTAGTCATGAGCAAAGATACTGATAAATACAAGCACAGTAGTAAAGAATAAACTAATGGTGCATGTATGTACCAAATGCAGGCTGCACGTGCACATGCAGGCATGTGTACACAAGCACACATCCACAGACACATAGGCATACATGTGCATGCACACACACATACACACATGCGAACACACACACATACACAGGTATACACAGAGAGACACACATGCATACACACACACACACACACGTTATGGGAAATATAAAAATTAACCTGCCAGCCCTCTGCAGTGCAGGACCACTCTCCTGCCCTCCTGCTGCTGCAGCCATCAACTCTCTCTAACTAACTAGCCTCCCCCCACCCCCCGCCCCGCGCGCAGCATTTGGCTTGCTTGTCCTGCGAGCTGCTAGTTCTTCCTCAGTCATAAAACCATGTAGTAGGCGAGCTCACATTCCAGTAACTAAATGGAACCGCCAACCTCGCCGTTATGTATCTCAATACCCAGTAAGCCAATAAAAATCAAGATTCTTAAAGCTTAATAAACCAATCAGATTTAGGTATCTATAATATTACGATTTACAAGGTTTCAATAATACAATAACTTCAGAGCCAACTGATAATGATAAAAGCTTTATCCCAATTAATCTAGCCTTATGATACCACAACTACTTGTGGCTAGTAAACATCTCGCGGGTTCATGTCTACAGCAATCTTCCTTCTTCTTTCCTCTCCTAAGACAACTCTCTCTCTCTCTCTCTCTCTCTCTCTCTCTCTCTCTCTCTCTCTCTCTCTCTCTCTCTCTCTCTCTGCCTCTCTCTCTCAGTCTCTCTCTCTCTCCAACTCTTAGCTCCTCCTTCCTTTTCCCTGTCCAATGACAGACCTCCTCTGTACTAATGTAATTGGACAGAGAAAATCCTGCAATACATACACACACAGGCACACAGAGAAAGATATACATGAATGCACACAAACATACAGGCACACACACACTCACACACACATACAATCATAAAGACATACACACAGAGACACACATGCATGCACACACACACACACTCACAGGCATACATGTGTATACACAGACACACACACACACACACACACACACACACACACACACACACACACACACACACAGGCACACACACAAAGCCGAAACTAGAACTAGTTGGCAGTTATATGTTAAACTCACCTTGATCCCTCCCCAGTGCTATGTTTTCTGAATTTGGGGGCCATTAATGTCATTGTATTGTTTTTGATTACTAACAAGCTACCTTTTAAATTTTTACCAACATATATTGCCTTTTTCTAAACAAATTTCATATATTTCCCCCCACATAGCATTTTAGGCATGAAATGTGTATATATCTTTTCTCCTTGCAATGTATGGATAAGGTAGAAAAAATCCTTTGGCTTGGATATTGCCTCAACTAATAAGGCTAGGAAATGGAAATACAGTGCGTGAAATAAAAAACTTGAGGACAAGATTATCTAATGCAGCAAAGGGAGAAGACATCTTTATTAAAGGTGGAAGGCAAGCATGTTTCTGTCTTCAGAAAGGTGAGCAGGCATGATCTGAGAAAGTATATGGACCTGTCTGATGCTTCTCAGTAATCAGAAGGAATACATGGTTAGAGAAACTGTATTTTATTAATGTTGAGCACTTATTCACATTCTCTGTGTGCTGAAACATATTAAAATTAATTAAATACTGTGTACTCCATACAAATTGTGTAGGGCATGTCAGAATTGTTTAGTATAGAATAACACTCTTACAAGCCTTTTTTTTTTTTCCTGAATTCTTCTAATGCCAGATACTAGGACTGAATTTATATCTAAATATATTTTCTCCAAAAGTTAAATGTGAATGTGGCCAAAGAACGCATACATCTTCTATTATTAGGAAGCTTCTTCCTCTTAGCCAACAGTCAAGGATACTACTGTTTTTTATAAGCTTGGGGTGTGAGGGAACTTGAAAGTGAGGACTGCCTTAGATTAAGGGCTTTTCTGAGCCACCACTAAGTTGTTTTCCCTTTGGCTGTTCTTTGGTTCGTCCTGAAAGAAAGTTCATTCGGTAGCATTAAAGTGGATGCTGTCCATGGGGATCTGGATCTGGATCAGTAGCAGGGGGCTCCTCTCAATGGATGAGGTTCAACTGGGATGCCACTCTTCAGAGACACAGTAAGCAAGGGGGAAGCAGAGGAAGTTTCTGAATGACCTCACAGCAGGAGACCAGAGTCAGCACTGTAATAATGGTTTACATTGGCAGAACTCCACTTCTGGGGTGGTCCGTGGTGACATTGTCAAGAATCTCTTTCATTAGTACTGTGAATACTGCAGGGACAAGTTGGTTGAAAGGTGAAAAGTTAGAAACACTGCTGTTTTTCATGGTTCTGGAGAAGGGACGTGTTCTTAGAAGCTTGTAAGCAACAGATTATGAAAGAAAAAGCAAAAATGCTTCCTTTTTTTTTTTTTTCCTTGAGCTCTCACCAACAGTATACACAGCTCCTCATTAACAAGCCATCCTAGCTCTGTCCTCTTTGAAGGGTGGCTTCTTTTGGGTTTATTTTGCTAGCAAATCACAACTTACTGAGCTTCAGAAATTTGGGTTTAGGCTTCTTGAAGCAGTAGTTTTCAAAGCTGGAAAGCAAATAATACTCAATAATCAGAAATATGTTTATTTAATCAAAAAATAATGATTAGTAATCGGGAAGTTTTGTTTTTATTTAAAGAATTAAAGATTTGTGTCATGGTTCAACTCCGTGCAAACTTGAAAGTTGCACTGTCTTCATATGATAGTTTTCTACCTACTCAGTCCTTCACCTAGGAACAGCCCAACCCTGGATCTGAACATAATCACAGCTTTGTGTACATTTTAGTGTTGCTCATACATAAATGAAATGGAGGGAAATAGGGGAATAACGGTAACTCTCATGAACTAGAGCAGTATAGAATTGACAGGCATGGCATATTTTTAGAAGACAGTAACATTTAAAGAAATTTCAGATTTAGCAAGTCTTGACAAAGATCAAAATTCACTCACAACATATTGCCATAAGTACGTCCTTTCAAATGTGAATAGGCGGCATTTTAACTGGGTCCAGCTTAATGATATGACATTTTAGTAGTAATAATTGATGCTAACATAAAGTTATCTACTTTGTTTGCCTCGTATAAATTGAGAGATTAAAGGTATGCAGCCCATTATTTGAAGTTGTTTTTAATTTAACTTGAGCTCACATTTTCAATTCAAAACTCCATTTGCCATGTATAGTTGGATAGCAATATGGGTAAAACCGTGTAGGCTGACTTGATATTATCTATCCCTTTGTTCTCTGGCCCTGTAATTCAAATCTAGGTGTTGACGTTCTTCATGCTGCTTCCTGCTGATTCCAATTTTCTCTGGCAAGTCTGGAAACCTCAGTTTGATAAAATCACAAATTAGTGCTGTACCTAGAGCATTGCCACTGTTCTAGACATATTTTTCTCAACATAACAACAGTATCTCTATTTTTCTACTGTTTTGTTGTTGTTGTTGTTGTTTTGTTTTGTTTTGTTTTGTTTTTTACTAGAGGAATCAGTTTCCTTATAAAGATCTAAGTATCCATGACATGAAAATGGAAATATCTACAGGCAAGGGGATAAATAGTTAATTGCTATAAAATGTTGGTTGCTTACTTGATTCATGCTTGCATCTAGCCTCAGGTACTCATCCTCTGCAAGTACCAGTGGGAAGATCAGCCTTTATTCCATGTTTTAGACAGTCCGTTTCTTCCATTTAGTTTCTCTAAACCAGCCATGGTATGTATGGGCTCTGTCTCTCAAGGAAAGCATACAGGCTTCTAGCTTTAGCTTCCAATACTGTGAGAATTCAGGGGGTTAGGGTTTCAATTGCTGTAATTAACATACATTTAACCTATATAGGGATCATTGACATGACTGTAAGGGAAGCCAGAGGTGACGTTATTATGGGGTCCTACACTTTCACACTGATGTGAAACTTGCAATTTTGAATATCTGAGCTGCAAAGAGGTGAAATTTATTTATTTATTTTTGTAGTTATAGGACTTTAAAACTTGGAATGAGGTAAGAAGTTACATTTTCACTACTTTTTATTTAATAAATGATTATCAATGCCAGTATATGTTGGGTAAAATAAAGTCGACCAGATACCTAGGGAGGGATAGGCATGTCAACTGGTTCTTCTGGTTTTGTTTAAATATCTTATAACACAGGAGTTAGGATTCTCATGAAATAACTCATGAAAATTCCATATATTATTTAAAAATATTAGTGAGTTGGTATCTTTCTTTGGTTTCAAAAATAGCAATAATACTGAGAAACATGGGGTAGAACATTATTATTAACAGTCCAGAATGTGCAACATATATTTTCAGATACAAAGTTGCAGATGAAGCATTTGCAGTTTCTAATAGATCCACATTGTGAGAGCAATTGGTTATGAACAAAGTGATGACTGCTTTGGACTCACAAGAGTTTTATCCTTTCTATCATTGATGTGCAGGTACATAGATGCTAGGACAATATATATTCTTCTGTAATAGTACATAATCCTACAAAATAGGTGAGTTTTTAAAAGATTACTTCATGTATCATTCAACCTAAGGAAATTACTGAGCAAAGTAGCAACACTGGACCCTTTAAAGTACAATTTTTTTTGTATTGCCCAATGTAACTTAAGAACAATACATGTCACAGTATTTATATTGAAATTAGTGGGTTTGCCATAGAAATAGCCTATTACCCATTCAGATACTGTACCACATCTCACCTTCATAACTAATATATAAATATTCATGAACAGATACGTAGATAGATGTATATACTATATGATATAATATGCATAAATATGCACTTATGTGCATACATACATATAAATATATGTAAAACATGCATATAAATATATATGTATACATACACACACCCACACATATATATATGTATATATAAAATTGATTTTGGATTTTCTGTATTTCAAAAGAAAGTGGTTGGTCATAGTTAACATGATTATGCTAGATATTAATTTAGGTAGACAAATAGTTAAGACTATGTACATATAAAATAAAATTTTATTTTATTATATATACTTCATTTATTTTAATTAAAATATAAATATAACAATTTCATTATATATTCTTTATATATTTAATTAAAAAACAAATTTATCACTTTCCTTCCACCAGCCCCTTCCAAATCTTTCCATGTACCCCACTCTCAAATTCATCAAATTGAAATCTTTCCTGTTATTATTGTGATGTATGCATGTGCACATATTTATAAAAATGACTTCTTGAATCTGTTTCGTTGTCTGTGTCTATATGGATTCAGGGTTGGCAACTCTGTCCTGGAAAACCAATTTAAGAACTATCCCTGAAGAGGTCCATCTCCTCTCTCAGCTGTCATCAGTTGTCAGTAAACAAAAGACTCAAAATAGAAGAGAAAGGGAGAGAAAGGAAGAAGTGGAGAGGGAAGTAAATGAAATAATTGATTTAGCTACTTTTCAAGTTTACATGTTAATTGCCATCCATGGGTCTCTTGGACATAACCAAGGTAAACTAAAATAAGGATTGAGTTGACTGTTGCAAAGTCTAATTCACAGTAACCACATGAGGAGTTCCTGAGCACATGCCAGATTACAAAAATACTATCCATGTTGTTTACAGTAGAGTTAGTCAGTTTATTAGTTAGAGTGCTTCATTATGTATATAAAAAATGCCAACGATAGTCTCCTAGTCAAAATAAACAGGCATAAAGTGTTCTGCATACACAATTTGTGGGGAATAGTTACTTTGCTATTTATTTTATAATTGACCATAAATGGAGTCAAAGTGCAAAGGGAAAAACTAAAAAAGCAGCCCACTAAGGGCTTTTTGAAAGATTGATAAATAATGTGGAATCTCAATTAGGCTGTAGAAGGAATGCAGATATTAAAAATTTGGTCAAGAATCTAATTAGCTGGAGGTAATTAAACAGTCTCACACGGGGTCATTAATCTTTTCCATAGACCTTTGATGTTTTGCACAGTGTCTTCTAGTCATTAATAAAATTCATAACACTCCACTTTGTGCTGTTTTATCATCGTGTTTTTTACTCTGTAAGAGCATAGAGCAAGTGTCATTATATCACAAGGACCTTACTTTAGTTAATTTCTTTTCTTCCCCATATACTTGTTAGGATTAACCATTTAGAAACCCAGTTGAAAAGCCAAGGACACAATTAAATATATACTTTAGTAAATAATACAGTCTTACTATTTTGTTAACAATTTTATGGTTTGAATAAAGCAAAGTCCATGCAAAGGTCTCTGCAAAAGGTAAAAGATTTTGGAAGTGAATTTAGTTATCAGAAGACATACAAAGCCACATATCAAAGTTTCAGTTCCTCAAAGATAGGTTTACTTAATAAACAGACTAAGGGGAAATTATTGAGCAAAAATTATACATTGAATGGTAATGAATCAGGACGCATTTAATAGTGCATCATTTTGATAAGTCTCAAAGTAGTGACCTATTCAGAACAAGTTGGATTATATAAGACAGGGAAAATACATACCCTTCCTTTAGAAAATATGATTCTTATGATGGGAGAAAAAAGTCTTTATTGTCAGAAATGTAACATTTATTCACACATTATTTTATTTGTCTTCAAAAGAAGCCTATTGTTGTATTTGAATTAATTATATTTATAATAGAGCCTGTTATCTCAGAAGCCATTTTACATATACCTGGGTAGGCCCTATTAGATTAGCAGAGGATGCTAAAACAGATTCAGTTATTTTGAACAGTAGGAATAGAGAATGTACAAAAAATGGTTTGCATCTGAACATACAGGAAGACTTAAAGTGTATTCACTATAGAAATTCACAGAAATGATATCTGTAAATGCATAGCAAGCAAAGCATTATTTTACATGCATTGATGTTTCTAATACAGTGCTTGTCAGCAAACCAAAGAACCCATGCTTACCTAACTAAATTTACTTAAATTTGCTTCTGAGTATTTAGAATTTTAAGATATTATCATCTTTGTTTAAACTCTGTAGGAGGTTTTTTTTTTCAAGGTTCATACATTACAAATGATTACCATTACTTTTTTAAAAATCACAATAAAGAATATCTGTATGATATTAATCCCTATAAAATACCACATAAAATATTATAACAAACTATGGCATTTAATAACAATATATACATTTTTTTCTTTGGACACTAGGAAGAATTAAGCTTAGGAAAAAAAACGTCATGAGCATCATAAAAAGAAAGGTCTTATTAAAGAAAAAAATCTTGACTTACATTATCAGTATGTTATATAAGATTGGGGTACAACCCGTTTATCATAATATGAGGAGAAAAAAAATCAACCTCATGTACAAGAAGGAATCACTTAGAAAAAATCCATTCGAAATCCCCAGTCAAAAATAGAAACACTCACTCACATTGATTAAAATTTAATAGTGATTTGACTAATCAGGGTGTTTATTCTAAGCAATTACAAAGTATTGCTAATTGTTAATTTGTACAGCTTTGTTATTCTCGTTAATCTAATACTAGTTGAGCTTAATGACTAGAGGAATGTAAATAAAATAATAAAGTATATAAATTTTTTCAGGAGTTTAATACCATGAAGGAGTAACCAAAAATAAGATAAAACTAAGTTTAGATCAGACTATGAGACACAGGCCACTAGTGATGGGTTTTCTGCATTTCATTTGTGAAGTAATTATCTGTCTTATATGAAACCCCAAACAGTAATCTATTTAAAGCATTTAAAGTGTAATAGTAAAACTGTGCACAGGGGTGTTGGTAACACTGAATTCAAGTAAAATTTTAAATAGAAAAGCTTAAGATGATTATATGGTTTTGTGTCTATATATTTGGTGAGGTTTTAGGGATGCCAGTTTTATTGAATATTTTTCATATAGGAGATACTGCCTATCTTAGAGGAAAAAATAAACAGACCACATATTAATGCAATTTATCATCTTGTGGCATATAAAATTCCTTAAAAGCGGGTTTAAAGCAAAATGATTTAAATGTAAATAAAAAATCGATGTATTTAATAAATAACATCAAAGCTGTGCTTTCATGAGCAAATAAACTACATAAATATTAAGGCACTAAACATTTGTTATTTTAATATTTAGGTGCTGTGCATACAATGGTTATGTTATTTCACTGGATATTCATGTGAAATTTAAATAGTTTTCTCAAAAATTGAGAATTGTGTAGTTTGTTAGAGGAGTAAATATTTCCTTTGTTAAGTTCATCTGTATGTTTTAGTCCTAGTCCGGGACTTTTGCCTCTTTCTTTGTATGAACATTACCTCGGAACAAAGCAGGAGCACATTTGGATCTGAGGTTCAAGACTAACCCCCAATTTCCTGCTTAACTGTAAGGTCATTCCCCAAACAGCAGGGCATACAAAAATACACAATTGAGGACCATTATATCATTTCCTGTCCTTCTCCCCATCAACTGTTCCTGCAGAATAGCTAATCATGACCTATTTTCATCAAGTAAAAGTCGCTAAGAAAAGAAACATGCAGTAGAAGAAATCTTTCCTAAATGTAGTTATAAAATCTGGACTTAAGAGGGCAGGAGATGCTCTATATCCAAACAGCAGAGGATGAAGAAAAACTCTGAGAGGAAAAATCATCCTTATATTTGAGTTTATGATAAGGTGATTTATCTTCAATAAACTCTAAATGCTTTAGTTACTTTGACACCATGATTAACTGGATTTACAATATTGGAAGTTGGGGACTTTTCTACCCACAGTGTTCAGCTTACTTCATTGAATTTGAATTGACTGTGGAATTTTTTTGTTGTTTGTTTTTGTTTTGGGGTTTTTTATTTAGATATTTAAATTGTCTGGTAGTTATTTTAGATTCATCAGTAAGAGGGGCTTAATTCTAAGTGACTGGGTGACATGCCATTTATTTAAAGTAACATGTATGGGTTTTCAAATCTTTGCTCTGTTCTAAAATATTTTCTTTAAAATTATTGATAACATTTGTCCTGAATGAATCTATCATGAAATTAATGAGAATTTCTATGTTTAAATCAGCATGTTAGATGTCTAATATCTCAACTGAATGTCTATGTCATTCATTTTCTTATTAAGTTTAATTTTATTAATCAGTGGAATTGAAAATATGAAAACAATCAACATTTTGGAAAATGAACCATTGGTGATGATCATGTGTAATAAGATAATCAGGAATATCTACCAATGAGTACAATGCATGGTAACATTATTTTCATGTGGCATATATATATATGTGTGTGTGTGTGTGTGTGTGTGTGTGTAGTGTGTATGTGTGTGTGTGTGTGTGTGTGGTCTGTATGTGTGTGTGTGTGTGTGTGTGTGTGTGTGTGTGTGTCTGTGTCTGTTTCTGTGTCTGTGTATTCACTCTTACATCTCTAATACCATATTCAAATAAGTCTGCAAAAATTCAGTGTTACTTCTATGGATATTTTCAAATGTATTATTCATTTCATTACCAAATTTCCATTATATGTGCTTAGAAAACCTTTCATGAAGAGGAGATTCCACCTATTCTACCATGCTTTTAAATCCAATTCAACACGGAGTTTAAGTTGTAACTATAATAGGTACTATATGAAATGAAATGTTTTTCAAAAATGTTTATGTATCTCAATGTCACTTCACTAACTAAACACCATAAAAATCAAAATTGGAAAAAAATGGGAACAAAACTAAAATGCCTATGTTTTTTAGCATTTGAAATAGTCAGGGAGCTGAAGAAAGGGATGTTATGAGACTAAAGAATGGATACTGGACTTATCCTCATTCTAGAGAATGTTATAAATTCTTCTCCTTCTCAAAGTGTGAATATTCCCATCATATTGACCATTCCAGACACTGTCTACTTCTCTCATTCAGACACTAAAGTAAACAGTGCACTTGTTTTAGAGGATTGCCTGTCTTGGATCTAAGAATTATGAAACATTTTTACTTCCAAAAACGCAAGGTGGACCTTAGGCTACTCCTGTAATTGCCTTGTTAATGACCCACCTTTTAAGAAATTTTTAATTTTGAAATTATGATTATTTTACACTCTTTGTTTCCCCCTAAACTCTCCAATATACTACTCATTGATCTTTTTCAAATCTAAGTCACCTTTTCTTCATTAATTATTACTACATACCTATATATACCATATTTATAAACACAACCTGCTTAGTCTATATAATATTACCCACATGTTTCTTTTTGTTTCATACTGGATAATCAATTGTTGACCCTTGTGTGTGTGTGTGTGTGTGTGTGTGTGTGTGTGATTAAAGGAATTAAAGAACTTCTTTGATAATTGCATTGAGATTTATTTTTGTTATTACTAGTATCAACTTACCAGTAATTTACAAACTTGACTGAAGATCATCTCTGCTACAGAAGAATCACCTCACAGCCAAGCACAATATCCTCTACGATCTTATGCCTTCATGTGCAGCATTCCCTCAGTGACATACTTTGAGACTTTAATCAGTAAAATGCATTTCTTAAACAAGGTGTTCCTGGCATATTCCATTTAAATATTGTACTCATAAAATATTCAATTTGTATACTTCAGATATTCTACAATTAAATTAAAATATTTCATGTACCTGTTGACCAAGCCATAGGAATAATGAAAGGCTTTAGATCATATGGGGGCAAATTTAGTTGGCTATTTTTCATGATGTCTCTGAACTACTTAGCTCAGGACTAAAACTACATTCATAGTATCAAACGTAATTGCCATGTTCCTGCAGGCTTGAATCCTCTGCAAGAGTTTCAGTACTTGCTCTAAGGTCAGATAACTCACTTCTTTTTAGGAGGTGACTTCTTGTCATTTTCTTCCTTTCTTCCTCTTTCTTTCTTTCTTTCTTTCTTTCTTTCTTTCTTTCTTTCTTTCTTTCTTTCTTTCTTTCTTCCTCTTCTCTCCTTTTCTCTTTTTTCTTTCTTTTTTTTGACTTCCTGAGATACAATATATGAAAATCATTGATCACCCTAGCAAATAGTGTGTCCTCTTTCCAACCTTTTGTAGTGTGTTCTACAAGCTTTTTTCCTGAGGAATTTAATCAATCACTGTCAAACAAAGAACAGCTTACCTGAAGGAGATACCAACCTAGATATTGATGATGTCCTTCGTTATACATCCATCTTTGCCTCTAGAACTAAAACTAGATGTAAAGAAAAGCAACTTCAAGACGTCAGTTACAAAGTCTGGACCAAGATATGCTCCACCCCTAAAGATCTTAATGAGCTTTTTAATCAATATAAACAAAATTTGAGACTATGTGGCCAAATAGATATTAAATTGGTCAGACATTGAGATAAATATACAGTTAGATTAAGTTAAGTTTGTTAACATATGTCCATGGAGCTGAAAATATTAGTTAATGTTACAGCAGAGATTATATTCATGACTCTGTCCTCAATAATGGGAGGTCTGGGAGACACGTTCTGCATTAACCCTATAAGAAAGAGATTTCTGTGAGATGTACTTATGTCATTGATTTTTTTTTTATGTGCTAGATGTGACACTGCTGAATGTGATGGTTTAAATGCACTGGGTCTAATTAGACCTCATAGCCCAAGAACCAAGGCACTACTGAGTCACCAAAAACAAGGTGAAGACATTTATTATAACAGACATCACAGCAAAACAATGTTCAAAATTATCCTACTGATGTAGACCTTTGACACTAACTCATTAATCAGAGTGTTGCCAGAACTGAAATAAACAACATCACTGTGATAGCTTGTTTTAGTTGCCAACTTGGTGCAATCTAGAATCACCCGGAAGACAAACTTAATGAGGATTCTCCAGATTTGGTTGGATTATATGTATGCCTGTAGCACATTGTCTTGGTTGCATTAAGGTTGAATGACTCACATAACATGGGAAGCACTGTTTCCTGGACCTGTGTGATAGACTGGAAAAGAGTGGAGAAATGTGAATTGAGTATGAGCATGTATTTATTAACTACTCTTTGTTCCTAGACTTGACATGATCCATTTCCAACCCCAAAATGTCTTTGCTATGCTGACTATAAACTGGAATTGTGATATAAAAATCAACCTGTTCTCTAATTTGCTTAACAGCAAGAACATTAAAAATGATACTAAGATATTTACTAAGATTTTTCTCAAGTGGCATAAGTAGGAAAAAATCCATAAAAAATAAAGAATATCCAAAACATCAACATCCAATTTCTAGAGTAAAGTAATTTTCAGACCCAAATCCCTCTAATCAAAGGGCAGATGGTTTTCTAGATAAAGATCTCATTACCACAATAAAAATATTTATCTTTAATATGTCTTTAATGCTTATCCCAAAGAACTATTTGGGTAGTTTTTGTTACTAGGATAAAATACTTAAGTAAAAGCAATTTATAGAGGACTTTTGGGAGTTACAGTTTCCCAGGAAGTGTCTTTAAGGTTGGGGGCTGGGGGGGGCATGGGTACAGGTGGCCAGAGAAGAAAACTGGAAGATCACTTCTCAAAAGATCATAGAAAGCAAAGAAAATGGGGGTGAGCGGGTGTTGGCTGAGGCTATAAATGTTCATTCATATCCTGCCTCAAGTACTGTACTTGCTCCAACAATGTTCCATAACTTGATCAAACAGTACTACCATTTGAGGACCAAGTGGTCAAGTCCACAAGTTTATGGGAATATTGCGTATTCAAAATTCCACATCTCTTTACACTTTCTCTTTAAATAACCAAACATTTTTGGAAAAAGAAATAATCAGAACTTTTGCAGTCTATTGGATAGTGACTCTGGCTCTGAATTAACATTGATTCCTGTGACCCCTAAACAGCACTGTTGACCTCCAGCTAAAGTAGAGAATTACAAAAGTCAGCTGATCAATGGAGTTTTAGGCAAAGTCTGATTTATTGTGGGATACAACAGATCTTTGAACTCACCCTGTAGTTATTTCTATAGTGTCATAATGAATAATTGGAAGAGACACACTTAGAAATTGGCAGAATCCCCACATTGGTTCCTTGCCTTGTGAAGTGAGTGCTATTACAGTTGGAAAGGTCAAATGGAACTTAGCAGAGTTGCCTCTGCCAAACCAAAGAGTGAACCAAAATCACATCACTGAAGGGATTGCACAGGTTAATGGAGGCAATTGGGATTTTAACAAACTGATCTATAGACAGTGACACTCTTTTTAAGATATAGCTCTTCTATTGCTATTAGGTTTTCAGTGCAAACTAAATTCTTTTTTTCTGCTACTAGATAATTTCTTCATTTACATTTCAAATATTATCCCCTTTCTAGGTCTCCCCTCTGGAAACCCCTATGTACTTCCCCTACTCAATGCCTCTATGAGGGTGCTCACCCACTCACCTACCTATTCCTGCCTTCCAGCCCGGTCATTCTCCTACACTGGGGCATCCAACCCCCTCAGGCCCAAGGGCCACTCCTCCCACTGATGTCCAACAAGGGCATCATCTGCCACATATGAGGCCAGAGCCATGGGTCCCTCCATGTGTACTCTTTGGTTTGTGGTCCAGTCTCCCAGAGCTCTGGGGTGCCTGGTCAGTTGACACTGTTGCTCCCTCCGGGGGGCTGCAAAAACCCTCAGCTCCTTCAGTCCCTTCTCCAACTCCTCCATTTAGGACCCCATGCTCAGGCCTATGGTTGGCTATGAGCATCTGCCTCTGATTATAACTTAGCATGCAACTTGAGCTCATGGACATGGCCTGAGTGAGATGAGATTTAAAATTCCAGGAAGTTACAATGAGTGGAGCAGAAGAAAAGGTCATCCAGAGACTGCCCCACCTAAGGACCCATCCCATCTGCAGACACAAGACCCTGACACTATTGCTGATTCCAAGAAGTGCTTGCTGACAGGAGTCTGGTACAGCTGTGCCCTGAGAGACTCTGCCAGAGACTGACCAATACAGATGAAGATGCTCAGCGCCAAACAGTGGACTGAGGGTAGAGCCTCAGTAAAGAAGTTATGGCAAGGACTGTAAGAGCTGAAGGAATTGGCAACTCCACAGGAAGAAGAACAATATTAACCAATCAGCCTCTCCAAGTCTCCCAGGGACTAAACCACCAACCAGAGTACACATGGAGCAACACATGGCTCCAGCCTCATATGTAGCAGAAGATGGCCTTATCTGGCATCCTTGGAAAGGGAGCCCCTTGGTTCTGTGGAAGCTCAATGACGCAGAATAGAGGAATGTCAGGAGTGGTTGGGTTGGGTAGCAACCTCATCGAACCAGGAGAAGGGGAAGGGAATAGGGCACTTGTGGAGCAAACTGGGACGAGGGATAACATTTGAAATGTAAATGAAGAAAATAACCAACAAAAAATGAAAAAAAATTGAGGAAGTTCAATTAGCACAGCAACAATCTATCATTGAATGGAAATGTTGCATACCTAGTAAGTCCAGAGCAGGTTCTCAAAGAAAATATTACATGAATTTGTTGAATAATTGGACTTTCCTGATACAATACTTATTACCTCTGCATATTTATTTACTTGTGTTTTGATAGTCATGTGATATGATCATCTACTGGAGGAACAGAGCAATATGATTTGGTTTATGAATATTTCTGCATGCTATGGAGGCACCTCCTAGAACTGGAGAAGTGGAGTATCACAGTCCCAATCTAGGACAACAGTAAAAGTCGGAGGTGACAGGGAACTTCAGTTGGCAGAACACTGGGCACTGCACATGGTTGTACATTTTTCTAGTAAGGGAACAAGACTTTCTGTGTAAAAATGTAAAAATTTGTGAGCTGGAGCCATTGGTTAAGTTGGATGGCTGGAATCTTGTGGGGAAGACAAATAGAAAATTTGTAGGGAAGACACTTAGGAAACTGCTCATATGGGTAGATCACATTAAATTTGCAGAGGGTATAATGATACCTGTGTCCCATGTAAATGTATATCAAAAATGACTTCAAAAGAAAAATATCTCCCAGCAACCACATGGTGGATCACAACTACCCATAATGAGATCTGATGCCCTCTTCTGGTGCGTCTGAAGTCAGCTACAGTGTACTTATGTATAATAATTTAAAAAAAATAAAGAAAAAGAAAAATACCCCACAGACACTAAATAGAAGGACTCATTCTGTCAATAGTAGGTAACTTCTATTTCTACTCACCCCTATCATGATCCAATGAGCCCATGAATAATATAGCCACTGTAGCAGAGTTGGAAGTGATTCCTGGGCACACCAATATGAACTTTTATTCAGTAAAGCAAGCATAACTATTTTTGATGCTTAGTGATAAGTTCTCCTGCAGAGACTAGTACTTAACTCATAATGTGGCATAATTCCCTAAAATAAATAAATAAACAAACAAACAAACAAACAAACAAACAAATAAATAAATCAAAGATCTGGTGACAGGTTGTCTACATTATACAGTTCTTTTGTGGAAAGGGCAAGTATTCTTATTCTTATTCTGGAAATGGATTTGCCCTCTGTGTTCATAAATCCTCTGCCAAAGCTACTTTCTGAGGACTTAGAGATTACCTTATCCTCTTCATCTTATTCCACACATTACATATTTTTGTATGAACAAAGAGTTCACTCCACAGCCTAAGAAGTTCAGTAGTAAGCACGTGCTCATTGGCTTCTGAAACCACATTTCCCATAATCTCAAAACGGCTGTCTTGATAAAAGTAAGGGCTGATCTCTTAAAGCTACAGGAGCCAGGAATATGTCTTAATGTTTAAGAGCACTAACTTTTTAAATAGGACCCAGGTTTATTTTCCAGCACCCACATGGTGGCCCACAACTGCCTATGGATCCTACCGAAGGGGATCCAATGCTTTCTTCTGTCCTCTGTAGGCACAAGGCACACATGTAATACACATACACAAGTGTAGGTCTCACACATACACATAAAATAAATATTTTGAGAAAGCATTTTTATTAAAATAGAAATACATTATTCTCCTCTTCCCTTCTCTTTGCCCAGCCCCTCCCAGACATCCTCCCTCAATACACCTCCATCCTCCCCAACTATCAAGAGATACAGCCTACTGATTCAACTTTGTTGTTTATTTGGATAGGGTCTTCAATGATGAGCACTCTGTATTGGCTCAGAGAACCCAGCAGAAAATTGGACAGAATGGTGAACTAGAATACCAGAAATTCTCTTGTAAATAGTTTCTCCTAGAAATATCTGCAAAATCAAGACACGAACAATGGCAAGATCAAATAGAAAAGTTAATTTGGAAGTGGAACATTTCATTAGGAGCTCTTTTTAGACAAAGACCTACAGGTACATAATGACTGCTGCAACAAGATAAATTAGGCTCTCCCATGAATGAGCATCTTATTGGTTGTTCAGTAATTCCCCTTTTAAAAATACTTAAAGCCTTATTAGGGAGGCAATAAGCTAAATGTTTACTTCAGATTATCCAAAAGCAGGTGTGTGCTCTGAATCTGCATTTGCTACACAGTAGTGTTCCTTCTGTAGCTAGAATTCATGGGTCCAGAAATCTGGGATGAAGTAGTAATGGCATCATTCACTATTAGCTAAATGACTCACTAGGCAAATTTTTCTTTCTTTTTCTGTGACATTCTCTTCTGCTGATCTACAAAATTTGATGTGCAAATGGAAGTAGGAGTACTTCTCCCAGGAAGTATAACAAACACTCCATTGATGAGCAAACTCTTCCTGGCCACTTTGCATTCCTGATATTAATGAGTCAACAGGATGACAAAGGAGTTAGTGTTAGCAGAAGCAATTCACATAGTCAACAGGAAAATGTTCTGCTTTTCTACAATGCAGTAAGGAAATCTATTTCTGGAGAGCAACAGAGACTTTCCAGTTTTCTTGGTGTTACTTCATTATATGATTAAGGATAATGAATATTATAAAAGGCCAACCACAGCAGGATGATAAATGGCCCATACCCTTTAAGAATAAGGGTTATGTATAAACCTTCCAGGTAAAGAACCAAGAAACATTCAAGTTCTTGCTGTTGGTGGAGAAAAAAAGACTGGGTAGCAGAAGATGGTAGTTATAAACAATGGGCAATGCCACTTGGCGATTTATAGAAAAGTGTGCTCTGGGTATTTCTGAACTATTTTTAATGGCCACGTTTCTAAACGGGCACTTGCGTTGAGTTTATACTGGTTCATTCCCTCTGTTTTGTTTTATTTTGTTTTGTTTCTTTTTTTTTTATAACCATACTTGTTAAGTTAGATGTAGTTATATCTGTGTTATTGATTCATATATTCTGGAAAGATTAGTATATGTTCATTTGTACATAGCATATCATGAGAGGTATAATTATGACTCTTTTATTATCATCATTTGGAAACTTACATGAAATATAGTGATTTGATTGAGCGACAAATTCAATAAGAACAGACTAATGATGGCGTATTTTGGTTGTCAAATTGAGGGGTTCTACCATCAATTAGGAAGCATGCTTTCTCAACAAGTGTTTGATGACATTTCCTGGAAGAATCCATCGAGGGATGGCCCTCTTGAGTAGGTAGCACCCTCTGGTAGTAGCCCAGATATCTGAGGAAAAAGCCGTGCTAATTGTCACTTGTCTTTGCACCCTGAGGTTGAGTTCATCAACTCTGGTGTTGCTACTGATACTGCTCTTCATTGCTGACAGCAGAACCCCACATCATTAACCCTTCAATAAAGACTCAAGATTATATTTTACATGATTCCTCCAAGTCTCCATTTCTTGCTAAGATTCTTGAACCATGCTCTGTAGTTGACTCTGTGAATACTCTAAGTTTTGAAATGTCTCTATTTTACAGACAACATTCTTGGTCCAAGTTTATTCTATAATTTTTTTTTCTCCAGACTGGAAAAATGTCAGATTACCTTCCATTTTCTTTTCAAAGAATTTTAGTTAATCTCTAAATGAGTGCATGTTCTTAGATACACTATCCTTAAATTAGTTACATGATTATACAGATATAAAAATGGCTGTGTAGGCATGGCTTTGTTTTCATCAGATTTATTTTCTATTTTTATTTTATCAAGTAGCCTCCAAATGATACTCCCAAAGATGAGAGGACTAAGACCACTCACCCAAATCATGTGGCCAAATTAATTAAAATGAGAAGTTAATTACAGCAAGGATTTTAATTTGTGTACGCAGGTTGCTTCCCTCTCAGGCAGGATTCCAGAGGTTGACATTGGAGGTGAAGGAGACAAGATTTCTATAATACTCAAGGATAGGCAGTTTCCAAATGGGGGGTTTAGAGGGCAAAACAGGTGGAGTTACCTGAACAAAACATAGCATCACAAGTTAGTCCTGCGGACATGTTGAAGAATAACAACTTGGTGAGCATAACAACAAGGTAGCCACAACATTCTTTTAGAAAAAAAGGTAGGATTTAAAGAT
This sequence comes from Mus musculus, assembly GCF_000001635.26. Classification (NCBI taxonomy): domain Eukaryota; kingdom Metazoa; phylum Chordata; class Mammalia; order Rodentia; family Muridae; genus Mus; species Mus musculus. The sequence continues at coordinate 47,072,673 of NC_000068.7, read as the reverse complement.
GATTACTACCTTTTGGGGGGAAAACAAAGAAACAAACAAACAAACAAGACAAAGGACGATTTCCATACGTGAAACAGATAGTACAGAGTCACTTGTAGGGTTTCAGGTGGTGTATAGCCTAATTCATGAGAAGCAGAGGTTTATTCATAAACAGAAATGAACGTAGTTTGTTTTTATTATGAGATGGGTCTTAGTTCTAGGATTGAGACAGGCTGGGTTCTTCATTCCCCTTTTGTATTTATTATATATCCCTCTCAAATCTTTGATAGGATTTTAGCATTTTTAGTGGTTGGGAGGGGCAATTTTGCAATGTAGTAAAAGATGCATTGCCAAATTATAAATTATATTTTGGCACACCAACAAGTATTATATTTTGTCCCTTTTGACAGGGTCCTTGGACTTAATAGTTGAGACTTTTGTTGAGGATAAGGGGCAATGTATTTTCCTCTGTAGCTACATTTTGCTGAAATTAGGATGCCATTGTCACGGGCTACGGAGGCTGCAATATTAGTCAACAGCCAGGAGGAGATTAGGAAAATGGGGCATTCATCAGCAGTATCTGGTTTGCTGACCCAACTGTGAAGAGAGGGAATGATCACATAGATTATACTGGTTTACAACAGCTTTCAGAAAATACAGAGCTGTCTGGTTTTGTGTGTACTGGCATGCTGCATATCGCCTTTGGAAAAGTTTGTAGTCTGCATCTGATTTCCGGATGTTCTCTTCCAGCTGAGTGGAATTCTACCAAGACAGATAAAGACTAGAGATAGACGTTAATTATAAAGAACTTAAAGAAAACTTTTATGTTTGGAGCTTCCCTCTTATGAGTAGGCAGTAGGCAGAAAAGCTTAGGTTATTCTATGGTAAGAGTACTTTACCTGAAGTCCATTAGCTGTGATAGGTGGATAAACATCTTCTATTTTTATTTGACTCCATGAAGCTTACATTACCATGACTTGTACTTTGTATTGAAATCCATATTGTAGGAAAAGTAGATAACAGGTCTCTGGAAAACAGCAGGAGTAGACTCACAACTTTGAGTCATAACAAATGCTATTGCTTTGGGTTAAAAAATTATGAATATGTGTTTCTCAAATATGAATATTTGTTGATCTAGAGGGCTGGATATACAGATTGGACAGAGGTTTTTTTAAGTAGCATTTTTAAGTTTATATTTAGAAGATAATGTCTAGTCTTACTGCAACTTGATATGCCATGTTTGGTTGATAACCAAATCACCCAGTGGTTTATCAGTGGTTGTTTACTGATAGCAAATCAAGTTAATTTATACAGTAAAAGTTATATATGAAACCTGTTCACCTTTAAATAAGAAGCTTGTTAATAAGGCAAACCTGTCTGTGAGTTTGCCTTTTTTTTTTTTAATCAGGCCAATCAGGGAAAAATAATGCCTTGTTCTTATGTGTACAATGCATTGACCTGTCAGTTGCTGCTAAATTGATGAGCCCGCAACACCATCAGAAATCTGAGAATGATAAAATACATGGCAATATAATCCAAATGGCTTAGGTATCATTTAAAATGACAGAGACTTACCTACTACCTAGATGGTTGCCCTAGGCTCCCCTGGTTCTGATGGATTTATTGGAGGCAGCAGTTATATAACTTTGACTGTTATATAAGACAGCATTATTCTTCAGGTACCACATAGGACAGTATCAGTCTTTGGCAGCCAGACTCGGGTCTGAGGGATTTTCCATAGAGGAGAAACCTGGTAGAACGCCCTTAAATTTGTTGAGGCAGAGTAGAGCAATAATCCCAACAGTGCCCATAGTTTGTGCAAGGCCTTAGGGACAGGAGAACATGAAGCAATCCAGGTGGAACCATCATTGCCATTATGTCTTCTTTGTAGTCCTTTCGAGTGTCCCTAAGTGGTGGAATTTGTGTCTGTAATAGCAATCTTTCTCCATTAAACATTTAAAATGCTATATTCAGCATATTTTTGAAAAGTTTTGCCTGATTTCAAATAAAATTTACATGCTTTCAGTTACTTGTTCTAGGCTTAATCTGGAAAACATATACAGGAGGTTAAATAAAGCTTGCTCTTGAAAATGAGTTCCATTGTAAAGAATTTGAACATTTTATTTTTATTATTATTATTATTGTTATTATTATTATTATTATTACTATTGCTATTAGTTTTTCAAGACAGGGTTTCTCTGTATAGCCCTGGCTGTCCTGGAACTCACTTTTTAGAACAGGCTGGCCTTGAACTCAGAAATCTGCCTGCCTCTACCTCCCAAGTGCTGGGATTAAAGGTGTGTGCCACCACCACCCAGCTACATTTATGAGGTGATAATAATCTGCATCTCTTAATGACCTTTAATAGTTTATAACAAGTTAGTAGCTTTTAGAAGATTAGGATTTTCAATTTTGTCCCTGTTAATTTTAGCCTCACAAAACTACAACTATTGTCAGGCACTGGCAGGAATCTGACAAATACAGAGGTGGATGCTCACAGTGAACCATTGGACTGAGCACAAGGTTTTCAATGCAGAAGCTAGAGAAAGGACCAAAGGAGCTGAAGGGATTTGCAACCCCATAGGAGGAACAACAATATGAACCAGCCAGTACCCCCCAGAGCTCCCAGGGACTAAACCACCAACCATAGAGTACACATGAAGGGACCCATGGCTCTAGCTGCATATGTAACAGAGGATGGCCTTGTTTTACATCAATGGGAGAAGAAGCCCTTGGTTCTGTGAAGGCTCGATGACCCAAAGTAGGGGAATGCCAGGACAGGGAGGTAGGCATGGGTGGGTTGGTGAGCAGGAGGAGGGGAGGGTCCTATATCTCCAGATGGGGATTCTATAGTACCAGAACAGAAGCAGAAGCTAGATGTCACAGAAAAAAATAAAAAGGCTTTTATGACTTACCAGAATGAGTAGGCTTGAAATAGAGAAAGCTGTGCTTGCTGTTTTCCATTGTTTTGATGGGGATCATTTGTTCAGGTAATCTTAGGAACTGTAGGCATGTCTGGGGGCCTTGGAATGTTCTAAGGTTTGTTTTACCCCGTAGGGAACAGGTTTCCAGTACCCAAGGACTGGAGGGAAGAATATAGCTTCTGATTTTCTGGATTTGGTTTATATTTGACATATATGTATATATATATTTGACCTTGCTTGGGTCTCTAAATATTAATTCCAAAGATGAGAGAAGAAAAAACACTGATCCAAATAATTATGTTCAAACTAATTAAAGAAAGAAATTAATTAAAGCAAGCATTTATGTTTCATGTACACAGGCCGTCTTCTCTTAAAGTAGGGTTTAAGAGGTCAGCATTGGAGATGAAGGAGGCTTTTTTTAGTGAGGTGAGAAAAGGATTTTTTAGAAAGCTCAGGGGTAAAAAGTCTCAAGGTTGGGAATTTGGCCAGCAAAATAGACAGGGTAACATGAGCAGAGCATAATCATAACACACTGTTCCCAAGAATCTGCTGAAGGAAGACGTGGTTACAGGGTGGGCATAACAGTAGATAGTCATAAGAAGATAACCAAAATGCCCCATCTGAAACAGAGGAACAGTTGCATGATGGTTATTACCTTTTTGATAAATGGCATGATTGAATTCCTGAAACAGGCAGGACAAAACTACTTAAATGTAGTTTAAATGTTAGATATTCCAATCCTTGTGAAACAGAATTTTAATCATAAGTAGGAACGATCATATTCTGTCTATATTATAAGATGGCTTTTATACCTAGGATGGAGGCAGGATGGTTCTTCAGGTGATCATTTATGAAGTTATGTTTAAAAAAGAGGTCAGATTATAAATAATCATTATTCTCATATAATATCCATATATCACTCCATAGACAGTTGTTTTCTGCATATTGACCACTTATGGATTTCTGTGATGGTATCTACCTAGTATAAAAGGAAGCTTCCATAATAAGAGTGAGAGCACCACTTATCTTTGGTTACAAAAATAGATGTTAAGAATGCAGTTGGGAATTATACTGGTTTAGCCAAAAAAAATATCATGGAAGATAGCAGAGAATACTTGTACGTAGCAGAGGGTTGTGGCACCTGCTGTTTTACAGTGTTTTCTAGACATGATACAGTAGCTACACCCATGAAAGCTCAATAATATGGTTACCTGAGCAGGACATATACCCCAACATCAGTGTGAATGGAAAAGTTGCATAAGGCCAAGTACCCATGTGTTTTCACTACAGGCAATTAATGCTGCTGAAGGAGAACCACACATTCTCTTTCAGGAGTAAGCCACCTAATAAATTATCAAATTCAAAAGGTTCAGCCCTAGATACACACACATATACCAGTTATCATTAGTTTGTTTTTAGATGTGTGTGTGTGTGTGTGTGTGTGTGACAATAATTAGAGAAGAGTTCATCAATTTAAAACAGACTTGAGTGATATGGGAGAAATCAGGGAATCTAGGGGTAAAAATGATTCAATTTTGATGCTCATATATGAAATTTTCAAAGAAAAAAATTGCGCTTCAACCATACAACCCAATCAAAAAATGGGGTATAGAACTAAACCGAGAATTCACAACAGAGGAATCTCAAATGGATGAGAGGCACATAAAGAAATGTTCAAAGTCCTATTGGTGATCAGAGAAATGCAAATCAAAATGACCCTGACACCAATCAAAATGGCTAAGGTCAAAACCTCAGGTGACAGTACATGTTGGCAAGGATGTGCAAAGAGAGGAACATTCCTCCATTGCTGCTGTGATTGCAAACTGGTACAACTACTCTGGAAATCAGTCTTCTTCTCTTTCCCAAGTGGGACTGAGGCGTCCTCCCTTGGGCCCTTCAGCTTGTTGACATTTTTTGAGTTCTGTGGACTGTATCTTGGGCATTGTGTACTTTTTTTTGGGGTGGGGGAATCTAATATTCACTTATTACTGAGTAAATACCATGCATGTCCTTTTGGATCTGAGTTGCCTCACGTGGGATGATATTGTTTAGTTCTGTCCATTTGCCTGCAAAACTCAAGATGCTCTCATCCTTAATAGCTGAGTAGTACTCCATTGTGTAAATGAACCACATTTTCTGTATCCATTCTTCTGTTCTGGGATGTCTAGGTGGTTTCCAGCTTCTGACTATCACAAATAAGGCCACTATGAACACAGTAGAACACATGCCTCTGTTGCCTGGTGGGGCATCTTTTGGATATATTCCCAAGAGTGGTATTGCTGTGTCTTCAGAGGATTGCTGGGTCTGTGTTTAGTCAGAGAAGATGCACCCTGAAGAGACTGGAGTCAGCAGGGAGTTTAAGGTCTGGTGGGGTGGGGGTGGGGAGGGATGGGGCCATCCTCATAGAGACAGCGGCTCAGGGAGGAAGTATGGCCAGTCAGAGCGTGGAAACGTGGGGCGAATAAAACCTGGCGCTTAAAATAAATAAACAAATAAATAAATTTTAAAAAGACAAAAATACCTATTCTTCCATTTCTAATTTTAGGTTATTTTCTTTTCTTATTTCTTTTCTTTCTTTCTTTCTTTCTTTCTTTCTTTCTTTCTTTCTTTCTTTTTTCTTTCTTTTTTCCTTTCTTTCTTTCTTTCTTTTTTTCCTTCCTTCCTACCTTCCTTCCTTCCTTCCTTCCTTCCTTTCTTTCTTTCTTTCTTTCTTTCTTTCTTTCTTTCTTTCTTTCTTTCTTTTTCTCTCTCTCATCAAATATTAAGTCAGCTTTGCCAGTTTGGTCAATCCGCTTGGACAATCAAGGTAGTTCTTGGTTTCATTGATTTTTCTGTGGTATAGTTGTTCTTTATTTGATTTGTCTTTGTTCTGATTTTATTGTTCTCGTTTTCTAAGGTAATCTATTTGAGTTTCCTCCTTCGGTTTCAATTGTATATCGTCCTTTTTCTTTTTTCACTTGTATTGTTATAGTTTCATTCTTTAAAATTGATGTTTGATTTCTTCTGTGATTTCTTCTTTTACTTTTTGATTGTTATTAATCAATGGAAGGTTTCTTAATTACTATGGATGTTCAGATTTCTCAGGTTTACATCTCAATATCAGCCCCCTCTCCTCCCAGTACCCCCTTATGCAAGTCTCCACCCCCAACCTACCTTCCCATTCCCTTTTGAGAAGAACTCCGACGGGAGTCACCCCTACCACACTACACCCGAACCCCTACATATCAAGTCCCTTCAGGGCTAGGTGCATCCTCTCCCACTGAGGCCAGACAAGGCAATCCATTTAGGAGCACAGGACCCAAAGGCAGGCAGGCAACAGTCTCAGAAACAGCCCCTTCTCAATTGCTGGGGGACCCACAAGAAGACCAAGCTGAACATTTGCTACATATTGAAGGAGACCTAAATCCAGCTAGTGCTCACTCTTTGGTTGGTGTTTCAGTTTTGGGAGTCCCCAAGTGTCCAGGTTAGTTGACTCTGTTAGTCTTCAATCCTTCTCCCAACTCTTCCCACAATCCTCCAGAGCTTCATCTAATCTTTGGGTGTTAGTCTCTGCATCCCTTTCCACTAGCTGCTGGGTGGAGACTCTTAGAGGAAAGCTATGCTAGGTTTTTGTCCACGAGCATTAAAGAGTATCATTAATAATAGTGCTGGTACTGGTTCTTGCCCATGGGTCTCAGTTTGGGACAGGCACTGATTGTTCATTTTCTCAGCCTCTGCTCTGTCTTTATCCTAGTATACCTTGTAGGCAGGATTCTTCTGTCAAGAATCTTGTAATAATACAGGAAAGGTGATGAAACCAACAGATCACAATGTGTCTAGTAGATGGAAGAAACAGCTGTGTGCACAAAAAATAATGCACAAAACATGTAAATTACAAAAGAAAAACAAACTTGGCTTTCCTTTTGTTCTACTTTTGTTGATTTTTATTTTGAATATCATGACTATATTCAAATTATGGGTGGATATCCACATAACTTTATAATCCTACAAGCCAAGAGTCACAACATCATGTATGAATTAGTTTTATGTGCAATAAAGATATTTATATGGCATAGCCACTTTGTTCAATCCTAACAGTATGCTGCACAGTTTGTCCTTTGAGATTTCTATGTGTGGACATGACTATGCTTTCTTCTGTCCACATAGAATCACTAAAACTATCTTTTCTATTAAGTTAGTGTATATAGATGGGCCATATTTTATTTGTTTGGTTTTAATATTTATTAGGCAATCCATTGGCTTTTCTCCATTCCATTGAGTCGTAGATTTTTCTTGATAGTGTTTACCTAAGAGGTGCATTAAGAAAATTAGGTTCTTTTTTAAATAAAAGTATATACTTAAACTTAACAAGAAATTGTTTACAACATGGGTTCATATCCCCTCTGAAGTTCAAATGCTGCATACAATGACTGACTTGAATCTCATTTTGTGAAAAATAGGATATAACATCTATCTAGTCAAGCTTTATATTAGATTTCAACCCAATCTGACCTATCCCCTCCCAGGGGAAAAATGTGATTCTTAAGGGGAAATGGCTTTAGTTTAATTATCAACCACTTATATTGGTAAAATCATTACAAATAATCCAACCTATTTCTAAAGTTCACCACAAAGGTCCAGTTGTACCAGGAAGAAAGCATTAGTAACTTAAAGTTTGATTTACTTAGTGTTCATGGTGGCAGTAATAGGTGCAGAGTGTTAAGGCATTTGTTAAACTTTCAACAAAATAACTGAGGTGCTGGCTTTTTGACCCTATTTGGACACCATGGATGGAAAAGTAAAGAAAAATTACTTTGAATTAGAGCCATAACATGAGAGTGTGTTTTTCTCCTTTCTCCATTTGGTTTGTGACCCGCAGGCATCAAAAAAAAGCATTCGGTATCTTGGCATCTTCTCTGCAGAGCAAGAAAGTTGTCCTTCAGCACCTTCCCCCTCACTCATGTGCATAAGTGTGTGCATATGTGTGCATGCGTGTGTGTGAAGGTGAATCTAAAATATCCTTCCAAATCACAAAGTGGTCATTAAAACGAGATTAGGAAAGGGCTGCAGAGAACCCAGCTGTTATTATAAAGCCAGCAGTAAGAGCCCAAGCTCTGTATGCAATTCTTGAAATAATGTTATACTGTTCCAAAGCCATGAATTTGAGGACATCTAAATCTTCTGCATCTACATGTATGTGAGTAAGACATAGATAAAATGAACTAAAAACTACTTTTACCTTCACATATATTTAAAAGGCCTCTTTGACAAGGATAGAATTTCAAGGTCTGTTGTCCATTATGAAAAAAAAAGAACCTTAAAATTAAGTTTTATAGTACTTGCCTTAGAAATGGCTAACAATGAGGATTTGAAATAAATTTGACTTTTCTAAAAGGTTAAATTCTTTTAAGGAGATAAACATCTAGTTGTCTAAACACTGAGTGCAATTTGAGGGCTAAGATGGACAAATCAAATCAGTTTTTGCCAGTTCCCTCAATGAAGATAGTGGTTGCTTAATAAAGATAGACATTTTGGTCTGTGTTTATTTTCATGTGTGTGGAAAATTCAGAATTGACCAAAGCAAACTACTTTGGAATACCTTCTCCAGGATACTTTTCAATTACAGAACACCCTATTCTACATTTTATAGTTTTTGTTTAGTGTATGCACCTATGTGTCCACGCACATTTCTCTGACTCTTCCACTGTTCAAAAGTATTATACTCTTGAGAATTATGAATGAGGTGTGTAGATAAATATGATACCTCAAAACTATATCCCTTTCAAGGTATTTTATATGTTAATAAAACAGTGGGATCACATCTACTCCCATATGAATAATAAATTGAAATAAAGAGGTGGATGGATATGAGAGAAGTTACAGGAACGACTAAAGCTAGTATATGATTAAAATATATTTTATGAAATTATCAAAAATTAGATATTAAAAATATTCAATTAATACTAAATGAAGCACTATTACATTAATATGAACTATTTGCCAGCTAGTTGAATTTGAAATTGTAATGAGTCATATTTTCAAATCTTATTTTCAACACTGTAACACACTATTAGCCATGTACACAATTATCAGCTGATTGTCTATACACTTTTCATATTTGTTGTTAAATATTATGATTAATTTCTTTGAATTATTTCTACTCTGGTATTCCTAAACTTCAGCAGTCATAGAAAAGAGTTATGTACTGATTTTCTGGACTAAATATAGCCTCATTTATATCTAGAATGTTGTCTAAAGAATATTGTCATGGTTTGTATATTCTTGTACCAGGGAGTGGCACCAATTTAAGGTGTGGCCTTGTTGGAATAGGTGTGACCTGGTTGGAGTAGGTGTGTCACTGTGGGTGTGGGCTTAAGACCCTCACCCTAGTTGCCTGGGAGTCAGTCTTCCAGTAGCAGCCTTTGGATGAAGATGTAGAACTCTCAGCTCTGCCTGCACCATGCCTGCCTGGATACTGCCATGTTCCCACCTTGATGATAATGGACTGAAACTCTGAACCTGTAAGCCAGCCCCAATTAAATGTTGGTTTTATAAGACTTGCCTTGGTCATGGTGTCTGTTCACAGCAGTAAAACTCTAACTAAGAGCAAATATATATGTACTTATGTTTTAAATCCACATGGCTGCATTCAGACTCCATACACAAGCGTGTGTGTGTGTGTGTGTGTGTGTGTGTGTGTGTGTGTGTGTGTGTGTATTAACAACCATTACAAAGGAAATTATTGTCATCAGAGAGGCACCATGCAGCAGTTGATAGGAACAGATGCAGAGACCCACAGCCAGACACTTGGCAGAGCCAGAAATCTGACAGTAGAGGAGGAGAAAGAACTGTAGGAGCCTGCAGGATCAAGGACACCATGAGAACATTGCCCATAGAGTCAACTAACCACCACTCATAGGGAATCACAGAGACTAAGGTGAACATCACAGACCCTGTATGGGTATGAACAGTCTTCTGCACATAAGTATAGCTGTGTAGCTTGATATTCTTGTGGGAATCTTAACTGTGGAAGTGGGAATTGTCTCTGATTCTTTTGCCTCCTCTTAGGACCCTTTTCTTCTGACCAGGGAAGGTTGCCTCTCCAGCCTTTTATCTTTGATATGAGGAATTGTACCAAGTCTTACTGTATTTTGTTATGCAATGTTAAGTTGATAGCCCTGGCCCTGGGAGGCCTGATATTTAATTTGAAGACATACAGAAAAGGAGTGAATCTGGGAGACAGGGTAGGTGGGAGAAGAAACTAGAAGTGTGGGGGAAAATGTGGTTGAGATGTAATGTAAGGGAGAAAAAAAACAAAGGAAATAATATAATAAAATTATTCTTATTTAATAAAATGTTTTCATATAATATCTTCAATAATATTTCTTCCTTGTCCCAGATGTATCCCAGCTTCTCCATACTCATTCAAGTTCATGTGTTTCTCTGTCTTTCTTTGTCTGTCTCTGTCTCTGTCTCTGTCCCTGTCTCTGTCTCTCTCTCTCTCTCTTTCTCTCTCTCTCTCTGTGTGTGTGTGTGTGTGTGTGTGTGTGTGTATGTGTGTCTCTTTCTCTTTCTACTCCTCCCCCTCTTTCCCTCTCTAGTTCTCTCTCAAAAAAACAAAACAAAACAAAACAAAACACAAAAGTCAAATGAATCTATCAAAAATTTCTAAGGCAAATAACAAAAATCCAAATAACAAAATGACAGATCTACCCCCCCCCAACAAAATTATGTATTGGGCAAATAGTAATACAGCTTTTTAAACTAGATTTTTATTTTATTTATAGTACTTTATTTCATTTTATTTATTTATTCATTTGCAGTCCAGATTTTATTCCCCACACCCGGTCTACCCTACCACTGTTCCACCTTCCATACCTCTACCTCCTCTGTTTCCAGGAAGTTGTCCCCACCCCACAATCCCCACCCCACCTGACCTCTCAACTCCCTGGGGCCTCCAGTCTCTTGAGGGTTAGGTGCAGCATCTCTGAGTGAACAGAGACACAGCAGTCTTCTGCTGCATATGTGTTATGGGCCTCATTTCAGTTCATATATGTTGCCTGGTTGGTGGTCCAGTGTTTGAGAGATCTTGGGGGTCCACACTAATTGAGACTGCTCTTCTTCCTACAGGGTAGCCCTCGTCTTTAGCTTCTTTCAGCCTTTCTCTAATTCAGCAACAGTGGTCAGCAGCTTCTGTCCATTGGTTGGGTGCAAATGTCTGCATTTGACTCTTTCAGCTGCTTGTTTGGTCTTCCAGAGTGCACTCATGCTAGGTCCCTGTTGTGAGCACTCCATAACCTCAATAATAGTGTCAGGCCTTGGGACCTCCCCTTGAGCAGGATCCCATGTTGGGCCTGTCACTGGACCTTCTTTTCTTCAGGTTCTTCTCCATTTCCATCCCTGCAGTTCTTTCAGGTAGGAACAATTATGGGTGAGAGTTGTGACTGTGGGATGGCAATATCCTCCCTCATTGGATGCCCTGTCTTTCTGCTGGAGTTGGGTTCTATAAGTTCCCCCTCCCTTCATCTAAGGTCCCTCCCTTTGGGTCCTGAGAGCCTCTCATCTCCTAGGTCTGTGGTGCATTCTGGAGGGTCCGCCCAACCTCCTGCTCCTGAGGTTGCCTGCTTCCATTATTTCTGTAGTTCCTCAGGGTTTCCCAACACCAGGTCAGGTCCCCCTCTTACACCCCGTACCCCCCTGTCCTCTTTCGCTCCCAGATCCCTCACTCCCTCCCCTCTTGTGATTGCTTTCTTTGCCAACCCAAGTGGGTCTGTGGCATCCTCACTTGGATCCTTCAGCTTGTTGAACTTTCTGAGTTCTGTGGACTGTATCTTTTTGTAGTCTGTACATTTTTTTTTTGGCTAATATCCACTTATTAATCAGTACATACCTTGTATTTTCTTTTGGGTCTGAGTTACCTCACTCAGGATGACATTTTCATGTTCCATTCATTTGCCTGCAAAATTCAGGATGCCCTCATTCTTAATAGCTGAGTAGTATTCCATTGTGTAAATGAACCACATTTTCTGTATCCATTCTTCTGTTCTGGGATATCTGGGTTGCTTCCAGCTTCTGGCTATCACAAACAAGGCTGCTTTGAACATAGTGGGACACATGCTCCTCTGGCATGGTGAGGCATCTTTTGGGTATATCCCCAAGAGTGGTATGTCTTCAGGTAGAACTATTTCCAATTTTCTGAGGAACCTCCAGGTTGATTTCCAGAGTAGTTGTACCAGTTTGCAATCCCAGCAGCAATAGAGGAGTGTTTCTCTTTCTCCACATCCTTGCTAACAAGTGCTATCACGTGAGGCTTTGATCTTAGCCATTCTAATTGTTGTAAGTTGGAATCTCAGGGTGGTTTTCATTTGCATTTCTTTGATTCCTAAGGATTTTTAACATTTCTCTAGGTGTTTCTCAGCAATTCAAGATTGCTCACATGTGAAATCTCAGTTTAGTTCTATACCCTATTTTTTTTTTTTTTGATTGGGTTGTTTGGTTTTTTTGGTGGTTAGGTTTTTGAGTTCTTTATATGCTTTGGATATTATCCCTCTATCAAATGTGGAGTTAGTGAAGATTTTTTTTTTCCCAATCTGTAGGTTGCCAATTTGTCTTATTGTCTATGCCTCTTGTTTTACAAAAGCTTTAAGATATCCTAAAACATAATTTGTGAGATTGGCTTGGTGAGACTTGCTATTCCAGTTATTTAAATAAAAAAGACAAAACCTGCCTAAGCAACTTTAGTATAGCAGGAAAGACACATGGAGTATTTTCTCTGAAGTCATTTATATAATTATCATTGCAGCTGAACTATAATAAATTCTAACAACCTAAAACTGTATTAGTGCTGTGCCTTCAAGTATTTGAGAATAACCATGAGATGTGTTACCAGAACTCTAATCAGTGTAGCAGTACTGCTTATGGGAAGGACATAGACACATTCATTTTTAGTATTATTAACAACCAAATAAAACTTTATGAAAAGAAAGCTACTATCCTGATTGTTTAGTTGCTTTTATAATACAAATACTTTTTAGTATTTTCAGCAGTTTTACGCATATGAAGTAAAGGTACTTTACTCAACATTATATGTATAAAACTATGGAAATACCAAATTGCTCAATCAGTATATGTCTACATATGCTGACGTAGAATATTAATTTTAGTTTCTTCTGTTTTGTACAATGAGATGCCCTGTTAAAGCCAATATATTCTTTGTTGATACCTATTGCACATGTGTAATGGATTACTTCCATTTCCTGTTAATGGCAACTAATTTGGGAAACAGATTAGATGATTATTTTATCTATAACATCATATACTTATTTTGTATATTTATTTTGAATCATTGTTTTCAAGGGATACCATCATCTAATTTAGTCGTTTTCTGAGTCCCTTACTACCTAATTTTCTCAGCATTCCTTTATCTACTCTGTTTAACATGATAATATTATATTTCCACAAATCAAATAGTATATATGCAATCATAACACATTAATTTACATTTCCCCCAAGGGTCCTATTTTGTCATTTCAACAAGTTCATAAAGCATTATTTGAGGGCATTTAGCTATATTCTCTAGCTAAGGGTATGCTATAGCTAAGGCTTATGAAGAGACCAACTGTCTAAAGTTAATGCATATTTTGATTTTCTTGTGGACTTCATGTCCTTTAGGTTTACATGCTATATTCTCAATATGCAACAAGGCTGATATTGTTTCTATCATTAATAGCATAGATTCTTTATATATTATCTAAAAATATACTCTGACTTTGAGCATGAATGTTAGGTTACTTGATAGAAGTAATCCTCCAATACCCCACACCTCACATAAGTCTAATATCCTAACACATCCTCATACAAGAAGCAAGATAGTATAGGTACTTGTGCTATGCAAAGCTACACAGGAATTAATGAATAAGTAATGATATTTCATGAATAATTGAAGAATAATGTTGGGTGCCTCAAACAATCTTTATCTGCAAAACAATAAAGTCTTTTAATGCAGCCATGTGACACAGTACAAATGGGAGTGGGGTTAATGTGTCCTTCTTGGAAACATATATTATGCTCTCAAGTTCTGCTTCAAGTGTAAGAATTCAATGTGCAGGTAAGACCTTAGTACAAGTAGAATTTAGCACTGATCTTAGAGAAGAATATAAAACTAAGGCTGTCACATTTTTGTTAAGGTAAACTATTTCTATACTAAATAATTTTATTCTGTACACTTAATTATATTTAAGTTACTATAGAAAATTGATAATAATTATTTTATGAGATTTATGATAACTCATGAGAGTGTTATTTATTTACCAATTATAGTGAATAGTAGTTGATATTCACGAAAAGAGTGTCAATAGTGTTACCAAAACATAATAACATTTATGATTATCCAACAAGAAAATGTAAGCTAATAAAATGCCACATATCTGTTTCTTCTGTCTTAACTTTGAGCCTATCACTTATATGCTACATGTTCTTTTCATTAAAAATTTTAACTGAATTGATTTTAACCAATTCATAGTTTTTTCTTTACAAAATTCTTTTAGGATGACTTAGTAAGCTGAAGAGAATTTGTAAAGTTGGGTGGCATGGTTATATTTATTTATTTATTTATTTATTTATTTATTTACTTACGTACTTACTTACTTACTTATTTAATTAATCATTCCATTGGTTTGCATCTTCCACTTCCCTCTACACTTGGGCATAAAACCTTTACAGGACCAAGGGCTTCCTCACCCATTGATGTCAGACAAGGCTTTCCTTTGCCCCATATGTATCTGGAGCCATGGATCCCTTTGTGTACACTCCTTGGTTGGTGGTCTAGTCTCTAGGAGTACTGGGTAGTCAGCAAGCCAACATTGTTCTTCCTATGGTGTTAAAAATCCCCCTCTGCTTCTCCATTCCTTCCTCCAGCTCCCCCACCAGGGTCTTGGTGCTCAGACTGATGTTTGGCTCCAAGCATTCACATTTGCATTGGTCAGTTGCTGGCAGACCTCTCAAGGAAAAGCCAGACCAGGTTCCTGTCTCTTGACAACAATAGCAGTGTCCGGTTTGGCTTCTGAAGATGGGATGAATCCACAGGTGGGCCAGGCCCTGGATGGCTCTTCCTTCAGTCTCTGTTACGTTTTTTGTCTCTGTCTTTCCTTTGGGCAGACTCATTTCTGGGTTAAAATCTTTGAGATGAGTAGGGTGCCCCATTCCTCGACTGTAGAGTGTGCATATACACTGGAAGTGGTCTCTACAGATTCTATCTCCCCTTCAGTGTTCATTTCATTGAAGTCACCAAATGGGGTCCTGGGAACCTCTCCCTTCCCTGGTATCTGAGACCCTTTAATGGCTATCCCCAGTTCTTCATCCCCCACTGCTACATATTTTTATTTGATTTCCTCATGCTTTGTACCTCCCTCCTGTCCCCTCCAGTACCTGAGCCCCCCCATTATTTCCTCCCTCTCCTCTCAATCTGCCAAGTTTCCCTTACCTCCCATGACCATGATCAGCCTGCCACCCCCCATGTAGGACTAAAGCATCTACAACGTGGTCTTCCATCCTCCTAAGCTCCATATGATCTGTAGATTATATTGTGGGCATTGTGAGCTTTTGGGCTAATAACTATTCCTCAGTGTGGACATAACATGTGTGTTCTTTTGTGTCTGGGTTACTTCACTCAAGATGATATTTTGTAAAAAATATTAAAAAACTAAAAAAAAATATTTTGTAGCTCCATACATTTGCTTATGAATTTCATGAAGTCACTGTTTTTAATAGGTGAATAGTACTCCATTGTGTAAATGAAACACATTTTCTGTATCCATTCTTCTGTTGAGGAACATCTGGGTTATTTCCAGCTTCTAGCTATTATAAATAAGGCTGCTATAAACATAGTGGAACATGTGTTCTTGTTATATGCTGGAGCATCTTCTGGGTATATGACCAGTAGTGGTATAGCTGGGTCTTCATACTCAAAGTTCTAGACAGAACAATTAGACAACAAATGGAGATCAAAGGGATGCAAATTGGCAAGGAGGAAATCAAGATATCGCTATTTGCAGATGATAGGATAGTATATATAAGTGACCCCAAAAATTCCACCTGAGAATTCCCACAACTGATGAACAACTTTGGCCAAGTGGCTAGATATGTATGTATAAATGTAATATCATGTAACAGGTCAAAATGAAATAATATGCACTCATGGAATGGCTTAAATTTTACAACACAAGAAAGATTAATATTTCCCCAGGGTGCTGGGGGGACTAAAGCTAGACAGCAGGTGAGATCTTTTGATGAACCCTTCTAGCAGGCATACTGTTAAAAAGCTATGACTACATCAAATGACAGCTAAGCAAATCAGATGAAAGACCACAGAAACCAATCTTAACCAATGGAAAGACACATTGAAGAAGGCAGAAAGGAAAATGTTGCCATTGTCTCTCCATGGTCTAGAGTCAGACTAGTATGTAGATATTTATGCCTACCTCTACACATCTACACACGTATGAAACAGAAATATTAGTAAGGACAGCAAAAGCTGTTCATTGAAGAAAAAAAGAGAAACAGTTCTTAAACTTGAAAGCTATTAACAAAGAGTAGTGAAGCCCAATACTATTCAAATCTCAAATCTAGAACTATAGTAGGACAGATAATTTCATTTATCCCTTCTCAGACTTAGACAGTAGGGTAGATAACACTTCATCTCCCATGCCTTGCCACCAAGTAGCATTACTATCTCTAAGCTGTTGTTTATAGAAAGAGCTCCAAAACCTCCATGGCAATGAATTTTGCCTTGCACCCCACCTCATCTATGGGATGAATGTTGGTACAACCTTCTGTTTGTATGGATCTCTTTGATTTTAAGATTCAGCTTGACCAACTTACCAACAAGGTAGCGAAGTATCTACCTTCGTCAACAATCTTGAGTGTGTTACATGACATAAGACACATTTTTTTATTAGACTGGAACATTGTAGCAGAAACAAGACTTTGCCCTCTAACAATGCTGTGCTTGTGAAGCAGGACACTGTCAAGAGGCATAGCTCTGGAAGGGCTCTAGTTCTTGAATTTAACACAGATCCTTGTCCTCTGGACTGCTGTATGAACATGCCTCACTTGTGATTGATTCCTGTAGTTCTGGCTTATGAGTTCATTTGAGCAACTGGCAGTCTTCACAAGTATAGGTATTGGTCAAAGCCCAATATAATGTTGATCTTGAGAGGATTTGGGCTCAAAATGGGTCCAAGCTTAATAGGATTTTGTGTGACATCAAACCTGGGAGCCATTCTCCTACTGGTGTCTTTTTTCTTTTTTTTTTTCCTTTTCTTTTTTAATTGGCCATTATATTTGTTTACATTTCAAATATTGCCCCATTCTCATTTTCCCCTCTGCTACCCTCCTATCCCATTCCCCATCTCGTCTATATAACACCCCTTCATGATAAAAGTCTTGGAAAAATCAGGAGTTCAAGGTACATACCTAAACATAATAAAAGCAATACATAGAAAACCAGTAGCCAACAACAAATTAAATGGAGAGAAGCTTGAAGCAACCCCACTAAAATCAGGGAATAGGCAAGGTTGTCCATTGTCTCTCTGGGTATTCAATATAATATTAGCCCAGAAACTTAGTATAGCGAGATATAAGGTACAATTTGCAAAACACATGAAACTGAAGAAGAACGAAGACCAAAGTGTGGACACTTTGCCCCTTCTTAGAATTGGAAACAATCACATATGGAAGGAGTTACGAGACAAAGTTTGGAGCTGAGACAAAAGGATGGACCATCTAGAGACTGCCATATTCAGGGATCCATCCCATAATTAGCCTCCAAATGATGACACCATTGCATACACTAGCAAGCCTTTGTTGCAAGGACCGTGATATAACTGTCTCTTGTGAGACTAGGCCGTGGCCTAGCAAACACAGAAGTGGACGCTCACAGTCAACTATTGGATGGATCACAGGGTCCCCAATGGAGGAGCTAGAGCAAGTATCCAAGGAGCTAAAGAGATCTGCAACCCTGTAGGTGCAACATTATGTACTAACTAGTACCCCGGAGCTCTTGACTCTAGCTGCATATGTATCAAAAGATGGCTTAGTTGGCCATCACTGGAAAGAGAGGCCCATTGGACAGGCAAACTCTATATGCCCCAGTACAGGGGAACACCAGGGCCAAAAAATGGGAATGGTTGAGTAGGGGAGTGGGGGGGGGTGTGAGGGACTTTTGGGATATCATTGGAAATGTAATTGAGGAAAATACGTAATTAAAAAAAAAGAAAGAAAAAAAAAAAAACTTGAAGTCCTAGCCAGAGCAATTAGACAACAAAAGGAGGTCAAAGGGATACAAATTGGAAAGGAAGAAGTCAAGATATCACAATTTGTGGATGATATGATAGTATACTTAAGTGACCCCAAATATTCCACCAGAGAACTCCTACTACAGTTGATAACTAACTTCAGCAAAGTGACTGGATATAAAATTAACTTAAACAAATCAGTAGCCTTCCTCTACTCAAAGGATATGGGTTAAGAAAGAAATTAGGGAAATGATACCCTTCACAATAGTCACAAATAATATAAAATATCTTGGTGTGACTCTAAGCAAGTAAAAGATCTATATGACAAGAACTTCAAGTCTCCGAAGAAAGAAATTGAAGAAGACATCTTTTGGTCTATATCTTACAGAAGAAGCTTGCAGTCTGACCTTCTGCCAATAACTAGCTGAAACATAGGCGCACTGTGACTTAAGTAAGTCTCAGAAAGCGTTTATAGAGATAGACTACGCTTTGGCTCTGTGCAGTCTTCTGTTTATTCTGAGCAACACATCAACAGATGATTTGAAATAAACTTGGCTTAGACTGCCCTCTAGTACTGAAACAGGGATAATATAATCACAACAGAATCCTGATATATCTGGACCTGGGTGCCATCTAGTGCTGAAACAGTGAAGATGACTACAGACTCAGAGAATCTTAAAAAAAAAAAGAACTCTTGAAAATTCATGAAAAGATAGTAATATGAAAGCCAAATTAGGAGGCCTAGAGCAAATATTTCATCCTTTATGTTATAATGTAGTATACCAGATAGTGTTAAGAACCTTCAGAAAACTGGCTTCATGCAGTACTCAAAAGTATGTCTCAGGAACGACCAAGCAATAATCAGTGGAAGAGACCTTCCAGCCAGTATTTCCATGGTAATTTAAAGAGTTAAGTACAACAGGGATGAATGTTGAATACTCTATTGCAGAAATTAAACAAAGAAGTGAGAGCAATTGAAAAGCAAACAGAAATTCTGAAGCACAGGAGGAGCTCAGTGAAGTGATAGGTGTGATAGGAGCATTAAACAGAATAACCAGCTCCAAAACAGTCTGAAAACACACAGCTGAAGAACCAAAATGCAAACTAGACCGCGCAGAGGGACTGGAAAGCACAATTCTTAAAAGTTTGGATTTTGGAGATTCAGGAAGTTTTGAGAAGGGCAAAACATTAAAAAGCTTTTTTCAAAACATTGTATCAGAAAACTTCCTAAACCAGACGAAAATGCAAATGAATACAGAAGCAGAAGTATGGTTTGAATGTGAAACGCCTTCTGTAGGCTCACATCTTTGAACATTTGGTTCTGGGATGGGAGTAATGTTTGGGAAGGGTGTAAAACTTTAGAAAGTTTAATCTGGCTGGCTGGGCTCAGATCTCGGCTTTAAACTAGCCTCCTCTGCTAGTCACCATGCCTTCCCTGGCTGTACTAAACTTTCCTTAGCACAATGGATTGTATCCCTCTGGAACCATGAGATTAAATAAACCCTTTAACCTTTAGCTTAATTTGTCAGAGGGTTGGTTGTTCATTTGCTTGTTGTTTCAGAGAAACAAGAAAGCGACTATGACAAATAACTACAGGAAACAGAAAAGGAATTATTAATAGATGAGAGATACTTTAATCAAAAACAGTAAAAAAGATAAAGGTCATTTATGATGATTAAAGAAATCAATTCTATATGAGAAAACAAAGCTTCAAAGTATGTGTATATTAAACATTGGAACATATTAGCATGGACACTATGTTTTAACAGTCCTAATGGGAAATAGTTGAGTACAATAATAGTTGAAGATATTAGCACCATACCCTTAGCAAGGCACATATCATCCAGAAAGAAAAACCATGAAGAAACTGTTAAGAATAGGTAAAGCAAACAACCACAAAGCACTTTATCTAAAAACTTCAAACATATATTTATTTGTTCTCATTCATACCCAAAAATGTCTCCAGGATAGAAACTATATGATTTCCTCATGTGACATAGAAGAGAGGGAATAGAATTTAACATATCCTCATGATAACACATTTGAAAAATTAGGCATTCAAGAAATATATCCCACTGTAATTTAGCAATCTACAACCCACCATCTCAATTATGCTGACTTTGGAATGTTGAAACTATCTAAGATCTGGAACAAGACAAGAACAAATATCTTCCCCATTTTTCCACAACATAGTGTAGGAAGTCTTGGCCACAGGGACTAAGTCAGAAGATACAGAATGTCTGAATTAAGGCTGTTTGCAAATGACCTGATCTTACTTTAAAAAAAAGACTCTCAAAGTCTTCTAACATTATAGGGTGAGAAATAATAAATTCATTCAGCAAAATAGAAAAATTAAGGTTACAATAGCAAAATATAAAATTCAGCAGTAGACCAATATTATTTTTAAATAGAAGCCAAATGGTTGTAGATGTAAAGTCTAATGACAAATAACTGAAATAAATTAAATAAGTATATTCAATAAAATGTGAATCATTAATGAAAGAAAAACAAAATGATGCAAAAATGTAAAAGTGTCCTATATTCATGGACAACAAGGATCACTACTGTTAAATGATCTGTGTTACACAAACTATTTTGAATTTTCAATGAAATTCCTTCTTCAAAAAATTAGAATAAATAACTCTAGAATTTACATGGAACCACATACCACATATAAAATCTATTTGAGAAGAAAGAAAATATACTTTCTCAATTTAACACATGTGGCAAACTTCTGACAATCAAGACAGCACAATGCAGCAGTTAAGACACAAAGAGCAATACAAAATAGAAACCTTACAAGAAACTCTCCTACTGATTTATTTATGAATCTATTTTGTTGTGGTTGTTTATTATTACTATCATCATCATCATCATCACCATCACTGCTTTTTAAAACGATAACATGAAGAAATAATGCTTTCGATAAATGATATTGGAGAGACAAGTTATCTACATGCAAAATAAAGAAGGTAAATTCTTATCTGTCACCAGCTACAGAGTCCAAATCAAAATAGATTAAAGACTTAGATGTAGTCCTTTAAAGTGCAAATCTACACAGAGATAAATCTACTCAAAGACAAATTCTTTAGGGCCCCAAACACACAGGAAATAAAGGCAGATCTATAAAAAGAGTTACATTAAGCTCAAAAAGCTCTCTAGAGCAGAGGAAATATAGAATAACAAAACAAAACAAATAAACAAGTAAATAGAGAAAACATTTGTAATTATACACCTGATAAGTTGTTGTTTGGAATATATAAGGAAATACCAAAACTCAATGGAAAAAGAAAAACAACAAGCTCCATAAAAATATACAATATATTTAAATTGATATTTCTGAAAAAATATGTTTGTCATATCACTATCATCAAGGATATGTAAATCAAAGAAATGAGATGTTCATTATACCTAATTTACAATAGCTATTATCAAATATAAACAAAAATAAATGCTTTTGAAAAAGTCCTAGGAATAGATTGATTGAATATATTAGGACAAATGTTAATCAAGATTACCACAACATGCAATCCTATGTAGATGTTCCTCAAATAATTAAAAGTAAGACTTATATACTCTCCAGCATATCTCTCATTAAACCTATGTGTAAGCATTTATATAGACAGTTTAAGTTATTATTTCAAAGAGACATCTCAACAGTCATATTCATTATAGAATATAATAAACTAACAAACAGAAAAAAACTCAATAATAGTGGGAGACTTCAACACCCCACTCTCATCTATGGACAGATCCTGGAAACAGAAACTAAACAGAGACATGGTGAAGAAACTAACAGAAGTTGTGAAACAAATGGATTTAACAGATACCTACAAACATTCTATCCTAAAACAAAAGGACATATCTTCTTCTCAACACCTAATGGTATCTTCTCCAAAATTGACCATATAATTGGTCACAAAATAGCCTCAACAGATACAAAAATATTGAAATTGCCCCATGAATCCTATCAGATCACCATCGACTAAGGCTGACCTTCAATAACAGCATAAATAACACAAACCAACATTCACGTGGAAACTGAACAATACTCTCCTCAGTGATACCTTGGTAAAGGAAGAAATAAAGAAAGAAACTAAAGACTTTTTAGAGTTTAATGAAAATGAAGCCACAACATACCCAAACTTATGGGACACAATGAAAGCATTCCTAAGAGGAAAACTCATAGCTCTGAGTGCCTCCAAAAAGAAACTGGAGAGAGCATACATGAACAGCCTGACAGCACACCCTAAAGCTCTAGAACAAAAGGAAGCAAATTAACCCAAGAGGAGTAGGTGGCAGGAAATAAACTCAGGGACAAAATCAACCAAGTGGAAACAAAAAGAACTACTCAAAGAATCAACCAAACCAGGAGCTGGTTCTTTGAGAAAATCAACAAGATAGATAAACCCTTAGCCAGACTCACTAGAGGGCACAGGGACAGTATCCTAATTAACAAAATCAGAAATGAAA
Organism: Mus musculus; assembly: GCF_000001635.26. Classification (NCBI taxonomy): domain Eukaryota; kingdom Metazoa; phylum Chordata; class Mammalia; order Rodentia; family Muridae; genus Mus; species Mus musculus. The sequence continues at coordinate 47,050,025 of NC_000068.7, read as the reverse complement.
AGGGAGACATAACAACAGAACCTGAGGAAAACCAAAACATCATCATATCCTCCTCCAAAAGGCTATACTCAACAAAACTGGAAAACCTGGATGAAATGGACAAATTTCTAGACAAATACCAGGTACCAAAGTTAAATCAGGATCAGAGTAATGGCCTAAATAGTCCCATATCCCCTAAAGAAATAGAAGCAGTCATTAATAGTCTCCCAACCAAAAAAAAAAAAAAAAAAAAAAAAAAAAAAAAAAAAAAAAAAAAGCCCAGGACGGGATACCAGATGGGTTTAGTGCAGAGTTCTATCAGACCTTCAAAGAAGACCTAATTCCAGTTCTTCTCAAATTATTCCACAAAATAGAAACAGAAGAAATAGAAACAGAATTCATTCTACGAAGCCACAATTACTCTGATACCTAAACCACATAAAGACCCAACAAAGATAGAGAACTTCAGACCAATTTCCCTTATGAATATCATTTTGTAAATAGATGTAGAAAATATACTCTCTCTCTCACACTCTCATATATATATATATATATATATATATATATATATGTAGTGATATAAATGAATGAAATTATTTCATTTGTGGCCACAAGGATGGACTAAGACACCTTCATTCTAGCTGAAATTAGCCAGGCAATAAAGGCAAATATCATGTGACTTCATTCTCATGTGGAATCTAGTAATTTGACCTCATATAAGTAGGGAATAGAATGATACATGCCATAACCTGGGAAGATACACACAAGTGGCTGAGGAAGGTAGAGATGAGAACGGTAGAGAAAGGATGATTAGTGTGTTTGAAGGCACAATTGTTCATGAGTAGGAAGTCCTGAGGTTCTATTGCAGTGAATACAGAAAACAAATTTGTAGGGTAGTTTTGATAAAGTTGGAAGGATATGTCATATTTTTAATTACAAAGAAATAATATTTTAGTAATGATAAATATTGTACTAGCTGGTTTTGTGTGTCAACTTGACACAAGATGGAGTTATCACAGAGAAGGAGGCTCCCTTGAGGAAATGCCTCCATGAGATCCAGCTGTAAGGCATTTTCTCAATTAGTGATCAAGGGTGAGCGGGCCTATTAAGGGTGGATTACTACTCTTGTGTTCTATAAGAAAGCACTCTGAGCAAATCAGGGGAAGCAAGCCAGTAAGGAACACCCATCCATGGCCTCATCCATCAGTTCCTGCCTTCAGGTTCCTGCCCTGTGTGAATTCCAGACCTGACTTCCTTTAGTGATGAACAGCAATGTGAAAATGTAAGCTGAATAAACTCTTTCTTCCCCAACTTGCTTCTTGGTCATGATGTTTGTGCATAAATGGAAACCATAACTAAGACTAATGCATTCATCCAAATTTAAACATTATGAAATGCATATATATATATATATATATATATATATATATGTGTGTGTGTGTGTGTGTGTGTGTGTGTATTTGTATATATATTTATATTTATGTATGTGTGTGTGTGTAATGGCAGCTCATAAATAGGTGAATTTTTTGTGTTCAAGCAACAAATTATATTGAGGTTAGGATTGTGATGGAATGCCTGTTAAGTTCTTTCTAGTGTACATACATGTTTGTATAGATTTCTAATTTTTATGAGCATTTGAGATAGTGAATACATACTACTTTTAAGTTTTTGAGATTATAATAGAATTACAGAATTTCCCCTTCCTTTATTTTCTCCAGGCTCTCTCATATACATGTCCCTTCACAATGCTCTCTTTAAAATTCAAAATATATATGAAGATATAACATATCTTTGATATATTTTATATATCTAATGATATATATATATATGCACATACGAAGATATAATATATAACTTGTAGTAGGTCCTCAAGAAACACAGCAATCAGATTATAAATGTAACTACAAATGTTTTTCAGAGATACATTTATAAATATGCATACATGGGATATTTGTTTCTTGATTATGTACATATGTGTCACTCTCTCATTTAAACTCATACTGAAACTCAAATTTCTAGAATCAGAACATAGGATAGTTTAAGGGTTTGCAGAAGTAAACAATGCAGAAAAGGAACTAAATGAGAGTACCTAATCAAACATATTCAGGGTTAGTAGAAAAGACCAAAATGAAATATCAGTAAAAAGATTTTTTGAATTTTAAGTACAAAGTAAATATAATGGCCACTTATTATCAGAATATTTTCCTCATTTCATATGGAGATATGAACATTTTACAGAAAATCTATTTGCAGAATATAAATTAATGCCAGTTTCTTAACACCCTAACCTCATTCTTTCATACATTTGTACTAGTTCCTTTTTTTTTTTTCTGGAGAATCTTGCAAGTTATATTCAAAACCCTCAAAAACAAAACGAACAAACAAACAAAAAAAAAACCCATCTAATATGAGTTGTTCAGAATGGCTGTTAAGCATAATTCATTTGGGGAAGCCAGAGTTTTACAGGAAGACGCATTCCTTGTGCACTACCCAGTCCAACTCCAGGAGGATGGATCGTGAGAACTGTCTGACTCAGCAGAGTTCATCATAATTTTCCTAATGAGCTCACACTGAAGCATAACCTTCAATGCCGTTAGGGGTCAGCTATTTAGATATTTATCAACCTAAGTTTTATATCTTGAACTTTGCAGTAAACTTGACATTTATTAAGCAATGTGAATAGAACCTCAATGTAAACCGAGCGATCCTATAATTTCTAAGACATTTTACTTTATGCTTCTGAATTCTCGTAGTCTTTACTGGAAGGAACCAAGAAGAATGGATTGTAATAAGCTAAAATAGAGGCAAGATAGTTTAAAGTATGAGGCGATAACGAGTAGATTAGAGATCCCACACATCCTTCTCAGGGTACTAATCAGGTGAATCTGTGATCCTTAACTCCAAGAAACCCCTAGTTCAGGTCCCACATTCAATGTCATGATATAATATGGGCACCCCTTGCTTTTTCGTAAACTACTTCACGAATTCTGCCAGGACATTCTATGACTGTACCATGATGGAGTCCTCACCCAAATAACATCTAACCTCTCCACCTACCCAGACTCCGACTATCCTTCTCCAGGATTTAGCTGGTGAGTCTACCTTGCCATCTCGCACACACCCTCCCCAACCCTCAATTCTACTCCTACACTCTATGCTTGCTATATTATGCCCATCTTGACCATCTGCACTGTCTACTCTTTCTGACTTCATTCTAACTAAGTCCAAATTTGGCAAAATAAGCTTCTCTTGGGTAGACTCTAGAAGACTGAACCAGCACCCGTGAACTGAGTTGATCTGAACTGGATTTCCTTCTTGATTCTCATGACTCATTTCTCTACCAGCAGTAGTGTTTGAAGGGACCCCCACAACATGGAATTGACAAAAGCAATACACATGCTTATATCTTATCCCAAATGTACAAACAAAATACAAGAAGAACCTAGCATATTATCTTCAAAACCTATTGGTCATTTAGAAATCTTTATAAATGAGAATTACCTAGATGAATACTAGACACATTAGCATCACCATAGAATTCAAAGAGTTTAAGACAACCCAGCGAAACAGCTCAATAAAATTAAGTAGAAAGAACTTAAGAAAGATAACCACTTAATTGAAACCCAACCAAATAAAATCATAAGGATGTTAGAAATGGCAAAGACAACCCAGGACTTGAAAATGGATTTCATTAGAAAGAGAAAGCTGAGCTAAAGAGAAAAAATTGAAAAACTCAAAATCCAGCTAGAAAACTTAACAGAAAGCCTTATAATTAGACTTAAGTAAGCAGAAGCCAGAATATCAGGACTAGAAGATCATAAAGGATCTAGACCAATTAATGAAGGAATATTATCTTTAAAAATCCACAGGAATGGAGCCTAAGGAATTAGATTACATATTATATCTAAGAAAAACTTGGCAAGTGGTAATGACTTATGATATAATCTGCATTTAATCTCTGTTACAATTTTGTGAAAATATTTATTTATCCTCCATACATTTTTTGGGAGCAAGTACAACTAACTGGTGTTCTAATTACATTTAATCTTCATTCTACATTTTGTATTATGCTGTTTAGATATTATGTGTCTAGATATTTACTTTTGTCTTAATAATCTGTTCTGAGTTAAGATATTTTTGCTACTATATTAAAATTTAAATGTAGACAGGAATAGAGTTATTATAGCATTTATTCCTAATTGTCCCTATATGCACAAATTCGGCATTTCCTGAATTAACCAGTATTTTGATATCATTAGAAATGTTCTTTGATGGCCTTTGTTTGAAATTGTTTCTGTAATGAGTTAGTCATTAACTATAATAGAAGCTATAAGAGAGAAATTAAAGTACTTTAGTTTGTTTATACATAAGTTGAGACATTGTTTAGTTTACATTGTTATTTCATATAAGAACTCAATGCTATTTTATCCTGAGGCACAGGATCAGTGTTAAGAATCATTCAAAGGGATGCTCCACTTTTCTTTTCCTCCTTGTTTATCTCACTCTTAAAAATTTGGCTGATAAGGCTATAAGAAGTTTAAATACATTGGGATAAATAAACAAAAGGATTGGTACTCATGGCAGGTCTGAAGGGTACGTGGGATTGCCCTCCATGTGTATGTTTAAATTTTATTTACTCTGAACAAAGTGTAAGTCTATTGTAGACCAGTTCGAAAGAGATCATTTACACTCATACAAATATGTTGCTTTAGAATGAATACAGTCAATAATTCCTTGATGTAAAAATTGGTCCCCAGATGTTCACCCATGTATTTTTACTAAGGATCAATAAGTAACCCATTTAGAAAGACATCATGCAGAGCAGTGATGGAAAGATTTTTCTAAATTCTAAATTATCATTAAAAGTATTTTGGAGCCAATAAACAGAATCAGTTTACAATGGCTTAACATTGCATTTACAACTCTGTGTTCTATAAAAGAAAACATGATATTTGTAAAATTTGGTATTCAAAAACTTAATAACTGTAAAAAATACTGTTACATTTTTTTGTCATATGCTGCTTTTTCTCTAAATCTGTCCTTGGATATAATATCAAGACATAGCATTTCTTAGTTTTACCATAGTTACGGCTCCTTTAAGAAACTTTCAGATTTTTATACTAACATTTTCCATGTGTTTCATTATATACACTACATAATTGTGAACTGTTTATATCTCTAGATTTTATACACTAAAGCTTAGGAGTCTATCTTCCAGTGAGTATTAGCACTACTTTGTAAATATGTAAAATAACTGTAAATATAAAAATTGAATTTTGTAGAATATCAAATATATACGTAATTATCCACAACATATTGGTAGACATATAGATGATAGATAGATAGATAGATAGATAGATAGATAGATAGATAGATAGACAGACAGATAGAGAAAGGAACCATTTAGATTTAAAAGAAATAAATAATCGAATAAAAATATTCTACTCTATGTAAGGCTATAAAATTTTTAAAAGTGAAGTGTTTTGGACAATCCCCTATGTAGTACAAGCTGATATCAAACTAACAACACAGCTGAAAATAACATTTGACTTCTCATCCTTCTGTCCTGACCTCTAAGACACTGGGATTAAAGGCATACACACCAGTACCATACCCTGTGTCAGAAATGAATTCCTGTAACACATGATTCCACTCAGAATGTCATATAGAAGGTCAAAAACATCTAATATTAAAAGCTAAAACTGTTATTTCTATGTTGAGATTTTCCAAATAATGGTAGGTCCAACTAGGCTGTGAAAATGAATATTGGTTGGGTGGTATTGATTTGAGATATGCATGTTTAGTATTTGTGGTCCCATTATCTTTCAAGAGAATATCTTTGACTCTATAACTCCAAAGAAAGGAAACGAAAGTTAAAATAAAAAGAACACTAATGCCAATTTTGATTGGAAAACTGAGGCACATGAAACATAAGAGGCTGGTAATTATTCTATATAGAAAGGTCACATTTTTGCTGGTCTAAAAGTCTAAGACAGGCAGGTTGTGCTTGCATCATTAGCTGGAAACTGCTTTGCTTTGGAGTCAGGAGTAATTTCTCAGTGAAGCATGATGAACACTGAGGAGGGAGGCATTGAAAGAAATTTCTGGTTGTGTCATGTTATATGGATTCACATGATGTTTTGCTGAGCCGCATATAGTACTTCCTTAGGAAAAAATGATCATGGAAAAAAAAAAAAGCCAGGCTCTGATGCATGCTGAAACTCACCGTAACATTAGTTTTCATATATTTGAACATACTTCATAAATGAGTCAAATTTCAGACGTAAAACAGTCAATCCTGTGTTTGATTTCACCTCTTTAAGTACTTTTCCTTAAAATAATTTCAGAAATTGTAATTTCCAAATCTGTTCACATGATGTGAATGAGATATTTAACTGTATATCTGCATATATTTTAGCAGAGTCATTCTCAGTACTGATTTAAATTTCTGATATTTATTAATTAAAACTATTTTTCTCTGTACTGTTTGAATTTGGTGGGGACCAATACAATTTTCACTGCATATGATTAAACTGGAACTTCACTCCTTAACTATGTTTTATATTAAGCCAGGTAGTGAATATTTGTCTGACTAACACTTGATGCCAGTATAAGAAGCCAACATTCTAGCCAGCTCTACTCAGGTGGGCTCTATGCAAGGTCCAGAGCATCCTTTCATTCCTCTACCTCTAACAGCTGTAAGAGGACAATGGACAGTGCCCATGAACAAGACAGAGCAGAAAATAACCATAAAGGATAAAGCAAAGCTCATAAGAATTCATTCCTCTTGTTCTTTACCTGTGTTCTATATTCCCAACAAGCCTGTCTCCAGCCTTCTGAGACAAGCTTTGAAAGGAGAAGTTCTGTCATAAAAACCCTATGACAGAAACTCTTCACTAATGACAGAAATAAGTCCATAGATGGTTTGATTTAAGTTGACATAACTTAAATTGAAACATATGTTTTCATTAAAATGGCAGTTATAATGCATATATAACACATATATAATCTTTGATATATTCATTGTCCATTACATATAGAAATAATTTTAATTCTAATTCACATTATAACTTCAGCCACCTAATAAATGGAGACACATCTTTCAAAGAAAACCCTTGCCTCATTTACTTCCTCAGATATCTGGCCATCCAATGCGGCAGGTAAAGAGGACCACAGAGAAGATGAAAATGAACAAAGGAGAAAGGAAACCAAAGGCCTTTGGGAAATATACTCTCATTTAAGACCATGCTGCAGCAGGATGAGGATGTAATTCAGTGGTAGAGCACATGCCTCGCATGCATTTGTACCTGAATTGGTGTACATCACCCAAAATAAATAAGTAAACAAAAATAAAGCAAATTTACAAAAAAAAAAAAAACACCATAGCATAGCTTAATTTTTGATAACTATGATAGATTTTATTAGTTACTTCAAAGAGACATAATTCATTTTTTTGCACTGAAAACGAACTGAAACCAAAGTGATAATAAATTTTCTATCTTTAATAAGAACAATGTTATATGCCTAAATATCCTTGCCCCCCCCCCCAAAAAAAAAAACAATAAAAAAGGCAGTGGGAGAGAACTTTCTAGTAGACTCTGTATCAATCTGGCATGTTTAGATCTATTATAACTTAGAAGCAATTATAAATAGAAATTTAATTCCTGGTAGTTATATTTTGTGAAGGGTTTTCTTTGTTTTTTGTGTTTAAAGTAACTAATTTAGCAAAGAAACAGCGGAAGCCAGACATATTCTTCCACCAGAGTAAGAGAGTGGAGGTTATTTCTAACTCAGATCTCCATCTGATGATGCTCTGGCAGGGTTCACTGACTTTTCTTAGAGATGAGTTTGAGTTTGAGAGTTCTGTTCAAGTATTGTGGAGAGCTGTGCCTCGAGCAATCGAGCCACAAGCAATCTCCATTAAAAGATAGTGCTGGCCTCAGCTGTGCCTAACTTGTAAACAAGCCTTGTACACAGGTGCGAGAGTGAACTCACTCCTAGTCACTGCCCATCTCGGGGCGTAGTAGTGGGGTGATGGGCGAGCAACAAATCAGGAGCTGACACGCCATATCAGGTGCTGAAACGCCATGGCTGAGGGCTATATAAGCGACTCCATTTTCTGGGGTCGGGGTCTTCCTTATGTAGAAGCAATAAAGCTTTTGCCGCAGAAGATTCTGATTGTCCCGAGTGTGTTCTTGCCGGCGGGGACAAAAGCTCGGGATAAAGTATTATGTCTGGAGTGTGACAAGAATCATTAGATCTTTGAAAGAATATTCTTCAGTTATTTACAGTACTGGGGATCAAACCCAAAGCCTCATTCATGTTAGCTAGCAAGGATTCTGACATTGGCATACCCCACGCCCCCACGCTTACATCCAAAGAAGAGGAATTAGTGGTGGTTAAATTAAATGAGACAATGTGTATACAGCAGTTTAAAGCAATAATAGCACTTGGCACAAGCTACAATGACTTGGTTCCTGGGAGTCTTCCTTGCTCTGGAAAAGTCATGTTGTAAGGAAATATACTGATCCAGGATGTCCAGCAGCACACTCACTTATTAACTTCACTAAAGCTAAAACAAAACCAGAACAGTGTTTAAGGATATAGTCCTCTCTGTAGTCTGACATCAAGTTGATTGCATCATTAGGTATGCACCAGATAAACATTCACTTTTTACCATTGTGATGTATAGAGGCCATGGAGGGGATTGTCTGTATTTTTAGTTCTGTAGTTTCTGGAGCTGACTAAATTGATCTTAGGATGTATTGGTATGAATGAGTTTTTGATGTTCTCGTATTCAGATGATCGGGAGGAAGGGAGTTTCTCAGCCTATGTCTCTGAAACATACCACACTAATATCCTTTTATAGTATCTGTCTCTTAATATCCCGACAACATCCTGAATAAGGAAAAAGAAATATTTTGTCAGCAAATTGTCCAGAGTCTTGTGAGAACAAACAGTCTTGAGACTTAGTCCAATTTAATTGTTTGTTTGCTTGCTTGTTTGCTTAAATCAAAAGTGAACACAGAGGCCAGGCATGGGCATGGGGTGACTTAGTTGTAATGCTGTCTCACAAGGAGCTGAAGCGTGAGCACCTCAAGTTTGAGGCCAGTCTGGACATAGTGAGACCTTTTTATTAAAAAACAAAACACTAGAGAAAAATAAGTGAAATGTCTACAGTAGGAACTCTATGACTTTGACAACATTCACCACACAACCAAAAAAAAAATGGTGACTGAGTGTTGAAGACGGTAAAAACTTCAGATGTCCTTGTTGAGAACTTCCAATATTATGATGGCTTAATGTTTATTGAGAATAAAGGAAGCTATATAAACCCTACATGATTATCTCAAGTAGATAAAGTTAACTGACTTGAAATAATGTTTGTCCTGCTCTGCATAATATACAGTGTGATCTCAATGAGCATGTCTTTTAAAGAAAAACCACTGGACATGTGTTGGTGACCTGCTTGTGGCTTATCAGGTGTATTTGGAAACTCATTGTGTAAACATAGCACTATGTGTCCAACAGGCATGATGGTCATTTTGTTAAAGATTTATTTATTTTTTTTTATGAATGTGAATACACTCTTGCTGTCTTCAGGTTCACAGGAAGAGGGCATCAGATGCCATTACAGATGTTTGTGAGCCACTGTGTGGTTTCTGGGAATTTAACTCAGGACCTCTGTAAAAGCAGTCAGTGCTCTTAACCATTGAGCCATCTCTCAAGTCCCAGGCAAGATGATCATTTAGAAGAAATAATTTGGTTTTAAAGAGTTGTGTGTAGAATTTGACATGAACAAGATATGGAGAGTTACTCATAGGTACCTAAATTGCAGAAGTCTTTAGTCTCAAAAAGAAATTATAGAAAACAGTAAGACTTTGTATTTCTAAAACCAAGTAGACTATACACCAAATGAATAAGCATATACATTAAAATTTTGGTTTTCATGATGATATAGAATACTTTTCAAGTAGTTTCCTTTTTAAAACTGAGAAGAAAAAAATCATCAATTCAAATGCTGAGAGATTTTGCAAACTTATGTTTCAATTTGCAGCTTGCTAATAATAGAGGATAATGATGAGAAAGCCCAGTCTTAAAACTGGAGAGGAACATAAAACATATAATCTTGCCCAGTGGTACATGCTGGCCAGAGATCGTTCAATAAAAGAAAATGAATATATACGAAAAATGTTCAGAGATAATTATGCTAGTTTTTCAGCCTAAATACCTTGGAATTTGCAAAGACAGCTCTTAGACAAAAGGGAGACCACAGAAATTCAGCGCAATAGATTTCTCCATTGGAAGTGACAGGAACATCTCTCTCAATATTACTTAGCTAATGAAGGACCAGATCTGCTGTGAAGTTCCTAGGAGGCTCATTTTCCTGAGTACAGTAGTAAAAGTTAGCTGATGAATGACCTAAACTGCTTAATGCGTCTCCTTATAACTTGAGAGCAGCAAGGCGTATCCAAGCAAGAACTGAAGAAGTTATCCTCCAGGGGCACTGCTGTCCTTGCAGGTTGTCAGAGGCAATGAGCCAGGTTTATTTCAAATGGCTCCTTAAATGAACATTTATTTTGTGCCAGTAACACGTTTTTGATTAACAGCTCCTTTTGACTAATTTGCTTCCCAAAACAGCCCAATAAATGACTCACTTAAAACATAATTAAAAGCATGTTATTGCTAGTAGTTAATACTGATTAAAACAGGCATTAAGACAATTACCATTGAAGGAAAGTAAGCACCCTATAGTTAGTACAGAATCCATCCTTACCCTTCTCAGGCCTCATATACAGAAATTACTGTATAAGAAAATCCAGAAAATTCTCACTCTTAATGCACAATCAAACATGCTTTCATTTTGTTTACCATAATACCCGGACACGTTTGAAAATAGTTATTCTGCTGGAGTACCCTCTGTCCCCACTCTATGTGTAAGTTGTGTGTGTGTGTGTGTGTGTGTGTGTGTGTGTGTGTGTTCGCATGCTTCAAAAGGTAAAATCTCATTTCTAATATCTATTCAGGACAGATTCTATCTGAAGGTAACTTACACATTACTTCATGTAAATAGAATATAAAACAACCCTCTACTCATATTGTCTCCATATTCAACATTCTCAGTTGAATTCAGTATGAGAGTGTCTCAGTTAGGGTTTTACTGCTGTGAACAGATACCATGACCAAGGCAATCCTTATAAGGACAACATTTAATTGGGGGTGGCTTAGAGGTTCAGAGGTTTATGCTAGCATCATCAAGGTGAGGACATAGCAGTATCCAGGCAGGCATGTTGCAGGAGGGGCTGAGAGGTCTACATCTTCACCTGCTGACCTCTAAGAGAAGACTGACTAACAGGCAGCTAGGAAGTGTGTCTGATGGCCCATACTCACAGTGACACATCTATTCTAACAGGGTTACACCTTCTTCTTCTTCTTCTTCTTCTTCTTCTTCTTCTTCTTCTTCTTTGCCTTTTTTTCTATTTGATATTTTCTTTATTTACATTTCAAATGTTATCCCCTTTCGCAATTCCTCCCCCCCCCCCAAATCTCCCTATCCCATCCCCATCCCCCCATTTCTATGAGGGTTTTACCCACCCACTCTCTCCACACTCTGGCATTCCCCTACATTGGGGCATTGGGCCTTCACAGGACTAAGGGCCTGTCCTCCCTTTGATGCCCAACAAGGCCATCCTATGCTACATATGCAGCTGGAGCCATGAATCTGTTTATGTGTACTCTTTGGTTGGGGGTTTAGTCTCTGGGTACAAAGCTAAACAAAGAATTCTCAAATGAGGAATATCAAATTGCCAAGAAGCACCTAAAGAAATGTTCAACATCCTTAGTCATCAGGGAAATGCAAATCAAAACAACCGCGAGATTCCACCCCACACCAGTCAGAATGGATAAGGTCAAAAACTCAGCTGACAGCAGATGCTGACAAAAATGTGAAGAAATAGGAGCACTCATCTTTGCTGGTGGAATTGCAAGCTGGTACAACTACTCTGGAAATCACTCTGGCAGAGCCTCAGAAAATTGAACATAGTATTACCTGAGGATGTAGCTATACCACTCCTGGGCATATATCCAAAAGGTGCCCTAACATATAGCAAGGAAACATGCTCCTCTGTGTTTGTATACATACCCAAAAGATGTTCCAACTTGTAATAAGGACACATGCTCCACTATATTCATTGCAGCCTTATTTATAATAGCCAGAAGCTGGAAAGAACCCAGATGTTTTTCAACAGAAGAATAGATACAGAAAAAGTGGTACATTTACACAATGGAGTACTACTCAGAAGAGATTAATAGTTTGAAAGAGAATGGGCACATAGTAGGAGTTGAAGTGAGTAGAGGTAGTGGTAAGAATAATGAAAATATAATAGACTTATATTAAAATCAGATCACAGACACAGTCTTGACATTTAAGAGTCATTTCACAAATACCTCAAGTCAAGGACAGTTGCCTTCAGTACACAATACATTTTGAAACATTTAAAAAATATTAAAACTCATAATTAGTTAAATAATGGTCTTAAAATAAGATTGCTAAGGCCGGGCAGTGGTGGTGCATGCCTTTAATCCCAGCACTTGGGCGGCAGAGGCAGGCAGATTTCTGAGTTCGAGGCCAGCCTGGTCTACAGAGTGAGTTCCAGGACAGCCAGGGCTACACAGAGAAACCCTGTCTTGAAAAAAAAAAACAAAAAAACAAAAAACAAACAAACAAAAAAGATAGATAAAAAACAAACAATAGATAATTCATTCTCATGAGATATCATGTAGTGGTGAATCAGTGGTGAACCACTTTGGCTCCTAGCAGGCTGAATGCCGCAATCTCCCAAGAGTTCTCTAGATTCCCCGATGAAAGACAACATCTTTCTCCAACTTTCCTGAGTCATCTTGCAAAATCAACATTTCCTCTCCACTACCCCAGACCCAATAGTGGGAGTGGCCAGTAGGACATTTTCACGAATTCTTTTTTTTTTTTTTTATAAATTAGGTATTTTCTTCATTTACATTTCCAATGCTTTCACAAAAGTCCCTCATACCCTCCCCCACCCACTCCCCTACCAACCCACTCCCAGGTCTTGGCCCTGGCGTTCCCCTGTACTGGGGCATATAAAGTTTGCAAGACCAATGGGCCTCTCTTTCCACTGATGGCCAACTAGGCCATCTTCTGATACATATGCTGCTAGAGACATGAGCTCCGGGGGTGTGGCTGTTTGCTTTCTTTTCTTCAGCTCTTACATTTAATCCTTCTCCCTCTGAGTTATGGTGATTCTCTTCCTCACCCATTTCTCCCAGTTTCTTGCCCAGGCAACTAAAAGTCTTGCCCTGTCTCCCTGCCCAGCCAATGGTTGTACAGCAATTCTTCATTATCACTCGAAGCCAGCTTGGATCAGGGACCCTTAGGTCTAGAAGTGAGACTTTTAGGGAGCCGAAATAGGACAAAGCATTAGAACGAATTCTCAACAATAATGAATAGCACTGTCTAATTTGTTTTTCTAAAAAGTAAATCTCAATAAATGTCCTGTGCAACTTAAAGCTCACAATATACCTACTTTACTTCAGATATAAAGTCGGTAGTCATTAATAAAAATACATTTTAATTTCTGAGAGATCTTATGATCAAAATATGTTTTTGATTATTCTGAAATGAATATATTTTCATGAAACCATAACACTAGATTCAAACTTATGTGATTTTTTTTCTAAGCAATTTCTCCAGTAAATGAGCAAATATCTCACTGTACTTTGAAAACAGGTAGTTATATCCATCCATAAAAACAACTGTCCTTTTTTTTTTTTTTTTTTTTTTTTTGGTTTGGTTTTTTTGAGACAGGGTTTCTCTGTGTAGCCCTGGCTGTCCTGGAACTCACTTTGTAGACCAGGCTGGCCTCGAACTCAGAAATCCGCCTGCCTCTGCCTCCTGAGTGCTAGAATTAAAGGTGTGCACCACCATGCCTGGCGATGACAACTGTCTTTTAACAAAAGGGAAATTCAAAAGATCCTTGTCTGTCTTTCAGAAAGCAGAGTGATGGAACATACTTGAAGAAAAATGATTCAGATGTCAAAGGAGAATCTCTTCTAAGCTTAAGATTTATTGAAACAATAAATTTCTGTAAGATCACCATTTTGGTGGGGAGTAGTTTTACATTTTTGAGGAATAGCAGAAGATGAAGTACCGACGCTTCAGGCAGATGCCACACACAATTTCTCTTACTGTCCTGTTTGCCACACTGTTAGTCCATAGTCTTCCAGTTGGCTGGCACACAGAGGTCATTTCAAACTGTGAGACTAGATATTTGTGTTCTTCCTGAGAAGAAGGGAAGGGGATAGACCTCTTAAGAATCTATCTAGCACCAGGCAGTGGTGGCGCACACCTTTAGTCCCAGCACTTGGGAGGCAGAAGCAGGTGGATTTCTGAGTTTGAGTACAGCCTGGTTTACAGAGTGAGTTCCAGGACAGCCAAGGCTACATAGAGAAACCCTGTCTCAAAAAACAAACAAACAATAAAAGAATCTATCTGGTTAAAAGATAGAGAAAAATCTGGAGAAAATGTTGGATTTTACAACACTTAGCTACTGATTTTGGACCCTCCAAGCAAACTGGGTCATAAATGAAAAAAAAAAAAAGATGGAATATTTTCTATAATTGCTTTGATGGATGAAGGCTGTGGAACTTTGGTGAGTAAGCATTCAAAAACTTCAAGACAATTTTAATCAAGGAATTCTCTGTACCAACTAGAAGAAATTGCCAAGTACTTGTTGAATGACAATATGAGAGTTGACACTTCCCCACAGGGTAAATTGTTTGGTGTTTATTTAAGAATCTGGCCACAACAGATATATATCATCCTTAAAATGACCCATTTGTTCTAAAGAAGAACATGTGTGTGTGTGTGTGTGTATGTGTGTGCAAGTGTGTGTGTGTGCACACACACATACATGATACTCTGCACACATACAAAATTTCATGCTGAGATGAGTCAGCTTTATTTTCCTGAAAAATATGAGTAGATTATTTATGCAACTGAAATTTCTTTAAAAAAATAAATAGGATGTTACATTGTGGTAATTTGAATATGCTTGGCTGATGGAGTGGCAATATTAGGAGGTGTGGCCTTATTGGAGTAATTGTGGCCTTGTTGGAGGAAGGGTATCTTTGTGAGTATGGGCTTTAAGACCCTCATCCTAGCTGCCTGAAAGCCAATGTTCTCCGAGACACCTTCAAATGAAGATGTAGATCTTTCAGCACTTCCTGTACTATGACTGCCTGAATGCTTCCACGCTTTCACCTTGATGATAATGGACTGAACCTCTGAACTCATAAGCCAGCCCCAATTAAATGAGTTGCCTTGGTCATGGTGACTCTTCACAGGAGTAAAACCCTAACTAAGACATACTGTCTATCAGTTTATGAAACAGACTAAATTTAAACCATGTAGAACTACAAAATAATTGAAGAACTAGCATTTCCCTTATTATATGCTGTTAGTTATGGATCTATCATTAACTAAATGTAGAATTTAATCACAAATGTATCCAAAATAATTTGAATAAAAAAAACTATACAGATTATTTTAATGACTTGTTAAGACATTTTTAAAGTCTCTATCCTGTTTCCTAATATCTTACATTTGCATATTAGTTTTAAAATTAGTTTAAATTAACAGAGTCATCAAAAGAACTGTGTACTTTCTTAAATTATTTAAAATTGTCATAAATGAACATAACCACATGATCTTTTCAAAAGATGTTCAAAGATTCTTTGACAAATCCAACACCTCTTCATGATGAGAGTCTTGGAGAGATCAGGGATACAGGGACATGCCTAAACATAATAAAAACATTATACAGCAAGCTGGTAACCATCATTAAATTATATGGAGAGAAACTAAAATCAATTCCAATAAAATAAGGAACAAGACAAAGTAGTCCACTCTCCACATATCTATTCAACATAGAACTTTAAGATTTAGCTAGAACAATAAAATAACTAAAAGAGATAAAAAATACTAATTGAAAAGGAATATGTTAAATTTGCAGATGTTATGATAGTATGCATAAGCAACCTCAAAAAGTTTACCAGCAAACACATACAGCTAAAAAATATCTTCAGTGAAGTAGCTGGACACACAATTAACTGAAAAAATTATAGCCCTCCTATATATAAAGGATAAACAAGCTGGGAAAGAAATCAGGGAAACAGCATTCCTCAGAATACCCACAAAATATATAATATCTTTATATAATGCTAATCAAGGAACTGCAAGTTTTCAAAGAAATTGTAGAATATATCATAAAATAGAAAGATCTCCTATATTCATGGGTCAGTAGGATTAACATAACAAAAAAACAGCCATGTTCCCAAAATTATTCTTTAGATTCAGCACATTCACATATTGCCATACAATTCTTTTCAGCCCTTGAAAGAATAATACTCAACTTCCTATGAAGGAAACAAAAGACCAAGGATACTTAAAACACTACTGTAAAAAAAAAAAAAAATCAAGTGCATTACTATCCCTTATTTCAAACTCTAATACAAAGCTATAGTAATAAAAAAAAAAAATGCCCTTGGCATAAAATTAGAGAAGTTGATCAATGGAATTGAATAAAAAACCCAGTTATAAATCCATACACCTATGACATCTGATTTTTATAAAGAAATTTTACAATGGAAAAAATAAAACATTTTCAACAAATGGTGCTGGACTAACTAGATGGCAACAGTAGAAGAATTTATATAGATCCATATCTATCACCCTACATAAAACTCAAGTCCAAGTGAATCAAAGACCTCAACATAAAAACAGCCACAATGAACTTGATAGAAGATATTGTGCAGAACAGCCTTTAGCACACTGGTGTAGGAAATAACTTCTTGAACAGACCACCAATCATGTAGGCACTAAGATCAACAATTAATAAATGGGATCTCATGATCCTGAAAACCTTCTGAAAGGCAAAAGACACTGTCAGTAGGGAAAAAAAGGCAGCCTACAGAATGGGAAAATTTCTTCACTAATCTTAAATCTGGAAGAGGAGTCATATCCAAAATATATAACAAACTTGAGAAACTAGATACCAACAAAACACAATAATCTAAGGGGAAAAATTGTGGTACTGCTCAAAACAGGATTTTCAACAGATGAAACTCAATTTGCCAAAAAGCACATAAATGTTTAACATACTTAGCAATTAGGAAAATGAAAATAAAAAATGTCTCTGATATTATATCTTTACACCTGTCACAATGGCTAAAATCAATAGCAAGCGATGGCTCATGATGGCAAGGATCTGGAGCTGGAGAAACACTCTTCCACTGCTGGTCAGAGTGCAAACTTGTACAGCCTCTTTGGAAATCAATATGGAAAATTTTCTGAGAATTGGGAATTGATCTACCTTAAGACTCAGCTATACTAGTCATGGGTATATACCCAAAAGACACTCCGTTGTACCATAAAGACACTCACTCAACGATGTTCATAGAAGCTTTATTTGTTTTTTTTTTCTGTATATAACATAAATTTTATTTTTAATTGGCATTCCATAATTGTACATATTCTTGAAGCACAATATGATAACCCAATACATTACATGGATTTGAAGATATAGCTTGGTGATAGAGTGCTTTTCCAGTTATTTGTAATCATAAGAAACTCAAAACAACTCAAATGTTCCTCATCCTAAGAATACACAAAGAAAATGTGCTACTTTGACACAATGGATTATTACTCAGCTTTATTTTTTTTTAAAAAAATAGCATGTTAAAATACAATGAGGCATAGGGTCAGCACCCTACCTTCAAAATTTTTGATCCAGAATTGTTTCTGTCTAAAAGAAATTCAGGGACAAAAATGGAGCAGAGACTGAAGGAAAGGTCATCTACCAACTGGCCCAACTTGGGATCCATCCCATGGGCAGACAGCAATCCCTGACACTGTTACTGATGCTACCTTGTGCTTGTAGACAGGAGCCTAGCATGGCTGTCCCCTTAGAGGTTCTACCAGAAGCTGACTGAGAGAGATGCAGATACTTACAGCCCACAATTGGACTGAGGTCAGATGACCCTTATGGAAGAGTTAGGAGAAGGATTGAAGGAGCTTAAAAGTATGGCAACCCCATAGGATGAACAAGAGTGTCAGCTAACTTGGACTACTGGGAGATCTCAGAATCTAAGCCACCTAACAAAGACCATACATGGGCTGGTCCAAGGCCCCTGGCACATACGTAACAGAGGACTACCTTGTCTTACCTCAGTAGGAGATGATGTGACTAATAATGTAGAGACTTAATCCCCCAGGGAAAGAGGATGGGAGTATCTGGAGGAGTACTATCTCAGAGAAAAAGAAACTCTGGGAGGAGGGCCTGGAAGGGGAGCAACATTTGGGATATAAATAAAATAATTAAAAAATAATAATTAAAAATAAATCATGAAACTTCCAGGTAAATGGATGGAACTAGGAAAAATCATCCCGAGTGAAGTAATTGAGATTCAGATAGACAAATATGGTACATACTGACTCATCAGTGGATATTAACCATAAAGTGTAACTGTGATATAGTCCATAGACCCATAGAATCTATGTATCAAGGAGAATTCAAGAGAGGATACATCAGTCTCCCTGGAAAGGGGAAATAGAATAGGCATCATGAGTAGGGGTTTGGAAGAGAGAGGATGGATCATGTAGGGGAGAATATGGAGAAATAAAATATTGGGAGAGACAACATAGAATTGGGAGACATCTTGGAGGCAAGCTAGCCACCTAGTACAATGCAAACTCCCAGGAATCTATGAGGGTGACCCTAGCTAAGACTCTCAGCATTGGAGGACACATAGCCTTAACTATCCATCTCCTATAACCAGGCAAGACATCCACTGAAGTGATTGGGATACCAATCCAGCTGTATTACACCTAAAATTTGTCATGCTGACAAGGGGCACTGGGTTAAAGGTGGCACAGAAATTATGGGAGTGGCCAAACAATGACTGATCCAGCTTGAGACCCATGCTACAAGAGGGAGTCCATCATGGATACTGCCTGGAAGGCTAGGATCTAGAGGCTGATATCCCAGAGTCATAGGATAGAAACATACATGAGTGGCAAATAAATTAAAATAAACTATTGATTATTATTTCTAATGATAATCTGCTATACTCATAATTTGATGCCTAGCTCAATTGAAGAGAGGCTTCATCCTGGAACTGAAGGAAATAGATGCAGAGATCCACAGTCAAACATTAGCCAGAACTTAGGGAGTCATGCTGAAAAGGGGAGGAAGAATTGTAAAAGCCAGAGGAGTCAAGAACTTTACAAGAGAACCCACAGAATCAACTAACCTGGGCTCATAGGTGCTCACATAGTCTGAACTTATAATTAGGGACCCTGCATGAAACTGACCTAAACCCTCTATGTATATGTTATAGTTGTGTGGTCTTCTTGTGAGACTCCTAACAGTGGAAACACATACTATCTATGACACTTTTGAAAGTTTTTGGGATACTTTTCTAGTTCTAGATTGCATAGTCCTGCCTTATTTGAGGAAATGTGTTTAGTCTTACTGCAATTTGATATGCTTGGTTGATATACATGGGAGGCTGTTCCTTTTCTGAAGAGGTACAGAGGAGTGGACAGAGGAGACCACACAGACTTGGGGAGAGGAGGGAAAGTAAACTGTGGTTGGGATGTAAAAACATAATGATGATAATAAATATCTTAAAATAGTTCACAAACATATAAATATGGATAAATAATCTTAAATAAACTTTGGATTATATTTGTATATCCAAATTATTATATATGTAAGAATAGTTAAGTAGTTATAAATTTGATACTGAGTGGGAAACAGAGACATAAAGGAAAGGGAGAGGCTAGTGTGGAAATGATGAAAATACAGCACACATGTATCTTAAAATATATACATGTAAAATAATTAATGAATGTTAAAAATTAGCTCATAATTTGATGCGATTTTACTTTTTCCTCATTTAGTCATCTTGTAATTATCTCCATGAAGATAGTTGCAACCTTTGTTACTGAAATGCCTGCCTACTTAGCCCAAATAATATGTATGTTTACCAAAAAAATAAGCAAATGTAAATTAATAACAAATAAGCATTAAATGCTATCTCATTTAATAACTATACAATTCAATCATGATACCACAGATAAATAACATCCTCGCAGAGTTAGTCATCATCAGTCCTTGACAAAAGCCAAGCATGCAACTCTTCTTATAGTACTCAGTGTTCTATGCTTCAAGGTTTTCTTTTAAGAGATCACACGTATGTAATTTAACAGTGAATCAAAAACTCACATTTATAAATACAGCCAGAGGGCATTATCTTGAGTGAGGTAACCCAATCACAAAAGAACTCACACAATATGTACTCACTGATAAGTTGATATTAGCCCAGAAACTTAGAATACCCAAGATATAAGTTACAATTTGCAAAACATATGAAACTCAAGAAGAACGAAGACCAAAGTGTGGACACTTTGCCCCTTCTTGGAATTGGGAACAAAACACCCATGGAAGGAGTTACAGAGACAAAGTTTGGAGCTGAGACAAAAGGATGGACCATCTAGAGACTGCCATATCCAGGGATCCATCCCATAATCAGAATCCAAACGCTGACACCATTGCATACACTAGCAAGATTTTACTGAAAGGACCCTGATATAGCTGTCTCTTAACAGACTACAGGGGCCTAGCAAACACAGAAGTGGATGCTCACGGTCAGGTCAGCTATTGGATGGATCACAGGGCCCCCAATGGAGGAGCTAGAGAAAGTACCCAAGGAGCTAAAGGGATCTGCAACCCTATAGGTGGAACAACATTATGAACTAACCAGTACCCTGGAGCTCTTGACTCTAGCTGCATATGTATCAAAAGATGGCCTATTCGGCCATCACTGAAAATAGAGAGACCCATTGGACTTGCAAACTTTATATGCCCCAGTACAGGGGAACGCCAGGGCCAAAAAGTGGGAGTAGGTGGGTAGGGGAGTGTGGGGGAGGGTATGGGGGACTTTTGGGATAGCATTGGAAATGTAAATGAGGAAAATACCTAATAAAACAAAAAGGAAAAAAAAATACAGCCAGAAAACTAGCCTCTAATTCCGATCTCTCACCAATACCTCTCCTCATCACTCACTGCTTCCAAAATGCTTATGACTGTATTTCCTTGTACTATGTTTGGAACACCACATGAGCTTAGGCATCAAAGTTTTCAATAAATTCATTCTTACTTGGGTAGTACCAAATGCATATATCTCATTTAAAATGATAATCTAATAATGGTTGAGATTTTTGTAAGAATTGTGCATTCTTGGGTTCCTATAGAGAAGAAATTTCTTAATAAAGACACCAATGCCAAGCAATAAATAAGAAACAGACACAGAAATTTTCCTGGCAAACAAGTCTGCAAAACTAAGAACTGTTTGTTCTATGACTTTGAGACTAGTCCCAGGGAAGGATGTGCTGTTACAATAACAAGAACAATGTACACATATTTAGCTATATTAAAATATATAGAAAGATTATTATGTGTATCACATGTATAGAGCCATAGTTTTTTGTATATATTAATCAGGGCCATTTGTGTGCATTTTTAAAATTTTATTACCTTGGCTTGAAATTTTTTTTACAAAACAGACTCAACAAACTTGGAAAAGCAGAATGAGAAGCACATTCCCACAAAGTGCCTGTACATCAGAGAAATGTATAGTTTTGGCATTCAGTCAGTTTTGTGTGGTATATTAAAAAAATCCTTCATACATTTAAATCTGCTGTATTTTACATCTTCCTATGTAAAATCTTAAGTGGACTTGATGGCTTATCCCATGTGGCATAGCTGTGTGATGCCTCTTAGGCTGGGGAGCTCCCACTCTGTTCTGTTTCCTATCAGGACTCCTCAGTCCAGGCATGTGGGGCCAATTTGTTCTCTCTGAAGTGAAAGGAGAGGGAGTGGCATTTAATTTAAGCCTTGACATAAGGTTTAATTTGCTAAAAAGGAAAGCTCTGCCATTGTAAACCCTTCAGGAGCCTCTCTACTTGAGGGAGCAGTCAGCCCCTTGTGCTGTAGCATCATTTCAGGTGTTGTTAGAGTAACAATTGCTTTCTAAAACTCACTCACTTAATTGAATGAAGGCTTCCCTGAAGATATAATACTATTCTTTATCTTGATCTACTTTTTTTGTTCTGAGTGAGACACGATAGATTACATGAAGTTATCAGTTTTAGAGTAGATACAGAATTTAGATCGATTATTGAATATGAAATTCATAAAAGCTTTACTTTGGTTTTTATATCTTAGTTTTAAAAAAAGGAGAGAAAAATTAAAGTAGCTTTGGTAGAATGGACAGAGGAGAAAATATAGGATATTATTAATAGTGACAGGAATTTACCCTGAGGAATATTTGTACGGAAAGCTCAATAATCTTTGATCTTAATATAGACATTTATGGAGGTAGACTTAATATTTACTGATTTACCTATAAGCTTTAGTGGGACTTGACTAGTAGTGGAGGAACAAGTAAGTGTTTACTTTTCTTGATTCATTTTACTTATAATGTACTATAATGTTTACTTATAACAACTAATAATGATTGAGAGAACATTCCATAGGACAATATGAAAGAAGCAGCATAGAATACATGCTGAAGTCCACATAGAGTTTGTATCACTGTTTTACTATTTCCTCACTATATTTGCAGATATATATGTATATATGTGCATATATACATATATTATATCCTATTATACACACATAATGTTTATATATATATATATATATATATATACATATGTTTGTGTGTGTGTGTGTGTGTGTGTGTGTGTGTGTGTGTGTGTATGTATAGTCATAGAAGTGGATTACTTGCACTCAAAGTGTATTGTGTTAGTCACATGTTTGGTATTATAGAACAACACAGAATGGCTTCAAGTTGACCTTACCTGTAGCTATCCCTTCTGTATTTGCAGTCTAGTCTAGTGGTTTATTATTGTTTTAGATTTGAACATAAATTGTTCTTCAGTGTGATCATGTCTTTGTTTATTATTGTTGTTTTGGGTCTTCTTTTAGTGTTGTTGATCTGCATAAATGTAATCAAGGTGTTCTTTTCATTAATTGGTATTTAAAGTATTTTAATAATGGATGGATTATAAACCTGAAGATCACTTATTTACTTCAGACAACTGAAACTTGGACCAAGCTTCAATAGATATTAGTTCACAAAATATGATTATTCGTAGATGAATGTTTCATATTATGAGCCCACAATCCTGTCATTGTTCTTTTTATGGGCTACATACAGTATTGGATATGATGGGAGGTGCTGTGAGAGAAACCCAAAGCGGAAGGGCACTTCAACTATCTTGTGACATTAAGAACCAGTGTAATACTTGAGGAAGATCAGAACTTAAAAGAAGGAGGAAATAATAACTAGTTTCAAAAAAATAAAGAAAAGAAAAAGAAAAGAAAAATTCCTAGAGGGTACACACACTCTGAAATTGGAAGTTTAGTTGGGTGGGAAATTATCCTGAAGTTATCTTCACTTTTGTTCTAAGGCAGTCCCATAATGTTAATCTCATTAAAATTTACAACTTTTCTTCCAACATGAACCTTGACTGTAACATTAAGCTTCCTATATCTCTTTATTTCGCAAAGCTGTACAGTTTATACTTCTTTATGTCTCACTTGATCTTTTCCACTTGAGTTGAAAATCTTCATTCTCATCCACTCCTATTATCCGTAGGTTCAGTCTTCTCATTGTGTCCTGGATTTCCTGGATGTTTTGAGTTAGGATCTTTTTGCATTTTCCATTTTCTTTGATTGTTGTGCCGATGTTCTCTATGGAATCTTCTGCACCTGAGATTCTCTCTTCCATCTCTTGTATTCTGTTGCTGATGCTCGCATCTATGGTTCCAGATTTCTTTCCTAGTGTTTCTATCTCCACTGTTGCCTCACTTTGGGTTTTCTTTATTGTGTCTACTTCCCTTTTTAGGTCTTGGATGGTTTTATTCAATTCCATCACCTGTTTGGTTGTGTTTTCCTGCAATTCTTTAAGGGATTTTTGTGTTTCCTCTTTAATGTCTTCTACCTGTTTGGTTATGTTTTCCTGTAGTTCTTTAAGGGATTTTTGTGTTTCCTCTTTAATGTCTTCTACTTGTTTAGCAGTGTTCTCCTGTATTTCTTTAAGTGAGTTATTTAAGTCCTTCTTGATGTCCTCTACCATCATCATGAGATATGCTTTTAAATCCAGGTAGACCTTCAGAACCATTATCAGGGACCAAACCACACATTCCAATATTGTGCAGTCTTAAAATTTTCTAATCCAACATAATTACTTCTTTAATTTTTAATTTATATTTTGGCAAGTTACAATAGTTCTTGGTGATATATATTTCTTTAAAAGTAGTCATGGCTTGGCTAAACATCCCCTAAGACCAGCTTTTAAATGTTTGACACCCTAGCCACCACAAAATAATATGTGGTTGGAAGTTGACATACACTGTTGAGAAAATTTGGGTCCTAGCTAGTTCTCTCCCTGCCATCCTCATTCATAATATTATGTCACTATCTGCCCAAAAGACTAGGTCAACTCACCCTGGACTGCATTATTCAATCTTGAGCCAATATAAACATTTCATCACTATAATTTGATTATCACACATTGTAGCACAGCAATAGAAATCTGACTTACAAAAGGTTATTGAAAGACAACATCTGTGCACTATATTTGTAGATAGAAATTAAGATACAATAGGTTTAGAATTTCCTGAAAATGTTTCAGCTCAAAAGTATTAGGACCAAAGCAAAGCAAAATCATTAATCGCTATAAATAAAATCAAACAAAAAAGGAAAAGAAAAAGAAACAGCAACTACTAACATGCTAGTGAACACAAACATATATATATATAATTTAGTCAAAGTGGGTTGAGAATATTTGATGTTGTGCATGATTAAAATAGCACACGTTTTTGAGGGAGTGTATTATATGCCAAGTACAGATTTAGAACTGTTTATGATTTTGCTTTTCATTTTTTTATTTTCTCAGTACAAGTAGTTTATATGAATTATTATGTTTTCATTTTTATATATCAAGAAACTGAGATAGAGAAATGACTTTATTTCTCAGTCATAGGGCAATAACTACTTGGAAACATACCTGGGTAATCTAACTCTTTTGTTTCTTCCTGTAATTATGCCTGTACAATGAAGCTTGAGATACTGGATGGGTAGTCAGCAATACAATGTGAATTATACGGCAACTGCTTTGTTACTACCTTAACACTGGGAAGGAAAGTGCAGCTTTGCAGGGGCACAGAACACTTTTTTCATGAATCTTACCATGTAATTCCTCAACTTGACTCTCGTAGATTTCAGTTATTTACCTTTAGTTGTTTTGCTATAAAGCTACAGATCATTGTGCCTTGTAAGACTCTGATTTCAATTTAAGCAGCATGTATTAGTGTCTTAATTTGCTATATATATTCTGCTTTATAATACAATTGACCACGGAAGTATGTGGTGTTTTGTCTCATTTGTTAACCAGAATAAATAAACAGCCCTTACTTTTCCAGACTCTTTGCCAACATTAAATTAATTTAAAGTGTGTTCCATTCTGTGCTGTTCTCTGAATCTCTCTTCTTGCTGTTAATAATAATAATTACTCTTTCTTAGCTCTCTGATCAGCTAGTAAATTTCATCAGTTGGTCAAACGAGGCAAATGGGATGAAACGAAAATCTTAGATACATCTATAGTACTTAAAGCCCTACTATAAAGCAGAGTTCTTTTAAACCCTGTTACTTTATACAGTGTGTGAAATCATGAACCCCATAGACTAAGGTTTTATAACACATCTTAGAAAAAAAATGAAAAACAACAGATGAAAAGACATTATGTTTTTTATTGCTATTGCTACCATGAACTTGCAACATACTATCATTACTATTTTAAACATTTAAAACATTTGAGTGCAAAGGGGCATTGTATAAATTATTTCTTTGTATTATCAAGGGGTCTGGAAACTTTCAGTACTAATTATGAAATACGAGACAGCTATGGGAAACAAGAAATAAACTGTAACAGCTATTACAGTTTGCTGTGAAAAAAAATGCATACCGAAAAAGAACTTAAAAGCAGGCGATTTACTCTGACTCACAATTGGACAGTCTGTGATCTTGTCAGGAAGGTGGCCAGAGCACAAGGATGATGTCCCTAGATTGTACCAGAATAAAGGAGTATGGATAGACATATACAGGTGCTATGATCACTTCGTAACTTTTATTTAGCCAGGACCCTGTCCAAGGGATGTCCTCAACACAAAATTAGGGTCGCTCTTCTCTCCTCAGTTCATCATCTGTGGAAACAACATGGCGGCAAACATGACCATGTGTATGCTTTTGAGGTAATTCTAAATCCAGCCAAGTTTACAGTGACAACCAATAATTGTAATTTTACACATTCTTAGTACTTAGTGAACTTTGCTGATGGACCAGAGAAAAATATAACATTTCTTTTTTTTTTTTCTTTCCATTTTTTATTAGGTATTTAGCTCATTTACATTTCCAATGCTATACCAAAAGTCCCCCATACCCACCCACCCCCACTCCCCTACCCACCCACTCCCCCTTTTTGGTCCTGGCGTTCCCCTGTTCTGGGGCATATAAAGTTTGTGTGTCCAATGGGCCTCTCTTTCCAGTGATGGCCGACTAGGCCATCCTTTGATACATATGCAGCTAGAGTCAAGAGCTCCGGGGTACTGGTTAGTTCATAATGTTGATCCACCTATAGGGTTGCAGATCCCTTTAGCTCCTTGGGTACTTTCTCTAGCTCCTCCATTGGGAGCCCTGTGATCCATCCATTAGCTGACTGTGGGCATCCACTTCTGTGTTTGCTAGGCCCCGGCATAGTCTCACAAGAGACAGCTACATCTGGGTCCTTTCGATAAAATCTTGCTAGTGTATGCAATGGTGTCAGCGTTTGGATGCTGATTATGGGGTGGATCCCTGGATAAGGCAGTCTCTACATGGTCCATCCTTTCATCTCAGCTCCAAACTCCGTCTCTGTAACTCCTTCCAAGGGTGTTTTGTTCCCACTTCTAAGGAGGGGTATAGTGTCCACACTTCAGTCTTCATTTTTCTTGAGTTTCATGTGTTTAGGAAATTGTATCTTATATCTTGGGTATCCTAGGTTTTGGGCTAATATCCACTTATCAGTGAGTACATATTGTGTGAGTTCCTTTGTGAATGTGTTACCTCACTCAGGATGATGCCCTCCAGGTCCATCCATTTGGCTAGGAATTTCATAAATTCATTCTTTTTAATAGCTGAGTAGTACTCCATTGTGTAGATGTACCACATTTTCTGTATCCATTCCTCTGTTGAAGGGCATCTGGGTTCTTTCCAGCTTCTGGCTATTATAAATAAGGCTGCTATGAACATAGTGGAGCATGTGTCCTTCTTACCAGTTGGGGCATCTTCTGGATATATGCCCAGGAGAGGTATTGCTGGATCCTCCAGTAGTATTATATCCAGTTTTCTGAGGAACCGCCAGACGGATTTCCAGAGTGGTTGTACAAGCCTGCAATCCCACCAACAATGGAGGAGTGTTCCTCTTTCTCCACATCCTCGCCAGCATCTGCTGTCACCTGAATTTTTGATCTTAGACATTCTGACTGGTGTGAGGTGGAATCTCAGGGTTGTTTTGATTTGCATTTCCCTGATGATTAAGGATGTTGAACATTTTTTCAGGTGCTTCTCTGCCATTCGGTATTCCTCAGGTGAGAATTCTTTGTTCAGTTCTGAGCCCCATTTTTTAATGGGGTTATTTGATTTTCTGAAGTCCACCTTCTTGAGCTCTTTATATATGTTGGATATTAGTCCCCTATCTGATTTAGGATAGGTAAAGATCCTTTCCCAATCTGTTGGTGGTCTCTTTGTCTTATTGACGGTGTCTTTTGCCTTGCAGAAACTTTGGAGTTTCATTAGGTCCCATTTGTCAATTCTCGATCTTACAGCACAAGCCATTGCTGTTCTGTTCAGGAATTTTTCCCCTGTGCCCATATCTTCAAGGCTTTTCCCCACTTTCTCCTCTATAAGTTTCAGTGTCTCTGGTTTTATGTGAAGTTCTTTGATCCATTTAGATTTGACCTTAGTATAAGGAGATAAGTATGGATCGATTCGCATTCTTCTACATGATAACAACCAGTTGTGCCAGCACCAATTGTTGAAAATGCTGTCTTTCTTCCACTGGATGGTTTTAGCTCCCTTGTCGAAGATCAAGTGACCATAGGTGTGTGGGTTCATTTCTGGGTCTTCAATTCTATTCCATTGGTCTACTTGTCTGTCTCTATACCAGTACCATGCAGTTTTTACCACAATTGCTCTGTAGTAAAGCTTTAGGTCAGGCATGGTGATTCCACCAGAGGTTCTTTTATCCTTGAGAAGACTTTTTGCTATCCTAGGTTTTTTGTTATTCCAGATGAATTTGCAAATTGCTCCTTCTAATTCGTTGAAGAATTGAGT
Organism: Mus musculus; assembly: GCF_000001635.26. Lineage (NCBI taxonomy): Eukaryota > Metazoa > Chordata > Mammalia > Rodentia > Muridae > Mus > Mus musculus. The sequence continues at coordinate 47,021,508 of NC_000068.7, read as the reverse complement.
TGGAATTTTGATGGGGATTGCATTGAATCTGTAGATTGCTTTTGGCAAGATAGCCATTTTTACAATGTTGATCCTGCCAATCCATGAGCATGGGAGATCTTTCCATCTTCTGAGATCTTCTTTAATTTATTTCTTCAGAGACTTGAAGTTTTTATCATACAGACCTTTCACTTCCTTAGTTAGAGTCACGCCGAGATATTTTATATTATTTGTGACTATTGAGAAGGGTGTTGTTTCCCTAATTTCTTTCTCAGCCTGTTTATTCTTTTTGTAGAGAAAGGCCATTGACTTGTTTGACTTAATTTTATATCCAGATACTTCACCGAAGCTGTTTATCAGGTTTAGGAGTTCTCTGGTGGAATTTTTAGGGTCGCTTATATATACTATCATATCATCTGCAAAAAGTGATATTTTGACTTCCTCCTTTCCAATTTGTATCCCCTTGATCTCCTTTTGTTGTCGGATTGCTCTGGCTAATACTTCAAGTACTATGTTGAAAAGGTAGGGAGAAAGTGGGCAGCCTTGTCTAGTCCCTGATTTTAGTGGGATTGCTTCCAGCTTCTCTCCATTTACTTTGATGTTGGCTCCTGGTTTGCTGTAGATTGCTTTTATCATGTTTAGGTATGGGCCTTGAATTCCTGATCTTTCCAGAACTTTTATCATGAATGGGTGTTGGATCTTGTCAAATGCTTTTTCTGCATCTAACGAGATGATCATGTGGTTTTTGTCTTTGAGTTTGTTTATATAGTGGATTACATTGATGGATTTTCGGATATTAAACCATCCCTGCATCCCTGGAATAAAACCTACTTGGTCAGGATGGATGATTGCTTTAATGTGTTCTTGGATTCGGTTAGCGAGAATTTTATTGAGGATTTTTGCATCGATATTCATAAGAGAAATTGGTCTGAAGTTCTCTATCTTTGTTGAATCTTTCTGTGGTTTAGGTATCAGAGTAATAGTGGCTTCATAAAATGAGTTGGGTAGAGTACTTTCTACTTCTATCTTGTGAAAAAGTTTGTGCAGAACTGGAATTAGATCTTCTTTGAAGGTCTGATAGAACTCTGCACTAAACCCGTCTGGTCCTGGGCTTTTTTTGGCTGGGAGACTATTTATAACTGCTTCTATTTCTTTAGGGGATATGGGACTGTTTAGAAGGTCAACTTGATCCTGATTCAACTTTGGTACCTGGTATCTGTCCAGAAATTTGTCCATTTCGTCCAGGTTTTCCAGTTTTGTTGAGTATGGCCTTTTGTAGAAGGATCTGATGGTGTTTTGGATTTCTTCAGGATCTGTTGTTATGTCTCCCTTTTCAGTTCTGATTTTGTTAATTAGGATTTTGTCTCTGTGCCCTCTAGTGAGTCTAGCTAAGGGTTTATCTATCTTGTTGATTTTCTCAAAGAACCAACTCCTCGTTTGGTTAATTCTTTGAATAGTTCTTCTTGTTTCCACTTGGTTGATTTCACCCCTGAGTTTGATTATTTCCTGCCGTCTACTCCTCTTGGGTGAATTTGCTTCCTTTTTTTCTAGAGCTTTTAGATGTGTTGTCAAGCTGCTAGTATGTGCTCTCTCCCGTTTCTTCATGGAGGCACTCAGAGCTATGAGTTTCCCTCTTAGAAATGCTTTCATTGTGTCCCAAAGGTTTGGGCACGTTGTGGCTTCATTTTCATTAAACTCTAAAAAGTCTTTAATTTCTTTCTTTATTCCTTCCTTGACCAAGGTATCATTGAGAAGAGTGTTGTTCAGTTTCCATGTGAGTGTTGGCTTTCTGTTATTTTTTTTTTGTTATTGAATATCAGCCTTAGTGCATGGTGATCTGATAGGATACATGGGACAATTTCAATATTTTTGAATCTGTTGAGGCCTGTTTTGTGACCTATTATGTGGTCAATTTTGGAGAAGGTACCATGAGGTGCTGAGAAGAAGGTATATCCTTTTGTTTTAGGATAAAATGTTCTGTAGATATCTGTCAGATCCATTTGTTTCATCACTTCTGTTAGTTTCAGTGTGTCCCTGTTTAGTTTCTGTTTCCTTGATCTGTCCATTGGTGAAAGTGGTGTGTTGAAGTCTCCCACTATTATTGTGTGAGGTGCAATGTGTGCTTTGAGCTTTACTAAAGTTTCTTTAATGAATGTGGCTGCCCTTGTATTTGGAGCATAGATATTCAGAATTGAGAGTTCCTCTTGGAGGATTTTTCCTTTGATGAGAACGAAGTGCCCCTCCTTGTCTTTTTTGATGACTTTGGGTTGGAAGTCAATCTTATCAGATATTAGGATGGCTACTCCAGCTTGTTTCTTCATACCATTTGCTTGGAAAATTGTTTTCCAGCCTTTTATTCTGAGGTAGTGTCTATCTTTTTCTCTCAGATGTGTCTCCTGTAAACAGCAAAATGTTGGGTCTTGTTTGTGTAGCCAGTTTGTTAGTCTATGTCTTTTTATTGGGGAGTTGAGACCATTGATGTTAAGAGATATTAAGGAAAAGTAATTGTTGCTTCCTGTTATTTTTGTTGTTAAAGTTGGCATTCTGTTCTTGTGGCTGTCTTCTTTTAGGTTTGTTGAGGGATTACCTTCTTGTTTTTTCTAGGGCATTGTTCCCGTTCTTGTATTGGTTTTTTTCTGTTATTAACCTTTGAAGGGCTGGATTCGTGGAGAGATAATGTGTGAATTTGGTTTTGTCGTGGAATACTTTGGTTTCTCCATCTATGGTAATTGAGAGTTTGGCTGGGTATAGTAGCCTGGGCTGGAATTTGTGTTCTCTTAGTGTCTGTATAACATCTGCCCAGGCTCTTCTGGCTTTCATAGTCTCTGGTGAAAAATCTGGTGTAATTCTGAAAGGCTTGCCTTTGTATGTTACTTGACCTTTTTCCCTTACTGCTTTTAGTATTCTATCTTTATTTAGTGCATTTGTTGTTCTGATTATTATGTGTTGGGAGGAATTTCTTTTCTGGTCCAGTCTATTTGGAGTTCTGTAGGCTTCTTGTATGTTCATAGGTATCTCTTTCTTTATATTTGGGAAGTTTTCTTCAATAATTTTGTTGAAGATGTTTGCTGGTCCTTTGAGTTGAAAATCTTCATTCTCATCCACTCCTATTATCCGTAGGTTTGGTCTTCTCATTGTGTCCTGGATTTCCTGGATATTTTGAGTTAGGATCTTTTTGCATTTTCCATTTTCTTTGATTGTTGTGCCGATGTTCTCTATGGAATCTTCTGCACCTGAGATTCTCTCTTCCATCTCTTGTATTCTGTTGCTGATGCTCAAATCTATGGTTCCAGATTTCTTTCCTAGGTTTCTTTCTCCAGTGTTGCCTCACTTTGAGTTTTCTTTATTGTTTCTACTTCCCTTTTTAGGTCTAGTATGGTTTTGTTCATTTCCATCACCTGTTTGTATGTTTTTTCCTCTTTTTCTGTAAGGACTTCTACCTGTTTGATTGTGTTTTCCTGTTTTTCTTTAAGGACTTGTAACTCTTTAGCAGTGTTCTCCTGTATTTCTTTAAGTGATTTATTAAAGTCCTTCTTGATGTCCTCTACCATCATCATGAGATATGCTTTTAAATCTAGGTCTAGGTTTTCGGGTGTGTTGGGGTGCCCTGGACTGGGCGAAGTGGGAGTGCTGGGTTCTGATGATGGTGAGTGGTCTTGGTTCCTGTTAGTAGGATTCCTACGTTTACCTTTCGCCATCTGGTAATCTCTGGAGTTAGTAGTTATAGTTGACTCTGTTTAGAGATTGTTCTTCTGGTGATTCTGTTACCGTCTCTCAGCAGACCTGGGAGACAGATTCTCTCCTCTGAGTTTCAGTGCTCAGAGCACTCTCTGCTGGCAAGCACTCTTACAGGGAAGGTGCGCAGATATCTTGTTTTTGGACCTCCTCCTGGTCGAAGAAGAAGGCCCAAAACAGGGCCTCTCTCAGAAGCTGTGTTGCTTTGGCAGTTCCCAGAAGCTGTCAGCTTCTGTGGTGCAGACTCTCACCTGTGCAGACTAATTTCCTAAGTTCTGCTGAGTCCCGGAACCAAGATGGCGACCGCTGCTGCTGAGGCTGAGGCCGCCTCCCAAGCCAGGCGGACACCTGTCCTCTGGTCCGGATGGTGGCCGGCTGTCTGCGGCCCGCCAAGGGTGCTGCCTCAGCAGCTCTGTGCTTCTGCCCGTCCCAGAAGCTGTCCGGTTCTCTGGCGCACCCTCTAACCTGTTCAGACTAATTTCCTAAGTTCTGCTGAGTCCCCTAACATTTCTTAGTGGTTGTTTCCAAGCAAGAAAAATCTACCCTTTGTATTTTCTATTTAAGACTTCTCATTTTATACGTGTTTATGTTTTAAAAGTTGGAGGTGTCATGGCTGGGATCTTCCCCTCAAGTGCTTGTACTATTGTCTCAGTGTCCAGCACAAGGTTTTATTAATAATGGTAGTAATGTCACTTGCTTTCTCAGTAAACAGCTTGTTTGCAACTTTAAAATTTTTCCATGTTTTTTTTTTCTTGTCCAAATTAAATATTTTGTATCATTCTATGTCACATGTTCTCTCACTCTGGATTTTGATAATAGCTATGAGTAGTAAATGTGGCCTATCCTAAATATTATTCTGTCTTGAAATGTTTTAAATCAAACAAATTACTTCTTTGTTTCTGAATTCAGTAGAACTCATTTGTCTTCTCATAACATACTAAGAATGGGGAAGTGTTATTTGCCATAGCATATTACGAATGATCCAGTTATTTGAAGAATTCTTGCTCCTTTTGAAATTTCTTGAATGAGAATGAATTCTGGTCTTCACAAATCCACAGGAATAGTCCACTAGTGCGTGATTATAATAATCCATGATTTTACTCATGTGGAGCTGAAAAACTCTCCCACATGGCCAAGTTTATCTCAGCAATAGGTGCACTCAGAACCAATTTTCCGTATTAGTTCAAGTTTCCATTTCTGTGACAAAATACCAGACAAGAGCAAGTTAAAGAAGAAGTTGTCAATTTTTTATTTTAAATCTGAGGGTACAATATATGGTGGCAGGGAAAGTTGGAGGCAGGAATGTGAGGCAGCACAGAGAGTTATGAATGATAATGTTCAACTTTCCTTCTTTATATACAGTTCAGAAACCCAGGCCAGAGAATGATGGCATGGATATTTATGGAGGGTCTTTCCTTTTCACTTAAACCCTCATTGGGAACACTTTCATAGAAGACATATCCAAAGGCAAATTTTCTAGATGATTCTGAATTTACTTAAATTGACCATGAAAATCTCTCATAGGAACTGATACACTCGGAATATTAGACCAATTGTGAGATATATTTTTCTTCTGATATTATCCAAAATTGAAATTCAGTTTTTACATAGACACGATAACACACAGACCAACTTGCTTCTTAAGATAGCTACAAGGCACAAAGATGTGTATATTTGTGGTTAAGGGCCCTGCTTTTGAAGCATATTTTTGAAGCTGTACACCTCTCTATTTGGGACAGTCTTTTTTTTTTTTTCCATTTTTTATTAGGTATTTAACTCATTTACATTTCCAATGCTATACCAAAAGTCCCCCATATCCACCCACCCCCACTCCCCTGCCCACCCACTCCCCCTTTTTGGCCCTGGTATTCCCCTGTACTGGGGCATATAAAGTTTGCAAGTCCAATGGGCCTCTCTTTCCAGTGATGGCCGACTAGGCCATCTTTTGATATATATGCAGCTAGAGTCAAGAGCTCCGGGGTACTGGTTAGCTCATAATGTTGTTCCACCTATAGGGTTGCAGATCCCTTTAGCTCCTTGGCTACTTTCTCTAGCTCCTCCATTGGGAGCCCTATGATCCATCCATTAGCTGACTGTGAGCATCCACTTCTGTGTTTGCTGGGCCCCGGCATAGTCTCACAAGAGACAGCTACATCTGCGTCCTTTCAATAAAATCTTGCTAGTGTATGCAATGGTGTCAGCGTTTGGATGCTGATTATGGGGTGGATCCCTGGCTATGGCAGTCTCTACATGGTCCATCCTTTCATCTCAGCTCCAAACTCCGTCTCTGTAACTCCTTCCATGGGTGTTTTGTTCCCAAATCTAAGGAGGGGCATAGTGTCCACACTTCAGTCTTCATTCTCCTTGAGTTTCATGTGTTTAGCAAATTATACCTTATATCTTGGGTATCCTAGGTTTGGGGCTAATATCCACTTATCAGTGAGTACATATTGTGTGAGTTCCTTTGTGAATGTGTTACCTCACTCAGGATGATGCCCCCCAGGTCCATCCATTTGGCTAGGAATTTCATAAATTCATTCTTTTTAATAGCTGAGTAGTACTCCATTGTGTAGATGTACCACATTTTCTGTATCCATTCCTCTGTTGAGGGGCATCTAGGTTCTTTCCAGCTTCTGGCTATTATAAATAAGGCTGCTATGAACATAGTGGAGCATGTGTCCTTCTTACCTGTTGGGGCATCTTCTGGATATATGCCCAGGAGAGGTATTGCTGGATCCTCCGGTAGTACTATGTCCAGTTTTCTGAGGAACCGCCAGACTGATTTCCAGAGTGGTTGTACAAGCCTGCACTCCCACCAACAATGGAGGAGTGTTCCTCTTTCTCCACATCCTCGCCAGCATCTGCTGTCACCTGAATTTTTGATCTTAGCCATTCTGACTGGTGTGAGGTGGAATCTCAGGGTTGTTTTGATTTGCATTTCCCTGATGATTAAGGATGTTGAACATTTTTTCAAGTGCTTCTCTGCCATTCGGTATTCCTCAGGTGAGAATTCTTTGTTCAGTTCTGAGCCCCATTTTTTAATGGGGTTATTTGATTTTCTGAAGTCCACCTTCTTGAGTTCTTTATATATGTTGGATATTAGTCCCCTATCTGATTTAGGATAGGATAGGATAGGGAAAGATCCTTTCCCAATCTTTTTGTCTTATTGACGGTGTCTTTTGCCTTGCAGAAACTTTGGAGTTTCATTAGGTCCCATTTGTCGATTCTCGATCTTACAGCACAAGCCATTGCTGTTCTGTTCAGGAATTTTTCCCCTGTGCCCATATCTTCAAGGCTTTTCCCCACTTTCTCCTCTATAAGTTTCAGTGTCTCTGGTTTTATGTGAAGTTCCTTGATCCACTTAGATTTGACCTTAGTACAAGGAGATAAGTATGGATCGATTCGCATTCTTCTACATGATAACAACCAGTTGTGCCAGCACCAATTGTTGAAAATGTTGTCTTTCTTCCACTGGATGGTTTTAGCTCCCTTGTCGAAGATCAAGTGACCATAGGTGTGTGGGTTCATTTCTGGATCTTCAATTCTATTCCATTGGTCTACTTGTCTGTCTCTATACCAGTACCATGCAGTTTTTATCACGATTGCTCTGTAGTAAACCTTTAGGTCTGGCATGGTGATTCCGCCAGAAGTTCTTTTATCCTTGAGAAGACTTTTTGCTATCCTAGGTTTTTTGTTATTCCAGACAAATTTGCAAATTGCTCCTTCCAATTCGTTGAAGAATTGAGTTGGAATTTTGATGGGGATTGTATTGAATCTGTAGATTGCTTTTGGCAAGATAGCCATTTTTACAATGTTGATCCTGCCAATCCATGAGCATGGGAGATCTTTCCATCTTCTGAGATCTTCTTTAATTTCTTTCTTCAGAGATTTGAAGTTTTTATCATACAGATCTTTCACCTCCTTAGTTAGAGTCACGCCAAGATATTTTATATTATTTGTGACTATTGAGAAGGGTGTTGTTTCCCTAATTTCTTTCTCAGCCTGTTTATTCTTTTTGTAGAGAAAGGCCATTGACTTGTTTGACTTAATTTTATATCCAGCTACTTCACCGAAGCTGTTTATCAGGTTTAGGAGTTCTCTGGTAGAATTTTTAGGGTCACTTATATATACTATCATATCATCTGCAAAAAGTGATATTTTGACTTCCTCTTTTCCAATTTGTATCCCCTTGATCTCCTTCTGTTGTCGAATTGCTCTGGCTAATACTTCAAGTACTATGTTGAAAAGGTAGGGAGAAAGTGGGCAGCCTTGTCTAGTCCCTGATTTTAGTGGGATTGCTTCCAGCTTCTCTCCATTTACTTTGATGTTGGCTACTGGTTTGCTGTAGATTGCTTTTATCATGTTTAGGTATGGGCCTTGAATTCCTGATCTTTCCAAAACTTTTATCATGAATGGGTGTTGGATCTTGTCAAATGCTTTTTCTGCATCTAACGAGATGATCATGTGGTTTTTGTCTTTGAGTTTGTTTATATAATGGATTACATTGATGGATTTTCGTATATTAAACCATCCCTGCATCCCTGGAATAAAACCTACTTGGTCAGGATGGATGATTGCTTTAATGTGTTCTTGGATTCGGTTAGCGAGAATTTTATTGAGGATTTTTGCATCGATATTCATAAGAGAAATTGGTCTGAAGTCCTCTATCTTTGTTGGATCTTTCTGTGGTTTAGGTATCAGAGTAATAGTGGCTTCATAAAATGAGTTGGGTAGAGTACCTTCTACTTCTATTTTGTAAAATAGTTTGTGCAGAATTGGAATTAGATCTTCTTTGAAGGTCTGATAGAACTCTGCACTAAACCCATCTGGTCCTGGGCTTTTTTTGGTTGGGAGACTATTAATAACTGCTTCTATTTCTTTAGGTGATATGGGACTGTTTAGATGGTCAACTTGATCCTGATTCAACTTTGGTACCTGGTATCTGTCCAGAAATTTGTCCATTTCGTCCAGGTTTTCCAGTTTTGTTGAGTATAGCCTTTTGTAGAAGGATCTGATGGTGTTTTGGATTTCTTCAGGATCTGTTGTTATGTCTCCCTTTTCAGTTCTGATTTTGTTAATTAGGATTTTGTCCCTGTGCCCTTTAGTGAGTCTAGCTAAGGGTTTATCTATCTTGTTGATTTTCTCAAAGAACCAACTCCTCCTTTGGTTAATTCTTTGAATAGTTCTTCTTGTTTCCACTTGGTTGATTTCACCCCTGAGTTTGATTATTTCCTGCCGTCTACTCCTCTTGGGTGAATTTGCTTCCTTTTTTTCTAGGGCTTTTAGATGTGTTGTCAAGCTGCTAGTATGTGCTGTCTCCCGTTTCTTCTTGGAGGCACTCAGCGCTATGAGTTTCCCTCTTAGAAATGCTTTCATTGTGTCCCATAGGTTTGGGTACGTTGTGGCTTCATTTTCATTAAACTCTAAAAAGTCTTTAATTTCTTTCTTTATTCCTTCCTTGACCAAGGTATCATTGAGAAGAGTGTTATTCAGTTTCCACGTGAATGTTGGCTTTCCATTATTTATGTTGTTATTGAAGATCAGTCTTAGGCCATGGTGGTCTGATAGGATACATGGGACAATTTCAATATTTTTGTATCTATTGAGGCCTGTTTTGTGACCAATTATATGGTCAATTTTGGAGAAGGTCCCGTGAGGTGCTGAGAAGAAGGTATATCCTTTTGTTTTAGGATAAAATGTTCTGTAGATATCTGTCAGGTCCATTTGTTTCATAACTTCTGTTAGTTTCACTGTGTCCCTGTTTAGTTTCTGTTTCCACGATCTGTCCTTTGAAGAAAGAGGTGTGTTGAAGTCTCCCACTATTATTGTGTGAGGTGCAATGTATGCTTTGAGCTTTACTAAAGTGTCTCTAATGAATGTGGCTGCCCTTGCATTTGGAGCGTAGATATTCAGAATTGAGAGTTCCTCTTGGAGGATTTTACCTTTGATGAGTATGAAGTGTCCCTCCTTGTCTTTTTTGATAACTTTGGGTTGGAAGTCGATTTTATCCGATATTAAAATGGCTACTCCAGCTTGTTTCTTCAGTCCATTTGCTTGGAAAATTGTTTTCCAGCCTTTCACTCTGAGGTAGTGTCTGTCTTTTTCCCTGAGATGGGTTTCCTGTAAGCAGCAGAATGTTGGGTCCTGTTTGTGTAGCCAGTCTGTTAGTCTATGTCTTTTTATTGGGGAATTGAGTCCATTGATATTAAGAGATATTAAGGAAAAGTAATTGTTGCTCCCTTTTATTTTTGTTGTTAGAGTTGGCATTCTGTTCTTGTGGCTGTCTTCTTTTTGGTTTGTTGAATGATTACTTTCTTGGTTGTTCTAGGGCGTGATTTCCGTCCTTGTATTGCTTCTTTTCTGTTATTATCCTTTGAAGGGCTGGATTCGTGGAAAGATATTGTGTGAACTTGGTTTTGTCGTGGAATACTTTGGTTTCTCCATCTATGGTAATTGAGAGTTTGGCCGGGTATAGTAGCCTGGGCTGGCATTTGTGTTCTCTTAGTGTCTGTATAACATCTGTCCAGGCTCTTCTGGCTTTCATAGTCTCTGGTGAAAAGTCTGGTGTAATTCTGATAGGCCTTCCTTTATATGTTACTTGACCTTTCTCCCTTACTGCTTTTAATATTCTATCTTTATTTAGTGCATTTGTTGTTCTGATTATTATGTGTTGGGAGGAATTTCTTTTCTGGTCCAGTCTATTTGGAGTTCTGTATGCTTCTTGTATGATCATGGGCATCTCTTCTTTTATGTTTGGGAAGTTTTCTTCTATTATTTTGTTGAAGATATTAGCTGGCCCTTTAAGTTGAAAATCTTCATTCTCATCAATTCCTATTATCCGTAGGTTTGGTCTTCTCATTGTGTCCTGGATTACCTGGATGTTTTGAGTTAGGATCCTTTTGCATTTTGTATTTTCTTTGACTGTTGTGTCGATGTTCTCTATGGAATCTTCTGCACCTGAGATTCTCTCTTCCATTTCTTGTATTCTGTTGCTGATGCTCGCATCTATGGTTCCAGATCTCTTTCCTAGGGTTTCTATCTCCAGCGTTGCCTCGCTTTGGGTTTTCTTTATTGTGTCTACTTCCCCTTTTAGTTCTAGTATGGTTTTGTTCATTTCCATCACCTGTTTGGCTGTGTTTTCCTGCTTTTCTTTAAGAGCCTGTAACTCTTTAGCAGTGCTCTCCTGTAAATCTTTAAGTGACTTATGAAAGTCCTTCTTGATGTCCTCTATCATCATCATGAGAAATGTTTTTAAATCTGGGTCTAGATTTTCGGTTGTGTTGGGGTGCCCAGGACTAGGTGGGGTGGGAGTGCTGCGTTCTGATGATGGTGAGTGGTCTTGATTTCTGTTAGTAGGATTCTTACGTTTGCCTTTCGCCATCTGGTAATCTCTGAAGCTAGCTGTTTTAGTTGTCACTGTTAAGAGCTTGTTCTTCAGGTGACTCTGTTAGCCTCTATGAGCAGACCTGGAGGGTAGCACTCTCCTTAGTTTCAGTGGGCAGAGTATTCTCTGCAGGCAAGCTCTCTTCTTGCAAGGCAGGTACCCAGATATCTGGTGTTCGAACCAGACTCCTGGCAGAAGTTGTGTTCTACTCACTAGAGGTCTTAGGATCACGTGTGGAATCCTGTGTGGGCCCTTGCGGGTGTCAGGCGACTCAGCTGGCAAGGTAGCCGGGGCTCGAGTGGAGTGGAAGGGGTTTGTGCCCCAGATCAAGCCCGGGTAGCCTGCTTCCCTATGTACCGCAGTCTCAAGTTCCATGCGATTGGATTGGGGCAGGCACTGTGATCCACTCACCAGAGGTCTTAGGGTCCCGTGGGGAGTCCTGTGTGGACCCTTGCGGGTGTTGGGCAAGACTCTGCTGGCAAGGTAGCCCGGGGCTCGAGTCACGAGTCGAGCGGAAGGGACTTGTGCCCCAGATCAGGCCCGGGTAGCCTGCTTCCCTATGTACCGCAGTCTCAAGTTCCGCGCGATTGGATTGGGGCAGGCACTGTGGTCCACTCACCAGAGGTCTTAGGGTCCCGTGGGGAGTCCCGTGTGGACCCTTGCGGGTGTTGGGCAAGACTCTGCTGGCAAGGTAGCCCGGGGCTCGAGTCTCGAGTCGAGCGGAAGGGACTTGTGCCCCAGATCAGGCCCGGGTAGCCTGCTTCCCTATGTACCGCAGTCTCAAGTTCCACGCGATTGGATTGGGGCAGGCACTGTGGTCCACTCACCAGAGGTCTTAGGGTCCCGTGGGGAGTCCCGTGTGGACCCTTGCGGGTGTTGGGCAAGACTCTGCTGGCAAGGTAGCCCGGGGCTCGAGTCTCGAGTCGAGCGGAAGGGACTTGTGCCCCAGATCAGGCCCGGGTAGCCTGCTTCCCTATGTACCGCAGTCTCGAGTTCCACGCGATTGGATTGGGGCAGGCACTGTGATCCACTCACCAGAGGTCTTAGGGTCCCGTGGGGAGTCCTGTGTGGACCCTTGCGGGTGTTGGGCAAGACTCTGCTGGCAAGGTAGCCCGGGGCTCGAGTCACGAGTCGAGCGGAAGGGACTTGTGCCCCAGATCAGGCCCGGGTAGCCTGCTTCCCTATGTACCGCAGTCTCAAGTTCCGCGCGATTGGATTGGGGCAGGCACTGTGATCCACTCACCAGAGGTCTTAGGGTTCCGTGGGGAGTCCCGTGTGGACCCTTGCGGGTGTTGGGAAGACTCTGCTGGCAAGGTAGCCCGGGGCTCGAGTCTCGAGTCGAGCGGAAGGGACTTGTGCCCCAGATCAGGCCCGGGTAGCCTGCTTCCCTATGTACCTCAGTCTCAAGTTCCGCGCGATTGGATTGGGGCAGGCACTGTGGTCCACTCACCAGAGGTCTTAGGGTCCCGTGGGGAGTCCCGCGTGGACCCTTGCGGGTGTTGGGCAAGACTCTGCTGGCAAGGTAGCCCGGGGCTCGAGTCTCGAGTCGAGCGGAAGGGACTTGTGCCCCAGATCAGGCCAGGGTAGCCTGCTTCCCTATGTACCGCAGTCTCAAGTTCCGTGCGATTGGATTGGGGCAGGCACTGTGATCCACTCACCAGAGGTCTTAGGGTCCCGTGGGGAGTCCTGTGTGGACCCTTGCGGGTGTTGGGCAAGACTCTGCTGGCAAGGTAGCCCGCGGCTCCTGGGACAGTCTTATTTTCAAGAGTTGTAACATATTCTGGTTACCTTTGCACTTCTTCTAAAGGTCTTTATGGGTCATCAATGCTTTATAAAGGTCACCAACATCTACTTTGACTTAAATCCTGATAGTGTGTTAAAGACTTTTTAAGATATGTGAACAAACATTTATTCACTCCAGATAGGACACCAAATGTAGAACAAAGAAATGTCTATACCCTAATCCAGATTGGTATACTAGTAAGTTTATAAGAGTTACCCAATAAACTTAATTAATTAATTAATTAATTAATTAATTAATACAGGAGGAGGGGCAATTCAAAGACAACTATGAAATAGGTGATGATCTCTAGTAGTGTTATCCCTGGGAATCTTTTAGAAAGCGACACCAAAGAGTCTCCTTGCTCTCAGTATTTTGTCTTTATCTTTCTGTTTTTGTAAAATCTGGAGGTAGCCTTAAGAGTTGTGTAACTCTCTGATATTACAGGGCCTAGTAATGCTTGTTAGATTCTTGAATCCTTTGATCTTTTCAGGACAGAATGTTTTCATCTGGAGAAAAAAAATCTACACAACAATGGATCCATTCCTTTAGCTGCTACAGGAGTCCTACCACCTGATTTGTGATATGTGTGACTCTTAGATGGGGATGCTACTCTTTACACTGATTACCAAGCATTGATCTCCTATATCACAACACCACACACATTTACTAGAATGCTCACATCTTGAACCATATACATGAAACAGAAAGACTGTATCAACCGTCTTGTTCTTGGAATCTCTTTCAATGTTCTTTGGCTATGGGAAGTGTCTTTTTCCACAGTTGCAGGGTGCCTTCATTCAGTTTATTTAAATGCTCTTTGGAATATTATTAGTAATACTTTTTTTTTAAATGTGAGAAATCGAGGGATCTGTTTTACATCCTTCTCCAATCTATTCCAAGGAAATATCAATTGGTCATTGTGCAAACAGGAGGAGAAAAACCATGACAAGAAGAAAGCAGTAAGGAAACATTAGCATACAGAGGTTTTATTCTTTGAATCAGTCATTTGGTCCAAACTTCTATCCTTATGCTGGGAAACTGCCCTGGAGCTGCCATTCATCACCTCCACAAGCCAGCAGCTCAGTTGCTTTGTTCTGTCATTCTTTGTCTGGCTTGAAGTCACTGGAGAACCTCCCTGCTATCCCCTTGTCTCATTGGTCTAACAAGGTCTGGGCAAGGTTCTGACTGGCCTTGACCTGTCTTTCTATTGGCCACCATCTTCTGTAAACAGCCAAAATGTGTTAACAGTTTTGAGCACCATGTGAGAAATGTACTCTACCTGCCCTGGAGATATAATTGTGTACTCTGGGAACAAACTTCTCCAGTTACAATTTTGATTTCCTCTTTGCCACCTTTTTTGTGAACTTATAGTCATGCTTCACTACTTCTAAGCACACAAGCACTGAATTTGTTTATCTTTGTTTCATCTAGGGAAACATGTTCCATACAATTATATTAACAGTTGCTTTTAAGTAAGCCAACACATTACATTGTCTATTCTTTCTTTTTATCTTTATCTTTTATCATCAGTGTTTGTTAGTTTTGTTTTGTTTTGTTTTGTTTTGTGTTTTTACTGTTTACCTTCTGAACTTGGCTTTCATGTCAATCTAAATCATTCATGTAGGACAGAACTTCATGTAGTTTGTAAAGATTGCATTCATTCATAAAACATATCAGATTTAATGAAACATTCTTAAGGTCCCAGAATAATTAACACTTTCATTGATACTATTGGGATGGAACTGTACATTCTTGAAAATAATACCTCTCAGAGACCTTGTTATCTTAGTGATGTCTGTACTTTCCTTATTGTCTTCTAATCCCTGATATTCATGGAGCTACCATTGTCAAAGAGTTTCCAATGGCTCCCATAAGTCAGTCCATTGAAGACTGATTTCCTCTTCACCTAGGTTTTGTAAGGTTTGTACTCTCAGGGTGAGTTAATAGTTACAATAATTATTTTCCAATTCACGGTAGTCAAACCAACCCCATTTCCTCCATGTCTCTCTCTATTATTTTCTATCTACAGATCTACTCTATCTATATAGATCTACTTTATCCTATAGATCATGTTCATTTGCCTGTATACTATGGCTTCCAGTGTAGTGTTTATGGGATTTCTAAGTGTATGAACAAAAAGGTTTGTTTCTTTTGCCTTCTCTTTTTCTCATTTCCTTGTGTTAGTTTTAGCCTGGTCTGATGTGTCAGTTTTTATTTTATCTTATTTAATTTTATTTCATTCTCATCCCTTCCAATTCTACTTTGTATGAAATTAGGGATGGTGATATGTTCCTATGTTCTTTTATTATACAGGATTGTATCAGCTCTCCTGAGTTTCTTTGTTTTTCCATATGAAGTTGAGTATTATTCTTTCAGATATATAGTAATAAGAGATCCCACAGACTTTTTAACCTTACAGCCTATTGCACTGCTATTCATTACCCTCCAGAACATGTTAATAAGATTCTATCCTTGAAGACACCACACACATGAGTCACAGAACATTCAGATATCAGGCTGTTGAGGATCAGAAAGCATCATTCTTTCTGGCTAGATTTCATAGTGTTGGAAGGGGATATGCAATCTCCAAGAACAGTAAAGTTATCATTATTCTTATATTGCTATGAATCTTTTGAACTTCAACAATGACCAGCTTAGTGAGGCATTTTCATTTGTAAAATAATGA
The DNA here is from genome assembly GCF_000001635.26 of Mus musculus. Taxonomy (NCBI): domain Eukaryota; kingdom Metazoa; phylum Chordata; class Mammalia; order Rodentia; family Muridae; genus Mus; species Mus musculus. Next base: position 47,005,941 of record NC_000068.7, on the reverse strand, counting down.
GATGAACATTGCAGGACTAAATACTTTCTGATTGGATTTTATGAAATGTATACCTGACACCAATTTTGGACAAAGAATCTGTGGCTAGACAGGTCATAGGCCCAACGGGAACAGATACTACCATTATTATGCTAAATGAAAATGATATTAAACTGAATTCTAATAACATATTGTTATAACCACAAATTAATTCCTCTCTCAACCCTCATTACAGAAGCTTCTATTTTCATTTGATGGTGTTTAACACAATGGTTCACAATGAACCAAGGTGCAGAGAATAATAGCCTGCATAAAACTCAACTTTAAATGGAGCAACTTATACTGCACTCTTCGCCTCCACCCAGAGGATGGATTATGGTGGTAGAGGTGGCAAAAAGAATGTAAGAGCCATAGTTAGTAAATAAATTTGAGGATCACTGTTTTCTAGTAACATCAGTGCAGCTGCACATATAAAATCGCAGTAGTCATCGCATAGCCTAGCATTAAAGCATGTGGACGTCCCATGCAGGCTCAAGTGAAACCAAATACTAGCATGAAAATAGGAATTATATATAGAGTTTCAGTTCTGGTGAAGGAGGTATTGTCAATAGATAGCTCCTGGGGGATGTAAAATCTGTCTTATTTAAGAGTGTTGCCATTGTTAGGTGGACAAGGTGTTAATGGAAATCCACACATCCATGAGTACAATGACAGCACAAACTAGACTAAATAGTTGAAAAGGGATATGAAGTCAGGTTTTAGGCTAAATAGGTAAAACTAAAAGGAGTTGAAAATGGTGAGAATATGGCCAAACTTCATTATTCAAAATTCTCAGTGGATTTGCAACAACAATAAAATCAAATGAATAATGCAACAAAACATCATATGACAACAACAAAAACCATACACAAAATGATTCCACTAAAGTCTTGGTTGATTCATAGTTTATAGGTATTATGATTTTTGAGCTTAAAACCTGCTTGCCAAGAAAAGTCAGGGTCTTAATATCAACTCCTGTGTCTGTACTGTGTGCCTGGTTGTTCAGTTTGCTGTTCAAATCAATAAAGTTGCTCTGCTTAAGAAAACTTGGAGTAAGGAGCTGAAGGGATCTGTAATCCTATTGGTGGAACAACAATATGAACTAACCAATACCCCCCCACCCCCACTCCGGAGCTCGTGTCTCTAGCTGCATATGAATCAGAAGATGGCCTAGTGGGCCATCAGTGGAAAGAGAGGCCCATTGGTCGTGCAAACTTTATGTGCCTCAGTACAGGGGAACGCCAGGGCCAAGAAGTGGGAGTGCATGGGTAGGGGAGTCGGGGGGGGAGCGTGTGGGGGGACTTTTGGGATAGCATTGGAAATGTAAATGAAATAAATACCCAATAAAAAATAAAAATAAAAATAAGAAAACTTGAAGTGTTTTGAGTTTTAGGTTTTTGCTGGACCCCCAAAATATTTTGGGGGCTCATCTGGGATCCAGTGCCCTGACACTCAAGCCAACATTTTGAATTTGCAGCTTTAGGGAAACTTCCAGTGGTGAATTGATTTTTTTGGTTCTGGTTTTGTGCTTCTGATAACTTTTGAGAGAAGTTGAACATAGCACTGCTCACAAAGTATAGGGAGGACAAAGGACACCTTGACCGTACCTCTGTCCCCTTTAGTCAGGTTTTTCTCCTCTCTCTTTGCCATTTCTAGAAGTTCTTTGTGCATTTGTCAGTGTCCTGTGTTAATTTCACTTTCTCTTTTTACTGTCTGATTTCTTTGTCCTGGTTTCTATGAGGAGACAGAAACAATCTGCTAACCATGTCCCTCTTAAACTTGTTCTTTGACAATTTAAGGATTTTCAGAAGAAAACATTTCAGTCTGGTGACAAAGTCAACCCTGGCAAACTAGAGACCATTTGTCATCTTGAATGGATCACCCTCACAACAGATTGTCCCATGGAGAAAACTTTCAAGTTAACTGTGATTTTCTCCACCCATGTTGCCATCATTTGATGAGAAGGATATCCTTATCAAGCTTTTGGCACAATTGTGAAAGAGGCTCAAATCCTTCTTGCTATAGTCCAGAAGCATCACATCAGTCTTCCCCAAGTGACCCAACTTTCCAAGGGAGGATGAGGAGACTCCTGTCTTTCCATCCATGGACAAAGTCATCCCTCTTCCATATAATCATCCCCTCACTCCTGAACCTTTTGTGACACCCATGGATCTCTTCCTGAATCCCCTACCCACTTCATCTACCTCCACCTCTAACCCCTTTAAAGTCCCTCTCACAAAGGTCTGGTTCAATATATTGAAGAGACTTTAAATATGGAGACTTCACTTCCGGGGAAGTCCTTAACTTACCCCTCTCTGTATCAATCTGTTCTGCCAGAGCTACATTATGGGGACTAGAGGGCAGCCCTTTTTTTTGGTCTATACCCTGTTCTTGAACAATGACCTCTATAACTGGAGACTGTTTTCTGTACCCTTTACCCAATTTGGGATAATTGGCAATACCTCTTGCAGAGACTCTTTACCTCAAAGGAATAAGAATGGAATCTCCCAGAAACCAAGAAATTGGTTCCTGGCTATAATGGTAGCTCTTCAGTCAATTCCTTGACCACTGAGACTATTTTTCCATCCATGTGCTCAGATTGGGAACCTAAATTAGAAGAAGGGAAGGAGTCCCTTAGGGTCTTTTTTCAGACTCTCTTGGGAGGTCTTCAAGCTGATGATGGTTGGCCTACACATTTATCAAAAGTTATTCTGGATATTTACACACCTAAGGAATCTCCCTTGGCCTTTCTGAAATGACTTCTAGAAGACTATCAGGACTTATACACCAATAGTTCTAGAACTAGAAGAACTCGGGAGATCATAAATATTGCCTTTATAAACCAGTCTGTCCTGCTATATGAAAGGTACTTCAGATAATGGAAGGTTTTGAAGGAGAAAACCTGCATAAATTGGTTGAGGTTGTGGTCTAAGTCTTTAATAACCAGGATACCTTGGATGATCAGCAGAAGAAACAGGTCGTTTGAACCAGGCTGGTTATCTTCCAGAAAACTAGATGGCCCATGCTCAGGTCCAGATTTTAAAAGTGGCAGGGCACTAATAAAGGTCAAGAGAAGTTCACGACTGGCTGCTTGTAAAGAAACAATGTAGTTTTTGTAAAGAATTAAGATATTGGGAGGGTGGCCTAAGTGTCTCAACTCCAGCAAGATCAAGGTCCTTGGATTGGGGAAGCACTGGGAAGGTCAGGGCTTGATCACTTACCTTCCAGAGCCTATGGTAATCTAGAAAGTGGACAGGAAGCCAGGTGACCTGTAGACATGGGTACCCACTATTCAGTACTTAAGAAACTGAAATGGACATCAGGTGATGCAACTTGGTGCAAGGAACAAGAATTATCCCAGAAAACAAAAACCTCTGTGAACGTCAGAAAAGGTACTGATACCTCGTTTCTGATTATTCCTGAATGTTCTTACTCCCTATTTGGAAGAGACTTGTTACACAAACTTCAGACTCAAACTTCAGACCCTTTATGATGAGAACCTTAACTGCCCCCCTGAACATGCCAAACACAAGGTCCCAGTCCTCATCCAACTCAAGACTTTAGTAGATCCCATATGTGTAATAGAGTACCCCATGAGTGTGGTTCTCTGTCCTTAGTTTTCTTACTCTCAGGGTATCCAGGCCTTGCTGCACACCATGCTGAAAGAATGAAGCAGAGTCTGAAAAGAACAGGATCCCAATTTGGCTGGGCAAGTGTCCTGGGATTTGGGGGTGGGTAGGAGAATGGGGGCAGGAGGGTAGATGGGGTGGTAATCTAAGCTTGTGCATATACCTTTATTTAGGGTGGGCTTATACACATACATTTTATTTTGGGTGAATCATAGGTTATATAGGGAAGGAGGTGAGAATATTCAGGGTAGGTAAAAGTCTTTGGCTACTAATATTCCTTGTTAGCATGTGGAGACAGTCCAGAAATCTTAGGTACAGGACTATGTGACATTCCTCAGGTAGACAATGAGTGGTCTGGGATCCACCAGAAAAGAAGAAGCCCTGCTGACAAAGGGAACCTACCATTTTGTATTGAGCTTAGAGCTGTCTGGTAACATCTTACTTTGATTATAGCAGCAAGACTTCCTAACACATAAGCTGAAAGCTCAAGAAGGAATCAAATTCATATAGACAAACTGAGAGAATCAGGAATCCCAAACCTTGTCAGTCAGTCTCCAATAGAATATGCCACTTCTTCCTATTTAAAAACCAGGGATTACCAAAAAATTTACCAGATTACAAGATTTAAGAGAAGTCAGCAAATGGGAGGAAAATATACACTCAACAATCTCTAGCCTGCACATAATATGTAGTTTGCTATCACTGTCCCAATATATGTACACTGTCTTGCCCTCAAAAGATGCTTTCTTTTTTTTTTTTCAGTATACCTTTGACACCCAAAAGTCAATCTCTATTTGTCTGTCTATGAACTGATCTGAACAGTGACTTCAACCCAACTGGCTTGGCCTGGCTACCACACTGTCTTAGTTAGGGTTTCTATTCCTGCACAAACATCATGATCAAGAAAAAAGTTGGGGAGGAAAGGGTTTATTTGGCTTATACTTCCATACTGCGTTCATCACCAAGGAAGTCAGGACTGGAACTCAAACAGGTCAGGAAGCAGGAGCTGATGCAGAGGCCATGGAGGGATGTTCTTTACTGGCTTGCTTCCCCTGGCTTGCTCAGCCTGCTCTCTTACAGAACCAAGCCTAGAGATGGTCCCACCCACAAGGGGCCTTTCCCCCTTGATCACTAATTGAGAAAATGCCTTACAGTTGGATCTCATGGAGGCATTTCCTCAACTGAAGCTCCTTTCTCTGTGATAACTCCAGCTCTGTCAAGTTGACACAAAACTAGCCAGTACACACACCAATTCAAAAACTCTAGAATCATTGATGATTCCACATGGATCTGAGTGACTATCACTAGAAATTTCCCCAGGTAAAGTTACTGCAATATGTGAATGGCCTCTTGAATACAATACAGAAATGAACATCTGCATATTGGCCACTGAAGGGCTCCCAAAAGTTCCCTGACAGCTGGATACTGGATATCTGCCAAGAAGGTCCAACTCTGCACCAGGAATGCTGTGTCTCTGTGATTTGACTTCCATGGAGGTAGGAGATCCTTGTCCATGTCATATAAACACACAATCTTGGAAATTCCCATCCCATCAACAAAATGGCAAGTCAGGGAATTTGGGGGTCAACAGGACACTGTAAGCTCTGGGTTCTTGGCTTTGCTGGATTAGAAAAATCTTTACATGAAGTCACCATGAGGCATGTGGGTACCCTTCAATAGCCTGGTGCTAAAGAGATGATCTTCAGACAGATTAAACAAGCCATGTTTTCTATCTTGAAAACACTTCCTGCCAATAAGCGTTTCCACTTATATGTGGATGACATAAGGAATTGATAAAGGGGTCCATACTCAAAAAGTTGGTCCATAGCAATGAATAGTAGCTTACCTGTTAAAACAATTAGATATTGTGTCTGTCCAGCCTAACTGAACATTATTGCAACCTAGCCACAACCTTATTGAGAAAAGACTCAGATAAAATAATTTGGGGCAGAGCTTGATCATTACTACCCCTCATGCTGTAGAGAGCTAACTTAAGAGTACCCCTGACCATTGGATGACTAATGCATGGCTGTCTCAATATAAGGAGCTTCTCTTAAACCAACCAAAATAATTTCTGACTAATCTATTACCCTCAAGCCCACAACCATGTTACCAACCACCATAGGGGAGCCCCACCATGACTGTGTGGAAATCACTTAACACTTCTAAGGGTAAAGATTTGACCTAACTCATTTGGCTTGGAAAGATCTTGATTTCACCATGTTTATTGATAGAAGCAGCTTCATGAAGCAGGGACAAAGTTTTGAGGGGCAGCTTTAGTGACTTCATCAGAGGTCTTCTGGGCATAAGTCTTGCCTGATGAAATCTATGCCCAATGGGCTAAAATAATAGCTCTCACCCAAGTGCTTAAATTGGGGGGGGGGGAGACTGTAAATGTCTACATAGATAGCAGATAAACATTTGCTACTGCACATGTACACAGGGCCATCTATTGGGAAAGAGAGCTTCCTGCAGCAGAAAGTGCCCATTTGGGTTCCTACCAAAGTGGCTATAATTTATTGGATATCAAAAAGGAGATTCCCCAATAGTTTAAGGAAATCATAAAGCAGAGGAAGCCACCAAGAAAGTTGTGAAAATTCTGATTGTATATAACTTTCCACTGCAACCTTCACCAGCCCAACATGAACAACCCTTTACGCTAAAGAAGACCTTGGGACTATTCAAAGGTTCACCAACACCTCTGCCATGAAATGATGGCACTTCATTGTTGGCAGGAGATGACTCTTTGCCCAGATGCTGGGAAGGACAATGGTACAAAATTACATAGTGGGTCTCATCTAGAGAAAAATAAATTTACTAGTTTACTCAACAGGGAGTACTATATTCTTGTTCTGGACAAGATTCTGCAATTTCCAGATGTCTTGCTTGCCATGTAACCAACCCTACTGGGAGTTCCTGTCCCAAAAGTAAAAGAGAAAGGGGAATTTCATCAGGGATATTACTAGAATTTTGAGTTCATTGAGATCAAACCAGGCTGAAATGGATGCAGATATTTCCAGATTTTGGAGGTATCATTTCAGAATGAACTGAAATATTCATTATAAAAGGGAAATGTCACTGATAATTGCAAAGAAACTATGGGAATAACTCATCCCTGGGAATGGTGTTATATTAACCTTAGGATCAGACAACAGGCCAGCATTTATATCTCATGTTTTATAAGGCATAACTAGAGCCTTGAGGGTTATGTATATCACTCCCAGAGTCCAGGATTGATAGCAAGAATGAATCAAACTCTAAAAGAGACCTTACCTAAATTAACCATAAGGACAAGCAGGGAACAGACAGCTCTGGTCCTCTTCTTCCCTTTAAAAGATAAAAATACTTCCTATATTCAAGAAGTGATACCTTATGAAATTATGTAAGGAAAATTTATACATTTTAAGGTCTTGATAACAGATACAGAAATTATGTATGCTCTAGCCTGGAGTTCAAGTCAGTTGCAGAAATATCTAACCACCACCTACTCTCCTCTCTCCATGTCCTACAAAAGATCTATTATCATCCATACTCCATGTTGTGAGCTCTGAGCATGCTTACCCCTCATGCTTCCTCAACCTTCATCATCCTGGGTGGTTTCCAGCCAAGCAGGCAAGCCAATATACAACCTTCATTGCAGATTTTTTCAGGCAACATGTTGGGTATGAGTCCATGTCATGACAAGTCATAATGATAAAAAACTATTTATATAATAATTACCCATACCAATATACTTACTGTTTTAATCACAATAGAGATCATTTGATTGTCTTGGATAAAATACTCTTGGCTGTTCTCTTTCATATATGTGTGTTATGTGGCCTCTGATTGGTACCTGCAACTATCATTTTTTTCTTTCTTTTTTTAATTAATTAATTTAGTTTTCTACAATCCATATTTTATTCCCCTTCCATCTACCCTCCGGATGTTTCACATCACATACTCCTCTCTATCCCCCTGTCTCTGTGTGGATGTCTCCACTCCCCTCCCCACCTGATCTCTAAACTCCCTGGGCCCTTCAGTCTTTTGAGGGTTAGGTGCATCATGTTTAATGAACACAGACCCAGCAGTCACTGCTGGCCCTCAGGGTTTCAACCATCCTCCCCCCCCCCCCCCACAATACCAGATCATGTTCCCCTCTCCATCCCGCGACACCAGTCTACTTTTCCTCAGAGGTCCCTCCCTCCCACCCCATTTGTGATTGCTTTCTTCTCTTCTCCATGTGGGACTGAGGCATCCTTACTTGGGCCCTTCAGCTTGTTGAGATTTTGAGTTCTGTGGACTGTATCTTAGGTATTCTGCACTTTTTTGGGTAATATCCAATTATTCATGAGTATATACCATGCATGTCCTTTTGGGTCTGAGTTACCTCACTCAGGATGACATTTTCTATTTCCATCCATTTGCCTGCAAAACTCAGGATGTCCTTGTTCTTAATAGCTGTGCAGTATTTCATTGTGTAAATGAACCACGTTTTCTGTATCCATTCTTCTGTTGTGGGACATCTAGGGTTTTGTTTTTTTTTCTCACCTTCTGGATATCACAAATAAGGCTGCTATGAACATAGTGGAACATAAGCTCCTGGGGCATGTTGGAAAAATCAAGAGTGGTATAGCTGTGTCTATAGGTAGATCTATTTCCAATTTTCTGAGGTACCTCCAGATTGATTTCCAGAGTGGTTGTACCAGTTTGTAATCCCATCAGCAATGGAGGGTTATTCCTCTTTCTTCACATTCTCCCCAACATGTGTTGTCACCTGAGGTTTTGATCTTAGCCTTTTTGATTGGTGTAAGGAGGAATATGACCAATCTCACTTTTGAATATTGATTTAAAAATACTCAATCAAATTCTTGCAGACCAAATCCAAAACATATCAAATCCATCTTTCACCATGATCAAGTAGCCTTCATCCCAGGGGTGCAAGGTTGGTTTAATATATGAAAATCCATTAATGTAATCTACTATATAAACAAACTCAAAGAAAAAAATCACATGATCATCTCCTTATATGCAGAAAAAGCATTTGACAAAATACAACACCCATTCATGTTAAAAGTACTGGAAAGATCAGGAACTCAAGACCCATACCTAAACATAATAAAAGCAATTTACTGCAAACCAGCAGCCAGTGTCAAATTAAATGGAGACATGCTTGAAGAAATACTACTGAAATCGGGAACAAGACAAGGATGCCCACTCTCCCCATATCTATTCAATATAGTACTCAAATTGTTAGCTAGGACAATAAGACAACAAATAGAGATCAAGGGGATAAAATTTGGAAAGAAGAAGTAAAGGTACACCTATTTAGAGACGATATGGCAGATACATCAGCGGCCCCAAAATTTCTGCCAGAAAACTTCTCCAGCTGATAAACAACTTCAGCAAAGTAACCCGAAATAAAATTAACTCAAATAAGTCAGTAGCCTTCCTTTATACAAATGATAAACAGGCTAAGAAAGAAATTAGGGAATCAACTCCCTTCACAATAGTCACAAATAATATAAAATATCTTGGTTATAACTCTAACCAAATAAGTAAAAGATCTGTATCAAAATAACTTCAAGTCTCTCAAGAAAGAAATCAAAGAAGTTCTCAGAAAGTGGAGAGATCTCCCATGCTCATGTATTGGGAGAATTAAAATAGTAAAAATGGCCATTCTACCAAAGGCAATCTATAGATTCAGTGCAATCACTATCAAAATCCCAACACAATTCTTCAACGACATGGAAAGAGCAATTCTCAAATTCATCTGGAAAGGCAAAAAACCAGAAGAGCGAAAACAGTTCTTAACAATAAAAGAACAGCTGGGTGAATCACTATCCTGACCTCAAACATTACTTCAGAGCAATAGTGATAAAAACTGCATGGTATTGGTACAGAGACATTGATCAATGGAATAGACTTGAAGACCCAGAAATAAAATCACACACTTATGGTCACTTGATCTTTGACAAAGAAGCCAAAAATGTATAATGGAAAAAGAAAGCATCTTCAATAAATGATTCTGGTCTAATTGGACATCTGTATGTAGAAGAATGAAAATAGACCCATATTTGTCACCGTGCACAAAGCTCAAGTCCAAGTGGATCAAAGACCTCCACATAAAACCAGATACACTGAATCTAAAAAAAGAGAAACTGGGAAAGAGCCTTGAACTCAAAGACACATGGAGAAATTTCCTAAACAGAACATCAAAGGCTCATGTTCTAAGATCAAGGATTGATAAATGTGACCTCATGAAACTGGAAAGCTTCTGTAGGGCAAAGGACATAGTCAAAAAGACAAATCAGCAACCTACAAATTGGGGAAAAAATTCTTCACTAACCCCACATCTGATAGAGGGCTAATATCCAAAATAAATAAATAAAAAATAAAGAACTCAAGGAGTTAATTACCAGAAAAGCCAAACAACTCAATAAAAAATGGGTAATAGAACTAAACTTAGAATTCAAAACTGAGGAATGGCTAAGAAGTGTCTAAATAAATGTTCATAGTCCTTGTTGATCAGAGAAATTCAAATCAAAACAATCATTTCAAATTCTGACAGGAGCCACCATTTTGGTTCCATTCTACTGTGATCCTCCCTCCCTCCCTTCCTCCTCCCTCGGCCCCTCTGTTCTTCTCTTCTTTCCTGTCTTCCTTTCTTCCTCCTTTTTTTTCTCCCTCCTTTCATGTAAGTTTTGTTATAATGTTGTTGGAGGAAGCATATATGCAGGTCCATGCTGAGGGGGCCCATTTATCCTATCTATAAGACAGGACTAGTATAAATGGAAGTTTATTAGGAAAAGGTAAAGGGAAGGGGAAGGGGAAGGGGAAGGGGAAGGGGAAAGGAAAGGGAAAGGGAAAGGGAAAAGGAAAGGGAAAGGGAAAGGGAAAGGGCAAAAGAGACCTGGAAAGGGGTAGAGAAAGAGAGAAGGGGAAGAAACATAGACAAAAGAGAGGTTGAGGCCAGCCAGGAACATTGTGGACAAAGGGAAAAAGTGAAGAAAAAAGCAGTGGAGAGAGGCTAGGAGATGGAGGAGAGGCTAATGAACAGTCTTCTTTTTCCCCTGACTTATACTTGGTGGACAGAGATGCAAGATGTTGTTAGGTAGCTGTTGGGCAGAGCCTAGAGTAATTACAACAATTTGAGTCTCTTTGACTAATAAACTCATTCTAGTGCCTAATAGGAAAATTGACTTTAATATTCTACAATAGCTTGTATATAGACAGTTCTAGTCTACACATGTTTCTTAACAAATATTATAAAACTTCTCCTCTTATGCCTAGCTCTACTTAGCCTCTTAGGTTATCTGTTTTTTTATTTTTTATATTGATGTGAGCTTTTTTTAATCATATAGATCTCAGAAGGTAAAGGAGATGAGCCACATTCTCACCATCCATTATGAATTGAAACTCAAGAAGAGACATTCAAATGTTTCTCATATCCGTCTTTAAATAAATGTGTATTAATGCCACCCTTAAAAATTTGCAGCACTAAACTATTTCCACCCACCCATTCCCTTCAAAAACTGCTGTCAGACATTATAAGGCTTCTAAAAAAACAAAAACAAAAACAAGCAAGCAAGCAAAAAAACAAAAGAAACTTAAAAAAAAAAACTCCAAAATAGCAATTCTCTTTTAAGATTTTCATTTAATTTCAAGATGGGACTTGCCCTTAACAACCAGTGAATGCCAGTGAGTGTACATAAGGGGAGTCTGCAGGATGAGGAATTTCACAGAGGCTGAACTCAGGGTTATAAAAACAAAGCCAGCTTGAAAAAGGAGTTTGTACACACCTGTATTGCTCTGTATCTTTTTAAAGTAACTAAACTGTCTATGTTCTACTGCAGAGCTATATTCAGAAAATGTGCTTTGTAAAAGGAGCTGTTTTATTGATTTTTAGTATGTTTTCTTATTTGACTAATCAGTATGTAGCTGGTTACTTGCCAGTTACATCATTCTGGCAAATTTTCTTTCCTCCAGGATTTATAATGTCATACCTTATTCTGAAAGCAATAAGAAAAGCCTAGTTTGATGAGCTAGTTCTGTGCCCCTGAATAAAAAGGACCATTGACTCCTTACAGCACATTCATTGCTGTACAGGTATTAATTTAATTGTTTCTTTATAGAAAGCATAGTGGGAAGCAATTAAAAATTACTGATTTGATTTCTTCATGGTTATTGCATACATTTGATAGTTTATTATAATCATAAATGTATTATGAGTTATATTACACATTGTGAACTATTAGTTTATAATTAGCTATAAATTCATCCTTATTTTGGTAGTAATAACATAAGTAAATTATTGCCCAAGGATATGATCAATAATAAATACATGCACTTTATTTCAAAGAACTAAAACATATTCCCAATTTTATGATAATTGTCTAATCTTTGCTAGTTAATGTGTAACAGAGTTCTCTGTCTCTATCCCTGAAGGAAGCTCTAAACTAGAGTATTATAAAATAATGCCTTTGCAGGGTAACTTTACATAAAGGTTATTAAAATCTTAGAGGAAACAAATCCTCTGTTTATAAAGGCATATTTTCTCTGGACACTTGTAAACAATTTGTATTACCCAGAAAATCAGAAGTTTTAGGCTTTAATCTGCAGAATTAGAAAAAGGATGAAATCCTAGAATATACATTCTTTGGATATAGTCTAAACAAGAAAAAAATTGTGACTATATATATATATATATATATATATATATATATATATATATATATAGGATATATGCTCATTATTCTGCTTTATAAAAAAGTTAGCTTTCACCAGTATTAATAATTCCATTTTACTTCTTAGAATTTGTGTAGGAGTCAAAGGTCATGAATTTCAGCTATTAATCTTTCCTCTGTGGAAAAACAATAGAATGTTTAGCTGGGAGAAAAACTTCAAGCTGTTCACTCTGTAGCACTGAGGTTTAGAACTAATCTCTCTTAAATTTCAATGACATATGTTTTGCTTTGTTTACCACAAAATAGCTCTCAAGCGTGTCCTGATGTAGCCTGGACCAGCGCTGTGGTCATTGGAAGGGCTGTAGACTAAATTGAATTTTGGCTCTACTTCTCTTAAAACTTATTAAAAATGTTTCTCTTTTAATGTTGTGAGCAGCTGTTGGACGACAAAAATGAGAATTTGCATTCTTCACCATGAGAGCACCTCAATGTGTCTTCCTCATTATTGCTTACTTCGTTTATCAGAAGATTTGTGTTATTACAAGGTTTCCCCAAATAGCACTATGAAAGAAAAAAACTACAAGTGATATATCATCATGGTGAATATTTGTGGAATTCAACGACCAGTTTTAAAATTACGCAGGCATTTTATGTGTTTATCGTAATAGAATAATTACTTTTTCCCAGAGATTAGAATGTAAACTTTCAGAAGTGCACTCATGCTGTATTTGGCCATACAAACCTTATTGTGAAAGCACCATAGAGCTCTAGTCTTTTCTGGGTAATTAAGATGAAACAATCACTTTATGATAAAATCATCTTCAGCTTGTGACTCTGAACTCATTTTTCCATCTGGTGTTTGTCATGGAAAGATGTCCAGTAAGCAGAATTTAGCAGCTTGAAAAAGAACCACTGGAGTTCTTTGTACTTACAAAGTGCCCCCCCTATATATGTATTCTCTCATTCTTTTAATCATTCTCTCTGTCTTTAATCCATTATATCTTTCTCTTCTCCCCTTTAACTTTCCTTCTTCAAAGGACAAAAGAGTGCCTGCTTTTTATTTCTAATTTTCTCTAGATGATAAAGTACCAGAATTATTCTCTATTAGTATTTTGTCTTTCATAGATGATAAGTGCAGGTGCTAAGAAAGTTTGTTCCTTGGATAATGTCCAGATTTGCAAGAAGTAAGATGATTAAATAACAGGACCTCTCTTTTTTAGTGCCTGTTCCATACTGTCCTGCGATGGTAAATTTTCAAAGAAAATTCTCCCACCCATATCATCCTTACCACTGTCAGGCTTGGAATAAAATATCTTTATCCACATGACTAAATAAAAAAAATCTACGTATGCTATAATCAAAAGAATTCTTCATAAATCTCTTTCCATGTTTGTATCATCTTTTAATAGTTCAAATACTCACTAGTGTAACTTTCAGAATCTTCACTGAAAATGACGAGAGAAGCTGTTAAAAGATGCTCTGTCAGAGTTTTGCCTGGTAAGGTGTTCTCAACTGCTTAGTGTAGCTATGACCTTCTTGCTCTATGGCTTTGTGTTGATTTCTTTGCTCCCTGAGTAGTCCAGGAGGTTGGGTCTTTCTGCATTAATAAGTCTTGTGCTATTTTTCCCAGTAGGATGAATTGCCAGGTGATTGGTGGGTAGCAAAAAGAACCTAGAATGCTCTGATTTTTGAGCTTGTCAGTACTATCTCCATTTGAAGTACTCTTTGTGCATGAATGTGTGTGTGTGTGTTCCCACTGAGCAAAGCCTACACATATATGTGTCCACATGACCTTGTGACATTTTTGCTCCTTTGACTGAAGTAATGTGATATGGGCACTAACACTGCCTGCCCTCCGCAACCCCTCTTTAATATAAAGATGTCCTATACCTTCTTGTAAAGTTAGTATAACTACCTACCTGTCTTGATATCTCTTTTATTGATTTAATTAAAATTGATTCAGCCTTTATTTTGGGTGCATCCTCAGATACACCAGATATGCCTGGTATTAATTCTAGATGATGATAAAGAAACATGGGATAAAAAGTTTCTACTGTGTAACTGCTTCTTGAATGCTGAAAATTTCTCTGGTTTTCACTCTTGATTATCTGGCTGTAAGTAGGCTGAAAATATTTAAGTATGTGTCTTTTCAGGAGGAGTTTGACTAGAGGGAGAAGGGCATAGACATCGGTTGAAAGTGAACTGTTTAAAATAATTGTTAAATAATGTTCACAGAATTATTGCCTATTTCATAACTTGGCTATTATGATCAATGCCTTGATAAAAATGGGATCCATATATCTTTATTGTGTGCTGTTTTGATTATTCTTTTAGCTTTAATCATTCAGGGACTTTTGAAGTGGCAGTCCTCCATCAGCTTCCCTGGAGTAGTCTGCAAGCAGTTTTTCCTTATGTCTTTATGAGATTTATTGTTTGTCTAGATGCACACTGTGGGTATTATTCAATAATAAGCAAAAATCAACACATTAACAAAAAATAGATGGAACTAAATTTCATTGTGTTCGTCAAAATAAGCCAGGCATAGAATGCTAATATGTTGTGTAGTCTCTTATAAATGGATATGATATGGAAATGGAGATGAGATTATTCAGGAAGATAGTCTCCAGGAATGGAGCATATGAGAAAGGGGTAGTAAAGGTGCCCTGTGCAGGGTGATCAAAGTACTCTGTGCAGGAAGGGCATTGTTGTGTAAAATTAATACACATTCAAAATACAAACATGGCAAATTTCAGTTAAACATAACTCTATCTCATTAGATTTTTGCCTGTTTAGTTTTAGAAGATATGTGAAATACAGATAGGAAAACACACCCCAAGTATGAAACAAACATACCAATATATATGGACTGACGTTGTCTAGAATGGATCCATGGGAGAAATATAATTTCATCTCATCCTTGACATACACAAAAGAGTTTGAAAACATTAATTTTGCTAAAAATGTCTAATACAACCAGTATCTTGTCAGATTTTATGTCTTTTAGAGACTGACAGAAATGATGTTAATGACACGCAACAAATCTCTTTCTGTGACATAACAATAAAGAAAGAATTTGTTTACAAGTTGAATATGGGTATGGATGTTTAAGGAAACACACTCTAGGTAAAGTTATACTAAATTGATAGTACTGTCTGAAATGAAATCCTGGTACCACCTACCCACGGTGTTCCTGAAAAGGTACCCTTCAGGTATCAGAGTGTTTCAGTCCAGTGCAGGCACTTTCTAGTATAATTGGATCTATTGTAACGTCTATTTTAGATATGGCATCTAGTTTAGATTCCAAAGATGTTACAAGCATGTTTTCTCTACAGACTCACGATCCCAGAAGAGATGAAAACAACAGCAACAACAACTACCACCACAATAGCAGCAACCAAACAAGGTAAATGTGTAAAGATAACTCAAACCTCTGAAAAACAGGTATGATGGATAAAATCAAGAAGACAGAGAAAGGACAATGACAAGGCCTAAAGTTAGTTTGCAATTCTAAATTAGTCAAAGCAATGAGTAACCACCATAAGCACAAGCCATCCTCAGGTCCTAAGATAGGAGCGTCTAAGTAGAGGGAGTCTCATGCCTAAATGAGGCAAAGATTGCGCTGCTGCCTTCCTGAAGCTGAGTTGCGTTCTTGTCTGTCAGGATTTGTATTTCATTGGTTGTTACAAAATGCTCTACTATGAAAATTATAAGTTGTCACAGTTGTAAGGTAGAAAACTTTGAACTTGTTAGACTTTCTTTACATTAATATATTTATAGGTGAGATATTAAGTTGTTTGTGTTTTGAGGAATTAAACTCAAGATCATCAAGTACTTTTGAGATTGTTAAAAATTTAGCACTCAATCTGGGACGTGGGGATGTACCTCTAAAAGAATTACATGTTAACACACATTGTCATATTAGTTCTAAAAAGTAGAAAGCAATATGTAGGAAGATTCCATAGTTTGTCAAATAGTTTGTTTTCTTTGAAGGCAACAGAAAAATAGGCTCAGGTTTACCAAGACCAAACTTTACAACTAGTGCTTTCAATGTGGGATGTGATGGAGTTGGAATAATTAGCCTTTTACTTTCTTTGAGTATCCTCTGCAGTGGGCACATCAAGGCAGCCTCAGACTTTCTAGCCAGCATACACTTATACTTAAGCTAAGCAACAAGTTCAGATAGGGGGAATTAGACCACAGCCCAAATTCCAAAAGGGATTTTCTTCAAGTGGCAGTGAAAGTGCCAGCATGGAAAATGTTGCAAACTGAAACGTCAGAAAACACAACCTCCATATTTTCCAAGGAAATAAGATGAAAGCTGGCAGTGCAAAGAAAGGCACGCCCCAGATTTCTAAACTAACATATATGAGGTGTTAATTACCCGTGGATTAACATCCACACCCGCCATGGGCAGAAAGAGTGATTCCAAGGCAAGTGGTTTCCAAATACCTTACCCAACCAGGAAGCAGATGGATTATCCCTGAAGTACATGAATTTACATGCAGCAACTCCATACACTTATGGAAGGAAACACTTCCAAAGAACTTCAGAACTTTTCAGGTTTCATTTAGCTTTCTCTCTGAAATGTAGCAAGGGCTTATAAAAGAAACCACTTTTGATTCTGCCTTTGTTTGGAAGTGTAGTTAGTAAAGTTGAAAGAAGTATTTTGTTGTAAATTCTTGCTTTTGTTCTCTTCTCCCACTGGAGCCTAGAAATTTCCATATCTGGTGTCTTTGTTAATGGAAAATCCTTGGAGAAAATGAGACACTATCCGTAGATGTAATAACTGTTTGGAATTTTTATCGTGGAAGCAAGGATTGCTTCTGCTGTGCTCACAAAAGTGAGTATAATTTCTCTTCTCATTAATGTTTGGGAATAACATCAAGAACCCCTCCCAGAGTCCTGCCAGGTTGGAGCTCCAAGGAGACAGGAATAAAACAGCAACCCAAGCAGAGAGAGATGGAGAATTACTGATGCAGTTTGCATTTGTTTCACATGCAGAAGGTGATGGTGTCATTCTGTGACACTACTTAAGAAGAATTTAAACATGAAATGTAACAATTTCTTTAGACAATTTAAACAAGAAAAAGATGTCTTCCAGGTCTCTCACTCTGAAACCCAGAGCCAAACTCATGTTACTTCACAGATTAACAACAAAAAGATTAGGGGGCTAAGGCTGTGACATATGGGGAGAGATTAAAATTGCACAAAGTAAGGCATATTTTGGCTAAAAATAAATGATGTAGAAGAAAGCCATATTTTGGAACATGAAAAAGTAGGTACTAGATGCTCTGAGACCTGGTGAGGGAAACCTCTGCTAATTCAAGTCCAAGTCTACCACTGACTGGATAGCCTTTCTGGGCTTGGTGGATAATGGTAGATTCCCTACCTTAACAGTTTGTCCTTGTGGAATTTTAATCCCCCACACTCACCTATACCTGACATATGTCACTTAGCCTCAGTTAGTTTATAGGATCAATTTCCTTTCTTCTCCCAAAGTCTGTTCAGTCAGCTCCTGAGTTTCCTGAAATGCCTCCCATGCTAATGAAGCATTCCAAGTTCCCAGACAATGACCTTTGCCCATTCTGGATGTCCCTGGCTCTCAGTCCCCCAAAACTTTATAAACCTTCATTTTCCCTAAGTAAATTTTATCTCTCTACTGACAAGTGGCCCGGGTGTGGTCATTCATCTTAAGTAGACACAGGGCTTCCCGATTCCTGTTCAATGTCTCTGCTCCTACTGCCCTCATGGACTGTACCATCTGACAGTTTGTCCTCAAATAGCATGACTTATGGACATAGAAACTTTTATATCAGCTTACTGTGCACACTTTCTATGCTTACGTTTGGAGGGTTATTGTAGAATGTAGCACTTTAAAACATTTTAGAGTGTTTTATTTAAGCCTTTTACATCTAAATATAGTATATAGCCATCAGGTTCATAAAAGACGTTTGCCTCAGTCTTTGCCAATGTGAACTAAGCCATACTAATTTGGAGAAGTAGAAAAATCCGTGTTTTAATTTCTACGCAATTGTCCCAGGCCTTGGCCCTTTCCTCACCTAAATGTCAACATATGTGTTAGCTTCTGTGTCAGCCATTGTTCTGATAAGAATAGTGGTTCTTACCATGCAAAAATATCTATCTTCAGCTGTGTTTCTGTTTTAGACAAGCACACTTATAACCCCAGATTCAGCATGGGAGAACATCTGCATGGGAGTGTAAATACATATATGTTTTTGTGTGTTTTGATTAGCCCCCTTTTATTTTGGTAGATAGGTATAATTTTTAAAAGTTGGAAAATGTTTATTTTTGAATGTTTACTGAGAGTATGAATTATATTGAGTTCAGGATAAGGGGTAAGATACATTTTTATGTACTTTGTTCTGTAAGAATCTTGCACAGTAAGAGAAAGATGGGGTTAAAGATGGTCAGAGCTGGATTCTATCTGTCCGTTCCCCTTCCTCCTTATGTTTGCTGATTACCAACTGGAAGCCTCTGTACCTTCTGTACAAAGGTCGAGAGCACAGACTACTGCTCCACCAGTCCTCTGTAGCTCAAGGAAAGTGCTCAGCTGCCAACATCCTTAGACAGAGCACATCTGCTCTCTGAATGCAGCTTTCCCTGACCTGGGGCATGAGAACCTCAGAACATTTCCTAACCCAGGTCTCATTAGCTGGCTACAATTAGATTACGGAAGAATGCAGTTGACAAAAGGCACATATTATTTACAATTTCCATTAACTTCTCCAGACAAAAATTTCATAAGGCCATTTCATGTCATTTCTCACATAATCTCACTGGAAGGAATAAAGCATTGGTATAAAGAAACTATTGGAAACATTTGCATGCTAAGCACTTAACTCTCTTTTTCTTTTAAATAAACATGCTTACAATCCGGGATGCACTACAGAGAGCATCTGAGTTTGAGTGTGAATGTATATAAGTTTTGGGGGTGTTTTTGTTATCCCCCTTCATTTTGGCAGATAGGTTCAAATTTAAAAAATTAGAAAAAGCTTATTTTTAATTTGAAACTATGAGTTCCAGATAAATGAGAGATATATTGTGATTTATGGTGCTTACGTCATAAATAGTTATCCACAGCATTATATGTGATGTACATTAAGTTGAAAGGTGATTTGTATGTTGCCAAAGACTGCAGACTGTGTGGAGATGTTGCCAAAAGTTGTTAGAGTTCTATCTGTCAAGTGTTTGTACTCAGTCTTCATAGAATTCACAAATCATCATACGCTTCAGTTTCTACATCATGTATGTACAAATAAATGTAAAGTCAGATAAATTAATTAGAGATGAGATTATGATGTGGGTTATCCTTTATTGCTTGAAACTTTATAAATAAAGTGTATACCCAGACATGTATAAAAATATATGGAGAAGTTAACCTTTATGTTGAAATGTGACTCTTAAGACTGGTTGTGGTGGCACATACTTTATCCAGCACTCAGGAGTCAAGGACAGGCAAATCTTTGTGACCATGAAGACAGCTGGGTCTGTAAAGTAAACATCATGAAACCAATGGCAACCAGGGCTACAAAGTAACCAGGGGCTTTCCCATCTGACTTCTTTGTTCCTGATATAAGAACTCAGAGACTTACATATTTCATGAGTAAATGCCAATGCCAAAAGTTTTGGAATTTTCCCTTATCGGTTCATAACATAATCACCCAAGTACTCTATTCTAGTGTTCTGCCGTGTAGTTGGTTACACATCTCAGTTTCAGGAGACTTCAGAAGTTTCCATTTAGTGTTGGAGATGAATCTCCTGCCTGACTCTACCTCTGAAGTGGGATTAAAGCAAAAAGCTGCAAACAAAATGTCTCAGCATCTCAGCAAATCTTCTCAGGCCAGCATTAATACTTCTTTAGTGTTTGATTTTTTTGTTCTGCAAACATATGTAAAGTTTAAAAGGTATTGTATATTTCTACATTAACATAAGTATGGAATGTGTGGTATGCATAATTTAGTTAAAGGTGATTCTCTGCTCTCTGAGCAGATAAGACATCTGTTTTCTTTTATGTTAGTTTACATTACATAACTAAATTGCAATATAAATTGCTATCTATACCATTTAAAAACATGTCATGATACGTCTTGAGGATTTCGTAGCCAACAAGATGTGTTCATTATACTTAGGTGATATTCTAGATGGAGATATCGTCAAGTCTCAGCTAGGCTCAGGGCTTTTCCCAAGCAGAGGGGAAAGAGCTTTTCTATGCCAGAATGTCTAAAAATTGCTGGATTCTAATGCATACACATGATAAAGCTTCATCAGCTTCAACTACAACTATAAAGGCATTTCCAAGAAAGCCATCATCTCGACTTAATGGGCAATCTCAGAATCCTTTTCAGAACTTGAGGAAGAAGCCTATTGGCTCTCCAAATTTGACAGTAGTATTTTCTATCAACATGTGCACATAGATTAATTCTCCAAACTCTACAAAATGAAAAATATAATCTAATGTATGACATTGTTTTATGGTAGCATTGTTTCTCAGAATCTGGATTTTAAGTTAAAAATATTGCATATCTGGGAGCTTCCAGTCTAATTCCCCAAGTCATTGTGGAATTTTCTCATCTGTAAATATCTTTTTTGTTGTTACTGTAGATTAGATTCTTCTGAAGGTCTTTATTATGATTTAAAGAGTCCTCTAACCCTGTTCCATGGCTTCCAATCTAGCATTTACTCTTTCTGTTTTCTTTCTCTAAGTCTGCGTTATTCTGATTTCCCTTAAAGTGGTTATACAAAACTGTAATCATTATTGAACATACACTAATTGTCATGCTGATAATTGGAACAAAAGTATAGAAGGTCCATGTGGTCTCTGTCATTGCATTTTAAATATAGAACATATTTTCTTTTTAACATTTTTTCCTGTTTTATTTTTCCTCTTGCTCAGGCACCACTCACTCCTTTGGTTTTTTGTTTGTTTGTTTGTTTTGTTGTTATTTGTTTGTTTCCCATTAGGTTTCTGGGATTTGAACTCAGTGCTCTTAACAGCTTGCACCATCTTAACAGCCCCTTCTTTTTAACTTCTAATTCTCTTCTTAAGGACTTCTTAAGTATCTTATCAAGTCTGTTGACTTTTCAGTTTTACCTGTAGCCAATGTTTCTCTGCTGCTCAGCTAGTATGCCACACAGGCTGCTCCTGGCTCTAACCACTCCGATGAGTTCCTTTCAGCCAGATTCTGGGCAAATGTAGCCTCCCCCAAATCCCACCCCATATGATCCTGAATTGGGATGTCTAGCTCTCTCTAGCAGGCATTTAACCTTGCTCTAGAACCATGCTGTGCTTGGAAGAAGTTACAACTGCTATGTCTTCAGCATCCAGTTCCATGGAGACTGTAGAGCAGCCCCTTTACTGAGTTAGTACTCTGGCCTCTGCTTTCTGCCTTCTGCCAGGTTTGCTGCAAAGTGATGGTTTCTCTTAAAGGAGATGCCCTTGGGGAATTCATTTTTTCAGTTTCCTGTATCAATCTAGGAACCTGTTCTGTTTCTGAAGGTGCTTGTTCCTGTCTTCCATCTCAAACTTCTCAGACTCTAAGCCTGATTCTTTCTAAGCTGGGATTTTGTGCCTGACAATGGACACCATTTGTATTCATGGGCTTTTCTACATGGACTGGACTCTTTGTTCCCCAAAATAACAATTCTGAGACTTAATATTTCATGAATAAATAGGCCAAAAGTTTTGGTTTGTTCCCAGACTAGCTCATAACTTAATTACCCGTCTATTCTAGGTCCTACCATGTAGTTCCTAACCACTTTTCAGATTCATGTAAACATCTCCTTCCATGTTTGGGTAGATCTCCTGCCTGACTCTATACAAAAATTACAATATTTCTTTGCTAGATGTCCCTCCTTCTAATCCTGCCTAATTTCATTCATTGACCATAGGGTTTTTATTGGCAGGTGATGCTTACTAGATTCTCTATATACTATATAGTGAGACCCAGTTGAAAGAAAGAAAGGAAAGAAGGAAAGAAATAAAGAGAAAAGTGAAGAAAGAATGAAGGAAAGGAAGGACAGAAGCAAGCAAGGAAGGAAGAAATAAAGAAAGGAAGAAATAAAGAAAGGAAGGAAGGAAAATTAACTCTTTTATGTATACTAGGAATAAACTAATGATTTTAAACATAGACAGCAAGTGAGAGGGATGGGATGGACCAAAGCAGCTTCCTTTCACACAGCTGTGTTCTTCTGTTCTCCACATCCACTGCTAGATTGAGAGAATTAGGCATCAAAGTATTCGTAGGTGTATGAAGTAGTAAAAGAAAGCTAATTATGTTTGTATTTGTTGGAATGACCAAAAGGAATCCTCTCCTTAATCAAACCTGTATGTCATTTTCCAGGAGTAAGTCCTAGCTAGTGCAGGTGAAGGTCAGTCATGAACACAAACAATGCAGAGATCAGAGTGACCATTCTCAACTCTGATTTTCCTGAATGGGGAATGAATTTGGAGGTATGCTTGTCATTATGACTAGGAGGATATTTATTTCAGGCACAGGGATTCTTCCCTGGTTCCATAATTAAGGACACACAGGTTTGCTGGAAAAAAAAATGGAATGGAAAAGTCCTAGTGTCTTTGTTATATTACAGCTCTCATTTTAAATGCTTTTGATTATTTTATACTATGGGAAAAGTCAAATCATCATTTACTCACAGGTTTTGCAGTAACATAATAAATATTAGGTATTGCTAATATGGAGAAAAGTTTGATCAGTGTAGAGAATGAAGCATAAGTTAATATAAGTTCTGAGTTATTGAATATATTTAGTATCCAAACAAAGCCATCTAATGTTTTGGTTTTTTTTTTGTTTGTTTGTTTGTTTGTTTGTTTTCCTGAGGCAGTGTTTCTCTGTATAGCTCTGGCTGTCCTGGAACTCACTTTGTAGACCAGGCAGGCCATCTAATGTTTTTAAGATGAAGAAAAGCTTACAAAAGGAAACAGAATTTAAAGAATGGAAATAGATGTTGTCAACATGAATACACATGAACACAAAGAATATTCTCTTATTTTCTTAGGTTATAGATAGATGACTTAGCTTAATTTCGGTAAGAATTTCACTATATATATGGAATATATGGAGTCCACAGGATAACACTGAATGCCATTCATTACATACAGTTTACCTTTCTATGATACCAAAAATAAATATTTAGATGATTAGATTTAAAAAAAACTGTGGACGGTGAGATGGTGAAATATGACACTCATCATATGATTGAAACAAAAATAGTAGGGACCAGAGCACAATAACAAAAGGCACAAGTGTACCAGAGACATGTAAAATGGTGAGATATCTTAACAGGGAAGGAAACTAGTGAAGTTTTCTAAAGTCATAAAATGGTGAGGACAAGAAGAAGTAAGGACTGTCCTTGTACATTCGTCATAACTTGGTGTTTGTCCAAATATGCACATGCATGGATTTTAGAAGAGAGCATTGCATACATTATTCTATTACATTTTTCTTTATTCTCAAAAGACAGGTTCTCTCATGGAGTCTGGAGCTAGGCTGGAGGAGAACAAACTCTGGTGATCTTCCCTGTCTCTGCTCCTTATAGAGTATGAATTATAGGTGTGTGTGTGTGTGTGTGTGTGTGTGTGAGAGAGAGAGAGAGAGAGAGAGAGAGAGAGAGAGAGAGAGAGAGAGAGAGAGAGAGAGAGAGAGAGAAAGAGAGAGACCATCTTTTCACATGACATTTGAAGAATTGAACAACTCAGATCTTTATATTTGTGTACCAAGCACTCTTGCCACTGTAGTCATTTTCCCAGTTGCTGAGATTACTTTGTCTCTTAATAAACTTTTCCCCCTGGAATTAATGGAGTCAATTACTTTAATTATTCTTTTAAACTATAAAGGTTTCCATGGCTGGCATTTGGGAGTTGTAGTAATTTTCCATCAGCTAGTTCCACTAAATTTCACTGTCAATAAATCTGACAACTTATTTGCTGAATTGTTTCATACAAATTATGGAAAGTCACTCATTTATTTTCATAATATAAAGAAAATATAAATTCAAAATAGGTATATTTGAAAACTAATGTTTGAGTGGTAGATGCCACTTGACTCTTGAGGGAAATAAAAGGTTCTGTGCATACTACCAATGGTTGCATGTGCTCAAATGATTAACACATGAGGCTAAAGTCATGAATTTTGATCAAGAGGAAAAGTCACATTTTAGATATCAGTATTCTAGTCTTCTTACTTCCTTCTTTTTGATATAACTCCTTTCACATACCTCCATAACCACCCTGAATGCCCAGAAGAAAGCTTTCATATTGCATGGGGCCTAGTCTTTATCCTGTGAGTCTATACTGTTCATTTTCCTCTTCCCCAGAGAAAGTTCTTGTAATGCAAAGGTAAAAATTAAATGGAGATTAAAAACTTAGTACTAAAATACTCACTAGTTATAATCTGGTGTTGAGAGTGCTTTTCTAGGCTTTCTTTTTTTCTTTTTTCTTTTTTTGCATATAAATACTAATTTATTTTTTTTAATATTTTTATTAGGTATTTTCCTCATTTACATTTCCAATGATATCCCAAACGTCCCCCATACCCTCCCCCCCCCACTTCCCTACCCACCCATTCCCATTTTTTGGCCCTGGCATTCCCCTGTACTGGGGCATATAAAGTTTGCAAGTCCAATGGGCCTCTCTTTCCAATGATGGCCGACTAGGCCATCTTTTGATACATATGCAGCTAGAGTCAAGAGCTTCGGGGTACTAGTTAGTTCATAATGTTGTTGCACCTACAGGGTTGCAGATCTCTTTAGCTCCTTGGATACTTTCTCTAGCCCCTCCACTGGGGGCCCTGTGATCCATCCACTAGCTGACTGTGAGCATCCACTTCTGTGTTTGCTAGGCCCCGGCCTAGTCTCACAAGAGACAGCTATATCAGGGTCCTTTCAGCACACTCTTGCTAGTGTATGCAATGGTGTCATCGTTTGGAGGCTGATTATGGGATGGATTCTCAATGATACCTTTGTCAAGGAAGGAGTAAAGAAAGAAATTAAAGACTTTTTAGAGTTTAATGAAAATGAAGCCACAGCATACCCAAACCTATGGGACACAATGAAAGCATTTCTAACAGGGAAACTCATAGCTCTGAGTGCCTCCAAAATGTCTCCCTTTTCAAGTCTGATTTTGTTAATTAGGATACTCTTTCTGTGCCTTCTAGTTAGTCTGGTTAAGGGTTTATCTAGTTGATTTTCTCAAAAGAACAGCTCCTGGTTTGGTTGATTCTTTGTATAGTTCTTTTTGTTACAACTTGGTTGATTTCAGCCCTGAGGTTGATTATTTCCTGTCATCTACTCCTCTTGGGTGAATTTGCTTCCTTTTGTACTAGAGCTTTTAGGTGTATGTGCTGTCAAACTGATAGTTTATGTTCTCACTAGTTTCTTATTGGTGACACTCAGAGCTATGAGTTTTCCTCTTAGGAATGCATTAATTGTATACCATAAGACTGGGTATGTTGTGGCTTCATTTTCATTAAACTCTAAAATATCTATAATCTCTTTGTTTTTTTCTTCCTTGGCCAAGTTATCATTGTGAAGGATATTGTTCAGCTTCCACGAGATTGTTGGCTGTCTATTATTTAAGTTGTTATTAAAGATCAGCCGTAGTCCATGGTGATCTGATAAAATGCATGGTATAATTTCAATATTTTTGTATCTGTTGACGCCTGTTTTGTGACCAATTATATGGTCAATTTTGAAGAAGGTACCATGAGGTGCTGAGAAGAAGGTATATCCTTTTGTTTTAGCATAAAATGATCTGAAGATATCTGTTAAATTCATTTGTTTTAACACTACCGTTAGTTTCAATGTGTCTCTGTTTAGTTTCTGTTTCAGAATCTGTCCATTGATGTGAATGGGGTGTTGAAATCTCCCAGTATTATTGTGTGAGATGAAATGTGTGTTTGAGCTTTATGTATGTTTCCTTAATGAATGTGGATGCCCTTGCATTTGGAGCATAGATATTCAGAATTGAGAATTCATCTTGGAAGATAGTAACTTTGATGACTATGAAGTGTCCCTCCTTGTCTTTTTTGATAACTTTGGGTTGGAAGTTGATTTTATTCAATATTAGAATGGATACTCCATTTTGTTTCTTTGGGCTGTTTGCTTGGAAAATTGTTTTGCAGCCTTGTACTCCGAGGTAGTGTCTGTCTTTGTCCCTGAGGTGGGTTTCCTGTATGCAGCAAAATGTTGTACTCTGTTTATGTAGCCAGTCTGTTAGTCCATGTCTTTTTATTGGGGTATTGAGTCCATTGATATTAAGAGATATTAGAGAAAAGTAGTTGTTGCTTCCTGTTATTTTTTGTTGTTAGAGTTAGGGTTCTGTTCTTGCACCTGTCTTCTTTTAGGTTTGTTAAACGATTACTTCCTTGCTTTTTCTAGGGTGCCATTTCCCTCCTTGTGTTGGAGTTTTCCCTTTATTATCCTTTGAAGGGCTGGATCTGTGGATATATATTGCATGAATTTGGTTTTATCATGAAATACTTTGGTTTCTCCATCTATGGTAATTGGGAGTTTTGTTGGGTATAGTAGCCTGGGCTAGCCTGGGCTGGCATTTGTGCTCTTTTAGAGTCTGTATAACCTCTGTCCAGGATCTTCTTTTTTTTTTTTTTTTTCCATTTTTTATTAGGTATTTAGCTCATTTACATTTCCAATGCTATACCAAAAGTCCCCCTTACCCACCCACCCCCACTCCCCTACCCACCCACTCCCCCCCTTTGGCCCTGGCGTTCCCCTGTACCGGGGCACACAAAGTCTGCGTGTCCAATGGGCCTCTCTTTCCAGTGATGGCCGACTAGGCCATCTTTTGATACATATGCAGCTAGAGTCAAGAGCTCAGGGGTACTAGTTAGTTCATAATGTTGTTCCACCTATAGGGTTGAAGATCCCTTTAGCTCCTTGGGTACTTTCTCTAGCTCCTCCATTGGGAGCCCTGTGATCCATCCATTAGCTGACTGTGAGCATCCACTTCTGTGTTTGCTAGGCCCCGGCATAGTCTCACAAGAGACAGCTACATCTGGGTCCTTTCAGTAAAATCTTGCTAGTGTATGCAATGGTGTCAGCATTTGGAAGCTGATTATGGGGTGGATCCCTGGATATGGCAGTCTCTACATGGTCCATCCTTTCATCTCAGCTCCATACTTTGTTTCTGTAACTCCTTCCATGGGTGTTTTGTTCCCACTTCTAAGGAGGGGCATAGTGTCCACACTTCAGTCTTCATTTTTCTTGAGTTTCATGTGTTTAGGAAATTGTATCTTATATCGTGGGTATCCTAGGTTTTGGGCTAGTATCCACTTATCAGTGAGTACATATTGTGTGAGTTCCTTTGTGATTGTGTTACCTCACTCAGGATGATGCTCTCCAGGTCCATCCATTTGGCTAGGAATTTCATAAATTCATTCTTTTTAATAGCTGAGTAGTACTCCATTGTGTAGATGTACCACATTTTCTGTATCAATTCCTCTGTTGAGGGGCATCTGGGTTCTTTCCAGTTTCTGGCTATTATAAATAAGGCTGCTATGAACATAGTGGAGCATGTGTCCTTCTTACCAGTTGGGGCTTCTTCTGGATATATGCCCAGGAGAGGTATTGCTGGATCCTCCGGTAGTACTATGTCCAATTTTCTGAGGAACCGCCAGAATGATTTCCAGAGTGGTTGTACAAGCCTGCAATCCCACCAACAATGGAGGAGTGTTCCTCTTTCTCCACATCCTCGCCAGCATCTGCTGTCACCTGAATTTTTGATCTTAGCCATTCTCACTGGTGTGAGGTGGAATCTCAGGGTTGTTTTGATTTGCATTTCCCTGATGATTAAGGATGTTGAACATTTTTTCAGGTGCTTCTCTGCCATTCGGTATTCCTCAGGTGAGAATTCTTTGTTCAGTTCTGAGCCCCATTTTTTAATGGAGTTATTTGATTTTCTGAAGTCCACCTTCTTGAGTTCTTTATATATGTTGGATATTAGTCCCCTATCTGATTTAGGATAGGTAAAGATCCTTTCCCAATCTGTTGGTGGTCTCTTTGTCTTATTGACGGTGTCTTTTGCCTTGCAGAAACTTTGGAGTTTCATTAGGTCCCATTTGTCAATTCTCGATCTTACAGCACAAGCCATTGCTGTTCTGTTCAGGAATTTTTCCCCTGTGCCCATATCTTCAAGGCTTTTCCCCACTTTCTCCTCTATAAGTTTCAGTGTCTCTGGTTTTATGTGAAGTTCCTTGATCCACTTAGATTTGCCCTTAGTACAAGGAGATAAGTATGGATCGATTCGCATTCTTCTACATGATAACAACCAGTTGTGCCAGCACCAATTGTTGAAAATGCTGTCTTTCTTCCACTGGATGGTTTTGGCTCCCTTGTCGAAGATCAAGTGACCATAGGTGTGTGGGTTCATTTCTGGGTCTTCAATTCTATTCCATTGGTCCACTTGTCTGTCTCTATACCAGTACCATGCAGTTTTTATCACAATTGCTCTGTAGTAAAGCTTTAGGTCAGGCATGGTGATTCCACCAGAGGTTCTTCTATCCTTGAGAAGAGTTTTTGCTATCCTCGGTTTTTTGTTATTCCAGATGAATTTGCAAATTGCTCCTTCTAATTCGTTGAAGAATTGAGTTGGAATTTTAATGGGGATTGCATTGAATCTGTAGATTGCTTTTGGCAAGATAGCCATTTTTACAATGTTGGTCCTGCCAATCCATGAGCATGGGAGATCTTTCCATCTTCTGAGATCTTCTTTAATTTCTTTCTTCAGGGACTTGAAGTTGAGTTTTTTTGGGTATAGTAGCCTGGGCTGGCATTTGTGCTCTTTTAGAGTCTGTATAACCTCTGTCCAGGATCTTCTGGCTTTCATATTCTCTGGTGAGAAGTCTGGTGTAATTCTAATAGGTCTGCCTTTATATGTTACTTGACCTTTTTCCCTTACTGCTTTTAATGTTCTATCTTTATTTAGTGGATTTGTTGTTCTGATTATTATGTGTCAGGAGGAATTTCTTTTCTGGTCCAGTCTATTTGGAGTCCTATAGGCTTGTTGTATATTCATGAGCATCTCTTTCTTTAGGTTAAGGAAGTTTTCTTTTATAATTTTGTTGAAGATTTGCTGGCCCTTTAAGTTGAAAATCTTCATTCTCATCTATACCTATTATCCTTAGGTTTGGTCTTCTCATTTTTTCCTGGATTTCCTGGATGTTTTGACTTAAGTTCTTTTTGTTTTTTGCATTTTCTTTGTTGTGTCCATGTTCCCTATGGAATCTTCTGCTCCTGAGATTCTCTCTCCCATCTCTTGTATTCTGTTGCTGATGCTCAAATCTGTGGTTCCTGATTTCTTTCCCAGGATTTTTATCTCCAGAGTTATCTCCCTTTGGGTTTTCTTCATTGTTTCCACTTCCTCTTTTAGATCTTGGATGGTTTTGTTCAATTCCATCACCTGTTTGGTTGTGTTTTCTTGTAATTCTTTAAGGGATTTTTGTGTTTCCTCTTTAAGGACGTCTACCTGTTTAGCAATGTTCTCCTGTATTTCTTTAAGTGAGTTATTAATGCCCTTCTTAAAATCATCTCCAGCATCATGAAATATGATTTTAAATCTGAATCTTGCTTTTTGGGTGTGTTGGGGTATCCAGAACTCGCTGTGGTTGGCATACTAGGTTCTGATGATGCCAAGTGGTCTAGGTTTCTGTTAGTAAGATTCTTATGTTTGCCTTTCACCACCTGGTAATCTCTGGTGTTAGATGTTCTAGCTGTCTCTGGCTGGAGCTTTTTCCTCTTGTGATTCTGTTAGCCTCTGTTAGCACTCCTGGGAGTCGAACTATTTCCTTAGTCCCAGTAATCAAAGCATTCTCCTCAGGCAAGCTCTCATCTTATAGTTGAGATGCCCATAGGTCTGGGTCTCAGGTCTGCCTCCTGGCTGAGAATGAAGACCCAAAAGGGATCCTGTCCAACAAGCTCTGTCTTGATTTCACAACCAAGGTGGTGCAAGGCTGGATCCAACAGGAATAAAACCCAGCCACTGGTCGTTTGGGTTTCCTTTGTCCCTGTTACTGCTGGCACAAGCCCCCTTTGGATGCTTTGGAACAGATGTCGCATTCCACTCACCAGTGAGCCCAAGATCCTGGGTGTGCTAGGGAACCTGTGGCAAGGAGATTCCTCTGATGAACTTGGGACCCTCGGTTGAGATTGCCCCCAAGGTGACAAGGGGCTGGCACTGACCCGAAGGAGTATTTATCATTTTTTTAAGAGCAGATTTATGTTGTACAAAATTACAGTGAATTGTAGCTATATTTCAGTTCAAGTTAAGGTAATAGCTGAGTTTTAGAACCAAATATGCCAAGCTTTCAAAACTTCTGTAGTTAAAACTAAAAATGGTTAAAAATTTATCTTTTATGTATTTGTTGAGGATGTGAATGTGTGAGTGTGTCTGTGTGTGTTTTCTGTGTGTTCCTGCATGATGTGTGTGAAGCTTGTGCCATGGTGTATATGGAGATAAGAGTAGTGTCTGGGAAGTTAGTTTCCTCCTGCCTGAGTCACTCTGGTTCCCAGGCCTTTCTCATTAAGCCACACCTCTAAGTCTCAGAAGAAACTATTTAGAATTCAGTTTTAATTGTAACTTAGTTTATAAAGTGCA
Source organism: Mus musculus (assembly GCF_000001635.26). Taxonomy (NCBI): domain Eukaryota; kingdom Metazoa; phylum Chordata; class Mammalia; order Rodentia; family Muridae; genus Mus; species Mus musculus. Next base: position 46,974,985 of record NC_000068.7, on the reverse strand, counting down.
AAACTGAGTACACCCTAGAAATACACAGTAGATTAACTTGTCAGCAATTTCTACATTATTTGACATTGCAAACTCACAAAGGGAATAAAAACCTGATTTTGGTTGCTAGCATGGAAATTAAGCTAAATATTCTGCAATCTGGTACTAGTAAACGCGAAAAATATGAAAGTCTGAGCAGTAAGTAGTTGAAGGCAGGACACTAGTCATTTTAATTTTGAGACAAGGTATTTCTGTTGGTTAGTTTAGTCAAGCTGAAATTTCAATAATCTAAATGACAAAATGAAGTTTAGATGATATAGGAAGGGTTTCTCGATCCTATTTTAAATATAATTAGTACATGTCAACAGGTAAATTAATAATGTTACTTAATTTTTGAGACATAATGGATCCTAAAAGTTACCTGTTTTATTTTTAATATGTTTAATACTATGGTGATTAATATTTTTATGTTAGGCAAAGAAAATATCCTCAACCTAAAAATTATTAGAAAATTGAATGATATCTTGATCATATAAGCAAATATAAATAGAGAAGTTATCTATTTTATATTTGTACCAATTTTATTTATTTCTGTGATTAAAAACATAAATGTTTTTCTTAAAAAATACAGTTGCTAGACCCAGTGTTGCTAGCACTTAAGGTAATGATAAACATATCAAGTCAAACATTACATTGTCCAAATAAACTTATCTTAATAAACAATGCCAACAAGACAAAACAAAACAGAATTATAAGTCCACATAAGGATTGTTGTAATGTGTTCATTAAACATAGTCTCAATACTTGCAAAAACCCAATTCATGATGCTTTTCTTTCAAGATAACCAGGATGGCAAAGTTTATCCTTTGCTTCCTTTATTGGCTCTTATCTCCTACATGTAACTCTTATCCTGACACTCATGTTGAATCATCAGCTTCCAATATATGGCTATCAGATTCTAGCAACCATTAAGTAGGTATTAAGAAACAGTCAAAATAAGATCAAAATTCAGGTGACAGCAGATGCTGGCTAGGATGTGGAGAAAGAGGAGCACTCCTCCATTGTTGGTGGGATTGCAAGCTTGTAAAACCACTCTGGAAATCAGTCTGGTGGTTCCTCAGAGAACTGGACATAGTACTACCAGAGGATCCCTCAATTCCTCTCCTGGGCATATATCCAGAAGATGATCCAACTGGTAAGAAGGACACATGCTCCACTATGTTCATAGCAGCCTTATTTATAATAGCCAGAAGGTGGAAAGAACCCAGATGTCCCTCAACGGAGGAATGGATACAGAAAATGTGGTACATTTACACAATGGAGTACTACTCAGCTATTAAAAAGAATGAATATATGAAATTCCTAGGCAAATGGGTAGACCTGGAGGGCATCATCCTGAGTGAGGTAACCCAATCACAAAAGAACTCACGTGATATGTACTCACTGATAAGTGGATATTAGCCCAGAAACTTAGAATACCCAAGATACAAGATACAATTTGCAAAACACATGAAATTCAAGAAGAACGAAGACCAAAGTGTGGACACTTTGCCCCTTCTTAGAATTGGAAACAAAACACCCATGGAAGGAGTTACAGAGACAAAGTTTGGAGCTGAGATGAAAGAATGGAGTCTATAGACTGCCATACCCGGGGATCCATCCCATAATCAGCCTTCATACACTGACACCATTGCATACACTAGCAAGATTTTGCTGAAAGGACCCTGATATAGCTGTCTCTTGTGAGGCTATGCCGGGGCCTAGCAAACACAGAAGTGGATGCTCACAGTCAGCTATTGGATGGATCACAGGGTCCCCAATGGATGACCTAGAGAAAGTACCCAAGGAGTTAGAGGGATCTGCAACCCTATAGGTGGAACAATATGAACTAACCAATACCCCCCGGAGCTCGTGTCTCTAGCTGCATATGTATCAGAAGATGGTCTAGTTGGCCATTATTGGAAAGAGAGGCCCATTGTTCTTGCAAACTTTATATGCCTCAGTACAGCGGAACGCCAGGGCCAAGAAGTGGGAGTGGGTGGCAGGGGAGTGTGGGGGAGGGTATGGGGGACTTTTGGGATAGCATTGGAAATGTAAATGCAGAAAATACCTAACTTAAAAAAAAAGAAAAGAAAAGAAACATTCAAAATGACTGACTTGCTAGGTGGGATTTGACTCAACATCAGAAAAGGAGCCATATTCCCTGCTTTCTGGGTACTTACCAAGCCCAGTATCACATGAGGTCTGTCCTGTCCCCTCTGTGCTCCATCTTTTGGTACATACCTCTAATCATAATCCCAGATGCCTGCAGACATCAGTGATCACAAGATGAGATGCCTTACCTCAATCATCTGCCTTTCAGGCCCTCTGGGCAAACCTAGCAAGGGAGAGCTCCTACTATAGGCTCTGTACTTCATTTGCTGGAACACAACTCTGCCTCCACCCATGGAGGCCTGCTCCTTCATAGGACAAAGAGCATCCTACAAAAGTCATGGACCACCAGCTAAGCCTACAACACTGCCCACTCTGCTAGGAAACCAGAAGTCTGAAGTCATGAGAGCTTACTGGTTCTGCCTGCATCCCTGGAGGCCTACTGCCACCAGGGAATACCAAAACTGCCAAAAGTAGGGGCAACCAGATAGCTAAAGGCCAGTATAAGAACACAATCAACAAAAGCCAGGGCAATATGAAACCACCAGAACCCAGCTATCCAACTACAGCAAGCCCTAAGTATCCTAATACAACTGAATAAGAAAATGACAGTAAATCTAGCCTTCTATAGATCATAAGAGCTTTAAGAGGAAATGAACAAATCCCTTAAAGAAATACAGGAAAATACAGTCAAGCATGTAGAGTTCCTCCCTTACAGAGGAAACGAATAAATATAAAGACATATAGGAAAATGCAATCAAATAGGTGAAACAATCAATAGGTGAAACAAATGAATAATACTTTCAAGACATGAAAATGTTCAAGACACACAAAGACTCAACAAAGAAAGAATTTCAGACCAATTTCCCTTATGGAAATTGAGGCAAAAATACTCAATAAAATACTCATAAACTGAATCTAAGAACACATCAAAGACATCATCCATTATGATCATGTAGATTTCATTCCAGGGATGCAGAGGTGGTTCAGTATATGAAAACTCATTAAGATAATCCACCATATAAACACACTAAAAGAATAAAAATACATGACCATCTCATTAGATGCTGAAAAAGCCTCTGACAAAGTCCAAAACTCCTTGATGTTAAAAGTCTTAGAGAGACCATGAAAACAAAGCCCATAACTAAACACAATAAAGGAAATATACAGAAAATCAGTGGTCAACATTAAATTAAATTCAGAGAAAATCAAAATAATTCCACTAAAGTCAGTCACAAGGCAAGGCTATTCAGTCTCTCACTTCATGATGTTACATTTATTAATTATTTATATTAGTGCCTGAACTATAGGTGTTATGATGAGGGACTTGTCTCCTGTACCAATGAGTTCAAGACTAGTCCCTACTTTCTGTTCTATTAGATTTAGTATAGCTGGTTTTACATCGAGGTCTTTGATCCACTTTTACTTCAGTTTTGTGCAGAATAATAAATATGGATCTGTTTGCATAATTTAATTTGTAGCAGTTGAAATCCTAGGTATAGCAGAAAGACAACTAAAGGTGATGAAGCAGATACAAACTGGAAAGAATGGGTCAAACTATTCACAAATGATATAATAGTAACATAAGTAACCCCAAAATTTCTACCAGAGAAGTCTTACAGTTGAAAAACACCTTTGGTAAAGTGGCTGGATACAAAATTAACTCAAAGAAGTCAGTAGCTCTCTTCTATACAAATGACAATTGGGCTGAGAAAGAAGTTAGTTGGGTAATACACTTCACCACTGACTTCAAGATCTACTACAGAGCAATAGATATTAAAGTTTAATGGTATTGAAATAGAAAAAGACAGCTTGCTCAAGAAATGAATAGAAGACACAGAAATAAACTCACACATCTATGTGCACTTGGTTTTTGACTAAGAATCTAAAACCATACAGTATAAAAGGGAGAGCTGGTCCAACCATAGATCTACAAGTGGAAGGATTGCAAACTTCCATATTTATAATCCTGTACAAAACTGAGGTCAAATGGATCAAAGACCTCAAAGATATTATATACCAATAGAATAGAATAGAAAGTAGGGAATAGCCTTGAACTCATTGGTAAAGGAGACAACTTCCTGGACAGAAAACCCATAGCTGAGGCACTAAGGTCAATGATTAATAAACTGGACCTCATGAAACTGAAAAAGATTCTGTAAGAAAACAGAAACCATCAACAGGATGTAACATCAACTTTCAGAAAAGGGACAGATCTTCACTTTGTGATGATTCATTGATAAAAGATAACTAAAATCACTTAACAATTACATTTTACTTTTTAATGAAAAGTTCATTTAAAAAGATATTTTGTACACTTACTGTGCTTTATTTTGAATGACTAAAGTAGCAGTCTTATTTTAATGACAATGGTAAAATTAACTTCTGTACTACTGAAAAGTGGATGTAAATGAAAAATAATTTTGGAGTCAGGTATACTAGGTTATAAATAGTCCCAAAGCTTGGGTTTCTGGACAGGAGCTTGGTTCCTACAGACCCAGCTTTTTCTTTCTATGATGTGAAGATTATGAAAATATAGGATGCAGAAACCAAAACAACAGTTCAGAAGATGAGATTTCGTTGTAGCAGGTACTTAATAAATAGCTTATGAATGGATAATATGAAAATTATCTCCTAAATTTGGTAAGCACAAAATCAAGTATAAATGAAGAAACCATGTTTATCCTAGCTGAAGATAGACATGAGTTAAGCAACAATGAGGTTCTGGGAAAATGCAATGTTCTTGAAAATTCCTCTTGGGACACATTGATCTGCATGTCACATGACTGTTTCTCTTCTGTCTTCTGTCCTCTCTTATTCCCATATAAAATCAACTTCTGCTCATTGACCTTAAAGCTAATTATTCTTCCTTGATGAGTCATTGTTCTTTTAAGGATCTCATTTATACAACCAATAAAATGCAAACAGACAAACAAAATATGTTTATTATCTTGTTTTATTGCACTAAAAAGTGTATTAGCCCTGAAAAGCCAGAATAGAAAAAGTGTTTGGGACATTTACACTTTTTCATATGTCCATCACTAAAAAGTCACCATCGGATACATTTATCATCCTTACATTTCCCTGCCTTCTAGGTTTCAGAATAGTATTTATGAGTAACCTGTGAACTGAATCCCTAAGAAAAAACACACAAAAACTACAAAATTCAGGAAAGAGCAACATTTATGTATACATAGTATATATAGATGGGTGGCTGATAGCCTTTGCTGAAATATCGACTGTTGTATGAATGTTTTGCTATTCAAAGGCCATTTTGTGCTAATAAGTTATACAGACTTTTCTTTGAATCAATGAAATTATGATCTTAGTCATCCACTTAACATGTTTTTTATCTCCTAGTTTGAGTTTCTCCAATAGCTTCTACCTTTAAAATCACTTCTTTGCAGATCCCATTTAAGCAAATACTATGCAATAACAATATGGATATTAATAATAGAGTATAACAAGTTGGCAAAATATAAAATCTAAAATAACCACCTATTCTTTATTAGCTATGAGAAATGCAATTCTTATAGGTTCACAGCCATTTTCTACATGGAGATTGGATGACCCAAAACAGTGCAGCTTGTTTTCATACTTGAGTGATGTGGACCGGTGGAGTCTACAGTACATCGGAGCTTAAATCTTTTCCATGAAAGAAAACTGTACAACTCAAGTTCATGTCATCCACTGTTGTTTGTGCTTGTTTAAACTCTGACTGGATTGGAGCTGCTAGATTCTAGGGACTGATCTAACCTTGATGGCAAGGTGTTTTGATGGAGAGCTTTAATTCTGTGTTTCGTAAATATCATAAGACAGAAACCTCCACAGGTCCTTGATTACTTAATAGTTTAACACATGCTGCCATTTTGTAAGACTTCCTTGATTAGATGCTTCCCAACTTAATGTTTACTAATATAATTGCTATTGCAGGTAATTTAAGTTTTCTTTAAAACATTGCATAATTCCAAGGTAATATTACATTATATTGATACCATGCCTACTTGTATGCCTTTACATGATGATGGCTAATGGTCAGGTTTCAAGATGGACTTACATTTCTAATGTGATTTGATGATCGTGAAACAACATTTAGTAGCTTACGTATTCAAATTTGTTAATTATGTGCATGTGAAAAAATAAAACTAATTTGTGATTGGTATCTCAGTAAATCAAATAATTGCCATCTTTAACAGTAGCAATAGTTTGATCACCTCACACCATAACAAAGCTAAAGATTTAAAACTAAGTCCCATAAAATGCAGAATAAAATGAGAAAAATCTTATAATACAGAAAGGATGGAGACAAAACTCAAATTTCCTGATGGATATATTATATTAATGTAATGGATACCTCAGTGTAGTTAAATTGCATTAAATGGTTATTAATGCTTGAGTAAACTTCAAGGAAGTGGGTACTGGTTGAAATGGGATAATATTTTGTTCTGCTAAATTATATGTTAATTGGTATTTCCTCTCTTGTAAAAGGACCTGAAGGGTTTAATAAAGTATGTTGTAGAAACATTATTTTTCCTTCATGAGATACTAAGACAAGAGTGTAACTGGAAATGATTCAACGCTTTCCCAGAAAAATTCTTCAGCATTTGTGATGACAAGAGTTTCAGAGACTCCCAAATGTAAATAATTAAAGCTTCTTGTCCTTTGAATAATGACAGACTGCATCACTGGAGAAAATGGTACAATGTGCAGTTGCAGTTAAAATTTATTTTCTTATTTCATGTGTCACTGTGACAGAGGTATATGTGGAAGAAGTGAGAAATAAGGAGAGGAGAAAAGAGGAAAGGCAGGGTGGAGATAGAAGGGGAAACACAACCACACACACACACACACACACACACACACACACACACACGCACAGAGAGACAGAGAGAGACAGAGACAGAGAGAGACATAGAGACACAGAGAGAGACAGAGACAGAGAGAGACACAGAGACAGAGAGAGACAGAGACAGACAGACAGACAGACAGAGACACACAGAGACAGAGACACAGATAAAGAGATAGACACAGACAGGGAGACAGAGACATACACAGGAGATAGAAAGGATGAAACCAGTGGCATACACAGGTCTTTGTTGTCAAGTTACTTGCAAAGTGGAAAATGACTGGAGAATCTGAAGAAAACCATCTTGAAATTCATTTTCATTTGATCAGATTATGAAACTAAACAGTAGCCTCAAGTTTCATCTGAGAAATACGGCTGTCTTCTAGGTGTGAAAAAAATGCCAGGAATGAATGTTTTGAAGCAGCCAGGTTGGAGTCTTATTATGAGTTTTCCTGTTTTAGAGCAGAGGTAACTCTTAAATATAAGTATTTAGGGTTAAAATGAAAAGATGTCTATAAGTTATATAGTTTAATTACTGAACCAAAGTAAAAGTAGTACATAGGGATATGAAAGAAATTAAGTCTGAGAATTAGAGTAGAAAGCATTTGGAGATTTGTAGTCCATAGTTCATTGACATCTATTTAAACTTTAGTTAGAAGCTTCAATACGCAGCTTTTTATGGGTGGCACATCTCATTTTCTTTGGGGTTAACAGTCATAAAACTGTACTCAAGTGTCATGCGAAGAAAGTACAGTCTACTCAATCTAAAAAACAAAACAGGACAGCCCAGTCACAAGGAGTCACATAAGCAAGATGACATATCTATAGCACTGTGAAAGAGAAATCCTTGAGACTGGCAACAGGAAGTGACCTCCCAACTCCATAGAGACAGTGCCTTTTGAATGAAACCATACTTATCAACAGTAAAATTATTAAAGAAAAACTACAGAGAAAGAAAGGAAGAGTCATTAATCAAGGCACCAGAAGAGGAAATGGTATGCACTTGGAAGCATAAACATGGACATTGTAAGGTCAATCCTATTTCTTAGCCATGTAAGTCTACTATAGAGGACTCTGTTACACTCACACATTTTAGAGCCAACTAGACACTTTTGTTCCTGTATCATTTGTTCATTTGAGCAGTACATAGAGACTAGCTTCAAAGAATTAAATCTCATAATTCTAAATCATAACTGAGTTGCACAAATGTCATGCTATGTTTTAAGCCCACATGGGATGCCCACACAGTTACAGATTTCAGCTTTTACAAGAGATTCTATCATTCTGATCATCCCTTTGCAGACATGGTGCCCTTTTGAAATTACTGAGGGAGGGTATTGGGGAACCCTCTAATATGTACCAGAGACTTAGGAGGTAAGAAATGCTCAGAGCTTAAGGGAGGAACCTTAGAGGAAATTCCCAGCAGAGGGAACTTGTAGAATCTACTGCCAGTAGAATGGCAGCATCAAGTAGAAGAATGGGGTTGACATCCCACAGTCAAAAATTCTGTCCCAGAATTGTTCCTGTGTAAAAGAACTGCAGGGACAAAAATGGAGAGGAGATTGAGGGAAAGGAGGTTCAGTGACAGGCCTCAATTGGGATCCATCTCAAGGGGAGGCTCCAAGGCCTGACACTATTCCTAATGCTATGGTGTGCTTACAGACAGGACCTAGCATGACTGTTCTCTGAGAGGCCCAAGAACAGCTAAAAGAGTCAGATGCAGGTACTTGGCAACTTCATAGGAAGACAAGCTGTCTCAACTATCATGGTCCCTTGAGATCTCTTGGACACTGAGCCACCAGCCAGGCAGCATACATTAGCTGATATGAGGCCCCAACATCTCTACAGCTGAGGAGTGCCTGGTCTAGTCAGTGAGAGAGGATGCACCTAACCCTTAACAGACTTGAGGCCCCAGGGAATGGGGAGGTCTGGTGGGATGGGAGTTTGGAACATCCTCTTAGAGATGGGGAAGTGGGAATGGATGGGGAATGGTCAGAGAGCAGACCAGGAGAGGGATGGTAACTGGACTGTTAAAAAATATTAAAAAATTTAAAAAATGTAAAAAAAAAGAAACTACTGATTTTGATATGTTTAAGTGCTCAGCATATTAGGATGTGGCAGTCTTACTTTTCTAGTGATTAAAACCTGGTAGAGAACTAGATTTCAAATAATCCTCCATGCACTGCAGTTTACACAGAAGTTATTCTCGAAACTGCTGTGTGAGGAAAATTCAATAGACACCTTACCTCATCATGCCCACTCTGAGGAAAACATAAAAAGACTTTTTCTGGTCTCTAAAGGCTCTGCCCCTCATAACACAGCACATGGGAAATATCTTTCCTTTTCCCAATACTGTCCATAGAGAGCAGAACAAATAAAAGGTCTAATTCTAGACCAGCATATTGCTTTGTATACAATATCCTAATATAGAAAAGTAAACATTTTATCTTCTAGGAGAATGAAGAACAAACAAATAAAGAACATATTGAAGACACGAAAATCGCCAAAAAAAAAGGTTGATATTAGCTCCATGAAAAAACAGGTAGACATGGACATATTTAAACCACAGTTCTATCCTTTAGTAGTTTTTGCTCTCAAGTAGATTCAGGTCACTGCTCTTTCTTTTTTCTTTCTCTGTAAAAATGACTCAACATTAACCTAGAAAATATGTCATGAAGCTGTCAAGACATGAGAGTAAGAACTTGATGAAAATTCTTGTTATACAGGAATCTGTCAAAGATGTTTGTTTCTCTTATTGAGTCCTAAGTCACCTATGTGGGCTCCTGAGAATTTCTAGCAATATTCTGATAGCCTGCTTTTTTTTTTAAACAATACAAACTAAATTGTTTTATGTGAGTACATCTTTTATTATAAACTCAAGATAGTCCTCTCTTCTAAATATATTAATATTACGTTACTTGTACATTGTTAATTGTTCTTTTATTTGATATATGGCTTGTTGTCTTTCACTCCCTCTGATAAGAAAAAACAATTCCTGATTCTAACTTAACAAAAAATGATCATGTCTCTCTTGGACAATCTTTCCTCCCCTCTCTGGGACCACCCCATCCCACTCTACCTACTTTGTTTCATTTAATTCAGAATTAATCTTCTGTCATTTACTGTCTTACTACAAAGCAGTTGTTTATTTTCAAAGTTTTTAACTCTACCCAAAAGGTGATCAGATTTAACATAGGAATCACTGGACTGCTTGCCACCTACCTTCAGAATAATAGATTTGTATTCTGTCTGCTTCCATTTTTAATCTCATCTCAATGACCTGGCAGATCAAAGGGACACATATATTGTAGCTTAAGGTTTAATGTCTCAACCATCAACTTTTTTTTTTTAACCTTTTCTTCCTAGAATAATTTGATAATATAATTTTTATGTGCAAAGAGTGAAACTGAGTGGGAAATAATGTGGAATGGACAATAGAAGTTAAGTTGTGGTTAGGTTTGATCATTGATGAACTAATCCTTAAAGGAATAAGCACTTCTGTGATAAATGAACTTATCAATTCTAACAAAAGGAACAAGAGACCATGGAAGCATACCACTGTAAACTATATTCTTTATGGCAATGCAAGCATTCTCCATGACCAAAGTAGTAATTCTACCCAGAAATGTTGCAACTACTTATTATATTTAACCAGTACCCCCAGAGCTTCCTGGGTCTAAACCACCAACCAAAGAAAACACATGGCTCTAGCTGCATATGTAGCAGATGATGGCCTAGTAGGTCATCAATGGGAGGAGAGGCCCTTTGTCCTGTGAAGGTTCTATGCCACAGTATAGGAGAATGCCAGGGCCAGAAATCAGGAGTGGATGGGTTGGTGAACAGGAAGGAGAGCGAATAGGTGGTTTTCCTGGGGAGGGAGAAACCAGGAAAGGTGATAACATTTGAAATGTAAATAAAGAAAATATCTAATAAAAAAGAATGAATGCAAAAAAACCCACAATATTTAATAATAAAAGACTGAACATTACTTCATTTTAAAAAAAGAGTAAAATCCAATGTGAAGCTCTACAGCTTCTATTCTAACTCTAAATGTTTTTTAAGAGGTATTGTTTTGGGGTTTGTTGTATAGTGTTGTTTTGTTTCATTTTTTTTCCTTACAATGTTTCTTTTTATAATAAAGTTTTTTTAAAGAAAAAAAACTGCATAAGTTAATTTAAAAAAAAACTGTAGATATAAGATTCCTTTTCTGATAATAAGATATGAAAGATAAGTGAATATTTTATTGTGTGAAGTAGGCTTTAAGAACCACTAAATGGTAGAGGAAAACTCAAGGCAGCTAGCTACACCTGGACATGTTTTCTTGTGGTTAATGCAAATTGACCACTTTAGTCATCACTCTCCTTGAGCAGAGAAGGAAAACACTTGCCTCACATACAGAGCAGAAAGAGATGGTGAGAGACTCTCGGTATTTAGTGATGGACATTGTCATAACACCCCCCTCAGGAATTTATTATTTCCAACGGTTAAGCTCAGAGGCCATCAATTCATAGCCTTTTCATAGCGTTCAGGTTTATGGCTTTTGCTAGAGTCAGAAGGGGCAAAGCAATCTTTCTCATATGTTCAGTGGCTTTTGAATGAATTCTACCTAAGCAACATAAAATGTAGTACAAATTTCATCCATCTGATGGACATAAGTTCTCAGGACTGGCTGCTTTAACATGGCGATGGTCCTGTAAATATCAGAAAGGAGACATGATTGTCACGCTCCTGATATCATAAAGGGAAGGAGGAGATAAATTTTAAGTCAATAAGGAGGTTAATATAAATACACAGAAGCAATTGGGTGTAGTAGTAACATATATGGCATACCATTCTGTCAAGGGAAATTTTTGAGCATAAAATGACAATTATTATTACCCTAATAATGATACCATTGGCAATTTGGATCATATGGTATATCCTGAGAATTATGGGAGGACATGAGTTTTCCATAGTATATTTGGCTTTAATAAATTGCCTGTTTCAAAAAATCTTCTTGTATATTAGATGAGTAATTTTTTTGAAACATAAATGGACCCTTCTCTCTGAGCAATAGGTCGTCAGAGAATCATATTCTGCTTTGACAAAGTAACAACAGATACCAACTCAGTTCTCCCATCAGAATGCTTTTGCATCTTCCACTTTCAGTAGTTTTTGTGTGCCTATCTACTAATCCTAATCACAGTACTTCAAATAATGTAGATATTATAATTGAGGATTGAATCAGTTCTTATCTACTTATAATTGGATACTAATATGTAAGTTAACAAACGATTGCTGAGTGCTGTCATCCATATATCACTGGAGTAAAATGGAAAAAAAATGGGGAAAGAATTAGAAATGCACATTGTGAATATCACAGTCTGGATATAGAAATTACACAATAATATATGGAAACTTACACCAACCTTAGTTCATACCTCTACAGTACAATAGAGCCATAGGAGAATTTAACAGCCTAGACTGCTATTGAGTATAGGCTGGAAACACCTAGAGTGATTTGGAGTGGGTTAGGTGTTGAGAACTGAGGCTATACCTGACTCTAAGGATTACTAAATCCAGAGTAAATGTAATGAGTTAACAGCATGGGAAGAGGGCAAGGTGTGCACTCTGTCACATGACCACATTAGCAAATGTTCAGATGTCAAACTGGGACATCTAATACTTTGAAGTTCAATGTAAGACTTCTGTGTCTTTGAGAACAGTGTGGTTAGAGTCACCAGTGAACTCAAATAAATGTTTGATTATGTAACATAATGACAATGGGAAAGTTGAAGAAAAGTAGACTATCAAACAATCAGTAATTATGGTTTAGGACATGATGAGGCAAACCAGGATTTACCGATTTTTTTCATTAGACAAATATGCTTGCTATGAGTTTATATGTAAAGCTTTCTTTTTTAATATTAAAGATATTGACACTGTATATAAAACCAATAAAGAAAACCCTTTTCATCATGTAAACTCTGAATGATGGAATGACTGTCTGAAAGGTGCATATTTGTAGGCATCAGTGAGAGTCAATTATAAAATCTGTCTAGGTTTCTGCTGCCCCACTCTGTACTCTAGCAGTAGTAGGACTCTGGCATTACCATAAAAATATTCACACATTAAGATATTATTGGAAATGTTAGGTTTCCATCATTTACTTTAGAGAAATTTTCAGCCTCAGTTTCTTTCTCCATTTACCCCTAACTTTTAAAATTTACAGTTTTAATAATAAATTATGATTTTTTTCTAACCAGTGGATTAGTAAAATCCCTGTGTTTGAAGGGCTGGGATTCACATTGTATACCACAAAAACTATTCCTGCCAACCTAATTAACCAGAATAAAGTTTAGTGCTTTTACTCTGGTGCAGCAAAGAGTTTCCTAAAGTCTTGCTACTTCCCATCCTTATACTACACTTTGTGTGGGAATTTGAAAAATCCCTGCTTGGAAACTCTTTAATGTTCCAAATATAGATTTCTACACATTGCTTGTAATTAATTTTCAAAGATAACATTAGTCATACTGGAGGTCCAGCTTCTAATCCTCCTCTGCTTTCATCTATAGACATGGACAATTCATCCATGGTAAAATTTAATTTTAGCTATAATTACAAAAGTTTGAAATTAAATCTCACTAGTGTTATGCTCCCATTAATATGGACAAAAAAGGGCTGATGTGCTTAGGATTAATGTGGTGGACAAAAGTAAGATTTCATTTTTAACTTTTATAATTAATTTGGAAAAAAATGTAATAAAGCATTTTGTTTCAGAGAAAGTTCTGAGTTTCAAGGAAGACATCGCAGCAATCCATCAAACTCTGACACACTGGAGGAATCCTGCACAAGATAATTGTAAACTAGAGCCCAAATTATTCTCCAAACTGGAGGTAAAATGTGATAGCTCTCAAACCTGAGACAAAGTCACACTCAGGTTTGTAGCATATATTTTTAGCTAGATGAAGGTGAGAAGCTTTCTTCAGAGAATCCTGACATGTTACCCATCATAAGATACTCAAGCCAATTGTTTACAATCAAAGCCATTCTAAGGAACAGTGTCCCCACAGAAGAGGCATCAGCTGTTCAATTCCCATGGGATATTCTAATCCCATTGTTTATTTTATTACAAGTATATAAAAGTATATTCAAGTTATTAAGGGCTACAAAATTAAAACAAATGGACAGGCATACTTAAGCCCAGACTATTAGAAACGCTCAAGTAAATGGCAGTCCCTGCTTCTTTCAGTTCTTATTCATTATTAAGGACATTTGTGGTATGTAGAATAAAACATTCTCAAGGTACTAAGTTAAATCTCAGTCTAGTCTTAAATAAGAGTAACTGAGAGATTCATATTGTCATATAGTTTTGGGAGGGTGTGGATAAGAGTAACAATCAATAACACTATATTAATTGTCTCATTGGGAACCCTGTGTCAAAGTGAACATGTGGTCCTCATCAGAGAGTGCAGCCTGAACGCTGCAGGACAGATCAATGTGAAAAGTAATATATATTATTCCTTTGGTTCGAGATATACATGTGATTGGATAATTTCTTTTCTTTTCTTTTTTTAAATTTATTTTTAATTTTTTAATTGGATATTTTATGTATTTACATTTCAAAAGTTATCCCCCCCTTTCTGGTTTCCCCTCCTGAATCCCTCTATCCTATCCCCTCTCTTCCTGCTTCTATGAGGGTGCTCCCCCTCCCACCTACCCACTCTCACCTCACCACCCTGGGATTCTCCTACACTGGGAAATCGAGCCTTCACAGGACCAAGTGCCTCTCAACCTTTGATGCCATACCATGTCATCCTCTGCTACAGATATGGCTGGAGCCATTGGTCCTCCATGTGTACTCTTTGGTTGGTGGTTTAGTCCCTGGTAGCTCTGCTTTTCTATGGTTTGTTTATGTCAAACTTTCAGAATGATTACAGCTTATAGAACAAAGATAAAGTGGGTTTAAAGGAAATTTTAATATTTTGAAGAAGTACTTTCTGGTTTAAAAGCCACACATTGGCATTAACTAAATACTTAGTAATAATATGGAAAGGCTCAGATCGTTCAGTCCACATGCTTTTTATTTTATTGGAGTTGAGTATAGTTTAAGAATTCCAAAATTAGCCGGGCATGGTGGCGCACACCTTTAATCCCAGCACTCGGGAGGCAGAGGCAGGTGGATTTCTGAGTTCAAGGCCAGCCTGGTCTACAGAGGGAGTTCCAGGACAGCCAGGGCTATACAGAAAAACCCTGTCTTGAAAAACAAAACAAAACAAAACAAAAAACAAACAAACAAAAAAAAGAATTCCAAAATTGACTCTCTGTTGGACGAATGAGATTTGGTTGTTATACTGTTGGAGAAATTCCAAATAATCACAAAGTAAAGAATAAAATTTAAAATAAATTTGTATTTAAGACTAATACATAATTATTATCAATTAAATCAAGAGATAAAATACAGAAATGAAGCATCAATTCCTCTTTGGATGAAAGTAAGTGTGTTATTTTGACAAATAACACAAGTTCAATGGCTTTATAAGTGGTATATCTGAAACAAGAGTGGATTTTGGTAAACAAATCAACTAGAGCAATAGCACTATTGCTCATGTAATTACATTAATTAAAATCTAATTATTCATGTGTACACTTTTTATCATTTTCTGTGGTAGCAGACCACTGAAGCACTATCTTTTAGAATAAATTACTAAATGTTGAATGCTTTAAAATGACCTAGCACTGAGTTTTAAGTTTACCCTTTTGAGAGCATCATCTGATATTAAAAGATACCAGCAGTTTCTGGCACTCACTTTCACATGTCAATGTGCTCTTAATTGGCGCCTAAAAGAGCTTGTTGAAAACAATTAAAGATGACATGTAAACCAAAGGGGTAGGGTTGTGGGAAACCGCTCACAAAACCTTTATGGCTTTATTTGGTAGAAAAAAGCAAAGATAAACATTTCCAATGAAGAATCTTTGGTTTTGTATAGTTCTCCAAAATTGTGATATATACATACAAATATATATATATATATATATATATATGTGTGTGTGTGTGTGTGTGTGTGTGTGTGTGTGTGTGTGTGAAGAGAGAGAGGGAGAGAGAGAGAGAGTTTACTGCATACTTTATTTTTTTTTCTTTTTCATTTTAAGTGCTGTTGTGTTTTAAACTCTTCTGCACATCAAAATGTAACAACTGTTAAAAGATGAGGTTGGGTGGGGTGGGGGAGGGGATATCCTAGTAGCGATTGGGGGGAGGTATGAAATGCTGAACAGTTAGGGTGTGGACAGGGGGTGAATAAAATCTGCAGTGTAAAAAAATTAAAAATAATAATAGGAAAAAAAAGAAAACAAATTCTCAGATCATATTGGTAGCCAAAATATATCAAATAATATATTGTAGAAACAAATGATTTCAGTGCTCCCATGTAACTCACAAAATAGATGTTTAATTTTTCATTTCTGTTTATCTCAATAAATTATTTCTGTTTGGTTCTGAGTAAAAACAAAAAGAAAGAAAGAAAGTTCAGAAGAAGACAGAATCTACAGGTTTACACCAATGTTTTAAATATATCTTACTCACTCCAGCCATACAAATGGAGTAATCACAGATTTTATCCTGAAAGGGTGTGTACAATCACTTTTCTATCTCTTATCTTTCTCTAAGTCAAATGTAGGAGACAGTTTCTGTATAGACTTGTGTTTTTTAGTTAGTCTATGTTCTAAACCAGAATAACTCTATTGCTATTTGCTCATCAAATCACCTGCAGTAAAAAGGAAGTTTACATACCCACTCAATTAGTCTCCAGAACTTCAAATTTCATATATGACGTGATAAAATATTTCTAAAGTAGAAAGACTATTTCTGTAATGTAACACTATAACTATTCACAAGATATGCAGAGCGCATATCACAAAGAACTAGGATTTGTGCCTTTTCTCAAAATTCTTGTGAAGCAAGAGAAAAAAAAAAGAGGAGTTGGTCATGTTCAATGTGACTTCAGTACCTCCCAGAAAAGTTCACTCCTACTTCAGCCTTTCGGACAGGGAGGAACTAAGGCACAATCAGGTCCTTTCTACTCTTTTTAGGCTCTGTAAAGGTTTGTTCTTGATTTGATAGTTCTTATTCACGAAATAACAACATTTCAAACAGTTGTGTATTCTAGATTGTTCCTCCCCTTTTAACTTTATTTAGTTTGCCCATTATGTTTTGGAGCTATTATTCAACATTTTTAAGATGGAGTAAGAGGAGTCTATAGAGTTTCTTAACTCTGAAAATACAAGTAGTTGTTCAAATAACAGTGCCTTCGACCACTGTTCCCTCAAATATACTAGGTGCAAAATTTTGCTCTTTCAACAACCCAATAAAAATATGATAGATAACTTCATATTATTCCACATATATTATACACTCATTTTCCATTCTGTACATATGTCTATAACACTAAATAGTTATCCTATCGCATCTTTAACGTTATATCCTTTTCTCTGCAATACCTTTTCCATTCCTCGGCCTTGAATCAAAGTTTAAATTTATTATTTTTTTCTTTTATTTCAATGAGTACTGACAACGTGATACTTTCATGCATGTATGCACTGTAAGATTAGTAAAGAATCCCATTATTGTAATTTAGTACATACTCTTCTTGTTATGGAAACAAAATGCCTGACAGCAGGTAGTTAAGGAATGGAAGAATTATTTCGACTCACAGTGCAACTGTCCTTGCATCAGTCAGAAGTCAAGGCAGCAGAATACTGTTATATCCACCTTTGCAATGAGAGGTAAAGAGAGTGGGGAGAGGGAGGGGTAGGGGTAGGGTGTGGAAGAAGTTTCTAGCTAATTTAGCCTTTATATAGTTTACAATGTGGTGAAGGGAATGATCTTGCCCACTTGTAGGGTGGGACTTCACACTGAGGTAACCTATTCAAGATAAGCACCAAAGGCCACCTAATTGAGATAATCCCTTGAGGTAGGTTCCAGAAGCGTCTCTCCAAAGTGATTCTAGATTTGGTCAAATCCTTGTCATTTTTCTTAGCAAGAAATTTCAAATTTCATTATTTCAGTATATTTGAAATATACAAAACTTAACTATCAAGGTAGTCAACTGCTGTCCAGGGAGTAGTAGAAGCTTTTCCTACAGTCTAACTGAAACTCGATACTTTTTTATTAAAGTTATACTTTTTCTTGTCCACATCTATGACCAGTCCCTGGTTTTATTTTTTATTAATGTAATTATTTATTACCTTTACATCCCAATTGTGGTCCCCTATCCTTACTTTCCTTCCAGTCCCACCCTTTCAAACACCCCATTAACCCTTCCCCTTCTTTTAGAAAAGAGACAGCTCCCTTGAATTAACAGCCCCACCCTGGGACATCCAGTCACAGTAGTCCTAAGCCCATCCTGTCCCACTGAGGCTCAACCTGGCAGTCCAGTTAGGGCAAGGTAATCCAATGGCAGGTAATAGAATCAGAGGCAGTCTCCACACAAATTGTCAGGGACCCACAAGAAGACTAAGCTGCAGATCTGCTATGAATGTGTAGGGGCCTAGGTCCAGTCAGTACAGGATAACCATGCTACAATTCACAGACCCAAAGAAACTAAGTAATAAGAAGTGTCCAAGGAAGGATGCATGAACCTCATTAAGAAGGGGAAAACAAATAGCCATTGGAGGTGTCAGAAGAGAGGGAACTGAGTAGAAGAGGAAATGAGGAGTGGGACAGGGAAGGGGATCAGGTGGTGGAAGAGGGATAGGAATGAGAACAGGAATTAATAGGGAGGCTTCTCTTGGAGTAGATGGAGACCTGGAACTGGGGAGGTTCTGGGAGTCTATGGGGGTTATCTTAGCTGAGATTCCTACTAGTGAGGGATTTGAAGACTAAAGTGGCTACCTCCTGTAGACATGTGGGATAGGAGGATATCAACCCATCCACAAAACTTCAATGCAAAAATGTGTCCTGCCTACAAGAAGTATAGTAGTAAGATGGAGCAGAGATTTAGGTAATGGTCAAGCAATAACTGGTCCAACTTGAGACACATTCATGTAAGAAGGCAAGTCCAGGACACTATGAAGGCTACTCTGCTTGTTTGCAGACAGGAGACTAGCATAACTGTCTACTAAAAGGCTCACCCACCAGTGGCTGAATGCAGAGCAGTTTTTAACAACTTATTTTTCAAGTTTATAAGATGAATCTCTTTTCTTTTTTTAATTAATCATTTCTTTCATTTACGTCTCAAATGATATCTCACTTCCAGGTTACCTCTCCACAAGATCAATTTTTTAGGTTACACAGTGGCTTAAGATTAAATGTAAATGAAAATTTCTAATAAAAAATGAAATAAAAAAAAAGATTTGTTTCTCTTCTGGTTAGCGGTGGTGCACACCTTTAATCCCAGCACTTGGGAAGCAGAGGCAGGCAGATTTCTGAGTTCGAGGTCAGCCTGGTCTACAGAGTAAGTTCCATGACAGCCAGGGCTACACAGAGAAACCTGTCTCGAAAAACCAAACTAAAAAAAAAAAAAATGTATCTTGGATATTCTAAGCTTCTGGGCTAATATCCACTTATCACTGAGTGCATATCATGTGTGTTCTTTTGTGTTTCTGTTACCTCAGTCAGGATGATATCCTCCAGATCCATCCATTTGCCTGAGAATTTCATAAATTCATTATTTTTAATAGCTGAGTAGTACTCCATTGTGTACCATATTTTCTGTATCCATTCTTCTGTTGAGGGATATCTGGGTTCTTTTTAGCTTCTGACTTTGTTCCTTCTTAGACTGGGGAACAAAATACCCATAGAAGGAGTTACACAGACAAAGTTCAGAGCTGAGACTGAAGGAAGGACCATTCAGAGACTGCCCCACCCCGGAATCCATCCCATAAACAACTACCAAACCCAGACACTATTGCATATGCCAGAAAGATTTTGCTGACAGGACCCTGATATAGCTGTCTCTTGTGAGGCTATGCCAGTACCTGGCAAATACAGAAGTGGATGCTCACAGTCATCTTATGGATGGAACACAGGGCCTCCCAATAGAGAAGCTAGAGAAAGTACCCAAGGAGCCAAAGGGGTCTGCAACCTTATAGGAGGAACAACAATATGAACTAACCAATACCCCTCCAGAGCTTGTATCTATAGTTGAATGTGTAGCAGAGTTTGGAGTAGTCGGCCATCATTGGGAGGAGAGGCCCTTGGGCTTGCGAAGATTATATGGCCCAGTACAGGGGAATGTCAGGGCCAGGAAGTAGGAGTGGGTTGATTGGGGAGCAGGGAGGTAGGAGGGTATGGAGGCCTTAGGGAGAGCATTTGAAATGTAAGTGGAGAAATATCTACAAATAAATAAATAAATAAATAAATAAACAAGCAAACAAACAAATAAATAAGAAAAAATGTTTCTCTGAGCTGGGCAGTGGTGGCACTGGCTTTAATCCCAGCACTTGGGAGGCAAAGGAAGGGGGATTTCTAAGTTAGAGGCCAGTCTTGTCTAGAGAGTGAGGTCCATGACAGCAGGGCTATACAGAAAAACCCTGTTTCGAATAAGAAGAAAAAAAAAAAAAACAGTATCCAAATATGTATTTTTATTTTGGATATTTGGATATTGTATATTTTTGTTTTGAAATCTTCATTGTTTTCTATTATGGCTTCTTTCTCTGCTAATATGATCTAACTTTCTTTAATCAGAATATCATATTTACCTCAAAAGATGTTATTCAAATAACTCCTTTCAACCTTGGCTGTTAAACTCATATAGAGCAACAATAAAGATTGTATTTCATTGGCTTCTCCTGACTGCTCATCACATACTTTTTGTTGGCATTTTAAATGACTTTGGATTCTTATATTTTCCTTTGTTGAATACTATGCATATGTATTATACTTTCTTTATTCATTCATATCTAGGTGGATAATTTGTTTCCATTTCCTGCCTATATTTCTGGGTGCTACAAAGAAACAGTAATGCATATGTACCACAGGTATTCTGGGATATGCAACTAGAGAAGTGAAGGTAGATTATAAGGTCATAAGGTAATTTTCCTTTTTTTTTTTTTTATTCTGCCCATACTTTCTTGAAAACTGTCTGCACTCATTTACATTTACAACAATGTAAAATGCTTTCGTTTGCTACAGTTTTGGCAGCACTTTTGTTTATAGTGTTTTAATATTTATTGTGGTTTGCTACTGAGTATTGAAGTTGCATATTCGTGCTGACTATCAATGCTATGTTAGACTAATTCATCATAAATAGTTTTTGTCATTCTATAAAGTGACTATGTTGATATTACATTTTCAACCATAAAAATATCTATAATTTGATATAAATTGGAGTTTTACCACCACCCTATCCCTGACTTCTTTTCCCCTTCCCCCTTTTCCCCTTCCTCCTCCTCCTCCTTCTCTTCTTCCCTCTCACTTTTTCCATCCTCTTCCTCTGTCTTCTCCTTCTCCATCTCCTTTTTCTTCTCCTTCTTCTTCTTCTCCTTCTTCTTCTTCTTCTTCTTCTTCTTCTTCTTCTTCTTCTTCTTCTTCTTCTTCTTCTTCTTCTTCTTCTTCTTCTTCTTCTCCTTCTTCTCCTTCTTCTCCTTCTCCTCCTTCTCCTCCTTCTCCTCCTTCTCCTCCTTCTCCTCCTTCTCCTCCTTCTCCTCCTTCTCCTCCTTCTCCTCCTTCTCCTCCTTCTCCTCCTTCTCCTCCTTCTCCTCCTTCTCCTCCTTCTCCTCCTTCTCCTCCTTCTCCTCCTTCTCCTCCTTCTCCTCCTTCTCCTCCTTCTCCTCCTCCTCCTCCTCCTCCTCCTCCTTTTCCTTCTCCTTCTCCTCCTCCTCCTCCTCCAACTCCTCCTCCTCCTCCTCCTCCTCCTCCTTCTCCTTCTTCATTATATAATTTAATGTCAAAAGAATGTTTCTTTTAATTTCATTAAGAAATACCTAGATAACTTTGATTGGTGACTTTGTTTTTCTTTCCATGAGTAATTAACTCAATGACATAACACAAATGAAAGGAGCTCTGTATATAGAAAGCCTAGCATTGTTTAAAATTTGAGCTGTTTTTTGTATTCTTTTTTTTTTTTTTTTGAAACAGTGTTTCTCTGTGTAGCTCTGGCTGTCCTGGAACTCATTTTGTAGACCAGGCTGGCCTCAAACTCAGAAATCTGCCTGCCTCTGCCTCCCAAGTGCTGGGATTAAAGACATGTGCCACCAAGGCCCAGCATGTTTTCTGTATTCTTTACAACATCTCATTTTGAATGACTTGGTGTATGATCATGGGCTTGTGCAGACATCAGTTTGCCAGCTCACTTTTCAAACCCTTATATTGTTTTAGGAGTAGGCTCAGCATGTATATGTGTGTTGGGAGGGTGTTGGTATGTGATGTGTGTGTGGGTTTGTGTTGTGGTGTGTGAGTGTGCGAATGGTAAGCTTGTGTGGTGCATGGTATGTGGTATGATATAGGTGTATGTGTATTTTTAATTGCTATTCACACACTTGCCCATTTTTCACTTCTGTGAAATTTCATCATAATCTGTTGAAGCTGTACATTTTTAGATTAACCAGTTTCTCTACACATTAGAGACAAGATTCCGAGTAGAGGCTCCCAGGTTTTTGTTCATTTCTCCATAACAGGACTAGGCTTTGATCATTACAATATTATAATTAGGTGATGAAGTTTGCAGGTAGAGAAGGAAGAGGAGTCAGAGTATATAGAAGAGAACAGAGGGAGGGTGGGATTGAAGGAGAAAGGGAGGGGGAAGAAGGAGGCACAGGGGAAGGGAGAGAGGGAGGGAGGGAGGGAGGGAAAGAGAGAGAGAGTGGGAAGAGAGAGAGAGAGAGAGAGAGAGAGAGAGAGAGAGAGAGAGAGAATTGTCAATTATTCAGGTCTATTTCTCAAACAGTGTAAGGCATACTTATGAAAAATGTTTTAATTAATAGAATGAATGGAAGATACGGAAGATGAGCACAGTAGTTGTTTGTAATATTATATTTATTATTTATCTATTGTTTGTCTTTTCAGATTTTCATATGATGAGATTCTTTGCTATATATTTGATCATCTTTTAAGCAGTAGGCAATGGCACTGTAGTTATTTCAATTGAAAGCCACATCCCTTCTTGGAATTTGGAGAAAACACACATACACACACTCACACACACACACACTCATACTGCCCATACACACACACACACACACACACATTCTCAAATACTACAAAATGTTGTTTTTCTGATTGTCATAGGTTAAAGATGGGTTTGATGAAAAACAGTTTCAATTTAAGATTTATTATTATTTTAATAATAATAAATGAAAATTGTTTTAATTTAGGGTCTTTATATTTTTTCAGAATTTTGGATTTCTCAAGATGCTTTATAGCAATAACCTCAATGCAAGTATCATAGTTTATTCTTTAAATTATGATACTTGAGTAAATTAGAAACATTTGAATGGTAATGTTTTATCAGATTATAAAATATCTATTATCCTAAAAGTACAAAGAGTAAAATAACTGTAAAGTGAGCATAGATATTGCTGAAAGTATCACAAGAAAGCATCTCCTCATGAAATTCAAATTAGCCCAATCCCATCAAATTTAAAAATAATTCAATATACTTCTCAGATCTGAAATTTTCAAAAAGATCTTTCTGTGCATTTCAAACCATATTTTGGAAATAGTTTTATGATCACATTTCTACAGGTATATCAAACTAATTTCTTTACCATTTAAAATTCAAAATAGTGATATTCTAAACACCCAAGACATTACAACATCTACCCTTTTGCCAGGGAGTAATTGAGGCTAAGATAAAAGTTACAGTCCACGAAAGGCTGAATATTGATCTGTTCATTCTGCCTCCATTATTGCTGATCTTTCAGGATTTAAATATCGATTGGGTACTGCCATTCCAATAAGCAAGAGCAAGGCTCATCCACATTGCAATGTTGGGCAAACGAAAAGGAGTTTTAACCTTAATAAGCCTCTGGCCTAGTTAGAAAATGCCATGCTCATTCTAAATCTTCAGCCTAGCTATGAAAAAATTAATAATTTATTAAAACGTATTTTATTACAGGGCTTTCCCTTCTGTCTCTCTGGCAAGGTGCCAGAGTACACCATGAAGTAACAGTTGGAAAATGACCTCTACTTTGTCAAATGAGTTGTTTCTTCAGTTTGGCTTCATATTAATCATTCACTTGAAAAAAAAATGCCAGAGACACTTCTCAGGATGGCTCTTCCTTCATGCTCAGTGTGGCTCTTTGCCAGGGTCTAATATGACATCAGAGTGATGTTAATGTGGTCGTGGCCGCCGTAGTGGAGTTATAATGCATCACTCTGATGATATATTAAACATTGACTTAGAACCTGAATATATAATTGTTCATGACAGAGAGAAACATGATTTAAGATCTTCCCTGCCCCTCTCCTCCACATTCTCCCATCCCCAAACTGCTGAGGTTATATGTTCTCTCAGTGTGTTCCTCTCATGCCAAACACTGTATCCACAGTACATGCATAAAGACCTAGGAAACCCTATTTGTTTGCAGTATTTTAACACAGACATAAAAGTCTGTATTTAACACAGACTCAAAAGGCCTTCATTTTGCTTTTTTTTCTTATAAAGTGGACTTGATTTTTCTCTTCTTCCCAAAATATGGTACAGTGCTAGTTAAACATTAAATGCCCAATTGTTCATAGATCAAAAAAACATAAAGCTTGCCCTGATATGTCCCACACTGAAACACATTTGTTTTCAATCTGTCTAAAACCAGTACTTCTAAATGTTCAGCCAACCTGTCAGGGACAAAATATCTTTCAAATTTTAGCAACCCAGCAAAATCAACTTCTGCCAGATTGTCTTATTGACACTTATTTTTATAATAATCAGCAAAAAAGTATGATTGTGAAGAAAATCAGAAAGCAATAAGTTCTTGTTGCCCTTGAGCCTTTATATTCATCTTTTTCTCTTTCTTGGAATATCAGAACTATCAAGAAGGTGATGATGATAAATGTTTACCTAAATTTATCATCCCAAGAACACTCTACATGCACCAATCTCCCGTTGTCTCCATTTTCAGCTTTCTAACATTTGATATTGCTGGGGCTTGTATATTTTAGGAATGTTTACTATTCACTGTTAAATAACAATTTTTTGTTGTGTATTTTTCTAGTTTTATTGATAAAATATTTGAAAAATAAGTGCTGCTAAAAGTAATGAGATTCGTCTATTTCTTTATGACTTTTTGTGTGCAATCATAGAAAATTTTCAGGAGAAAATTCTAATCTTGTTCTGAAAAAGAAAGCTCTTCATGAAGTAGAATTTTAGGTTATTCTCTTGTTTAGTGTTTGAGACAGACTATATTTAGCAGAGTCGGTAGGTCAAATTTAGACTAGTATCTTTCTGTATTTGTTCTATACTGTATTGAGTAAAAGTTTTGTCTTCCACTTTATATTTATTATTTCCCCATATTTCGGGGAGGGTTATTCTGAGAAGACTTCACCTTTATAAAATTTCCTTAAAAAGTAGAGATTACAAATAAGTTTTACCCCCCAAACCAGAGCACAGACATTTCAGTTTAGTGCAGATCACAATGCAGATACTTCAAGCATGTTGTTTCAGAACAAGGTTTAAAATCATGAACAAAGACCACAGAGGGCATGAATTCTAGAAATATAACTGCATTAGAGTAAGGCTGGATTGGCCAGAGTGTTTTCATGATGGTTGCTGTTGGTCTACTTTATTGTTCTCTTGGGATGTTTTCAATCTAAAAACTCATCCAGTTGTGTTGATCTAGAATGTTTTAACAGTACAGATGTATGTTTATGGTCTTAGGATGCATCAGATTGAAGGAGGTAGAAGATTATGTATCAAATGTACAATTACTTTAAGTAAACTCACTCACTCACACACACACATACACACACACACACACACACATACACCATAAAGTAAAATAATCTTAAACCTCTAGGGTAAGAATTTCATAGATTTATAAAGTTTTATTGCATTTTTCAGACTGCTACTGTGAAGGGGGATGCTGGAGTGGTGAGGCAGGGGTAGATGAGTGGGTGTAGGAGCATCCTCATAGAGGCAAAGGGGATGGGGGAAAGGGGAGATGAAATGGAGGGTTTGTGGAGGGGTAACTGGGAAGGGGGTATCTTTTGAAGTGTAAATGAATAAAATGATTTATGAAAAACAAAAACTCACTTAAAATGTACATTATTAAATAGGATTCAGTCATCTAATTTACTATTTTCTAGAGTAGACTTCTGAGTTAGTTTATCATTTATGATGGATTATTTTAAATGTTCAGAATTCCTGGAGAGAGAGAGAAAGAGAGAGAGAGAGAGAGAGAGAGAGAGAGAGAGAGAGAGAGAGAGAGAGAGAGAGAAAGAGAGAGAGAGAGAGATCCCTGAGTATATTATAAGACAGTTACTAACTCAAAATTCATTATCAGTGTTGTGATTTTAAGCACAATATAATTTTCTAAGAATTTTAACTTTATTCATATTTTATGATAATACTACCTCTGTCCTAGGTAGTTATTAAATTGTGTAACATAGCCAGTGTTATTCCTTTACCAAGATGTACCACCTAAGTATGCACAACAGTCAAATCCTATGCAGATTTTATTTCTCTAAAAACAGGCTAATGAAGAGAAAAAAATATGAAAGCGTTACTCTTAAGTGAAAAATCTTTGAACCATCACTCTGAAGCCAAACATCTTTGAGTTTCACCCTTCTGGGCTTCAGATCTTTTCATGAGTGTATAGCACCTTTCTAGACCACACAGTGAAGCATAAGCTACATCATACCCCTCCTGCTGCCCCATTGGCTTCAGACACTGCAGCCTTCATACTGGCCTTTGTTCTGTCTGCTGTTGCTGCTGCTTCTTTATTTGGGGCTTGCAGTGGCATTCTCAGTTTCAATATCTGATGTGTTCCTTATTAGTCCTAACGGCCCATGTTAGGGAATTTTATTTAAAGTCTATTAATCCATAGGCTGTACATCTAAGTTCACTGTAAATATTTCAGCTATATAAACCAATTCTATTCATGGTTATGCTTTAATTGTAATTAATATGTCTCCTATAGCATGAATGCCAGAATCTACTCTTAGGGACAATAAATCAGAAAAAAAAATACATCCATTAAAACATCTTATACCCAATATTTAACCTAGGATCTAAGTAAATAAAGAAATACCTTCTATCAAGACTTAGAATATTTTTAAAGTATTCTTTTTAATTAAGGAGTTCCTAACAAATTAAATGTGCATATAAGAAGAGTAATCCAAGAGGCAAAGATATTGGAACTGTTTGCTTTCGTGATATATTTCCTCCTATATTTTTTGTTTTTGTTTTTGGCATATAAGAAATGATATTCTGGATTGCTGAAATTTCCCGCATTTGTTGTTTTTCTTTGTGAGACACAGAACACCAGTCATTCTGTATAGAAATTAGAATCTGATGAAAAATAAGAGCAAAGATATTTGAAGACAAATAAGATTAAAATATATCACAGTGGGAACTTGTGTAGACCAATAGTGGCCTGGTTTGAGGTGAATCCTAGGAAAAAAATTGGATTTTGTTTTCTATCCATTACTGATTGCATGGAATGAAAAATTGCTTTAATTTCTATTGAAGGAGACCATGAACATTTGTTGTCCTACTTTTTCATAGACAAACATATTGATTCTGTATCATAAGGACATGGCTACCACAATTTTAATATGCTCATCATCTATATGAAATATTAGTCTGACCAATGAACACCTGTTTATCATGTATTAGAATATGTATTAAAATAATTTTAGAAAAGTAAAAATTTCAGATCTACCATAAATAAAGTTTATTTTGGACTCTTCAAAATATACTTCAGTATAGAACTGCTGATTATCAAATACAATTTAATAAATCATGTAAGTACTACCATGTACATCAATAATATTTTCACAAATAAGGCCAATTATTCTATATCCAAACACAGTTGCTAAAAAGTCTGCATTAATGCATATATAAAACATGTAACATCAAACTGTTAGCGTTAAGTGTTGCAGTTGCTTAGCTTGAAATTAGTGGCAGAGTCATGTGAGTTAGAATCTACCTTGGCTTCTTCTTACCCATTGACAAAGTCACAACATTTACCTTGGTCAGTATTGCACATCATATCTAACTTTTACTTAGCAATTTTGACTCTCTATATACATATACATGTACATTATATATATGTGGGCACACACACACATGATGGATTCAAGCACAAATAATCTTCAAGAAAACTTATGAGCTGTATAATTTGGGGCAGTATAAGGAGTGTTCAAAAGCCACAGTATTGTGGGCACTGTGTTAATAAAAACACCTTCAAATGTTGATAAAATGTGTGTGCAGCTCTTCCCCCCTAATAGTCTACATTTTACTGAAGGAGTCTGTGACAAATTAGCAAGGTCTCTAGCAGAATTTAAATTCTCATTGACCAATGGAATTCCATTAACACAAAAGCGTGACATAGTTGAGATTTATACTGCCAGAAACTCTCTTTGATTTATAATCTGGTAATCCTTTTATCCTCCATTTATATGCAGTATAACTTGATGTAAGTGAAAGAATGTCTCTGCTAATAGAATTCACATATATTGGACCAAGACATTTTTAGATCATAAAGGCTGTGTGAAAAGGGGGGAAAGGGAAAACGAGAGCCTGGTCATGATGGATGATGGGGTCTGGTTTTAACATGGTCTCATAAAACGGAATTCTGGTTACAACCACTCAGTTTAAACAATTTGACTGGCATAGCATTCCCTGTAGATGATATTACTCCCTAAACTCAGCCCACATAAAGCATTTTACTAGTCCTGAAACCACAAGCAAGTTTAGACACTTATAACTTTATAATAGTTTATATTTTAAAAAAAAGTTACATGAACTTGTTAAGTGTTTGAGAGTGAAGAAAAGAATAAAGGAACAAGAGGAGAACAAGAATCACAAGCATCTTCCTGAGCTTCAGAGAATACTGGGACAGGGAAAGCTGAGAACACCTAAGACCCTTTGCCTACCTTACTGCGCCTACAGAATCGACATCTTTCAGACACATAGCCCACAATACAAGCGCAGACTGTAGAGTAAGAATCACAGTTGTGTGTGTGCTTTTAGGCTTCTCGTATGATCTGCACTCTTCTCTAGCCCATGGTTTCCTACTTCTTGGCCATGTACAATATTTGGTTCTATAATTTTCCCCCACTTCTCTGTTGCTGAATAATGAAACCTGTTTTTGCCATTTTCTACATTTTCAAATGTGGTTTTGAAAAAAATATATATTATTTCCACTATTTTTCTAAACACTGTATGATTCCCAATATACTCCATGAATGTGTGCCAGGACGAGTGAGGAATAAATCCCTGCTGATTCTTGATATATAAGCATAACATTCCATCTAATTATTAGAAGGCCTTACATGTATTGTGGTTCAAAATCAGATGATTCCAGAATATTGATATTTGTATCTTTGGTTCCCATATTTTGTTTTAGAAGGAACAATATATTAGATTTTCAAAGTATTAAGTTGTTAAGTGATAAATGAATGTAAAGTCTACCTAGTACACTTAAAGTCTGTTGGTCTATAGTAAGATCACAGAACCTTCCAAATATAGAGTGCATCTCAGAATTTCTGTGGCATTCTTTTCTTTTTCTGGGTTTGAACATAATTATCTCACAATATGTCTTTGCTGTGTTGGGATTTATTATTTCAAAATTTACACTACATGGTTTCCTTGATATTAAATAAGTTGGTATTGAACATTTTATGATATGTTTAGCCATCCAGCTAAAGCATTAAAACAAATCTCACAGTAAACCATATGAAAAGAAATTAAAATATCTCTTTGCAGTAGATAGTGATTAAAATAGAGACTCATAACCGGTAAGGTTGCAGAGATTAAGAGCTTGTTGAGTGTTCAAAGCTAGATTGGACATATGTTTCCTAAGGCTTCCAAGACTCAAGGATCATACCATAAGATGGAGTGTGAAGATTATAAATTAGAGAGGAAGTGTATGACTACTGTAGATCAGTGTCGTATGTAGGCAGTAAGCTCATTTGTATTCACAGTATTTGTGATGACCTACACATGCCCTACATATGCTGAAGGTATAAAACCTAATAGTGTGGAGGGGCCAAGTCAGTAAGAAATCGCAGCACTAACTGAAGAGATACTGGAAACTGAGTGCTCCTGGTAAAGGGAGAGTCAATTGCTGTCAAGACTGTGGACCCTGTAATATCAACCACATTTCAATGAAATGTAGTGTGGCAAGAGGATATGGCAGCACAAATTCAACACAATTTGAGGTTTTAAAAAGGAATATAATGGTTGCTGGTTCGGACAGAGCAGATTGGGAGGATTTGGGGGAGTTTGAATATACCATCAGAGTACATTGTAAGAAATCCCCAATGAATTAATAAAATATTTCCAAAAGTACTACTATGCTAAATAGTTTCAGAAATAGGATAATAAATATGATTCACAGATAGTATGATATTAGTAGTTGGATACTATTTTTATAAGTGACTTAGAGGAAAAAAATTAAAGACAGTAATAAATTGAAAAGTCTGAATGAGAAGTAGGTGTGAGTAGTAGACAGGGTATGTAAGCAATATTCACTGAGACCTTGTACAATGGAAATAATGGCAAGCTACTCTTCTTCATGATGAAATTGAATAAGTTTCAAAGTGTCTTGCATTCCAAAGGAAGACTCTCACACCACAAACTTTCTGCCTCACATTTTGAGCACATTGTTAAGCCTGGTATCATAAAAGTACTACAACTAACTCTTTCTCTATTAAAATGCATATATTTATTATTAATTATTATTTAATTTCTTAATTTTAGAGTATTAGAGGGCACTGTGGAAATTTTGTTGACTCATTAGAAAGACCTAATATGATTTTCTGCACAATGAGACACAGTATTAAAAGCCTGTATTTATTGTGTTAATTTTAAGCCCCCATTTGAACTGTTATGTTAGAGGAGAATGTGAAAAAGGTAAATCTAAAAGTTAAACTGAAAGCCTTGGCTTTTCAGCTTTCCAATTTGCTGAACATGCATAAGAACTTCTTGCTGCCGAATACATACTCTGCAAAACCACAGGACTCCCTGTTTTTTCTGATGCTTTCTTGGTTTTCTTTTAATCCTTCTTATCTTCCCTTTCTCTGCAATATTCTTTCTAGTCCAACAACACACTTTGAACTTTACCTGTCATTATATAAGTTCTGAATTCCACTCATTGTTCACAATGATGACCAAAGACACATAATTAAATTTCCTTCTAAGGCAAGTAACATTTACTGAATTATCATATATTATAGCAGTTCATGATTCAGTCAGAGTGAATCAAATAAAATAGTCGTTACATTTCATATTCTTCCCTTGACTTGTGATCTGGTTGTACTGAAATAAAATTAGGATGTTGCTTGGAATTAATTTAAGCATTATGCTGCATTATACTAAGAGTACTCATCTTCCTAGTGCCTCACAGTAATGCATTATGCCCGACTTTCTAGATAATGGTTACCTCCTTGATACAATAAAATAATACCGTAACTGCATTCAATTTTTCAGCAAAATACACTTAATTCTGGTAATGATAAAAAAAAAATCAGGGCATTGCGATGTTGTAAGATCTGCCATTTTGAACAAGAACTCGGCATTGTAGCTTATCTGTTATAATATGGAAAAAGTTCAGTTACTGATTATAACTATTATATCATCTTGAATTACAATAGGCTAAACAGGGGACAAGGCATTAGCTTGACATTCCAGAATTAGCTTAATTCTTTGCTGGGACATTTTTCAAGAAGGCTGTGTATGTGTACACTCATGTATATCTAACCAAAAATTAATTCAGTGAAGAATAAAATGTGTTATCTATGTATAAACACAAATTTAACGTTGAAGAAATTTCTCAGCTCTTATTTTAGAAAAGTGAATTTCTTAAACCTGGGGACAATGGTTCTCTCCAGAGGTCTGGGTAGCAGCCAATACATCTGCAAGTATAATTACAGGTTAATTGTGAAAAGTGTTTTAATATAACTTGA